>NC_053396.1:160647476-161274976 GCF_905171765.1 Bufo bufo
GACCTCATTCTCAGGAAATGGAACAGATCTCAGTTAACCCTAGACTAGAGGATGTCTGTAACCAGAGGTAAAGACCACCTTACAGTGGTGGCTCAGAGACCAGAATCTGGAGTCAGTAGTCCCTTGGAGCCAGGAGGAAGTGCTATAGTTGACATTGGATGCCAGTTCCTGGGGCTGGGGTGCCCTTACTGCCACAGGTTCCTTTCAGGGGACTTGGTCCGAAGCTCAGAGGAGGATGTCGTCCAACTACAAGAAACTTCGAGCTATATGGGAAGGCCTCAAAGCAACTCTGAGACAATCCAAGAACCGTCATGTACTCGTCCACTTGGACAATTCTACAGCTGTAGCCTTCATCCAACATCGGGGAGGTACAAGGCATGGTCACCTTCAGAATCTCTCAAAACAGATTTTTCTATGGGCAGAGAGGAACCTAAGATCTCTAGCTGCGGTACACTTAAAGGGTTCTCTCAATCTTCAGGCGGACTTTCTCAGTCGACAGAGACTGGATCCAGGCGTGTGGTCCCTATCCCAGTCGACCTTTCAGAAGATACAAAATCAATGGGGCAATCTGAGTCTAGATCTGTTTGCCTCAAGAAGAAACCACAAAGTACCACATTACTTCTCACTCAATCCAAGGGATCCCTGTGTGGCAGTAGATGCCTTCACTCAGGACTGGAAGTCGGGTCTGGTTTATGCCTGCAGGCAGTGAGGAGACAAATGCTTGGCACAGGAGCTGAAAGAGAAGTTCTGCAGAGCATTGCAGGTAGGGGTAAGATCCTGTGTGTATTAGCAGTGTCGTTGTACAACTGGGACTTGTAGTTCTACACATACAACATGCTGCTGAGTCTCCCAGCAGGCAGACAGGTCACTCAGGGCAGTACTTGTACTCCCTCCCTTTGCAGAGCAATCTAACCCCAACATCCCTCTCATCCTGGAATTTCTCCAGGACGGTTTGGATATGGGTCTCTCCCCGAACACCCTTAAAGGATAACTGTCACATTTAGACCCTAATTTAAATTTCCATATATGTAGTTACTAATAACATGATATTCCATAATCAGTTACTATTAGACTGACTTACCCCATATTTAATAAGATTCAGCCCTTAGCATCCAGTCTGCATAAAACTGCAATTTCACTATTCAGTTAAGATGGCCGCCACTGCCCTCGTCCTGAGGCTAATCCCACCTGCCCTCACTAGCCAGTAACAATAGCCCCCCAAAAGTGTCAGTAACCAGAGCCCTCCCCCCCTAAAGGGTTAATCTCCTGCAGCACAAAGGGGTCCTCTTACCACATGTTGCTTTCATTTGTACACCGAGCAGACAGCAGATCTCCCTTCCCTGGTCTGCGCTGCTCCAACTCTGCATTCTCCAGCTCTGCTGAGTGAGGGAGCGTCTGCCAAGCGCAGGGACAGGGAGAAGTGCACACAGCCCAGGCACTGTTATCAGCTGCTGGGGAGGACCTGGCTGTCAGTAATGTGACCCTGCACGCAGAGTGCTCCGGACCATGCCTAGCAACCCTTTTTTAAGCACAGGTAAAAATAGGCGGTACAGGGAACAAAAATGTGGAATTAAGGGGTAATTGAATACACAGTGAAAAGTTGAAATAGGGCCACCAAGGAGATATTAATCACCACAATCCAATACTCCAAAAAAAAAAGACAGTTATCCTTTAAGGTACAGGTTTCCACATTAGGTTCCCTATATAACACTAGTCTTTATGAGATCTCCTGGGTTTTTTAAAGCGGCTGATAGATTGAAACCCAGAATTAAAAATATGGTCGCTCCATGGAATCTGAATACAGTTCTTACAAGTTTGTCAGATTCTCCATTTGAGCCTGTAGCCTCCCTGACTATTAAATGGCTTACTCTTAAGACCATTTTCTTAGTGGCAATATCCTCTGCGAGAAGAGTTTGTGAGCTTCAAGCTTTACCTATCCAAGAGCCCTTCCTTAGAGTGTTTGAAGACAAGCTCCTATTCAAATTAGATCCCAATTTTCTCCCTAAGGTGGTTTCTACTTTCCACAAGTCAAAGACTTTGTTATTCCCTCGTTTTGTGCCAACACCAAAAACAAGCAGGAAACAAAATTTCATAATTTAGATGTTAGAAGAAGTGTACTTAATTATCTAGATGTCACCAGAGATTGGAGGATAGATGACTTATTCAGTTTTCCGGCCCAAATAAGGGTAAAAAAAAGCGGCAAAAAGCTCTATATCCAGCTGGATTAGGTGTGCCATTTCTGAGGCCTATAGAACCTCCGGTAAAAAGGCTCCTCCATTCAGTAAGATCCGTGTCTACTTCCTGGGCCGAGAGAGCCTCTGCGTCTTTAGAACAAATTTGCAGAGTGGTCACTTGGAAGAGGGCTCACACCTTCACCAAGCATTATAGGGTTGATGTATTTGCCAATGAGGACATGGCCTTTGAACTTTGTTAGTTCTCAGGATGTGCTGTCAAGGAGACGACTGGGAAAATGAGCATTACACTTACCGGACTTTCCTGGAAGTCGCCATGACTGCACATATATTCCCACCCTTTTGTTGATAATTTTACTTTTTAATGCATATTTATTAAAGGCTATGTTTTTGTTTTTTTGGGTGGTAGCCTGTGAACTGTCTAAAGTGTATATATACCGCCTATAGTAACTTTACCCTCTGACAGGTTATAGTCTTAGCTGTGACATAAATTCAACAAGAAATGCTGAAGCTTTAGGAATTGTGATTGCATCTCAGAATCAGTAAGTACTGCTGCCCAATGGATATGTTCATTATATTGTTAGAGGTTTTCCAGGCATTTAATATTGATGACCTATCCTCAGGATAGAGCGTAAAAAATACTTAGTCGCACACTGCCTACTCAGGACGCACTTCTATCGAAATGAGCACGTATTCCTATATGTGTCTCTCCTCGCCAGTTTGACAAAGGCCTTGAATGGCCGAAACGCAACAAAACCACCGCAGATAAGAAATAAAACGTGCATTCTAAGAGAAAATGCACAATTCTCGACCCCTTTTCCTGGAGTTTATTTAATACTATCCTCAGGATAGGTCTTCAATATTAAAACCTTTGAAAACCCCTTTAATAGAGGGGGCCATGCGGGCACATCTCATTGCACTTAGTGCAGGCTCTGACCCTGTCATCACTGTTGTCCTCATTGCTGGACCTCGCCAATTGCAATGTTGGGAAAACCCAATACATGCTACTTCACAGCGGCCCTCACATTTGTCAGATTGTCTGTCTGATTTTGCCCAATCTGTTTTTACCTTTAGATCGCTCGTACATGAGATTGACCGAAAAAGAAGATGAGACATTACCGATAGATGTAAGTAGTGCCGGTAACCACCGCAGGACCTGCTTCATGTGCCAGACCCTTTACTTTTATGTACTAGCTGTGATTTGAGCTGAAGGCTATAACTTGTGGAAAGATATCTGGAAGGGTGTCATTCTCTACCTCGGGGGTCAGCAAACTCCAGCTCCCAGCATGCTGCGTTCACTTCTATGACAGTTCTGAGAAAAGAAAGTGTGCATGCTGGGAGTCGTAGTTTCACCACAGTTGGAGTGCTGACCCCCTTGATTTACGTTATTTGTTGTACTGCTTCTTGTACAGGGCTCTTGTTTGCTGTGGAACTAACAATTTCTCATTTGGTTCATTTGCAGATAGTCCTACAGACCTTACTGGCATTTGTAGTCGCCTGCTACGGCATAGTCCATATTGCTGGAGAGTTTAAAGATATGGACGCCACTTCAGAGCTGAGGAACAAGTAAGCATGTTTACTTCAATCAGTATGATCTAATGTCCATTTCCCTAAAGACAGATTATTATTTTTTTGGGGGGTGGAGGAGCAGGCATGTTGTATTCCAACATGCTTAGTCCTTTTCTCTCGCAGCAGATAAGCCACCACTAGAAGATATTCTTTTGAGAGCAAATGAATGCTCAGCCAAGCCCAGCATGCGTGTGCATGGGGGAATTGGGAGGAATGCAGCCTGTTGAAGAAGCATTCAGCTGACTGCCTTAAAGGGGTTGTGGCCTGTCGCTAGGATATGTCACCAGTGTCGGATAGGTGGGACCCGCACCTATCTCCAGAATGGGGCCTCCAAAGTGAGCAAGAGCTGGCTCATGTCAGACTTTGCTGTGCATGCATGGCCACCTCTCTGTTCACCTCTATGGGACTTCCAGAAATAGCCAAGCCAGCACTTGGCTGTTTTTGGAATTGCCATAGAAGTGAATGGAGAGCATCGTAGCACATGTATGGTGCGCTCTCATTCAATTTGGGTGCCCCGTTCTACACATAGGGACCCGCACCTCTCTTACATTGGCGTATCCTAACGATGACAGCCTCTTTAAGTTTTAGATATGAGACAACCATCACTATGCATAAAGATATTTTGGCACAGTAGCGCCACGGCTTTCTCGCTGTTTCCTTCAGGCCGTGATGTCACAACTATTATCATATTGAAGTGAACGGGGCTGAGCCGCGTCAAGGCCACTGATGATAGTTGTGACGTCACTGGCCTGCGGGAAACGGCGAGAAGGCCGCGGCGCACACAGGAGTGCCAGCGCCTTCTCAAACAGCTGATCAGTGGGGATCCCGGGCGTCAGACCCCCGATCTGATTATCTATCCAAAATAGATGATAAAAAAAAAATAGGTACAGAAGCCCTTTAATCTCTTGGTTTGTGGATTTGTTATGCACCTTGATAAGGAATATAACACTTCTGCATATTCCCTGTGATGGTTTGTAGACTCTGCTGATGTTCACTAAAAGGTGTCAGTAGTGTCTATGGCATGTATTCCCCCATAAAAATAGAAGGGCTGTCAATAATACTGTTGTAGGGATGTTGGGAATGTCCTAGTCCTCTTTGTTGCCCTGAGAATCAGAAGCATTCAGGTTGCAGTCTAGTTAGTTTAGACAGTGGGCTGTAGAGCGCTGTATAAAAATATAATTATATATTTTTTTAATTCAAAGGACCTTTGATACATTAAGGAACCACCCGTCATTCTATATTTTCAACCACCGGGGGCGAGTAATGTTCCAATCCCCAGAAACAGAGTCTCAACAAAATCAGCCTGGCTTTATATCCAACGCATCACTGAAGTTACGAAAACTAGAACCGATGCAACGCTGAAAAAAATCGATTTCTAGAACAGAACATTGTGATAACATCAGAGTCCGAGGTGGAAACAGTGTTTATTATTATTTTTTTTTTTTCTCAACTATTCTGGAGCAATATTTATATTGATCTTCCAGACTTTTTAAGATGAGAAATGAGGACTTTGTACACTTCTGAGGAGGACTGTGTGGTGGACGAGCAATGCACTGTAACTTATTGCTACGATTATGCTGTAAAACTTGTCTTTTATCTTGAAAACATTACCTAATGCTGCAGCTCGAATAAAGTGGCTTGAATAAGAGAGAACCGGTGAGGTTTGTTCAGAATTCGTATGTGGTTTATCTAGAAATCAGTTTAGTCCAAATTTCCCTCCAGCCAGAAATGACCTTTAAGACTTGTTGCTGCTCTGTCATATTGTCAATCACCCGCATGTAATCATTAAATGCCTGGTCATGTACTGACACCTTGAACCGCGCTCTGCAAACTGTGGAACTACAACTCTCAGCTTGTTCTGACAACCTATCTAGTACCGCTAATGTCTGGCCTGTGCCAGCCATAGTTTCAAAGGGAAATACAGGAGCAGCCTGACAATTTGCGGCACTCCGCATGCTGATCCCGCAGCCCGGCTGCTCTGTGTATGGTCACCCTCGGAGCATGGTAGTTTTGCAGCAGCTGAAGACTCACAGTTGCAGATGACTTAGGTTTAGAGATGAGCATTCTTTATCCACGAGGGGCTGTCCCTGCCGCTAAAGAATCACCTCCTTGCTGCTTGATTGACAGGGCTGGACATCTTGCTCAGCCCTAGCAATCTAATAGAGGCTCTGCATCCACTATCGGAGCAGCGACTGCATACGTCACTACACTTTTGGGTAGCTGCAAATGAACAGTCACTACTTGGGGTAGGAGCAGTGCAGGCACAAGATGTCAAGCAGCAGAGTAGCTTCTTCCACAGCGGGGACAGCCCTTCGCAGGTGAAGAACTGTCATTAATGAGACTTGTTCATGTCTACTTAGGTTTATTTAGATTTTTCTTTCTATCTTTGTGGAGAATAACATCTTGAGGCTACCTGCACACAATGCAGATTACGTGCTTTTTTTTAAAACAAAACATAACATTTTTGTGCAGAAAAACCGCAGCATAATACACTTCCAACAAAGTGAACTGTTGTCAAATCTCGTACACATTGCACGTTTCACACTCCGCAGCGTGTCAATTGTTTGTGCCATTCTGTACTTCTGTAGCATGGATTTCCCCATAGACTTTAATCTTTAATGGGGTTGTTGAAATAAACAGGAAAAACAGACAAAAACTGTGATCAATAGTGTAGATTCATGTGCAGTTTTTATATGGATTTCTTTGCTTGCAAATAGGCAATGTGTGCAGGTAGTCGTCACGTTTAGTATAAAGGCTTTCCTTCTGATGATTTGTGATCAGACAGTACACCGCTCTTATGTTATTTCCCTTCTCTTTTAACCAACGTGAGCTCGGCACCAGACGGATCTAAATAAAAAAAAACAGTCACTGACCCCATTATTGTTGTCAAAGCATTTTTTTTAAGTTTATCTGGAGACCTCGGAAGGCAACAAGAGGGAAGTTTAGTAAGTCTCAAGGCATAGTGGAACCATCTAATGCTCCTCCTGATGTTAAGGATGCAAACTATTGGGGACCAGGAAGGGGGGGGGGGGGTGTAAACCATACTGGCACAGGCCTGGGCAACTGCTGGATCAGATTGTTCTCTGTGTGGTTGAAGGGACCAAAGTGGAAGGTCTTCATCAGAAGCAGGCGAGGACCATCTGGTATGGAGGATGTGGTCTAAATGTTGTCTGGAGATGCTCAGTTGGACTAAGAGTGGTGACGCACACAGCTTTTTGTATGCAGTTATTTTTTTTATTATTTTTTTAAAGAGGACCTTTCACCGATCCTGACATTGTGAACTAAGTATACATACATGGAGAGCGTCGCCCGGGATCTCACTGCACTTACTATTATCCCTGGGCGCCGCTCCGTTCTCCCGCTATGCCCTCCGGTATCTTCGGTCACTAAGTTATGGTAGGCGGAGTCTGTCCTTGTTCTGCTGTAGCGCTGGCCAATCGCATTGCAGAGCTCACAGCCTGGGAGAAAAGAACCTCCCAGGCTGTGAGCTCTGCGCTGCGATTGGCCAGCGCTACAGCAGAACAAGGGCAGACTCCGCCTACCATAACTTAGTGACCGAAGACAGCGGGAGAACGGAGCGGCGCCCAGGGATAATAGTAAGTGCAGTGAGATCCCCAGGCGCCGCTCTCCATGTCTGTATACTTAGTTCACAATGTCAGAATCGGTGAAAGGTCCTCTTTAACCCCTTAAGGACCCATGACGTACCAGTACGTCATGAGTTTAAAATAAGATTGCGGCGCCCTGGGGGTTAATCCGAACGGGATGTCGGCTGAAATCCCACACCCGCCTCCCCTTGAATAATCGTTGGTGGACAGTGGTTATACCTCAATACCCAGTCCCCATAGCTCTGTGTGCTTTTATTGTGTAAAAAAACCTGATTTGATACATATGCAAATTAACATAAAGGAGTCATATCTTACTTGTGTGACCAGAGAAGAGTCATATTTTCAAGCTCTGACTCATCTCAGATTAATTTGCATATGTATCAAATCGGTTTTTATACACAATAAAAGCACACAGAGCTATGGGGCCTGGGTATTGCGGATGTGCTAGCGGCCATCTATCAACCCATGTCCTCAGCTCTATACCCAAAATCCCGGTGACAGGTTCCCTTTTAACCCCTTAAGGACACAGCCTTTTTACACCTTAGGACCAGGCCATTTTTTGAAAATCTGACCAGAGTCCCTTTAAGTGCTGATAACTTTAAAACGCTTTGACTTATCCAGGCCGTTCTGAGATTGTTTTTTCGTCACATATTGTACTTCATGACACTGGTAAAATGAAGTCAAAAAAATTATTTTTTTTGCACCAAAAAATACCTAATTTAACAAAAAATTAGGAAAAATTTGCAAATTTCAAAGTTTCAGTTTCTCTACTTCTGTAATACATAGTAATACCCCCAAAAATTGTGATGACTTTACATTCCCCATATGTCTACTTCATGTTAGAATTGATTTGGGAATGATATTTTATTTTTTGGGGATGTTATAAGGCTTAGAAGTTTAGAAGCAAATCTTGAAATTTTTCAGAAATTTACAAAAACTCAATTTTTAGGGACCCGTTCAGGTCTCAAGTCACTTTGCGAGGCTTACATTATAGAAACCACCCAAAAATGACCCCATCTAAGAAACTACACCCCTCAAGGTATTCAAAACTGATTTTGCATACGTTGTTAACCCTTTAGGTGTTGCACAAGAGTTATTGGCAAATGGGGAGGAAATTTGAGAATTTCATTTTTTGGTCTAATTTTTCATTTTAACCCATTTTTTCCACTAACAAATCAAGGGTTAACAGCCAAACAAGACTGTATCTTTATTGCCCTGACTCTGCCGTTTACAGAAACACCCAATATGTGGCCGTAAACTACTGTACGGGCACACAGCGGGGCGTAGAGTGAAAGGTGCGCCGTATGGTTTTTGGAGGCTGATTTTTATGGACTGGTTTATTTACACCATGTCCCATTTGAAGCCCCCTTGATGCACCCCTAGAGGAGAAACTCCCTAAAAGTGACCCCATCTAAGAAACTACACCCCTCAAGCTATTCAAAACTGATTTTACATACATCGTTAACCCTTTAGGTGTTGCACAGGAGTTATTGGCAAATGGCGATGAAATTTGAGAATTTCATTTTTTTGCCTAATTTTCCATTTTAACCCATTTTTTCCACTAACAAAGCAAGGGTTAACAGCCAAACAAGACTGTATCTTTATTGCCCTGACTCTGCTGTTTACAGAAACACCCCATATGTGGCCGTAAACTACTGTACGGGCACACAGCGGGGCGTAGAGTGAAAGGTGCGCCGTTTGGTTTTTGGAGGGCTGATTTTGCTGGACTGTTTTTTTTGGCACCATGTCCCATTTGAAGCCCCCCTGATGCACCCCTGGAGTAGAAACTCCATAAAAGTGACCCCATCTAAGAAACTACACCCCTCAAGGTATTCAAAACTGATTTTACAAACTTTGTTAACCCTTTAGGTGTTGCACAAGATTTAATGGAAAATAGAGATACAATTTCAAAATTTCACTTTTTTGGCAGATTTTCCATTTTAATATTTTTTTTCCAGTTACAAAGCAAGGGTTAACAGCCAAACAAAACTCATTATTTATGGCCCTGATTCTGTAGTTTACAGAAACACCCCATATGTGGTCGTAAACTGCTGTACGGGCACACGGCAGGGCGCAGAAGGAAAGGAACGCCATACGGTTTTTGGAAGGCAGATTTTGCTGGACAGTTTTTTTTTACACCATGTCCCATTTGAAGCCCCCCTGATGCACCCCTAGAGTAGAAACTCCAAAAAAGTGACCCCATTTTAGAAACTACGGGATAGGGTGGCAGTTTTGTTGGTACTAGTTTAGGGTACATATGATTTTTGGTTGCTCTATATTACACTTTTTGTGCGGCAAGGTAACAAGAAATAGATTTTTTGGCACGTTTTTATTTTTTGTTATTGACAACATTCATCTGACAGGTTAGATCATGTGGTAATTTTATAGAGCAGGTTGTCACGGACGTGGCGATACCTAATATGTATACTATTTTTTTTATTTATGTAAGTTTTACACAATGATTTCATTTTTAAAACAAAAAAAATGTTTTAGTGTCTCCATAGTCTAAGAGCCATAGTTTTTTCAGTTTTTGGGCGATTATCTTAAGTAGGGTCTCATTTTTTGCGGGATGAAATGACGGTTTGATTGGCATCTATTTTGGGGTGCATATGACTTTTTGATTGCTTGCTATTACACTTTTTGTGACGTAAGATGACAAAAAATGGCTTTTTTTACACAGTTTTTATTTTAATTTTTTTACGGTGGTCATCTGAGGGGTTAGATCATGTGATATTTTTATAGAGCCGGTCGATACGGACGCGGCGATACCTAATATGTATACTTTTTTTTTATTTATGTAAGTTTTACACAATGATTTCATTTTTGAAACAAAAAAAAATCATGTTTTAGTGTTTCCATAGTCTAAGAGCCATAGTTTTTTCAGTTTTTGGGCGATTATCTTGGGTAGGGTATGATTTTTGCGGGATGAGATGACGGTTTGATTGGTACTATTTTGGCGTACATGCGACTTTTTTGATCACTTTTATTACCTTTTTTGGGAAGTAAGGTGGGCAAAATTTCAATTTCATCATAGTTTTTTATTTTTTATTTTTATGGCGTTCACCGTTCGGGTAAAGTAACATAACCGTTTTATAGATCAGGTCGTTACGGACGCGGCGATACCAAACATGTGTAGGGAATTTTATTTTTTTCATTTTTTATCAGTGATAAATGTGTTTTTTGATTTTTACTTTTTTTTTCACTTTTTTTTACTTTTTTTTTGACCCAGACCCACTTGGTTCTTGAAGATCCAGTGGGTCTGATGTCTGTATAATACAGTACAGTACAATATATATTGTTCTGTACTGTATTTTACTTACACTGAACAGATCTATGCTTTCAGCACAGATCTGTTCAGCACCATGGACAGCAGGACGCCTGAGAGGCGTCCTGTTGCCATGGGAACCTTCCCCGTCTGCTCAGAACTGCGCAGACGGGGAAGGGTAAGCACAGGGCTGAGGGGGGCTCTCTGGGGGCTCTCTCCCTCTCCCATCGGGGGCTGCAAAGGCACAGCAGCCCCCCGATGGGAGAGGGAGGGAGCTCCCTGCGCTGTTAACCTTTTCCATACAGCGGTCCGTACGGACCGCTGTATGGAAAGGGTTAACGGCTGACATCGCATCGCAGATGTCAGCCGTTTATACCAGGGTGCCAGCAATGTGCTGGCACCCTGGTATACCCACTAGAAACCAACGATTATACAAGGGGAGGCGGGCGGGGGATCGCGATCCCGCCTGCCGCACCGCCCGCCTCCCGCACCGCCCGCACTGCCAGCAACCCTCCCCCTGCACCTCCCACCGGGCTAAAATCACTCGGGGGGTGCAGGGGGATCGATACAGATCTATTTTAGGAATACTAAAGTTTCTGATCCCCGCGGTCAGGGACCGCAGGGATCAGAAACTGCAGAAATCGCAGCAAACCGCAGGTCTGAATTGACCTGCGGTTTGCCGCGATCGCCGACATGGGGGGGTCACGGGACCCCCCCGCGCATTTAGCCTAGGTGCCTGCTCGATGATTTGAGCAGGCACCGGGTTCCGATCACTGCCGGCCGGGCGGCAGTGATCGGAACAACACATGACGTACCGGTACGTCATGTGTCCTTAAGTACCAGGACATCATGACGTACCGGTACGTCATGTGTCCTTAAGAGGTTAAGGGGTTAAAGGGTGTCTGTCAGCAGCTTCTTACCTATGAACCTGGATGACCTGTTACATGTGCCCTTGGCAGCTGAAGGTATCTGTGTTGGTCCCATGTTCATATGTGTCTGCATTGCTGAGAAAAATGAGGTTTTAATATATGCAAATGAGCCTCTAGGAGCAACAGGGGCGTCGTCGTTACACCAAGAGGCTCTGCTTTCTCTGCAACTGCTGAGTCCTCTGCACTTTAATTGACAAGGCCAGGCAGTGTAAATGTCATCATGGCTCACCTTTTCAAAGTGCAGAGGCTCATTGGGACCCACACAGATGGCTTCAGCCACCAAGTACATTCATATTCTGTGCAGGAATTGCACGGTCACCTACATTCTAAGGCTACATGTACATGACCGTTGTTTTGGTCCGCATCCTAGCTGCAGTTTTTGAGGCTTGGATGCAGACCCATTCACTTCAATGGGGCCGCAAAAGACTCTGTGTGCTGTCCGCATCCGTTGCTCCATTCTGTGGTCCGCAAAAAAAAAATATATAACCTGTCCTGATCTTGTCCGTTTTGCGGACAAGAATAGGCAGTGTTATTAATGGCTGTCCGTGCCGTTCCACAAATTGCGAAACGCACACGGACGCCATATGTGTTTTGCGGATCCGCAATTTGCGGACTGCAAAACGGACAATGGTCGTGTGCATGTAGCCTAAGACGGGCGTCTTATACCCGATTTAATAGAAGGGTTAATGTGTCTGTTTAACCAGAAGGAAGTGGTAACCAGTATTTACTTCCTCCTGCCAGGATCTCTTCTTATGTCAGCCAAAATATTACAGAAGCGAGCAGAAGGCTCACTTCCTTAACTATCTAAGGGCACCCATATACAGTGCATAAGGATTACCACTACTTGCCAGGTGCACCTGTATTTTAAATGGCTGCTCAGTTCTCTCCTAGCATGCTAATGTAATGGTATTAAGTCACTTATTAAGTGCAAACCGAATGCTTCTAATGCAATAAAGACTTCTACAGCCTTGAACCAAAAACAGCAATTATGCTTATCAATAATTACTTTTCCGGAGCCCATGACAGCACCCATGTGAGAAGGACCCATCCCCACCAACTAGGGCAGGAAATCTGAGGAGATAAAAAAAATTGTTCACAACTACTCCACACCTCAGTGATTTGCCCAGAGGAGAAAAAAAAGTAATGCCAGGAAAAAAAAAAATGGAACCTATTCCTCTACTCAAGTAATGCAGCAAATTGGCTGGATTGTACAGCGAGACCTGGAATCTATTGAATTACACTGACCTAATGCTGTCAGTGTAAGGCCTAGTTCACACAATCGTTTTTTTGTGTTCCGTATACGGAACCATTCATTTCAATGGTTCCGCATTAAAAACAAAATGTGTTCCGTAAGCATTCCGTTTCCGTATTTCAGTTCCGTTGAAAGATAGAACATGTCCTATTGTTGCCCGCAAATCACGTTCCGTGGCTCCATTTAAGTCAATGGGTCCGCAAAAAAACCGGAACACATACGGAAATGCATTTGTATGTCTTCCGTATCCGTTACGTTTTTGCGGAGCCATCTATTGAAAATGTTATGCCCAGCCCAATTTTTTCTATGTAATTACTGTATATGCCATACTGAAAAACGGAACGGAAACACAATGGAACTCAAAAACGGAACAATGGATCCGTGAAAAACGAACCGCAAAAAACTATAAAAGCCATACGTTTGTGTGAACTAGGCCTAATTCAGTTGATTCTAGGGCCCGTAGGGTCACACAGCGTTATAAATCATATTGCCATGTCAGAGGAGCAGAGTTCAGAACAGGAACTCGCACTGACACACGCTGCAAGTTTCTCGCATTGAACTCTCTCATCTGTGTCTGGCCCAACCATGAACAAAAAAATAAATAAAAATGTTCCAAAGTGCATGAAACTAACAGTAAAAAATGCCTTTTATCCTTTTCTGTTTAAGGAGACCTAAAGAGGTTTCCGGGAATACTTCATTTCTAACAGGTGCCGGAAGCCTTCCTCCCCTACAGAAAGGATCATACTTACCCATCACTCCTGCCTCCCTGCTGGCATCTGTCTCTCCAACTTCTGGTCTGGCAGGATCACCCGATCCTCTTGAGCCACCCACTGGACACATCACCGCTGAAGTCTGCGGCTGGCTGAAGAGGATGACCATGCCCATGCTGGACTGGAAGATGAAAATGCGGCAGAGAGCAGGTAAGTATCACCCTTTCTGTAGAGGAGGCAAGCTGCTGCAACTGGTTAGAAATGATGCATTCCCAGACAATCCCTTTAAGGTCCTTTTACGCAGACTGGTATATCAGGCAAATTTCAGCGTCGAGGAGGGTGGCATTTACATAGAAAAACATTGTTCATGGGCAGCAGATCCCGGAATAAAAGTAATAGGTCAGTTTTACCTCATAGGAAATATTGTAAAGCCATTTGTTGTCACCTTACATCACAAAAAGTGTAATAGCAAGCGATCAAAAAGTCAAAGTCATACGCACCCCAAAATAGTGCCAGTCAGTCATCTTGTATATATTGTTCCTAGAGTCGCCACTGCACTGGATGGCACAAGGAGGCAATGGTCAGCACAATAGGGGCACTAGATGGCACAAGTGGGTAATGGATGGCACTGTGGATGTCATTGTTATGGGCGCTGAGTATAAGTGATAGTGCACAGAACCGTATCTGTTTTGCGATCTGCAAGTCGCAGATCCACTAAATAAGGTTACTGTCCGTTTTTTTGCAGTCCCATTGAGTTCTATGGGCCAGATTTATCATGACTGACAGCTCACTCCACTTTCACATATGGCTAAAGTCAGTTTTAGCCAAGTCAGATTTATGATCGGCCCTTTAAGACTGTAATAAATGTGGTTTGACGATAGTAGTTTATCCGTCAGTAAGCAGCTTTACAAAAGTCGCACATCTTTACGAAAAAGTCGCACGTTTTTATGAAAAAGTCGCATGTTCTATTAAAAAGACTCATAAGATAAGCATAGTCCTCACTGGAGTGAAATTGCGACTTTTTAAATAATCCCAATAGTAAATCTGTCTAGAGATTCATTTACATAAGAAAACACGCTCACTTTCAGAAAACTGGAGAGCATAGTGCAGAGCAGAAAAAAGTCGCAAATTTGTGCGCAGTTTTAGCGTTTGGGACTTTTTCACTCCATTATTCTGACCTGAGCTAATGATAAATCTGGCCCTATGTGTTTTAGATCTGCATTATGAGGACCAGAATAGGACATGTTCTATCTTTCGCAGAACTGACATATGGATGTGCAAAGCACATGGACGTCATCAGTGTGGTTTTTACATCTGTATGTCAGTTCCAGTAAAGACAGAACATGCCCTGTTCTGGTCCTCAAAATGAGGACCTCAAATCCATAGAACTCAATGGGACTGCCAAAATGGATACGGTCGTGTGCATAAGGGTTTAGATACACAGCTCAGCAGGCAGTATCATGCAAAGTGGGATTAGATACACATTTTATCACGCTGTATCATAGAAGATGTGATTAGATACACACTTCAGCAGGCTGTATCGCACACATACAGGATAGGATTAGATACAGATGTGATTGATACGTTTGCTGATTCCAGCTGTTTATCACACTCTGGAGATGGTGAGGGCAGAGCCTGTGGACGGTCAGTGATGGGATTAGATACACCGCTCAGCAGGCTGTATCACATAGGATTAGATACAGATGTGCTTGCTGCTTCCAGCTGTTTATTACACTGGAGATGGTGAGGGCAGAGCCTGTGTACGGTCAGTGATGGGATTAGATACACCGCTCAGCAGGCTGTATCACATAGGATTAGATACAGATGTGCTTGCTGCTTCCAGCTGTTTATTACACTGGAGATGGTGAGGGCAGAGCCTGTGTACGGTCAGTGATGGGATTAGATACACCGCTCAGCAGGCTGTATCACATAGGATTAGATACAGATGTGCTTGCTGCTTCCAGCTGTTTATTACACTGGAGATGGTGAGGGCAGAGCCTGTGGACGGTCAGTGATGGGATTAGATACACCGCTCAGCAGGCTGTATCACATAGGATTAGATACAGATGTGCTTGCTGCTTCCAGCTGTTTATTACACTAGAGATGGTGAGGGCAGAGCCTGTGGACGGTCAGTGATGGGATTTAGACACTGGATGAGAAGTAGATTCATGGCTGGGTGTAGAAAGATAGACACAGGAGTTATAGATGGAGTAGCTGCTGCAGACAGAGCAGAGGGTGGGGGGGGGGGGGGGGGGGGGGGGGCGTGTCCAGCCTGTCACTCATCTCTGTGCAGTGCAGCCAGGCTTGTGTATCAATAAAGTTATGTATTCAACAAAACAAGAAGTGGAGAAAGTAAACAGATGTGCAGGAAAATGTGATGTCTTCCTGGAGGGGAAGGAAAGCTCAGACATAAAAAAAAAAAAAAAAGAAGAAGAGGTTTGGGGGCATATGTATGCATGGTGAATTTTGATTTTGGGACCGGACAACCTCTTTAACTCTTCCCAAACTATAGATATGATCCAACAGAAGTTCATCTGTTCGGTCTTGTGATATATTGTCCAATTTGAATCAGCATCAGATTTATGTTCTGTTTTAACCTCTGAAGACAGTCTCCTGTCATCACACCACCCACAAAAGCAAAAAAAAACAAAAACCTCAGCCACATTTTAGCTAAAATCACAATGTCTAAGGCTGTTTCCCCTGACATTCTGCGGAATGAAATACCAGCTGTGATGCCAATCCTGGTCAATTGTGACCACAGCATCTCAGGCGGTTTTTTCCAGGAGTGCTGCACTCCCAAGGCCCAAATGGCTCGCTTGCTCAGAGATCGTGGTAGCCTCCAGCCTGCTAGAGGGTACCAGGCTTACCGCCGTGAGGTTCCTATGAACCCCTGTGTCAGGGCTCCATAGAACCATAGTGACTGAATTGTGAATGGTTTACCATCAGATAATCACAAGTTCAAGTCCCCCAGGGGAACGTAAAAACAAAAAAAGACAAAAATTATAAAAATTCTAAAAATCGATCCCCTTTCCCTAGTTGACAATAAAAAAAAAAATAGGCTACTTGCACACTAGCGTTTCTATTTTCCGGTATTGAGATCAGTCATAGGGTCTCAATCCTGGAGAAAAACGCTTCTGTTTTGCCCCCATTCATTGTCAATGGGGACAAAACGTAACTGAGCAGAACGCTCTAAAAAGCATTCCCTTCCGTTTGGTTGCATTCCCATACCGGAGAGCAAACCACCGTTTTCTTTCCGTCATAGGATGCACAATCTGGCACAATAGAAAACTGATCCGTCCCCCATTGACTTTCAATGGAGCTCATGACGGATCCGTCTTGTCTACGTTAAAGATAATACAACCGGATCCATTCATAACGGATGCAGATGGTTGTATTATCAGTAACGGAAGCGTTTTTGCTGAGCCCTGCTGGATCCAGCAAAAACGTTAGTGTGAAAGTAGCCTTATACATAATGGGGTAGATCTATCAAAACTGGTGCAAAAGACTGGGTTAGTTGCCCATAGCAACAAATCAGATTCCACCTTTCATTTTTCACACTTTGGAAAAAGGAAGGGCTCAATCTGATTGGTTGCTATGGGCAATTAAGCCAGTTTTCCTTTACACCTGTTTTGATAAATCTCCCCCAATGGGTATCGCCATTTTCCAAAACATCCAAACTATAATTTTTTCTGTGCGGTGAACGCCATAATGGTAATTATTACACTGGAGATGGCGAGGGACATTTTTTTGCCACTTTATCCCCCACCATGATCAAAAAGTTGTACATGCCCCCAAAATGATACCTATAAAAACTTCAGTTTGACCTGCAAAAAACACAAGCCCTGATGCAGCTCTGTAGGCAAATATATAAACACACAAAATGAAAAACATAATTGAAAATGAAAAAATAAAATTAGGCCGTATCCCAAAAGGATTGACATAAAAACTTGATTTAAATAGGTCATTTTCTATTAAAATTCCCTTCAAGCCCCACATTCAATTCTTAAAGTAGCAGTCCCACAAAAAAGTTATTCTCTGACCTGTTAGAAAGGTACCAGATATAAACTGTAGTAAATGTAATCTTCTTACCAGTGTCTGTATTTGAGTTATCCCCTCCATTCTGATCCTCAGCTGTGTCATGTTACCAGCACTCTGACTTAGGCCCCTTTCAGAAGAGCGAGTGTCTCGCTGCGGACTCACAGCACTATAGCATTACACTGCATGCAGAATTATTAGGCAAATGAGTATTTTGACCACATCATCCTCTTTATGCATGTTGTCTTACTCCAAGCTGTATAGGCTCGAAAGCCTACTACCAATTAAGCATATTAGGCGATGTGCATCTCTGTAATGAGAAGGGGTGTGGTCTAATGACATCAACACCCTATATTAGGTGTGCATAATTATTAGGCAACTTTCCTTTGGCAAAATGGGTCAAAAGAAGGACTTGACAGGCTCAGAAAAGTCAAAAATAGTGAGATATCTTGCAGAGGGATGCAGCACTCTTAAAATTGCAAAGCTTCTGAAGCGTGATCATTGAACAATCAAGCGTTTCATTCAAAATAGTAAACAGGGTCGCAAGAAGCGTGTGGAAAAACCAAGGCGCAAAATAACTGCCCATGAACTGAGAAAAGTCAAGCGTGCAGCTGCCAAGATGCCACCAGTTTGGCCATATTTCAGAGCTGCAACATCACTGGAGTGCCCAAAAGCACAAGGTGTGCAATACTCAGAGACATGGCCAAGGTAAGAAAGGCTGAAAGACGACCACCACTGAACAAGACACAGAAGCTGAAACGTCAAGACTGGGCCAAGAAATATCTCAAGACTGATTTTTCTAAGGTTTTATGGACTGATGAAATGAGAGTGAGTCTTGATGGGCCAGATGGATGGGCCCGTGGCTGGATTGGTAAAGGGCAGAGAGCTCCAGTCCGACTCAGACGCCAGCAAGGTGGAGGTGGAGTACTGGTTTGGGCTGGTATCATCAAAGATGAGCTTGTGGGGCCTTTTCGGGTTGAGGATGGAGTCAAGCTCAACTCCCAGTCCTACTGCCAGTTTCTGGAAGACACCTTCTTCAAGCAGTGGTACAGGAAGAAGTCTGCATCCTTCAAGAAAAACATGATTTTCATGCAGGACAATGCTCCATCACACGCGTCCAAGTACTCCACAGCGTGGCTGGCAAGAAAGGGTATAAAAGAAGAAAATCTAATGACATGGCCTCCTTGTTCACCTGATCTGAACCCCATTGAGAACCTGTGGTACATCATCAAATGTGAGATTTACAAGGAGGGAAAACAGTACACCTCTCTGAACAGTGTCTGGGAGGCTGTGGTTGCTGCTGCACGCAATGTTGATGGTGAACAGATCAAAACACTGACAGAATCCATGGATGGCAGGCTTTTGAGTGTCCTTGCAAAGAAAGGTGGCTATATTGGTCACTGATTTGTTTTTGAATGTCAGAAATGTATATTTGTGAATGTTGAGATGTTATATTGGTTTCACTGGTAAAAATAAATAATTGAAATGGGTATATATTTGTTTTTTGTTAAGTTGCCTAATAATTATGCACAGTAATAGTCACCTGCACACACAGATATCCCCCTAAAATAGCTAAAACTAAAAACAAACTAAAAACTACTTCCAAAAATATTCAGCTTTGATATTAATGAGTTCTTTTGGTTCATTGAGAACATGGTTGTTGTTCAATAAAAAAATTAATCCTCAAAAATACAACTTCCCTAATAATTCTGCACTCCCTGTATATTATGTCAGTGAAATCAAATCCATTCCAGAACTGTAAGGGTTACATAGCATCATCATAAGTCAATATAATGCTGTGCTTGGTATCGCGCTGAGCCCCATTTTCTTAAATCGGGCTGAGCTGCTCCTAGGCCACGTGACACATGAACGGCCTAGGAAAAGCAAAGAGAAGGCTGGGGCACTCAAAGGAGCGCTGGTGCCTTCTCAAACAGCTGATCGGCAGGGGTCCCGGGTATTTGACCCCCACTGATCAGACACTAATGACCTAACCAGAGCATCTTATGTGTGGACAGGAAGACAGTTTCTCTATGTATTCCTAAGGGAGCCTCAATGTCAGTCTCAGGAATGAATAGAGAAGTAACTGACTTCCTGTTCTGTGTCAGTTGGAGATCAGTGTTGTTCACATGACACAGCTGAGGATCAGAAGGGAGGGGATGACTCACAAATAGTTACTGGTAAGAAGATTACCTTCACTACAGTTTACATCATGCACCTTTCTAACAGGTCCGAGAATAAACATTTTTGTGGGAGTGCTTCTTTAAGTGTGTCATTTGCTTACCAGGATTAGGAGTACCCATAAAAGCTGAAACAAAACAAAACATTTCTCAAATTCGGTTATATAATTGGGTACAAAGGTCCCGATGTGCACCAGAGTACAGTACAGACCATGGGCCAGATTTATCATTAGCTCAAGTCAGAATAATGGAGTGAAAAAGTCGTACATTTTTGCGCAATCGCTAAAACTGCGCACAAATTTGCAACTTTTTTTCTGCTCTGCACTATGCTCGCCAGTTTTCTGAAAGTGGGCGTGTTTTCTTATGTAAATGAATCTCTAGACAGATTTACTATTGCGACTATTTAAAAAGTCACAAAAAAATGCGCAATTTCACTCCAGTGAGGACCATGCTTATCTTTTGAGACTTTTTAATAGAACATGCAACTTTTGTAAAGCTGCTTACTGACGGATAAACTGCTATCGTCAAACCCCATTTATTACAGTCTTAAAGAGCTGATCATAAATCTGACTTGGCTAAAACGGACTTTAGCCATATGTGAAAGTGGAGTGAGCTGTCAGAGTAATGATAAATCTGGCCCCATGTGTTTATCTCCTCATACAGCAGTTACTGGAAATAACGCTACAGTAAATGTATAATAATTGCTATATGAGGAGATACACATTCCTCTCTTATGAGTTGCAAAACCACGGGTATTTTACCTTCATTTAAAATTTTAAAAAAGCAAAAAAATTTTTTTTACCCTTATTGCTAAACATGGTTTCTCCCAAGACAACTCGGAACGGGAGAGATGAAGTGGATAGTGCTGCATCATCCAACTACTAATCCAACACACAGACATTTCTTTACAGTAACACACAGGAGTCACATTATTATGACCACTCCCTACATTTGACGTTGGCAGTGTGTAAGGAAGTCACTTGTCGTGAGCTGGCTTGGTGGGTAGATAAGGCGTGTGATCATAGGAGTTTGGGATGATTATTGGCTTTCAGGCCAGGGGTGGCGGTATTTCTGAAACGGCGTAGTTTGTGAATAGTTCACTTGCTACTGTGGTGAAAGTGTACCGTGAGTGTAGAAATGGCACCATTGTAAATGAGCGACATGAAGACTGCAGGGCAGCATATGCCACTGATGTGAGAGGTGAACATCAGCTACGAAGGTGTACGAGGGGGGACCAACACGCTACGATGGAGACGCTCACCACCAAAATGAACCAGGTGGCTACCAGACGTGTGTCTAAAACAGTTCAGCGAACCCTACTACGTATGGGGGTTCGAAGCAGACGGAAGGTCAGAAAAGGCTTCAGTTTTCGCAGCAGTATCGGAAATGGACCTCCTCTGATTGGCAAAAGGTTGCCTTCTCCAATGAGTCACATTTTTTGCTTCATTAAATGGATGGACGTTGGCATGTCAGGAGAGAAACATCAGAGAACAAACACCCTATGACCATTGCTGGAAGGACACAAGCTGGTGGTGGCAGTGTTATGGTCTGGGGAATGTTTTCGTGGCATTCTCTGGGCCACTTATCCATGTGGACGGCACTCAAAACTGATTTGAGTATGAATCCATCCTTGCAGATCACATGCTTCCATACATGCGGATTGTCTTCCCTGGGGCGGATGGGATCTTCCAGCAAGACAATATGACATGTCACATGGCTAGAAATGTTCAACATTGGTAGGAAGAGCATGACCAAGACTTCCAAGTACTAACCTGGCCCCCTAATTACTTGGAGTTGAAACCAAATGTGTATCTGTGGGACCACCTCGATCATTGTGTTCACTCTATGGATCCTCCCCCACGCACCCCGTGGCAGCTGTGGGATGCACTGCAGGCAGCATGGCTCCAGATACCTGTGACAACCTACCAGGACCTTATTAAGTCACTCCGAGTCCATCGAGCTGCTTTGCGTGGATATAATAATAATAATGTGACAACTCTGTATACCTGAAAGAGGCATGCCATTCATATGTAACATGTGTGAGGGGGGAAATCAAGTAAAAACAGTTACATTAGGTGCCCAGAGTGTGTATATGGCTAGGAGGTGAAGGTACTAATGGTGTCCTTTTCTGTATTCTGCTTCTTATGTCCAATCGCCACACAGTAATTATACCCAAATTTAACATGTACCTTGAAGTGAAACTGGCACCACATCGCACCTCAGTGTGTAAATGTAAATTCTACAATAAAGTATACGAGTGCATTCTATGTTTTTTGCAGGAGAGAGATTACAAAATGTACCGTATGTATCAGAGATTTCTAGTGTTTTAAGTTTTGGGATTACAGCAGCCTCTGCATCGATTCAGGAAGTGTGTAATAGTGTGTACTAACAGGGAAGATGGGTTAAAGGGAGCAAAGGTAATGCGAGATAGCAAGCTTATAGAAAACGGGCTGCAACTCCACTGCATCTGTAACATGGCAGTTAATGAGGAGAGTGAATTAGGAAGGCGATGTCTAAAGCACAAACGGCTGAGCTTTAAAGGCAAATAATAGAGTGCTTCACATGAGGATCTAATCGCAATGCAACATTTCTTTTAACTCTGGAGGTATACCAAGTACAGTTTGCCCTGTAAAAATGTGAAATCTGGAATCTAATAATTAAAAATTTCTAACAGGCTGGCACATCTGGAATAATTGGCAGAACTGCCACCATAACAGATGTCCATCATCCATTACAGCCTGGGCCTGTGGTCTCCCCAGTAACAGCATTGTGCCTGATGTGCTGAAAAGATCGCACAGCCCAAGGACCCCTCCCTCATCCTGTATTTAGCCCATGCAACGATCCTCGGCCTGTACACTCTCTCAGCCCAGCAGGCACGTTGACTTCATTGCATCACACCTGCTAGGTTAAGTGGGATGTGCTCCGTTCATTGGGGGAACGGGGTAGGTGAGTATTAATGTTTCTAGTATTTACACCAAAGGACCAGCATTCATGTAAATGGGGAGCGTTCAAAAATTTGCTATTGGGTCCAGCCTTCTCTAGTTACGCCCCTGTCTGGAATCTAAATTGTTTCCAGTTGCCTACTGAGAGATTCTATTCTATAGTACTAGTTTTATATTACATTTATTGTCTGTGCCCATCAAATAAATCAAAATGTGCGATAATCCGACCACAATAATGCCATATTAAATATTTTTTTTTACTTCCTTTATGTGTTGCCTTAACGGTACCAGGGATGGGCAAACTGCAGCTCTCCAGCTGTCTGCCTACAGCTATCAGCCTACAGCAGGGCATGATGGGATTTGTAGTTTTACAACAGCTTAAGAGCCGCAGTTTGCCCATCCCTGCCTTAACCCATCCCATATGTAAATGACATATTATTTAAAGCATAATTACAATTTAATAAAAAAATTTATTATATATTTATGTATATAATTTTATATACAAGACCAAAACTTCTATATACAGTTAAAATATCACAAATTACAGAGCTAATAACAATACTGTTCAAAATATTTCATCTGTATGAACATTAAAATTAGACGTTTAAAAAAACAAAACAAAAAAAAAAAAAACTGAAAACAAGGAGTTCTCCTTTTCTAGTGCTTCCAAAGCACAGCGAGTGCAAGGCCACCTGACGAGTCTCCGTCCTGCTCACAGGATGAAAGAAGTCGGGGACCTGGGGAGTCTCAGGTGCACTTTCTTAAGGTCTGCAGACAAAACAGAAGAGAGTCTGAGGTAGGTTGTTTAGTGACTCATAGGATGTATACAGTCACAGGGCTGTCTTTCATGTTCCTCAATACAAAATGGCAGCCTATTCTGAAATGGGACAAGCTACCTCATGTACTCATGAATGCGCCAAACAGAGACCATCACCGAGACCGCAGGCAGGCAACTGCTGGCTCACTAGTTGCAAGACTACAACTCCCATTCTGCCCATAACCAGCCACCAGTTACTTGCTTTGATCAAAGTAATGATCTGTGCTAGAGCATTGTTTTGCCTCTCACTCCCTCGAGTGCTTTCTAGAGCATGAAAATGGTGTTATATGAGTACATTTATCACCTGTTGGAGGGCCACCAGTGGTTATCATCTCCAGCCGTCACACCAGGCGGCACCCTCCATACAGAAAAAGCCTCACAGTTCATCGCAAGTCCTGACGCCTACATCAACTTGTTATTCCGCTGCTTGTCCTCTGTCTCTGGCCAGAAAGTGTCCCGAGATGCAAGGTGTTGGAGGAGGTCACCATGTCCTCTTTCTTTCTTCTGCGACAGCAAGCTCAACCCTGGTCCTCAGTCTTGCGGGCAGACTGCTATCTGCTGTTGACATGATTCACCATGTTTGGAACACCGCTGGGATCCAGTTCAGACAGAACTCTTTCCAAGTGCTGTATTAACACTCTCTTTTTAAACCTGATCAGTAAAAATACACAATATACATGTAGGTTTAATATGGGAAATTCCAAACTTACACCCCGTGAAAATAAAACAAAGGGAACTGATCTGCAGAACATTAAACTTAAAAGTGACATGTATGGATGATGCGGCACCATATTCTGAATATTGAATATATATTTAATAATCGCTCATCACAATTACTTCTGCAGCTCTCTAAAATGGCTCCTGTTGAAGGCACAGAAGTGGGGGAGGGCTCCTGCTGCAGCCAGTTGCCTTCAGCCAGAGACAGATCTGAGGTTTGTGTGAAAAAAGAAAAAAAAACAAAAAAACGATGAGCTCCTCGGACGCACGTAGAAGAATTCTTTATATATTTATTGTCATTTTGAAGTGAAAGTGGAAAGTGTTTTCCACTGGATTTTTTTTTTAAAGGCGCTTCCTGTTTGTCAAAAGGGAAAAGGACGCAGAGACCCGGGACTTCAGAAAAGGAGCGGCAGGGGATCGGTGGAGGAAGGTGACTCGGAGTTTGTTTATTTTCTACATTTAGTGTCTTACCGTGCCGCTTCCTTGATTGTAAATTCTATTAAAGTTTTTTGTACTTCAGATGATCCTTGCACTTCTTCAAGCAGGGCGAAGATTTTTTCATAATCTAAAAGATACAAATAAACAAAATATAAGTTTACAATATAAAAAAAAAAAAAAAAAAAAAGCAAAGCATGCATTTATAGTCATACGTGTTAGACCACATGCACATGAACGTTGTTTGTTTCCATGTCCGTTCCGTTTTTTTTTTGTGCGGATAGGATGCGGACCTATTCATTTCAATGGGTCCGCAAAAAAGGGAGACAGCACAGCGTGTGCTGTCCGCATCTGTATGTCCGTTCTGTAGCCCCGCAAAAAAAATAGAACATGTTCTATTCTTGTCCGTTTTAGGCATTGTTACAATGGATCCGCCAAAAAAAAAGAAACGGATGGCATACGGATGTCAACCATTTTTTTTTTGTTTTTTGCGGATCCGCAATTTGCGGACCGCAAAACACATACAGTCGTGTGCATGTAGCCTAAACAAAGTTTCATGAGATCTTTCAATACAATGGCAGATCTAGTCTAGAATGAATGCTTGCAGCCATTTTCTTATCCAGAGAATATTCCTGGATGACTTTCTTGCCTATGGTTACAATATATATTGGATCTTCCACATCCCCACGAAGCCAAGTTTTCACCTAGACAAGCTTTATTCTATATAGGAAACCCTCCAAAATAAAAAGCAGTGTAAGCAGTTCAGTCCCATAGAGAATCACATTTCATTTACTTTAACTCCTTAAGGACACAGCCTTATTTCACCTTAAGGACCAGGCCATTTTTTGCAAATCTGACCAGTGTCACTTTAAAGGGACACGGACAGGGCCAAAAAGCATATTAAGGTATATATATGACCGTACAGGTCTTATAAAGTGTATAAGAATCATGTAAGTATCCCCCCTGTCCACCTTATAACTACAGTAATGTGAAGTTTAATAACCTGCTGGAATCGGGTTCAATCTGCCCAAGGGGCGGTGTTTCACCTCAGCTTGCGCCCATCCAGCCACCCCCAACTGCCGTTTGAAGCGCCGCCCAGCTCATCAATATTCACTTTGCTGGGCGGCGCTGGGCGGCTAACTAGTGTCCCCGGCTATCTTCAGCGCATGCGCCCGGCACCCTCACTGGCCGGGATCGCATCGCGCCTGCGCACAGTCTCATTCTCAGAGTTAGCCGCCCAGCGCCGCCCAGCAAAGTGAATATTGATTAGCTGGGCGGCGCTTCAAACGGCAGTTGTGGCGAGGCTGGCTGGGCGCAAGCTGAGGTGAAACACCGCCCTTGGGCAGATTGAACCCGATTCCAGCAGGTTATAAAACTTCACATTACTGTATTTATAAGGTGGACAGGGGGGATACTTACATGATTCTTATACACTTTATAAGACCTGTACGGTCATATATATACCTTAATATGCTTTTTGGCCCTGTCAGTGTCCCTTTAAGTGGTGATAACTTTAAAACGCTTTGACTTATCCAGGCCGTTCTGAGATTGTTTTTTCGTCACATATTGTACTTTATGACACTGGTAAAATGAAGCAAAAAAAACACAAAACATTTTTATTTATAAAAAAATACCAAATTTAACAAAAATTTGTAAAAAAAAAATTGCAAATTTCCAAGTTTCAATTTCTCTACTTCTATAATACATAGAAAAAAAATGGGGCGACCCAAGGTGTCCCAAGGAAAAGTGAAGGGCAGTGCCCACCCAATACAATCACAAGGGACACACTTAGAGGGTAACTCGGCACAAGCTCCCGAGTACAACAGCAGAAACATAAGAAAAAGGAGCTCATAGTACCAAAAAAATAATATATTTTATTAAAGCATGATAAAATTACATAAATGAAAAAGCAATAAATGTGATGCCATTAATGGGATAAAATAGAGCGGAGGACAGAAAGAAAGAGCGCCACCCTGGGAAGCACACGGATCAAAATGCAATGTATCAATCGATCATAGAAAATACTGGTGCAGTGCACTGCCCAACCTATGAAACAGGACAATAGGACTAATGTATATAGGTGAGACAGTGGTCAAAACAGGCACTCCCACGTAGCAGTGGATAATGATGTGCCGGAGTAAATAAAGATGGAAATACAATACAGGCCAACCATAGAGACCAGGTGTGAAAAGCACCAAGGTCATGCGGCCAGAAGGGAGTGACAAAAAGACCAGAGCTCACCTAAAAGCAGACCGTGTTGCTGATTAATCCAGGATGGCGCTACCCCAACGCGCGTTTCGGCGTGCCTTCGTCAGGGGGGTAACGCCATCACTGTGGATCTGATATTTAAGTCTCTCACAACCAATGGAAGATCGATACTTACTCATCCCCAGGTGTGTATGTCCATAGGGCGCGCGAGAATCCAGCAGGCCGCGTCCAGCCGGCACACCCACACCATGTGACGAGTCTGGGGATGAGTAAGTATCGATCTTCCCATTGCTTGTGAGAGACCTTAAATATCAGATCCACAGTGTGGCGTTACCCCCTGACGAAGGCACGTCGTTTTAGTGTTTCCATAGTCTGAGAGCCATAATTTTTTTTCAGTTTTTGGGCTTTTATCTTGGGTAGGGTCTCATTGTTTGCAGGAGAGATGACTGTTTGATTGGCACTATTTTGGGGTGCATATGACTTTTGATCGCTTGCTATTACACTTTTTTTTTTTTTTTTACGGTGTTCATCTGAGGGGTTAGGTCATGTGAATATTTTGATAGAGCCCGTCGATACGGACGCGGCGATACCCAATATGTATACTTTTTATTTATTTATGTAAGTTTTACACAATAACAGCTTTTTTAAAACAAAAAAAATGATGTTTTAGTGTCTCCATATTCTGAGCCATATTTTTTTTTTTTTTTTTGGGCGATTGTCTCAGGTAGGGGCTAATTTTTTTGCGGGATGAGGTGTCTGTTAGATTGGTACTATTTTGGTGGGCAAACGCCTTTTTGATCGAATGACCGAGGGAGCCGGGGCAGGCGGCGCATGACCGAGGGAGCCGGGGCAGGCGGCGCATGACCGAGGGAGCCGGGGCAGGCGGCGCATGACCGAGGGAGCCGGGGCAGGCGGCGCATGACCGAGGGAGCCGGGGCAGGCGGCGCATGACCGAGGGAGCCGGGGCAGGCGGCGCATGACCGAGGGAGCCGGGGCAGGCGGCGCATGACCGAGGGAGCCGGGGCAGGCGGCGCATGACCGAGGGAGCCGGGGCAGGCGGCGCATGACCGAGGGAGCCGGGGCAGGCGGCGCATGACCGAGGGAGCCGGGGCAGGCGGCGCATGACCGAGGGAGCCGGGGCAGGCGGCGCATGACCGAGGGAGCCGGGGCAGGCGGCGCATGACCGAGGGAGCCGGGGCAGGCGGCGCATGACCGAGGGAGCCGGGCAGGCGGCGCATGACCGAGGGAGCCGGGGCAGGCGGCGCATGACCGAGGGAGCCGGGGCAGGCGGCGCATGACCGAGGGAGCCGGGGCAGGCGGCGCATGACCGAGGGAGCCGGGGCAGGCGGCGCATGACCGAGGGAGCCGGGGCAGGCGGCGCATGACCCGAGGGAGCCGGGGCAGGCGGCGCATGACCGAGGGGAGCCGGGGCAGGCGGCGCATGACCGAGGGAGCCGGGGCTACAGTAAGTACCGTACAGAAGCATATACAATTAGATATAGAATCAGATTCAATGTTTTAACAGTTGCGGGCCCGCCATAAGTGTCCCCACCTCCTCCCTCCACAATGATGCATCTGATGGGGGATCTGTAGATGACACTTATGGGATCTGTGATGACATAAGTGTCCTCCACAAATGCCCCATAAGTATCATCCACAGATCCCCCCCCCCCCCCCCCATCAGTGTCATTCACAGATTCCCCCCCCCCCCCCCCATCAGTGTCATTCACAGATTCCCCCCCCCCCATCAGTGTCATTCACAGATCCCCCCCCCATCAGTGTCATTCACAGATTCCCCCCCCCCCCATCAGTGTCATTCACAGACCCCCCCCCCATCAGTGTCATTCACAGATCCCCCCCCCCATCAGTGTCATTCACAGATCCCCCCCCATCATTGTCATTCACAGATCCCCCCCCCCCATCAGTGTCATTCACAGATCCCCCATCAGTGTCATTCACAGATCCCCCCCCCCATCAGTGTCATTCACAGATCCCCCATCAGTGTCATTCACAGATCCCCCCCCCATCAGTGTCATTCACAGATCCCCCCCCCATCAGTGTCATTCACAGATCCCCCCCCCATCAGTGTCATTCACAGATCCCCCCCATCAGTGTCATTCACAGATCCCCCCCCCCATCAGTGTCATTCACAGATCCCCCCCCCCATCAGTGTCATTCACAGATCCCCCCCCCATCAGTGTCATTCACAGATCCCCCCCCATCAGTGTCATTCACAGATCCCCCCCCCCATCAGTGTCATTCACAGATCCCCCCCCCCCCATCAGTGTCATTCACAGATCCCCCCCCCCCATCAGTGTCATTCACAGATCCCCCCCCATCAGTGTCATTCACAGATCCCCCCCCCCCCATCAGTGTCATTCACAGATCCCCCCCCATCAGTGTCATTCACAGATCCCCCCCCCATCAGTGTCATTCACAGATCCCCCCCCCCATCAGTGTCATTCACAGATCCCCCATCAGTGTCATTCACAGATCCCCCATCAGTGTCATTCACAGATCCCCCCCATCAGTGTCATTCACAGATCCCCCCCCATCAGTGTCATTCACAGATCCCCCATAACAGTGCATCATCCGCAGATCCCCCATAACAGTGCGTCATCCACAGATCCCCCCATAACAGTGCGTCATCCACAGATCCCCCATAACAGTGCGTCATCCACAGATCCCCCATAACAGTGCGTCATCCACAGATCCCCCATAAAAGTGCGTCATCCACAGATCCCCCCATAACAGTGCGTCATCCACAGACCCCCCCATAACAGTGTCATCCACAGATCCCCCCATAACAGTGTCATCCACAGACCACCATTAGTTCAAAAGCTACCAAAAGCACACCTTTTGGTTCAAAATATGTTTTTCTTATTTTCCTCCTCAAAAACCTAGGTGCGTCTTATCATCAGGTGCGTCTTATAAAGCGAAAAATATGGTATATAAAATAATTTTTTACACTCAATAAAACCACTCAGATATGGGACAGGTATATTGCGGACATGCTATTGGCGATCTAGCCTTGCATGTCCGCATCTCTAAAAAGGGTAAAAAGAGGTGACAGAATCCCTTTAATTTATTTGCAAATGAGCACTCGCAAGTGTCCAGGGGCGGCGTTCCCTGCGTAGGAGCCCAGGCTGCTCTGCCTTCTTTTCTCTTTACTCCTTTCCCAGCCAGTTTCTACTCTAGGGGTGCATCAGGGGGGCTTCAAATGGGACATGGTGTAAAAAAAAACAGTCCAGCAAAATCTGCCTTCCAAAAACCGTATGGCATTGCTTACCTTTTGCGCCCTGCCCGTACAGTAGTTTACGACCACATATGGGGTGTTTCTGTAAACTACAGAATCAGGGCCATAAATATTGAGTTTTGTTTGGCTGTTAACCCTTGCTTTGTTACTGGGAAAAATGGATTAAAATGGAAAATTTGCCCAAAAATTGAAATTCTAAAATTTCATCTCCATTTGCCAATAACTCTTGTGGAACACCTAAAGGGTTAACGACGTTTGTAAAATCTATTTTGAATACCTTGAGGGGTGTAGTTTCTTAGATGGGGTCACTTTTATGGAGTTTCTACTCTAGGGTTGCATCAGAGGGGCTTCAAATGGGACATGGTGTCAAAAAAACCAGTCCAGCAAAGTCTGCCTTCCAAAAACTGTATGGCATTCCTTTCCTTCTGCGCCCTGCCGTGTGCCCGTACAGTAGTTTACGACCACATATGGGGTGTTTCTGTAAACTACAGAATCAGGGCCATAAATATTGAGTTTTGTTTGGCTGTTAACCCTTGCTTTGTAACTGAAAAAAAATTAAAATGGAAAATCTGCCAAAAAAGTGAAATTTTTAAATTGTATCTCTATTTTCCATTAATTCTTGTGGAACACCTAAAGGGTTAACAAAGTTTGTAAAATCAGTTTTGAATACCTTGAGGAGGGTAGTTTATAGAATGGAGTCATGTTTCAATTATGTAAGGCTCGTAAAGTGACTACAGACCTGAAATGGTCCCTAAAAATTGGGTTATTGAAAATTTCAGAAAAATTTCAAGATTTGCTTCTAAACTGCCTTGTAACATCCCCAAAAAATAAAATATCATTCCCAAAATGATCCAAACATGAAGTAGACATATGGGGAATGTAAAGTAAAAACTATTTTTGGAGGTATTACTATGTATCATAGAAGTAGAGAAATTGAAACTTGGAAATTTGCATTTTTTTTTACAAATTTTAGGTAAATTTGGTATTTTTTTTACTTCGTTTTACCAGTGTCATGAAGTACAATATGTGACGAAAAAACAATCTCAGAATGGCCTGGATAAGTCAAAGCGTTTTAAAGTTATCAGCACTTAAAGTGACACTGGTCAGATTTGCAAAAAATGGCCAAGTCCAGAAGGTGAAATAGGGCCGAGTCCTTAAGGGGTTAAGGACCAATTCAGGTCTGAGGTCACTTTGTGGGGCTTACATAGTGGAAACCCCCATAAATGACCCCATTGTAGAAACTACAACCCTTAAGCTACTCAAAACTGATTTTACTAACTCTGTTAACCCTTTAGGTGTTCCACAAGAATTAAAAAGAAAATTTCCCTTTTTTTGGCAGATTTTCCATTTTAATATTTTTTTTACTTTTACAAAGCAAGGGTTAACAGCCAAACAAAACTAAATATTTATGGCCCTGATTCTGTAGTTTACAGAAACACCCCATATGTGGTCGTAAACAGCTGTACGGGCACACGGCAGGGCGCAGAAGGAAAGGAATGCCATACGGTTTTTGGAAGGCAGATTTTGCTGGACTGTTTTTTTTTACACCATGTCCCATTTGAAGCCCCCCTGATGCACACCTAGTGTAGAAACTCCAAAAAAGTGGCCCCATTTTAGAAACTACGGGATAGGGTGGCAGTATTGTTGGTACTAGTTTAGGGTACATATGATTTTTGGTTGCTCTATATTACACTTTTTGTGAGGCAAGATAACAAGAAATAGCTGTTTTGGCACAGTTTTTATTTTTTGTTATTTACAACATTCATCTGACAGGTTAGATCATGTGATATTTTTATAGACCAGGTTGTCACGGATGCGGCGATACCTAATATGTATACTTTTTTTAATTTATGTAAGTTTTACACAATAATATAATTTTTTTAAACAAAAAAAAATAATCATGTTTTAGTGTCCATAATCTGAGAACCATAGTTTTTTCAGTTTTTGGGTGATTATCTTAGGTAGGGTCTCATTTTTTTTCGGGATGAGATGTCGGTTTGATTGGCACTATTTTGGGGTGCATATGACTTTTTGTGATGTAAGGTGACAAAAAATTGAATTTGATTCAGCGGGCATCCTGTTCCTATTAACCCCGCCGCAATGTCTGGTCTGTTTAAAGTTAGGGCGTACCGGTACGCCCTGAGTCCTTAAGGACTCGGGAAACAGGGCGTACCGGTACGCCATAAGTCCCTATGTTCTGACATATAAAACCAAATGTACCTTAATGCTTGTTTACCCTGATAGCTCCCAGCGATCGATCCAAAATCTTCTCAGGACTAACCTGTCCTATTTTATCGCCCTATAACGCTTGCCCGCCTTTTATGCTAATTAACAGAAAAGAAAAGTCATATCTTACATGCTTGACCAGAGAAGAGTCCTATTTTCTCAGAGTCAAGCTCCTCAGTTCCGCCTAAGAAACGCCCCTACAGATAAAATCTTGCGTGAGTATCCTTACTTCGAGTCAAGGTAAGCCCGCCCCCTAACCGTCCCCTCTTTTGTTAGATTGACAGCCTGCAGTGTGGTCGGGATCGCATAAGTCTCACGCATGCGCGTTGCACTCCTTGGTAAGGCGCGATACTGTCTTCCGTTTCAGCGGCGCACTGCGCAAGCGCGAGACTTGTGCCACCCCGGCCGCGCTGCAGGCTGTCAATCTAACAAAAGAGGGGACGGTTAGGGGGCGTGCTTACCTAGACAAGAAACAAGGAAGCCTCATTTGCATACAACCTGCGGGGGAATAAAAGTTGTTTTACAGCGATCATGCGCCTCAGACATATTACACTAGAACAACATTAGAAGCCGGATGTTAACAGCTTTAAAGGAAAACGGTCACCAGTTTTATAGTGTTCTAACTAAGGGCAATATAAATAAGTGACTGATTCTCTTAGCAAAATGTTGGGTCACTTTCTTTAATTGACCCAGTCAATCTGCCAACATCTTGTATTGAAAAGCTCCAGCTCATAATGATGAGTCCTGAATATTCATGAGCTCCTGACTCTCCCCGCCTACCTGCTGCTGATTGACAGTTTTTTCCATATGAATCAGCAGCAGGTGGGCAGGGGAGTGGCTATAGCTGTTAATTAAATAAACGCTGGACTAAATGACGTCACGCTGGACTCCAATTAACTCATTAGCATACGGCATGTGGCAAGTTTGTATATATATTATGAAGTAACCATCTGTCAAACAAGTAAGTCAATACATCTAAAGTACTTTTTAGTAGTTAATGATTGTATATAATTAGTTAGATAATAATCAAGTATCCACATGACAGGTTCCCTTTAAGGTACTGCTGGCGGTTTATGATCCATTTTGGTGCTGACAGGTTCCCTTTAACACATTAAGGGGTTAACAGCCAAACAAAACTAAATATTTATTACCCTGATTCTGCAGTTTACAGAAACACCCCACATGTGGTCGTACACTGATGTATGGGCACAAAGCAGGGCGTAGAAGAAAAGGAGCGCCGTATGGTGTTTGGAAGGCAGATTTTGCTGGACTGGTTTTTAGATGCCATGTCCCATATTAAGCCCCTCTGATGCACCCTTAAAAGTAGAAACTCCCATTTTGGAAACTAGGGGATAAGATGCCAGTTTTATTGGTACTATTTTGGGGTACATATGCTTTTTAATTGCTCTACATCACATTTTTTGTGAGGCAAGCTAACAAAAAAATGGCTGTTTTGGCACTGTTTTCATCTGACAGGGTAGATCATGTGCTATTTTATAGAACAGGTTGTTACGGACGCAATGATATCAAATATGTCTACTTTCTTTGTCTATTTGTTTCAGTTTTACATAATAAAGCATTTTTGGAAAACAATTATGTTTTTGTCTCCATTTTCTGAACACCATATTTTTTTCATTTTTCTGCCGATCGTCTTGTGCAGGGGCTCATTTTTTGCAGGAAGAATTGACATTTTTATTGGTACCATTTTTGGGTACATATGTTTTTTTTTATCATTCATTATTACACTTTATGGGGCAAGGTGACCAAAAAATTGGTAATTTTGCCACAGGTTTTATTTATTTATTTTTCCAGCATTCACCTGAGGGGTTAGGTCATGTGATATTTTTATAGAGCTGGTTGTTACGGACACGGCGATACCTAATATGTCTACTTTTTTTTATTTATTTCACTTTAACACAGTAATAGCATTTTTGAAACAAACAAAAAAAAAAGATGTTTTAGTGTCTCCATAGTCTGAGAGCCATAGCTTTTTTATTTTTTGACAGATTGTCTTAGGTAGGGTCTCCTTTTTTGCGGGATGAGGTGACGGTTTGATAGGTACTATCTTGTGGGGCATACACCTTTTCGATCGTTTGGTGTTCCAATTTTTGTGATGTACGGTGCCCAAAAAAATTTAAGCACTGTTTTTATTAAATTTTATTTACGGTGTTCACCTGAGGGGTTAGGTCATGTGGTATTTTTTTTATAGAGCATATCGTTACGGATGCGGCAGTACCTCATATGTTTACATTTTATTTATTTCACTTTAGCACAATAGCGGTTTTGAAGCAAAAAAAAAAATTTCTGTGTCTCCATTGTCTGAGTGATGGTCAAAAAATAAAAAAAATCATTGACTTAGGTAAGGTCTCATTTTTTGCGGGATGAGGTGACGGTTTTTTGGGGGGCATACGCCTTTTTGATCTCTTCATGTTGCAATTTTTGTGATGAAAGGTGACAAAAATGTTTTTTTTTTATACAGTTTTTATTTTTTTATGGTGTTCACCTGAGGAGTTAGGTCATGTGATATTTTTATAGAGCTGGTTGTTACGGACGTGGCGATACCCAATATGTATACTTTTTTAATTTATTTCACTTTAACACAATAATAGCATACTTGAAACAAACAAATTATGTCTTAGTGTCTCATGTTCTTAAAGCTATAGTTTATTTTAATTTTTTGAGCGATTTTCTTATGTAGGGGCTCATTTTTATATAGCTGGAGCCCTGCTTTCCCTGAATTCATTTGAGGCCTGTTGGCACAAGCAGAGGAGTCATTATAGAGTAGGGTCCCATCTAAAACAGATCATCTTGCCGTGGTGGATGGGCACAAATGATTTTGACCAAAATATATTTGCCAAGTGCCACATATTCATTTATAGAGTGAATATATGATTAGTAAAACTTACGATCTGTATATTCAATGTTTGCATTGTGTTTGGTTTTACTTTTGTATTTTCAGCCACAGCGACGCAGACTTATGCATTCACTTCATTTTATAGGATGTACTGACTGTCTTGTTTTTACAATATCCTGTGGATATGCCATGAAGGAATGGGGGTCTTTAGGGTCTTTAAAGGGAACCTGTCACCATGTTAATGCAGTGTAATCTGCAGCATGTTATAGAGCAGGAGGAGCTAAGCAGACTGATATATTGTTTTATGGGGAAGATTCAGTAAAATCAGTTCTTTCTGAGCTCAGTTGCCCATATGAGGTATTACCAGTGATTGACAGCCTCTCCTGTATAAGTGTGCATACATAGATAGATGTCAGTCACTGTTAGATCTGCCCACATGACTAATGACCTCAGAAAGAACACAGATTTTAATTAATTGCAAGTTTTGCAGAATCTTTTCCTATAAAGCTTCATATAAATCTATCTGCTCAACTTCTCTGCTCTATAACATGATGCCTGCAGATTGCGCTGCATTTCGGGGGTGATGGTATGTTATCGTACAAGTTTCTGGATTTTACAACAATTCTACTGCACTTTATTGCCTTCATGTCCATAGCAGAGCAGGAAAACTCATGTATAAACAATCTCTCCAATCCAAAAATTTTAAGAACATGCTTAAAGGGAACCTGTCACCGGGATTTTGGGTATAGAGCTGAGGACATGGGTTGCTAGATGGCCGCTAGCACATCCGCAATACCCAGTCCCCATAGCTCTGTGTGCTTTTATTGTGTAAAAAAAACTATTTGATACATATGCAAATTAACCTGAGATGAGTCAGAGCTTGAAAATATGACTTCTCTGGTCACACAAGTAAGATATGACTCTTATGTTAATTTGCATAAAAGGCAGGAAGTACAAACATGCATAATACTTATTGAATTTGTCTGCAAATGAAATTAAAAGTGTAAATTTATATGTTTAGGGTAACAATGAACATTTAGAAACGCTCAGTGAGGGTAGCATAGTAGAGGTGACAGGTTCCCTTTAATATACTGACTGCCTCTACTTACTTCGCCCCGGCTTTCGTACTTCTTTCATGACTTTAATCTTAATATCAGCGTTGATTCCATTGATGATACTTTGCATTTCCTTCAGGGAGTTTGGTGATGTTATTCCTGATGTACATTCCCGAGTCACAAGAGAATCTTCCAAAGGCACATAGTTTTCTAAAGGCGCCTTTATCAGTGTGTTATTAACTGGTTTGTGGTCCATGTTATCCTCGTTCAAACAATTCAGTTCATCAGTAACAGAATCAAAGTTATTATTAGGCAGCATATCCTCATCCGCCAAAGCAGCAGGAACCATTAATGGAGACAGTCCATCCATTGGCTTGTCCACAGCCTGACCATTGTCCGTTCTTTCTCCGTTCCCTTCTGTAATTAGCGAGTTATTACCATCTGTACAAACACAAAAGAAACAAAAAAAATGCAGCATGCATGGATCTAATGTATACATGTACACAATAAAACACATTCCCAAAGTAGCTCCACAGCTGTTGACAGCATTATACCAATATATCGTTGCATCTAAAGGACCCTTTACACTGCTGACATTTGACCAGATTATCGCTAACGAGCGTTCATACGAATGATCGTAAGTGATAATCTGCCAGGGTAAAAGTGTCGCCAATTACCCGATGAACGAGCAAAACATTCGCTCACTGGGTAACAAGATGGTTCATGCAGACACCTAAATCATCGTGCCGTCAAATCACACTCTGCTGCCGGCAAATATGAATTTTGTATGGAGACGAGAGGTGGAGTTAGTGATCGCTCCTCCCTATACTGTGGAGGAGATCACTGCATGAAAATGCAGCTGTCTCCTCTGCTGACAAGCAGGCGATTGTCATGGTGCAGAAAGGATATATGTAGGTTGTCATGCAGGAAAGAGACCCGTCCCCCGACGTACATGTTAATCTCATTCAGATGTATCAAGAGTATTTCTGCAGCAGGTGTCAGCATGTCCTTACAGCTCTTTATTGTCTATGGGTACATCCACAAGAGGCATATATGCTGCAGATTTACAGTAGCGGCAAAGTGGGTGAGATGTAAATTTCATTCCACCCGCTACAAGGCACAATCCACTTAGAAACTGGCATGCCGTGCATCGATTTTAAATCCAGGTTTCGACCATGGACTTCAACCATTGCGATGCATAAGGTGAAACTTGCGACAAATCCACAGCATGTGTGTACATACCCTAAGGCATTCTGAGTCCCATCCACAGGTCAAGCAGTCAATAAGGACTTGCTGATACAGCCCTATAATTATAAAACTCTGCAACAAGTGACTTGCCAGTGGTATGTACTCCAGCCACTCTCTACGTCCTCAGGTCCAGCATCTAGCAAATACCAGTAGCAGCAGCTTTATTTTTACAGCTTACCTTTGTGTATGGAATTGGCTTTATTAGGTTGTGTGGAGCAGGGCTCCCAGGCACTGCAGGGGGCCCCGTCCCTCCTACTGTTTGGTTATTATAGGAGGGGTCTGAGGTCTTCTTAGCAGCAAAGGAGACATACTACGCCTTCTCTTCAGGGAGGCTGAGTTTGGACTCTCCCGACGTTTTACTTTATTTTGGGGGTCTACAGCAACAAACTCCTGTCAGCTTCATCAATCATCATACCCTATAATTGAAGAGGTAATAAATAAATTCCAGTGTTGAAAAAACATCAAATTGATCCACAATATATAGTGGAACTGTATTTTTCCATCATTTAGATAATAACCCATATCTGCTGACACAGTATCCCTTTAAAAGGGGTTCTGTTTTTCATTTATTGATGACCTATCCTCAGGATAGGACATCCACATCAGTCACAGAGGGCCCGACGGCCGCCAAACCCCGCCGATCAGCTGTATGAAAGAAACTCTCCGCTCTTCACTTTTTTCCCTTGCTCGCCGTCGACATTGGCAGTAGCAGAGCAGTGTACTACAGCTCCTCCGTCCCCAATTCACTTCAATGTCTTCAGGCCCAATTACATGTATGGATTTTTCAAGAGATTCCGTAAAACATTCCTTCCTAACAGGGACATAGTCCTTAGTATTTCCTGGTACAGTAGTGATTTCCAGACTGGCACTGCGAGTGTCAGAGTACAGGCTGCTGTGAATGTCACCTGCATTCTGCTGATGGAGCTTGCAGGGAATTTCAGAAGACCGCAGTTACCCTGATTCACGCTTGTAACGGGAGCCTTTCCAATAAAGAGCCGTTATAAAAGCAATCCCCTAATACAGCAGATAATATTGCTTCTCTTACAATCACATTTAGGTATGAACAGCAGCAATACCTTTTATCCTGTTTAAATGGATTTCCAAAAGTGTGAAGCCTCTTTGGTTGATCTGGATCAATCTCTCTGAGAGGAGAAGGCATAAGTTTCAAGTATTCTTGGTAGTTACCCTTCTAGCCCACCGGGACGCTATGCAGACAGTCTGCAAAACCAGATAAAGGACACAACTGTAAACTGGTGTTTCTTTCATCCAATGAATGAATAAATAATATAAACCTGCCATCATCACAACCCAATATTAGTACCAGTGAGGGAAAAACCATAACCATACCTTCATCCTGACCAACAATCAGCTTATGAGTTTTCAGTAAATTGGTCCTCATCCTTGTCAACTGATCCAAAAGATTTGCACGGGGAATGTCATAGGCATTTTTGTACGTTTGGGGCTTGAGATCCTAATGAGAGGAAAAAAATGCAATTTGAGGTTATTCAGAATGGTTGTTAATAACTTGTTATACAATGGGCAATCCAATTCAGTATTATATTGGAGCCGAATTACGCTAAGACCCTGGCGGCCATCCACATCTCCATCTAGTGCATCGGGTCAAAGCAGTTAAACCTCTCATGCATTTGCAGGGCATCAAAGCCTCAGACAATAACACCCCCTTTGCCCTTTTATGCCCTGTGGTTCCCATAGACTGAACGTTCAGGACTCCCCAGCCTTCTCTACCTGACCAAATTAGATTGATAGTGTGGCCACTGAACCCTACTGTTGGGCGACCCTTGGTGCACCCTCTATCGCTCCCCCTTTCTTTCCAGTTAGTATTTTTGTCTGTTACCCTTTTAACATAATGTAAACCCATATCTGCATTGCAATTTCACTGTCTAGGACTCCAACTTTACCAAGTTCCTTTTTTCTTTATAAGACTGCTTCTCCTTATTGTGACTATAATGTTAAGACCTATAACTTTCCTACAGAAGATTTAACACTTCAATGAACCATAAAACATATTTACAGGGAGACAAAACCCACTGTAACAGAACTACACAGGTTTTTAGAGTAATGAATGGAGGAGTCCGAGCAGACATTTCGGTAGGACGTAGTCCGTTCAATGTATTACACATACATGGCCACATTTAAAGGGGTTTTCCGATATATATTTACTGATGACCTATCTTCTTGTTGTCGGTATCTGATGGGTGGAGTTTAACACCTGGGACCCCCAACCAATCTGCTGTTTAAGAGGCATTGGAGCTTGTAGTAGCGCCACGACTTCTTACAGCTTTCCATAGGCCATGTGGACATGTTCATCGATCACATGGACTAGTGCAACAAAACCCCGTTCAAGGTAAATGACGATCAGCTGTTTGAGAAGGCACCGGCGCTCCTGTGAGCACCGCGGCCTTCTCCATACTTACCAAGCACAGTGCTGTATATTGTATAGCAGCTGTATTTGGCATCGCGCTCAGCCCCATTCACTTCAATGGGGCTGAGCGTGATACCAAGCACAGGCGCTATACAATGTACGGCGCTGTGCTTGTTTAGCTGCAAGAAGGCTGCGGCGCACAAAAGGGCGCCGCTGCCTTTTCCAAACAGCTGATTGGCGAGGGTCCCTGGGTTTTGGACCCCCACCGATCAGATACTGATGACCTATCCTGAGGATAGGTCATCAATATCAAATTCTCAGAAACCCCCTATAAAGTAAGTTGTATACTGTAATCACTGTAGGGTCTGATTAAGTCACCTGCATCTTCAGGGTTCGGGACGCTCTACTCCCACAAACTTGCAGCAACATGCATAGAGAAGACTCCCCAGCTTGGTGCACTCAATGGAGAGGATTCAGGAGGAGTCCTCTCAATGCATTTTACTGCCAGTTTGCAGGATCATAGGGCAGCGCCGGCAGCAAGCATGAAGATACAAATTATACAATGTGTCTGTAGTTTGGGAGCTGACAGATTCCCTTAAACTGTCACATGTAAGTACTTCTGTCAAGGTACTTAACCTCCTCAGGACCGCCGTACGCAGGATTGCGTCTTTGCGGAGGTCCTGTCTCTCTGGGTGGACGCGCCGGTGCGTCCTCTCGCGAGACGCGAGATTTCGGGCATTGCCGGCCCGCGAATGCGCATCGCGGGCCGGCAAAAGTTAAAGAAGTATTTGTCGTCACCAGCCTGCCAGCCACGATCATTGGCTGGCAGCTGGCGATTTTCAAAAAATCAAATCAGAAGCCAGATAACAGATCATATTAGTAAATATGATCCTGTTATATGGCTTCTCTGCTTCTATGCTGTCCTTTCGTCGGTTGGATCCAGCAGAGGAGCAGAGATCACTGTGAGTACCCACCAACACTACACCTTAGCCCCTGATCACCTTCCATCACCACCCATCATCCTAATTAACCCCTTGATCGCCCCCTGTCAATCACTTAGTGAAAGAGAAAAAGTGATCAGTGAAACTGTCACTTTTTTTGTCACTAGTATTGGGCTGTTAGGTTTTAGGGATAGTTTAGGCCCCTTGGTTATGGTAGTTAGCGTCAGTTAGCGCCCAGCCCACCGCACCGCAGTCACTTTTATTCGCTGTTTAGCGTATCGCTAATCAGCATTTGTACTTTTATAGTATCTGTAAGTGATCAAAACTGATCACGGTCATGATCTATAATAGTATTAGTGTCACCTTAGCTCGCCCTCCCACCCAAAACGCAGAGTTTGCCCGATCAGGCCTGATCGGTCGCCCACACGTGCGTTCACCCACGCCCGCCCCACCGCAGTGACAAAAAAAATTTTGTTTTTTGATCACTGACACATTCACTTTCACGCACTGCGGCGATAAAAAAAATCAGTTTTGATTATTTTTTTATCAACCGCAGCATGCCCTCCGGTACTTCGCTAGCCTCCCCTTTGTAAGACAGGCTTGCTTTTTTTCTTGGGTAGTCTCAGGGAATACCCCTAAATTTAGTAGTCCAAAATGTCAAACAGGGGGTATTCTTCTGAAGAGGCCCTACAGGATTCTGACCCAGTCGGATGAGGAATGGGAACCCTCATCGACGAATCTAGCGGGTCAGAATATGAAACCAGTGGAAAGCAGTGGCTCTCTGACCCAAAGTTCGGACGAGGAGGTGGAGGTCCTGATAGCACAGGCGTACCCGGGCCCCGTGTCGCTAGACCACAGGTTACGCAGGATCCGCTTCAAGAGCTGCAGAGTGGGGCTGTCGCTGCCGGATCACGTGGTGATGGCATACACCAGCAGCGCAGCCCTCCCTGGACCTAGTACCAGCACTGCCGTACAACATGGTGACGTGGCGAGCACCAGAAGGGCAGTTGAAGCTGGTACGGTGGCACGTGCAGTAGTTACCCAGCTCGCAAGCCACCGCGCAGACAGGCCCGTAGAGCCCCTAGAATCCCTGAGGTGCTGGCAAACCCTGATTGGCAGTCACCAACTTCAGCCGCACCTGTAGTTCCCCCTTTCACCGCCCAGTCTGGAGTTCGGGTTGAGACGGCTCAAATCGGTTCGGCCCTGGGATTTCTTGAGCTGTTCTTGGAACTGCGGAGCTCTTGGACTTAGTCGTGGCAGAGACAAACGGGTATGCCACACAATTTATATCCGCAAACCCGGGAAGCTTTTATGCCCAGCCTTTCTGGTGGAAACAGTTCAAGTTTCCGAACTTAAAATTTTTCTGGGCCTTCTTCTCAACATGGGTCTAACTAAAAAGCATGAATTGCGGTCATATTGGTCCACGAACCCGATCTCATCACATGCCCATGTTCTCTGCTGCTATGTCCAGGACACGATTTGAGACCATCCTGCGTTTCCTGCACTTTAGCGACAACACCACCTCCCGTCCCAGAGGCCACCCAGCTTTTGACCGGCTCCACAAAAATTCGGGCCCACTCATAGACCATTTCAACCAGAAATTTGCAGATTTGTATACCCCCGAGCAAAAACATCTTCGTAGAAGAAGTCCCCTAATACATTTTACCGGGCGCCTTGGCTTCAAACAATACATCCCAAGCAAGCGTGCCCGGTATGGGGGTCAAATTGTATAAGCTCTGTGAAAAGGGCCACAGGCTATACCCACAAATTTCGGATCTATGAGGGAAAAGATCAGACCCTGGAGCCGGTCGGTTGCCCTGACTACCTGGGGAGCAGTGGGGAAGACAGTCTGGGACTTGGTGTCACCCTTATTCGGCAAGGGGTACCATCTTTATGTGGACAAAGTTTTTACACAAGTGTGGCCCCTCCTTTAGGCATTTTGTTTCTAGAACGGGATTTGCGCCTGTGGCACCCGCGCGAACTAGTCGCGTGGGCTTCCCCCAACGGCTTGTAACCACCGTCTTGCAAGGGGGGGAGAGGGCTGCCTTGTGTAACGAAGAACTGCTCGCGGTGAAATGGAGAGACAAGCGTGACGTTTACATGCTCTCCTCCCATCACGCAGACACGACAATCAAATTGAAAGGGCAACCCGTGTCATTGAAAAGCCCCTCTCAGTCCACGACTATAATGCGCTCATGGGAGGGGTGGACTTCAATGACCAGATGTTGGCTCCCTATTTAGTTTCCCGCAGAACCAGACGCTGGTATAAGAAGGTGTCTGTATATTTAATTCAATTGGCTGCCTATAATAGTTTTGTTCTCTACAGTAAGGCTGGAGAACAGGATCCTTCCTCAAATTCCAGGAAGAGATCATAGAGAACCTCATTTATCCTGGAGGTTCCGTGGCCCCATCCACCAGTGTAGTTAGCCGTCTACACGAGCGACATTTCCCCAGTGTCGTTGCTGGTACCCTCAACCCAACCGCCACCCCCGAAAAAAATGTCGTGTCTGTAGCAGGAGTGGAATAACGGCGTGGGACACCCGCTATTTCTGTCCTGACTGTCCGGACCACCTGCCCTATGCTATGGTGAGTGTTTCCGGAAGTACACACACAGGTACACCTAGCATAGGGATCACATCTCACCAGGACAGGCACACAGGGCTATTAGGGCCCTTTCTCTCACAGCTGCTGCAAACCTCTCCTTTCACCTGGGATAAAGTGCATAACGTACTTCGCCACATCTTTGGGCGATTTGCGCTTTGCACATTGTCCCATGGGGAAGGAGAGGTTTTGTTCTATAAAGGTAAAAAAACTAAACAAAAAAAAAATTACCGGTAAGTAAAAAAGTTAAAAAAGTTAATATGTTTGTTCTAAAGTTTAATAAAGTTATTGCTTTGCGGCCTGGTTTTTTCTTTTTGTTTTGGTTTTTTTTACCTTCCAGGTGGACCAACCGATCGACCAGCTGCAGCACTGATGTGCATTCGGAGAGAAGCATTGCGCTGCTGTCAGATTACACGCAAGTCTGTGTATGCGGCGCTGCAAGACGAGATTTCTCCTCTGCAGTAAAAGATATGTTTGCCGAGGCATATGAGCTGAGGAGGTGGCGGTGTTCATATACTTTGGCAAACACTTTGTATATATAAAAAAAAAAATCCCGGCAATGATTTATTCATCCACATCGATTGATGTGAATGGAGAAATCTGGTTTGCCTGGGCTACGAGCTGAAGTGGGTATGGATGTTGGGCGGAGCTCTCTTGTCCTGGCAGACGCCTTTCCCCTCCTTTTTCTTTTTTTGGCAGAGAATTTTCATCTCATCCACATTGATCGATGCGAATGAAGAAATCTGTGCCGTTCATTTTTTTCTTTCAGCCCAGAGGCTGAACGGAAAAAAAACAATCTCATTACCCGTATGCTCAATATAAGGAGAATAGCAGAACTCCTACTGCTGGGCATACATGTAATGATTGCGGAGACCCTCAAATGCCAGGGCAGTACAACACCACCCCACAAATAACACCATTTTGGAAAGAAGACACACAAAGGTATTCGCTGAGGGGCATAATTGAGTCCATGAAAGATTGAAATTTTTGTCCCAAGTTAGCGGAAAGGAGACTTTGTGAGAACAAAATCAAAAAAATCAAGTTCCGCTAACTTGTGCCAAAAATTTTTTTTTTTCAATGACTCGCCATTGCCCCTCATTGAATACCTTGGGGTTGTCTTCTTTCCAAAATGGGGGGTCACATGAGGGGTATTTATAATGCCCTGGCATTTTAGGGGCCCCAAAGCGTGAGAGAAGTCTGGTATCCAAATGTCTAAAAATGCCCTCCTAAAAGGAATTTGGGCCCCTTTGCCCACCTAGGCTGCAAAAAAGTGTCACACATCTGGTATCTCTGTATTCAGGAGAAGTTGAGGAATGTGTTTTGGGGTGTCATTTAAACATATACCCATGCTGGGTGAGAGAAATTTCTTGGGTCAAATGCCAAACTTTGTATAAAAAAATGGGAGAAAAGTTGTCTTTTGCAAGATATTTCTCTCACCAGCATGGGTATATGTAAAATGACACCACCAAAACACATTCCCCACCTTCTCCTGAGTACGGAGATACCAGATGTGTGACACTTTTTTGCAGCCTAGGTGGGCAAAGGGGGCCCACATTCCAAAGAGCACCTTTCGGATTTCACAGGTCATTTACCTACTTACCACACATTAGGGCCCCTGGAAAATGCCAGGGCATATAACTACCACCACAAGTGACCCATTTTGGAAAGAAGACACCCCAAGGTATTCCGTGAGGGGCATGGCAAGTTCCTAGAATTTTTTATTTTTTGTCACAAGTTAGTGGAAAATGATGCTTTTTTTTTTTTTTTTTTTCATACAAAGTCTCATATTCCACTAACTTGTGACAAAATCTAAAAACTTCCATGAACTCACTATGCCCATCAGCGAATACCTTGGGGTCTCTTCTTTCCCAAAATGGGGTCATCTTGTGGGTTAGTTATACTGCCCTGGCATTCTAGGGGCCCAAATGTGTGGTAAGGAGTTTGAAATCAAATTCTGTAAAAAATGACCTGTGAAATCCGAAAGGTGCTCTTTGGAATATGGGCCCCTTTGCCCACCTAGGCTGCAAAAAGGTTGTCACACATCTGGTATCTCCGTACTTAGGAGAAGGTGGGGAATGTGTTTTGGGGGTGTCATTTTACATATACCCATGCTGGGTGAGAGAAATATCTTGGCAAAAGACAACTTTTCCATTTTTTTTATACAAGTTGGCATTTGACCAAGATAATTATCTCACCCAGCATGGGTATATGTAAAATGACACCCCAAAACACATTCCTCAACTTCTCCTGAATACAGAGATACCAGATGTGTGACACTTTTTTGCAGCCTAGGTGGGCAAAGGGGCCCATATTCCAAAGAGCACCTTTCGGATTTCACAGGTCATTTTTTACAGAATTTGATTTCAAACTCCTTACCACACATTTGGCCCCTAGGAATGCCCAGGGCAGTATAACTACCCCACAAGTGACCCCATTTTGGAAAGACGAGACCCCAAGGTATTCGCTGATGGGCATAGTGAGTTTCATGGAAGTTTTTTATTTTTTGTCACAAGTTAGTGGAATATGAGACTTTGTATGAAAAAAAAAAAAAAAAAAAAAAAATCATCATTGTCCACTAACTTGTGACAAAAAATAAAAAATTCTAGGAACTCGCCATGCCCCTCACGGAATACCTTGGGGTGTCTTCTTTCCAAAATGGGGTCACTTGTGGGGTAGTTATACTGCCCTTGGCATTCTAGGGGCCCAAATGTGTGGTAAGGAGTTTGAAATCAAATTTCTGTAAAAAATGACCTGTGAAATCCGAAAGGTGCTCTTTGGAATATGGGCCCCTTTGCCCACCTAGGCTGCAAAAAAAATGTCACACATCTGGTATCTCTGTATTCAGGAGAAGTTGAGGAATGTGTTTTGGGGTGTCATTTTACATATACCCATGCTGGGTGAGATAAATATCTTGGTCAAATGCCAACTTTGTATAAAAAATGGGAAAAGTTGTCTTTTGCCAAGATATTTCTCTCACCCAGCATGGTATATATAAAATGACACCCCAAAACACATTCCCCCACCTTCTCCTGAGTACGGAGATACCAGATGTGTGACACTTTTTTGCAGCCTAGGTGGGCAAAGGGGCCCATATTACAAAGAGCATCTTTCGGATTTCACAGGTCATTTTTTACAGAATTTGATTTCAAACTCCTTACCACACATTTGGGCCCCTAGAATGCCAGGGCAGTATAACTACCCCACAAGTGACCCCATTTGGAAAGAAGAGACCCCAAGGTATTCGCTGATGGGCATAGTGAGTTCAATAGAACTTTTTATTTTTTGTCACAAGTTAGTGGAATATGAGACTTTGTAAGAAAAAAAAAAAAAAAAAAAAAAAAAATCATCATTTTCCGCTAACTTGTGACAAAAAAATAAAAAGTTCTATGAACTCACTATGCCCATCAGCGAATACCTTAGGGTGTCTACTTTCCGAAATGGGGTCATTTGTGGGGTGTTTGTACTGTCTGGCCATTGTAGAACCTCAGGAAACATGACAGGTGCTCAGAAAGTCAGAGCTGCTTCAAAAAGCGGAAATTCACATTTTTGTACCATAGTTTGTAAACGCTTATAACTTTTACCCAAACCATTTTTTTTTTTTTACCCAAACATTTTTTTTTTTATCAAAGACATGTAGAACAATAAATTTAGAGCAAAAATTATATATGGATGTCGTTTTTTTTGCAAAATTTTACAACTGAAAGTGAAAAATGTCATTTTTTTGCAAAAAAAAATCGTTAAATTTCGATTAATAACAAAAAAAGTAAAACTGTCAGCAGCAATGAAATACCACCAAATGAAAGCTCTATTAGTGAGAAGAAAAGGAGGTAAAATTAATTTGGGTGGTAAGTTGCATGACCGAGCAATAAACGGTGAAAGTAGTGTAGGTCAGAAGTGTAAAAAAGTGGCCTGGTCTTTCAGGGTGTTTAAGCACTGGGGGCTGAGGTGGTTAAAGGGGTTCTCCGAGATTAAGAAAATGAAAATACTTAAATATTACTTTATTATAAATATATTCTCAAATACCTTTAATTAGTTATAATGGCTCGTTTTGTCTGGGGAGCAATCATCAGGGGAAACAAAATGGCCGCTGTCCCATTAGTTCACACAAAACCTGTCATTTATTACTCATTTGCACCATAAAGTAGAGCCATATGTTTGTAAAAAGTGGAGAGGACTTGCTGCTTGGACACAATGCAGACACATTTGTGAATTGCAAGTCACAAAAAAGCTAAACCGTCCCTGCAAAAGCATTAATGGCAGCCATATTGGTTGTCACCCAGAAATAGACCGCTCAACAGAATTTTTAACGCAATACAACAGTTTTTAGGGGTTTTTTTTGTGTGAAAAAGCTCTTTACGGGGCCATTAAGGCAGAATATGAACACAGTACAGACTGAATGTGGCTTCTTGATTTACCTTATTTAAGAGGCCAATCTGAAAACCAGGAAACTCCTTCACGTTCATCTCCTGCAATCGTACTGGGCTTTCTCCAGAGATTTCCTGTAGCAGCTGTTTGAAGTGTCTGTTGTGAACTAAAGACAGTCTGGTGGAGTTATTTTTCACTTTAATCCCCGTCTCCTGTGGGACCTTCTTTCCAACAGATGCAATTATTCGTTCTGACTCCATTTTAGTCTGAAACATACAGAGAATTATGAGCAAGCAGTCACATTGGCAGGGAAGGACACGCAGCAGCATGAACAACCAGAGATGAATGAACCCCTCAAACAATGTCAGCATCAATCAGAAACGACATAGCTCACATGCTACAGAGCCTAAAACCTATCCACAAAAGGCTCAAGTAGGACTATGTACAGCTCAGTATCTGACTCACAAAGAAAAAGACACTCACCATTTCAAAGCCCCGCCGTTTCAGCGCCGAGGCTCCCGTCCCCACTGAACAGGAAGTAGTGAAGTACTGTGTGTGGTCACTTAGACCGCTGCAGTCATTCACTGGCCTCAAGGGTAACACGTCCCCATGTGGCATGTGACCACAGAGGCTCAGCTGTCACGTGCCACTCAGGGACATATCACCACCGAGGTCAATGGAATGGTTCAGTGTCCAACGGGTCTATGAATGGGTCTTCATCACTTCCGGTCTACCAAGGACCTGGAAGCACCAGGAATGGGAGACTTTATTTCTTTTTTCCTTGTTTTAAGCAGTTTCCCAGCTGTCAAATTTTTTTTTGTGGGTCAGACAACCCCTTTAAACAAATCTCATCCACACACTTTACAAAAATATCCTCATGTAGCTGGCAACGGTGCAGTTTTAGAGACTCCAGCCAGAGCCTGCACAGCATATTATTTTAGGAGCATATAATCATTTATGTCAAAACCGCTTCCCCCAAAATCCGACTGGTATGTCACCTGGTCAGGCCCAGCACATAGTCTGAGAAGGACAGCTTTATAAGGATGGTCAATAGACACAGGAACAACATAGGAGAAAGGAAGGAACTGTAGTCTACAATAATGACAATGGAAGGTTACCTGTTGACTAAGCTTTTTCAGATAGGAAATGATACTATAACTAAGACCACAATCCAAGTTGTCAGATTATTAGGTTTGGTGCTCCCATCATTCTCAAGGCTTTCTTTAATGGCTAAAAAGAAGAGACAAAATGTTAAAACATTTTGCACGAAATCATTAAAAAGTAAGAGTAATAATTGTCACTGTACCTACGGCCTCATGAATACCTACCATTGTGCCGTACCATGGAGACAGTCTCCACTAGAAGCAACACTAGTAATGTCAATGTAGCCTTAGGGCTTACAGATTTGTTTCAGAGATTTCTGAGACTGCTCCATAGATTAAAATGGGGTTGGTAAAAAATCCATGCACACGCTGCAGAGACAACCCCATTCAGATGTATGGAATGGCTTTTCAGTCGTAGAAATGTTCGCAACTAGTAAAACCGATTATGACAAGGTCTGTTTGCATTTTTAGATACAAATGTTTTAATTCATCTCATAAACTTTACTGACTTTAAAGGGGTTTTCTCGCCCATATTCATTGGGGGACACAGAGACCGTGGGTATAGCTATGTCCTCTAGGAGGCGTTGACACTAGTAAAAGCTGTTAGCTCCTCCCCTGGCAGCTATACCCCCCCAGCCTGGAGAGAGAGCTTCAGTTTTTTTTCTAGTGTCTGCAGGAGGCAAGACCTCCCTGCTCTGCAGGGATCTCCTGAAGATTTTTTTTTTAGTTTATTTTCTTCCTTCCTTTTTCAGATGGGACAACAGTGGTTGCCTCGCCTCCCTGTTCTCCCGGGGTCGAGTTGCGCCAGTGCCGGTCATCCGCACTGCTGCCTCCCACACAGAAGACAAGGTGGACCAGGGCAGCCCCCTCTCCTGCATCCCGCCAGCCAAGGGGTCACCTAGGTCCGCCAAAGAGAAGACCCTCCCGCCATACCAGACTCCTGCCACTCCGGTGCCAGCTGCTGAGGAGGTGACCCTGCTGGAAAAAGGTACCTTATGGGCCCACTTAGGGAGGGTGAAGAGAAGGAGGAGGAAAATAGGTGAGTAGGGGACTAGGTGAGTATGTTAACCCCCTCCCTCCCCTTCCTATTAAAGGGTTCTACGGAAAGGCTCCATTTTTGGCCAGACAAGGGCTTCATTTATCACTAGCCCAGCTCCAACAGTCTTTCTTCCCTTCCCCTCTGTGACGTTTATATTCAGGCACATAAAGGGGTTAATGTCCAGCTCCCCGCAGGCGCTATTATATTATACAGCAGGCTCCGTGCGCACCGCTTTGGTCGGGGTGGGGAACGGACGCAGAGTGCCTGCGCAACTCGCTGACACAGGGGTCGGTTATAACTTCTGCTCCCCTGTGATATTCATCCCTGGAAGCTGGCGCCTAAGTGCGTAATGCTCCAGGAACCTAACGCCAGCTTGGCTCCGGACACCACTAATCTGGCTCCGCCTTCACTCCGACCTGCGCTTCCAACATGCGGGCGCATCGCTCTACAGTCTGGCACCATTCAAAAGCGCTACCTGCGCTTACAGCGATGTGTGTGGTGTGTGGTACGCGCCAGACCTGCACATTCCGATTTGGCCGGCGGCAGTCATACACAGTTGTCCCCACAGCCCTCGGTGCGCCGGCGGTACAGTCGGCCGGGTCCCATAAATTTAGACCCAAACTTGCGGCCTACTAGCCCACAATTCTTCTCCGGGGAGGGGGGTGGTCTGGCGCGAATTCATCCCGCCTTGACTTCCCCTCCCCCTGTAGCTCGCAGAGCCCGTCCTCAGTACTCAGGCAGTTAACCCTTCCTGGTCAGCCTTTTCCTGAAGCTGACACAGGGTTATATGGGGTTCTGGCTGAGGGGCTTTACTGTTGAGGGACTTATCTCCTCTCCCTCTTGCTCAATTGAGGTGAGCATCCCAGTTAAAAAAATAAATAAAAAAATACAATTTAATGAACACAAATAAGTCCAGTCGGGTCCTCCCCCTCAAACTGTGTCAGACTGGGCCTGGGTCCTATCACGGTCAAAAGAGGACCCTTCAGTTTTTCCATTCGCCGCTGCCTGCACAATCCAATGGTAGATCTCTGTCTTTCCACTCACCCTCGTCTCGGCTTTTACCTAGCCAATGTGTTGTTTCCTGGGCACATGCGGTTCCTCCATACCGTCCTCCTTTACCGCCTTGGGATCTGACCTTAGTCCTTTCAGCGCTCCGGAATTCTCCCCTTGAACCCTTGCGGGAGATGTCTCTCCGAGTCCGGTTCTGGAGGGTGGTGCACTCTCTTGCAGAGAACCTTCTGGTTCTAACAGGGATAAGTGGTTCCCCGGCCCGGTCATTCCTTTCTCCGATGGTGGTCTCCGAGTTCCATTTCAATGAAGAAACTGTCCTTCCATCACTGTGTCCCTCCCCTTCACCCCCTAGGGAACGGGAGTTAGATCATTTGGAAGTTGTCAGGGCTCGGACAATTTATTGCTAGCCTCCAGTTCCTTCCAGGGTACGGACTCTCCTTTTTTGTCAGCACGGAGGGTCCTCGCAAGGCATTGGCGGCCTCCAGGGGGCAATTGCACATCTACATTTGCTTAAGCGTACTGCACCCGGGGCAGGGCCCGCCCTTCGGTGTCACGGCTCACTCGCCAGAGCAGTGGCGCTCTTGGGCTCGGAGGATTCAGAGTTCGGCCACGCAGTTGTGCAGGGCGGCTACTGTCCTCCTTGCGCACATTCACAAAGGTTTGCCAGATGCATGCTTATGCTTCGGCGGGCGCCGCCTTTGGACCACTTGGTCTTACAGGCGGCAGTTCTTAGTTATCTGCAGGGGCGCTTACTCCATGGGTCTGTGGTTTTCCCTCCCTGTGGACTGCTCTAGGACGTCCCACGGTCTCTGTGTCCCCCAATGAATATGGGCGAGAAAACTAGATTTTTGTAAAACTTACCTGTAAAATCTCTTTCTCGCTCTTCATTGGGGGACACAGCACCCACCCAGTATTGTTGTTCGACCACAGTTGTGGCAGTGCTGGTTAGAACCTGGTTCAGTTCTTGGCATTGTTGCTGTTCCACGTTGTTTCGTTGGTTTACTTGCTTCTCCTACTGCTTCTGACAAACTGAAGCTCTCTCTCCAGGCTGGAGGGGGTATAGCTGCCAGGGGAGGAGCTAACAGCTTTTACTAGTGTCAACGCCTCCTAGAGGACATAGCTATACCCACGGTCTCTGTGTCCCCCAATGAAGACCAAGAAAGATTTTACAGGTAAGTTTTACAAAAATCTCGTTTTCCGTGTTATAGGTTTTGAGGACCTATGCTTTGGATAGGTCAATATCAGTTTGAACGGGGTCTAACCCTCCCCTCCCTCCAATTTCATCAATGGTGCTGAAAAGGCTAGAGCTTACCATTAAGAAATAGGGTGGCATCGTTTTCAAGTAGTTCTCAAGGACTGACCGCCATTTCAGCGTTGGCTTTAGTTTGTGCAGCTTGAACAAATCATCTGTAAAATGAGTGACATAAATCATTTGAATTCCCAAAAAAAGAAAAAACTTTTTTTTTATATATGTATATCTATCCATGGCCTGTATAAAGCGAACTCACCGAGTAAAGGAAGTAACACAGGATAGTTGTATGGCATGACGAACAGGTTGACACAGGTAAGGGTGGTGCTGGCTTTTAAATAGCCAAACGGCTGTCCAATTTCACTGTACTTTCCGCTACTGCTCACAAAAACCTGCAAAAAAAAATAAGGGAAAAGGTGTTGACATAATAGAAAGTTACTAAAACACCATTTTACAATTTACATATATCAAGAATCACATACAAACATGAGTAGCTTAGTCAATAAATTATTTAATTGATCCTGAGTTACAGTCTATACTCGCCAGAGCTAGATGCACAATTCTCCCAACATAATCAAAAACACACATTAGAGGGCCACGCTCCCAAATCAATTCAAAACGCCAAATTCCTTGCACGTTGGATCTTTTAATGCCCTCTTAAATGGCAAAAGATAAAAAATTTAAAAATGCATTTTCTATATGGTGCAATTCTCCCAGCATTCCTCACTGCCTTAAAGGGGTTATCCCACAACAAACATGTATCCCTTATCCACAGAATAGGTGATAATTGTATGGCCAATGGAGGTCCGATGATCACTATAATGGTGTCCTGTGCCTTATCCTGTGGCTAGAGTATGAGTATCTGATTGGAAGAGGTCTGACCTCCAAAACCCCCACATATCATGATAACAGGGGTCCCAAGTTCCCCCAATGACGGAAGTGACAGTCACGCTTCCGTGCTGCTGTCCCACTAATTCTCTATGGAACTGCCAAAGAGATCGGAGTACAGTGCTCGGCTATCTCCAGCAGTTCCATAGAGAATTATTGGAGCACACATGCCTGACCGCCGCCCCATTCATGCAAGGAACTTATTCTCGTGATCGGTGGGGGTCCCAGAGATCCGATCCTCACCAATTCGACTGTTATCACCTATCTTGTGAATAGGGGATAGGTCTGTGTCTTGGGAAAACCCTTTTAAAATATTTACTCTCATATCACATAAAATGCGATACATTTTAAATTGGAATTATTAAAGGGGTTGTTCTGTATACCTGCACCTCACACTGTTGGTGTATCCCGGCATATTAAATATCAGCAGCAGGAGAGCATGTCCAGCACTGCAGAGAACAGCACTGAGGGACGTCTAACGCGTTTTATTTTAAGCCAGTTAAGGGCTTGTCCGAGATTTTTTATTATGATCTTGTAGAACTCCTTAAAAAATCTCCTGCATCTAGATGTGGTACATACAGTTCTTTGCACAGAAGATGCCCCGAGCACAGCTATGCCTGGAAACCGTGATCTTAGAGGTCAGCCCCCACACCTATACGCCATCACTGTATCAAATGAGAATACTAGGGATCGACCGATATTGATTTTTTAGGGCCGATACCGATAATTTGTGAACTTTCAGGCCGATAGCCGATAATTTATACCGATATTCTGGGAATTTTCATTTTTGAGAAAAAAAAAATTCCTACACAAATCTGCTGAAAATTAATGTTTATTGTTAACATGTATTTTTTTTTTTTGTAAATCTTTTTCATTTATACTTAATATTTTTGTGTGTGTGTTTTTTTTTTAACTAACTTTTAGCCCCCTTAGGGACTAGAACCCTTGTCCTATTCACCATGATAGATCTCTATCAGGGTGAACAGGAGCTCACACTGTCCCTGCTGCTCTGTGCTTTGTGCACACAGCAGCATGGAGCTTACCATGGCAGCCAGGGCTTCAATAGCGCCCTGGCTGCCATGGTAACCGATCGGAGCCCCAGGATTACACAGCTGGGGCTCCGATCGGAGGAGGAGGGGAGAGGGGATCCTGTGGCCACTGCCACCAATGATTAATACTGGGTGGGGGGGGGGGGGGGGGGGCGCACTGCGCCACCAATGTTTTTACTATTGGGATGGGGTGGGGGGCGCACTGCGCCACCAATGATTAATACTGGGGGGCTTGGGGGAGGGGGCGCACTGCGCCACCAATGAAGATAAGTCTCTCAATCATTCATATACAGGAGGCGGGAGCTGACTGCAGAATCACATAGCCGGCTCCCGACCTCTATGAGCGGTAGCGGCGATCCGCGGCACCTAAAGGGTTAACTACCGCAGATCGCAGCTATTGCTCATAGAGGTCGGGAGCCGGCTATGTGATTCTGCAGCCAGCTCCCGCCTCCTGTATATGAATTAATGAGAGAGGTATCTTCATTGGTGGCGCAGCGGCCACAGCCCCGCCCCTTCTCTTGTACTTCTTCCTCTCATTGGCGGCAGCGGCAGCACAGGGGGAGGAGACACTGCTTCCTTCTCCCCTGTGCTGCTGAGGGAACACAGAGAGCGCTGAGAGCAGCGCGTTCTGTGTTCCCAATAAGTTATCGGTATATCGGCAAAATAGATGCCGATAATGTTCAAAATCCTCAATATCGGCCGATAATATCGGTAAAACCGATAATCGGTCGATCCCTAGAGAATACCCCCATAACTTTTACAGTGTGCGGTGCCCAGACAAGGCAACTGTTAAAAAGAAAACTCACCAACAATAGACTAACAGAAAAATGTTTTACGGATTAATAATTTTACAAACAATTAAACGTATTAAAGGGAATCTGTCACCAATTTATATGGCCCTTACGGTAGTTAGGACAACATAAAACTGGTGGCTGCCGATTCACTTTAACAGGTCAACCTTATGGATATTGTGCCATGACTGCCAGGCTGTCAACTAAAACATTTAGCATGTAGAATCACAGATGACATGGTGCACTGACCTGCCAGCAGGTATGAGGTGACTTTCGTTCTAAAATATACTGCGTCAGCGGAGATGGCTCAAGCTCATACTTGTCAAAAGGTAGTTTGTCAATGACCATTGGTTCACAGTCCACACAGGAGAATTTCACCACAGGATGGGCAGTCCGTGGGGGCTGAAAAGACACATTAAATGAATACGAGCATTGTAGGAGTCTTGTGTCAGGTACCATAGTGGTGCACGGCTTTTTCTTTTATACATGACGGAAGTGAAATGCCACTCCGCTGAGGAATCTAAAATACTATTTAAAGGGAACCTGTCACCTGGATTTTATGTATAGAGCTGAGGACATGGGTTGCTAGATGGCCGCTAGCACATCCACAATACCCAGTCCCCATAGCTCTGTGTGCTTTTATTGTTTTAAAAAAATGATTTAATACATATAGAATTAACCTGAGATGAGTCCTGTCCCTGAGATGAGTCGCACACAGGACTCATCTCAGGTTAATTCTATATGTATTAAATCATTTTTTTAAAACAATAAAAGCACACAGAGCTATGGGGACTGGGTATTGTGGATGTGCTAGCAGCCATCTAGCAACCCATGTCCTCAGCTCTATACCCAAAATCCCGGTGACAGGTTCCCTTTAAGAATAAGCAGTCTCAAAGGAAAGGATTAGAAAAACATGACTGCTGTCTTCCAAAAAAGTCCTACACCCGTCCATGGGTTTTATCTGCCATTTTAGCTCAGATGTATTACAATGAATGGGGCTGAGCTGCAATATCACGCAAAATCTGGACAACCATGCTAGGAGTGACCAAGACCTAATACTTCTGACAGCTCAGACTGCCACAGTATATCCGTGTGGATACACATGTCAACCATCAGATGTAAAGAAAAATGCAGCCCAGGAATATCATCTGTAAATGGTGAGAAACTGAGACATCGGGTAATTTAGAAAGCTACAGAACTTCTTGTTATATGTGCAACTGGAAAAACCACTTTCAGAATTGTACACCCCCCATGTAAACTATGACATGCGGAAAGTCCACTTACCAATGTTGGAGAGTTCTGGTCAGGCCAGAAGGACTCAGGAATTGGCCAGTGCCCAACAGGAACGCCAGTTTTTGGATTAGGCCGCACATAGATCAGTTTATGACAGCTGTGCCATGCGTGTGGCGCAAAAGAATTAACGGGTCTGAGGGAATCTGAAAGAACATCTAGATCGAAGGAAAAAAAGAAAAAGAAAAAATATCTTGATGATTAAGAAAATGGAAAGAAAATGACAAGTGATAAAACCACCTCCCAGTCACAGTGGAGAAGTGAGCAGCAGCCAATCTCCAGCACGGATGCAGCGTGTGGTTATCTGCGTCTCCTGATGAGCTGAGAATTTCATGTCCCCGCTCTATTATCTGATCATTTGGAAAGGCTGTTATTTGCCCATTTAAAATTACATGCTGCTCACGCTCAGCAGTATCCTGGAAGATTTCATGTAATGAATGCATCTCTAAAATGCCTTCAACAGTGAAAGGTTTAGAGCGATAGAAATCAAACTGATCGGATAGTTTCAGCTGTAAAGACAGACAGCTGCTCCTGGGTGGACATTCTGTCATTTTCCATAGACAAAGCCTAAAAAGTCTGAACATTTTTACCTTCACCATTTGGCGTGGGGTCAGGGCCTGTCTTCTCAAAGTTAATCACGACACCACTCTGAACTTTTTGGACTAAGGACTCCAAACATTGGTTCAACATCCTCTGTGTCCTGACACAGTATGATCGGCCTGGAACCAGAAAAGCAGATAAAATGACCGACTGTTCGCACACTAAATATTCTGCTTATTATGAATAGTTTTTACAGTATTAGGGTCCATTCACACGTCCGTAAGTGTTTTGCGGATCCGCAAAACACGGACACCGGCAATGTGCATTCCGCAATTTGCGGACCGCACATCGCCGGCACTGTAATAGAAAATGCCTAATCTTGTCCGCAATTTTTTGCGGAAACGGAAGCACGGATGCGGAAGTGCGGATAGCACATTCTGGCCCCATTGAAAATGAATGGGCCTGCACCCGTTCAGCAAAATTGCGGAACGGATGCGGACCCATTTTGCGGACGTAGGCTGGTTTCATACGAGTGCGTGTCACGCTCCAGGCTCGAAGTGTGAATATGCAGCAGCTCCCGTCCTGACCTCCCAGCACTGACGGGGTTGCATAGCATTATATTGATTTATGATGCTATGTAACCCTTACAGTTCTTTCATCCTACCCTCTCACAGTTCTCATGCTACCCTGCCTCCACTGGATCTATGTCTCGCATAGATTTGGCTTTTGTCAGCAGAGATCTACTACCCTATATTAGAACCAGTGAGTACTTACCTAGAGGTATTTCGGATCATGCCTCCCTTCTACTGATTTTATCACAGCCTTTGGCCCTCCCTACTAGATGGTGGCGTCTAAACCCGATGTGGCTGAATTTCCTCCCGGTGGCGAGTAGCAACTATGAGAACATGACAGACAATACTGGGCAGAGAATGAGGGGTCCTCAGATCCTATGGTGGAATGGGATGACTTCAAATCTGTTATGAGGGGAGCATTAATCCATGCAATAGCGACGCACAGGAGGGAATTGCGCATAACACGGACTAGGTTGGAGGTAGAGGTCTCCAATAAGGAGCAAGAATTTCTAAAGGATCCGAGTAGTGAAAAGCAGGGGAACTGGTTGGAGGCGCAGCGTCTGTTCTGTTTACACCTCACAGATTATACTCAGAAGAAACTCTTAGCCCAGAAACAGACAATTTATTATGATGGAGATAAGAATGGTAGGGCTCTGGCGTATCAATCTCGCTCAGAAACTCCCCAAACAGTGGTCGCAGGTGTTATGTCTGACCAAGATGAACTTGTGATTGAGCCCCGAGACGTGTCTCGTCAATTTGCCTCCTACTACTCTTCCTTATATGCCTCCAAAACTACTTACACTACAACAGATATAACCAACTTTCCGGCTAGAATTCCAATCCCCACTCTTGCACGGGAGGATGGAGAAGCCTTGGCGGCACGAATCACGGATATGGAGATTGAACTAGCTATCAAATCCCTGACTGCAAGGAAAGCTCCTGGTCCGGGTGGCTTCCTGGATGAATGGTATAAACTCCATTCAAAGGTACATAGCGGCAGGCTTCAGAAGCTTTTGAACAAGGCGCTTTACCCACCTTCCTTCTACGAGGCTACTACTGTGGTGATACACAAGCCGGGGAGACCGCCGGATCAGTGTAGCTCTTACAGGCCTATCTCACTCCTGAACCTAGACGCTAAAATTTAGCAAAGGTACTGGCACACTGAGACTGAGGGAGGTGATTCTCTCAGTAGTGGGAGCGGAACAGTCGGGGTTTATGCCAGGGAGAACCATGGATATAAACCTGAGACGCCTATATACCAATCTTCAGGTCCAACATGATACCAGGGGCATGAGAGTCCTGGCGTCATTAGACAATGAAAAAGCCTTTGACTCAGTGGAGTGGGACTTTATGTGGGCTACGCTTAAACGAATGTGTTTCCCAGAGCGTTTCCTACGATGGTTGCAAATACTTTATAAAACTCCAACAGCCAGGGTCAAGGTAAATGGGTATGTCTCTGATCCCTTTCCCCTTGGAAGGGGCACCAGGCAGGGTTGCCCTCTTTCCCCCCTACTTTTTGCACTGATAATGGAGCCATTGTCACTACTTATTTCGTCCAACTCAGCTATAGAAGGTTAGGGGGTGGCAGGAATAACTGAGAAACTCTCCCTCTATGCAGATGACATGCTGGTATATTTGGCCAACCCAGGTAGATCTGAAGGCCCTCTTAGATACTGTGGATAAATTTGGAAATTTCCCTGGTTTACGGGTAAATTGGGCTAAGTCGAGCCTCTGCTTGATAGATGATTTTGATCCCATTCATATTTCGTTGCAGTCCAAGCTCCAAGTAGTAGAACAGTTCAAGTATTTGTTATACATAGAGAAGCCGCAAAGTTCTACCAGCTAAACGTAGTCCCTACAAGGACTTCTATCACTAGGAAAATGGAGGCATGGGAAAACCTACCACTGACCCCGATTGGTCGTGTTAATATCATACAAATGATCCTTCTGCCAAAAATATTATATCTATAAAGGGCTGCACCATTGGCACTGCCAAATAGACATTTTGTTCTTATGAACGGGATGTTTACCCCATTTCTGTGGCACAAAATGTGTCCTAGGATAGCGAGACAAACCCTTTAGGCGCCATATGGGCGAGGGGGCTTGGCGCTGCCGAATCTCTCTCTTTATTATGAGGCGGTACAGCCGAGTTATGTGACATGGTGGATCACAGCAGATACAAGCAACCCGGGGGTAGTGTTGGAAGCTGCTCTAGCGGGGTCATATAAAGCTCTCAGACTCAGTATATAGGAAAGGGACTTATGAAGCATGTCACTTTACTCCTACTATGGCAATCTGGGTTAAGTGGGTGAGTGTGCACACAGTTCAGGATGGTGGAGAGAGATGGTCACCGTATGCGCCATTATGGAGGAACAAGGTTCTGCCTGAACTATTTTCTCTGACCGTTAGAATTTTGGCCTCAGAGGGGTTTGCGGTATCTCACACAACTCTATGATAATGGTTTAAGATCCTTCCATAGTCTGAAACAAGAATTCATATTACCCCAGCACTCAGGTACTTCCAGCTCAGACATGCCTGTAGTGCTCCGTTCGGTAGCGGTCCACTGAGGTTGGAATGTAACCCGGTGGAGCCGGTAATAAGAAGGGCTCAATTAGATAAACCAGTATCCACTTTGTAAGTAGCACTAATGGCTGGGCAAGAGTCTCCGATTGATAAATCTTTTGGCAAATGGAGACGAGATGTGGTGGCTCTAGAGGCCCATCACGTGAAGATCCATGGTTGTTAGTGCCAACTTTGGGTACTTTCACACTTGAGGCAGAGGATTCCGACAGGCAGTTCGGTCACCGGAACTGACTGCTGGATCCGGCAATCCGGACGCAAACTGATGGCATTTGTCAGACTGATCCAGATCCGTCTGACAAATGCATTGCAATATCGGATCCGTTTCTCCGGTATCATCTGGAAAAACGGATCCGGTATTCATATTTTTTTTTGCATTTTTAAAGGTCTGCACAGGAAAGCCGGATCCGTTTTGCCAGAACACTTAATGCTGGATCCGGCACTAATACACTTCAATGTAAATTAATGCCGGATCCGGCATGTGATCAGTGTTTTTGGCCGGAGAGAAAACTGCAGCATGCTGCGGTATTTTCTCATCCAAAAAATGTAAGAGGGACTGAACTGATGCATCCTCAACGGATTACTCTCCTTTCAGAATGCATTAGGATAAAACGGATCAGTTCTTTTCCGGTATTGAGCCCCTGTGACGGAACTCTATGCCGGAAAACCAAAACGCTAGTGTGAAAGTACCCTAATACAGTAGAAATGGTTACATAGAGTGTACTATACACCTGGTAGATTATTTAAGATGCGCAGATTGGCTAGCCCTCAGTGCACCCGCTGCGGATGTGATGATGGCCACTTCTTTCACATGGTGTGGCAATGCCCGATTATCCAGAACTTTTGGGTAGAGATGCATGCCTACATAAACACTAAACTAGGATTTCCAGAGATTTGCACGCCGAGGACGAGTCTGTTGGGAATAGTGAATGATTTTATCCCCACAAAATATGGAAGGAAACTATACAGGCTGCTTCTATATTACGCAAGGAAAACTATCCTTCTGAACTGGAAGACCCCTAAAATACCCAAACACCACTGGATACAGTTAGTCAATTCTGATCTAGGGCTTTACAAGCTTATTTACGAACATAGGGGAACCCCTGACCGTTTCCTTAAAATATGGGATCCTTGGATTAATGCACAAACAGTAACACCTTGATTGAGTAATATTTCCCTTGTTTGGTCCCGTGGGGGAGTGACTGGTTTGAATGTGCGTCCGTGTGACTGGGATGGAACATTTTGCATTTACTATTGAGGTTTCACCACCAATTTCTTTTCAGACAGAAACTACCTGTGCATTCAATTCTGAAAAAGGACATGGACTTTGCTCAATGGAAACCACTAGATTACTTATGCAAATGTGATGGTCTGTGTACTGTTATACCTTGAAAGGTTTATTTTTTTCTTTGAAAATGTAATAAACGGATACAAAAAAAAAAAAGTATCCTTACAGTTATGGAATGTATTGTATAACACTGTCAGCATTATGTCAGTGTTATCCAGTACATGCCACAATTCTAAGGGTTACATAGCATCATAAATCAATATAATACTAGGCAACCCCGGCAGTGCTGGCATTTCAGGACGGGAGCTGTCTGATACTCACGTTGCGAGTTCGGAGGTTGACACCCTTGTGTGAAACCAGCCTTAGGCTTCCTTGACACACAGCAGAAAACTTCTATGACAAAATAAGTTTCATTCACTTGATTGGGGATTTCAGAAATCCACATGCTTGCCACCAAAACAGCCCTGCTCAGATGAACGAAATTTCAGCAACAAAGCCTGCACATGTGAAGGCTGTGGCTACAAAACTGCAGGGAAAATGGCAGCTGCAATGGGATTCCAATTATTCCTAAGACTGCAGTCACTTCTCCTTCCACAAATTTAAGGCTGGGTTCACAAGTGACAGTGATTAGTTGCGGATTTGCGGTCACAAATTTTCCTGCAGCAAATCTGCAGGGTCGTACAGTACCAGCAAAGTGAATGAGCTTTCAGCAATTCTCACACATGGAAGGAAAAATCCAAAGCAGAAACTGACCTGTGGTGTGGATTTTAAATCTGCAGCATATCTGTTAATAGTGCGGATTTTACCCTTTCCAATGCAAATAACGATACTGCATCTAATCTGCAGCTTTTCTGCAACAGAATCCACAACGTGTAAACTCTCCCTTTGGTGCGTTTTTTCTGCTGCAGATTAGAAGCAGAAATGCTGCAGATTTTTTGCTGCAGATAATTCACAGCTAATCAGTCAAGTGTGAACCCAGACATAGGGGAAGGATATGCTGTGGATCTGCTGCAGCGGATCTGCATGCTACAAATCCGCAGCTTTAAGAAATCTCATCCACATGATGGAGAGAAAAAAAAAAAAAAAGAAAACTGTAAATTGACCTGTATCTCAGATTTTAAATCTGCAGCACATCAATTTATGCTGCAGACTATCCACCATGGATTTCACCCTTTGCAATGCATAGAGTAAAGTCTGTGGCACTTCCGCCCTTTGTGGCCATACCCAAAAGAGGAGGCATCAGTAACAATTATCATTGCATCCTACCTCCAGTGACTTCACACATCTGCGTAATAGCAGACTCATCAGTGGGTACACTCCCGACCTGCTCCGGCTCTACAGATGAAGCTCCTGGAAGCCGCAGTACAAGTGCAAACAGCCTTTGATCCCAACGGAATGGTTCTTTTGTAAGCTCACTTCCAGGCAACGGAGAGGTTAGGGGAAGATGGAGCTAAAGAAAAATATAATACAAAGAACGGTTACAGCAATTGTATTTTTATTCATAAAATAGTTAATTAACAATTAGCCACAAGTGTGTGCAGGGCATCTCTCCTGCATAAAACGATGGCGTACACCAAGCGGCAGGGAGCTCTCTGAGGGTCACTGCCCCTTTATTCTGCTGACTGGTTCATGGGAGTCAGAAACCCACCAAATATTGATGACCTACTGTATGGATATGAGATTAAGGGGTACTCCTATCTTAGAGAGATGGTATATATGGGACCCTCACCAACTCAGAATAAGGCCGAATGCACACGGCCGTGAACATTCGGCCTAAAGCTGACAACAGCAGTGGTGTAGCACTGCCGCCCCTTCACAGGGGTGGCCCAGCCCCCCCGGCCGTGCAGGAAATTGAAGCACATCCCCGTTCAACAGAACAGTTGGGAGTGCCGCAGTGCAGGGAAAATGCAGAGCTACAACAGTACTGTGGACCTTAAAGGGGTTGTCTCATCTTGGACATTGGAGGCATATCGCTAGGTTATATCGCCACCTCTGGGACCTGCACCAATCTTTAGAATGGAGAACGCAAAGTGACGGAGGGTGCACCACCATGCGTGGCTGCGCTCCATTCATTTCTATGGGAGTGCAGCCGAGCGTGTCATGGCCTAGGCGTGAATGGTGCTGAGCTGTGATATTAAGCACAACTACTATACAATGTACAGTTTTGTGGTTGGTGTGCTGCAAGGAGACTCTGGCGGTCACTGGAGTGCCGCTGTCTCCTTACACAGCTGATCGGCAGGAGCTCCACGGATATGATATTGATGAGCTATCCTGAGGTTAGGGCATCAGTTTCTAGATCTTGGAAAATCCATTTAAAAGAACAATTTACATGCATAAGGCTCCATTCACACGTCCGTAAGTGTTTTGCAGATCCGCAAAACACGGACACCGGCAATGTGTGTTCCACATTTCGCGGACCACACATCGCCAGCACAATAATAGAAAATGCCTTTTCTTGTCTGCAATTGCGGACAAAAATAATGCATAGTGTGCTGTCCGCATCCGTTCCGCCCCCATTGAAAATGAATGGGTCTGCACATTGCCGGTGTCCGTGTTTTGCGGATCCGCAAAACACTTACGGACGTGTGAATGGACCCTTAATGTGATATTCATACACCATAATTGGGAACTCACCTCATCCAAAACACCTGAAGGAATTGTAAGCTTGTTGCCATCTGTGATCGTAATTAAAATGGAGGGCTCCAAAAAGAATGGATTTCTTCCCTGTAAGACATTAATAGCACACGTTTTAGAATCCGGCATGCAAACGTCGCCTCGCAGAATTCTCCTCCACATATGTATACGCCTAACCCACATACTGTCTACGGCTGCCTGCACACGTCATTTCCTGCAGTTCATCCTGCGATCTGCTGGCCATCTAATGTGTACCCTTACACTAATGTCTATCAGGGGGCAATTAGATGGCTGCTGTCAGGTACGCTCGCCATCTTCACAGAGTCAGTAGGCAATCTGATGTTTGGAGGGGCTGCCAGACACGCAGGTGTCTTTACTTTCAGAAGGCAATTAGCACGGCCATGTTAGATTTTAACAGCTGATCCTCCTGTCCTACCCGGATGTTCATCCAAGATAACTGGTACTAGAGGTGTCTCGCTTACATTCTCCTACCTCTGTAGACATCAAGATGCTGATTTTCTTAAAAGGAACCTGTTCTCTGTTACATGCTGCCTGTACCATGAGCAGAATGACAGAGCTGTGTTTTATTCCGGAAAGCTGCGCCATTTGATAGAGAGAATTTTTTTAAATTGACCTGAGCACACGAAGAGTCCAGGAACAGTGAGAAGAGTCCACTGTCCAACTTCTCCCCTCTTGACTTGATCGAGAGAGGTCTTCTTGTACGCAGATAGGAAGCTCTTTGAATCAAGCCAAGAAGGGCAGGGAGAAGCTGTTTCTCCCCATGACCGGCTCGTTTAAACTATACTTTCTCTGAAACACCACAGCAATTCAGAGTAAGGCTCCATTCGCACTACCATATTTTTGGTCCGCATCCGATCCGCATTTTTTGCGAATTGGAAGGGAGGGCATCCACCGTATGCTGTCCACATCTGTATGTCCATTCCACAGTCCCGCAAAAAACATGTCCTATTCGTGTCCGTTTTGTGGACAAGAATAGGCATTATTACAATGGGTCTGCAATTAAAAAAATATAAAATAATGGGGGAAAAAAGTAAGACATCACCCGGATTTTTTGCAGATCGCAAAATCCCTATGGTCGTGTGAATGCACCCTAAAACAAAGCTCTCTGTAACGGAGCCTGTTGGGATGATTTGCTGCAGCATGAAACCGATGACAGGTTCCCCTTAAGCCAAAATTAGGGAAGGGGTTGGTGGCACGAAGCTAAAGCACATGACTGGAAGAAATCGTTTGGTCTCTAATTTGGTAGATCAAGCAAAGACCATCTCACTGTCAGGTTAAAAAGAATATATCAGTTTTTTGGAAAGGGCAGGGAGGTTACTCATTTAGCATTATTCAGCCAGGCCACCAGTCACATGCCGAGCTCTCGCTTGGCTATTTCGGTCGGCCCCTTAGAAATGAATGAGAGCGGGCCAATGGGAAGGCTTGGTGGTGGCCGGACCCAGCACTGCCAGCCACCACTTTGCCGGTCTTGTTTAGCTTCAGCAGTGGGACCCACACCTATCAGACAATGGGGGCATATCCTAGCGATATGCCCCCATTGTCGGAGATCGGAATGCCTGTGAGAATTGTACTTTCATTTTGTGCCAATAACCTTTATCTCTAAATTACCAATAGCTCAAAAACACTTATTTAACCGCTTCACGACATGTACGGCGGATGTCAGGTCTTTAGAGATGGTGTCCTTTCCAGAGTGAGCGCCATAGCTAGCATGTGCCTGTTTTATACAGCAGACACCAGCGGCTAATATCTACAATCGGCTGTAATGCCGATCCCAGACATTTAACACCTCCGATGCTGTGGTCAAATGTGTCCACGGCATCTAAGAAGCCGGAAACCCAGCGGAGACCGGGGAAGGCATTCCTTGAATGTAATGAGCCTGAGATCGTACAGTCCTGATCAAAAGTTTAAGACCACTTGAAAAATGGCAAAAAATCATATTTTACATTGTTGGATCTTAACAAGGTTCCAAGTAGAGCTTCAACATGCAACAAGAAGAAATGAGACTGAGACAAAACATTTTTTGAGCATTCAATTTAATAAAAACAACGAATAAACTGAAACAGGCTGTTTTTCAGCTGATCCAAATTTTAGGACCACATGCCTTTAGAAAGTCAAATCTGTGCAAAGATGTGGATTCATTGTCATTTTCTGTCAGGTAGTCACACGTTGTGATGGCAAAGGCAAAAAAAATCTCCCTTTTTGAACGTGGTCGGGTTGTTGAACTGCATAAGCAGGGTCTCTCACAGCGCGCCATCGCTGCTGAGGTGGGGCGCAGTAAGACAGTCATTTGGAATTTCTTAAATGATCCTGAGGGTTATGTAACAAAAAAGTCAAGTGGAAGACCCAAAAAAATTTCATCAGCACTGAGCCGGAGGATCCAATTGGCTGTCCGTCAAGACACTGGATGATCCTCAACCCAAATTAAGGCCCTTACTGGTGCTGACTGCAGCCCCATAACCATCAGACGGCATCTGAGACTGAAGGGCTTCAAAAACTAAAAACGTCTTCAAAGACCTCGTCTCCTTGAACGCCACAGAACTGCTCGTTTGGACTTTGCAAGAGAGCACCAAACATGGGACATTCAAAGGTGGAAGAAAGTTTTATTCTCTGATGAGAAAAAAATTTAACCTTGATGGTCCTGATGGTTTCCAACATTACTGGCATGACAAGCAGATCCCACCTGAGATGTTTTCTACGCGCCACAGTGAAGGGGGCGCCATAATGGTCTGGGGTGCTTTTTCCTTCAGTGGAACAATGGAGCTTCAGGAAGTGCAGGGGCGTCAAACGGCCGCTGGCTATGTCCAGATGTTGCAGAGAGCATTCTTAATGACTGAGGGCCCTCGTCTGTGTGGTAACGACTGGGTTTTTCAACAGGACAACGCTACAGTAAACAATGCCCGCAGGACAAGGGACTTCTTCTAGGAGAATAACATCACTCTTTTGGCCCATCCTGCGTGTTCCCCTGATCTAAATCCAATGGAGAACCTTTGGGGATGGATGGAAAGGGAAGTTTACAAAAATGGACAACAGTTCCAGACAGTAGATGGCCTTCGTGCGGCAGTCTTCACCACTTGGAGAAATGTTCCCACTCACCTCATGGAAACGCTTGCATCAAGCATGCAGAAATGAATTTTTTAAGTGATAAACAATAACGGCGGAGCTACTCATTACTGAGTTCATGTTTGGAAGTTGGATTTCTGTTTTGGGGGGGGGGGGGGGTTTGGAGGTGTGGTCCTAAACTTTTGATCAGCTGAATAACAGCCTGATTTGTCTCACTCCCATTTCTTCTTGTTGCATGTTGAAGCTCTGCTTGGGACCTTGTTAAGATCCAGCCATGCTAAATATGATTTTTTGCCATTTTTCAAGTGGTCTTAAACTTTTGATCAGGACTGTATTAGGCTTCTAGGCACATTACTTGTATATTACAATTCATGCCAGCAGGTGGCAGCCATTTCTGTATTGGATAATGGAGAAAAATTCCATTACCCTGTACCAGTGATAATGAACCTTTTAGAGACTGAGTGCCCAAACTGCAACCCAAAACACACTTATTTATCTCAAAGTGCCAACGTGACAATTGAACCTGAATACTACAGTCCAGTATAGTATATCTTCCACGTACTTTATCATTTAGCAATAATAGCCTGCCTGCATTCAGTGCACCCTGTGCTGATTAATGGCAGGAAAAATCAAAGGCATAGTGGTGCACCATAGACTTTTTCCAGGGCACGGTTGCCCACAGAGAGGGCTCTGGGTGCGACCTCTGGCCCTGGTACCATAGGTTCGCCACCACTGCCCTATACAAATTGCATGTTGTTGTTCACTTGGGGACCTAAAAAAAGTTTAAATTATATATATATATATATATATATATATATATATATATATATATATATATATATATATATATATATATATTGCTCAAAAAAATAAAGGGAACACAAAAATAACACATCCTAGATCTGAGTTAATTAAATATTCTTCTGAAATACTTTGTTCTTTACATAGTTGAATGTGCTGACAACAAAATCACACAAAAAAAAAAATGGAAATCAAATTTTTCAACCCATGGAGGTCTGGATTTGGAGTCACCCTCAAAATTAAAGTGGAAAAACACACTACAGGCTGATCCAACTTTGATGTAATGTCCTTAAAACAAGTCAAAATGAGGCTCAGTAGTGTGTGTGGCCTCCACGTGCCTGTATGACCTCCCTACAACGCCTGTGCATGCTCCTGATGAGGTGGCGGACGGTCTCCTGAGGGATCTCCTCCCAGACCTGGACTAAAGCATCTGCCAACTCCTGGACAGTCTGTGGTGCAACGTGACATTGGTGGATAGAGCGAGACATGATGTTCCAGATGTGCTCAATTGGATTCAGGTCTGGGGAACGGGCGGGCCAGTCCATAGCATCAATGCCTTCATCTTGCAGGAACTGCTGACACACTCCAGCCACATGAGGTCTAGCATTGTCTTGCATTAGGAGGAACCCAGGGCCAACCGCACCAGCATATGGTCTCACAAGGGGTCTGAGGATCTCATCTCGGTACCTAATGGCAGTCAGGCTACCTCTGGCGAGCACATGGAGGGCTGTGCGGCCCTCCAAAGAAATGCCACCCCACACCATTACTGACCCAATGCCAAACCGGTCATGCTGGAGGATGTTGCAGGCAGCAGAACGTTCTCCACGGCGTCTCAAGACTCTGTCACATCTGTCACATGTGCTCAGTGTGAACCTGCTTTCATCTGTGAAGAGCACAGGGCGCCAGTGGCGAATTTGCCAATCTTGGTGTTCTCTGGCAAATGCCAAACGTCCTACACGGTGTTGGGCTGTAAGCACAACCCCCACCTGTGGACGTCGGGCCCTCATATCACCCTCACGGAGTCTGTTTCTGACCGTTTGAGCAGACACATGCACATTTGTGGCCTGCTGGAGGTCATTTTGCAGGGCTCTGGCAGTGCTCCTCCTGTTCCTCCTTGCACAAAGGCGGAGGTAGCGGTCCTGCTGCTGGGTTTTTGCCCTCCTACGGCCTCCTCCACGTCTCCTGATGTACTGGCCTGTCTCCTGGTAGCGCCTCCATGCTCTGGACACTACGCTGACAGACACAGCAAACCTTCTTGCCACAGCTCGCATTGATGTGCCATCCTGGATAAGCTGCACTACCTGAGCCACTTGTGTGGGTTGTAGACTCAGTCTCATGCTACCACTAGAGTGAAAGCACCGGCAGCATTCAAAAGTGACCAAAACATCAGCCAGGAAGCATAGGAACTGAGAAGTGGTCTGTAGTCACCACCTGCAGAACCACTCCTTTATTGGGGGTGTCTTGCTAATTGCCTATAATTTCCACCTGTTGTCTATCCTATTTGCCCAACAGCATGCGAAATTGATTGTCACTCATTGTTGCTTCCTAAGTGGACAGTTTGATTTCACAGAAGTGTGATTGACTTGGAGTTACATTGTGTTGTTTAGGTGTTCCCTTTATTTTTTTGAGCAGTGTATATATATATATATATATATATATATATGCAAATCAACCCCATTTCTCCAAAATAAAAATAAAAATACTTACACAATAAAAAAAAAAATTATGGGCATCGCAGAGTGCAAAAATGCCCTTACTATTAGAATCTAAAAAACTTATCCCATATGGTGAATGATGTAACAAAAAAAAGAAAAAAAATGTCTGTTCCGCAGTTTTTTCATCACTTTACTGATGAAAAAAATTAAATGATCATAATTGAAAAGTGATCAAAAAGTCATACACACCCCAGAATGGTATTATCAAAAACTACAGATCGCCCCTAAAAAGTTATGTTGGTCAGAATATGGAGATTAAGAAAAACATTTTGTTTTGGTGTTTTTTTCCCCCCAGTATTAAAAAAAAATAAAAAACACTATACATATTTGGTATCGTCGTAATTGTACTGACCTGGAGAATGAAAAGCACATGGTAAGTATAGTGAACACCTTAAAAACAAAGCCTGTAAAACTGTTGCGGAATTGCGTTTATTTTTTTTTGTTTTTTTTTAATTCCATCCCATTTAGAATGTATTTCCGGCTTTCCACTGCATTTGATGCCATATTAAATGGTGGCATTAATAAGTACAACTTGTCCCACAAAAAAACAAGCCCTCACACCACTATGTGAATGGAAAAATAATAATTAAAAAAAAAAAAAAAAAAAAAAAAGTAATGGTTTCAGGAAGGCAGGAAGAGATAAAAAAAAAAAAAAACAACGGAAATTAAGTCACATTCTTATCAGATAAAAGTGTTTATAAGGTCACATATAAGGAGCCATCAGCTGAGCTGCCTGACTGAGTGCAGTAAAAACACAGAGCATGCTACTAGAAAATCCCAAGCTTGTTCAGAGAGAGGCTCAAAATTTTTATGACCAATTGAAAAAATTATTGTTTTTAGCTCAAAATGAGTACAACGTAAAAATAAAAAATAAAAATGTTACCAAAGGTGTCCTTAGCCTTTAATATAAATATATATGTGAAAATCTACATATAAAAATAGGATTTTCTGATACACACCTGTCCATAGTTATCGATTCCAGACACCAGCCTATTCAAATTGAGTAAATCAAAAGAGGATTTTAGTGCTTGACCAAGTGTGGTGAGTCCGGAGGCCTGTAGGTTCTTCAGCTCATTCATGAACGTTGCATGGTTTTCCTTCCAGCCAGCCTGCAAATAAGACATTTTATTTAAAAAAAAAAAAAAAAAAAAAAAAAAGTTTTAAATTTCAAGATATACGCAAGTTCTCACATTAAAAAAATAAAAATATGGATGACAGTGTGTATGCTCTATTCACCTCGCGTTAGAGCCACCAGGAGTACTGCGCGACATCTCTCTGACAGCAGGCTCCAGTATATTCCACTGTAGAAAAAAACATATCTTGCGGTATACTTTATTTTTGTAGGATGCCTCTAAACAGGAAAGCGCACTCCACTATGTTTTCTACACTGAAATATACCAGACTGACTGCGACCAAAAGGACACTTCGCTTCTGTCGAGGGAATGGACCCTAGGTATGGCTCAAAACACAATGTGAACACAGCCTTACTTAATTTGGCAACCCTGCGTGCGGTCTAGATCTGTATCGTCTCTTGACGTGTGTACGATGCGATCTTTATCATGGAAAAGTTACATCGCCCGTACACAAGTGCACAGTTGGCCAAAGGGTGTATGGCCACCTTTACTGCGCGAGAAGCGCTAAAGCCACAAGGAGCGATATAGAAATCTTAGTTGCATCTTATACGGACATGCCTTAGACACTACTGTAGTTCTAGCTTTTCCCTGTGAACCAGAAAGCTTAGGATGAACAAATTTAGACCACATAATAGAGGGTTGTTTTTCTTAGGCCTCTTTCACACGGGCGTTGCGGGAAAATGTGCGAGTGCGTTACGGGAACACCCGCGATTTTTCCGCACGAGTGCAAAACATTGTAATGAGTTTTGCACTCGCGTGAGAAAAATCGTGCGTATTTGGTACCCAAACCCGAACTTCTTCACAGAAGTTCGGGCTTGGGATCGGTGTTCTGTAGATTGTATTATTTTCCCTTATAACCTGGTTATAAGGGAAAATAATAGCATTCTGAATACAGAATGCATAGTAAACTAGCGCTGGAGGGGTTAAAAAAAAATTAAACATTTTTTAACTCACCTTAATCCACTTGCTGGCGCTGCCGGCATCTCGTCTGTCTCCTTCTGTGCTGAACAGGACCTGTGGTGAGCATTAATTCCAGGACCTTTGATGACGTCACTCCGGTCATCACATGATCCATCACCATGGTAAAAGATCATGTGATGACCGGAGTGACGTCATCAAAGGTCCTGTAACTGTACTTAATGCTCACCACAGGTCCTATTCAACAAAGGAGACAGAAGCAGATGCCGGGCCGCGATCAAGTGGATTAAGGGGAGTTAAATTATTATATTATTTTTTTTAACCCCTCCAGCGCTGTTTTACTATGCATTCTGTATTCAGAATGCTATTATTTTCCCTTATAACCATGTTATAAGGGAAAATAATAATGATCGGGTCTCCATCCCGATCGTCTCCTAGCAACCGTGTGTGAAAAATCGCACCGCATCCGCACTTGCTTGCAGATGCTTGCGATTTTCACGCAACCCCATTCATTTCTATGAAAAACGCACAAAGAGGAGCATGCTGCGATTTTCACGCAACGCACAAGTGATGCGTGAAAATCACCGCTCATGTGAACAGCCCCATAGAAATGAATGGGTCAGTATTCAGTGCGGGTGCAATGCGTTCACCTCCCGCATCGCATCCGCGAGGAATACTCGCTCGTGTGAAAGGGGCCTTAAAATAAAAAAGACTGAAAATCTGTAAAATCTGGATTGATGTCTTCAGCATATAGCAGCCGGACATAGAAGCTTGCCCTGTAGGTATACAGTGAGGAGTCTAGCCAGGCTGGCTTATTGTGAAAAGGGTTATCCTCTGGATAGGTCATAAGTATCCAATCGGTAGGGGTCCAACACCCGGGATCAGCTGTTTGAGAAGGCACCAGTGTTCGCAGCCCGTGTAATGTCACCATACATGAGTCACGTGGACTAGGCGCAGCTCAGCTCCATAGAAGTGAATGGGGCAGAGCTGCAATACCAAGCACCCCAGTGCATATACTGGTCCTGCACACTGTGCAGACTCGTATGCAGAAAATCAGCATGAAAACAGGTATAAAAACGACAGATAAATCCACACTATTTGTTGCAGATTTTATGCACTTCGTAGGGCAGGTCTTATGTGTATTCTATCAACCCCAATGAAGTACATTACAGCTGCCATTGATCCGACCAATAAATATATATCTAGCAGTCTGTATGTATGTATCTATTGTACATTAGCCCAACAGAGGCCAAAACGTCTTCAATTTGGCCAGTATACCACCAAAAATAAAATATATAAAAAAACAAGTATATATGTAAAATATTTATATATTTTTCTTACAGTGATGGATGCCACTCTGATAAATCCATGAGATGCATCCCTTTAATGTACATGTCCTGGTGCATGTGTCAAAGGGTGGCCATAAGCATGATGTGAACAGAGCCTTACACACAGTCAAACCCAGGGAAGGAAAATGGCTACCAAGGCGAGGGCAGAATGCTGGAGATGCTGGCCCATATCTAATATTGTGGTTCCACATCTCACAAACCAAAAAGAATGATCTACTGCACCTCACTCTCATGGGAAAGGAGAGACCTAAGATGCAACATTTTGCACCAAAATTTTAGCACAAGATTCTGTTGCAAGTAAGACAACAGTGTCTAGCCGTGCGCCAATGTAACGTCCAGCCTGAGCCCCTGTGATGGACCGGGCACACCTACCACAATGTCCTGTCCCGAGTGGAGGAGAGCCGCTTCTGGTCTGCAGTGTCAATGAAATGGAGGATCTATGGCCAGGTCAGAAGACGTACAGCGAGTGTGACGTGTACAGGAATAAACACGAGCATCCCTTGTAGGGTGTGAGGGGCAGAAGTGCCGGAAGCAGCGCGATGTGAGCCGCCTGCAGGATTTCACCTTCCTCCCTCCTCTTTCTATGAGCTAGGAATAATTAAGGCTGCAGAGCCGCAGATGAATACTAAATCTGGCCGCCCATCCTTTCTGCAAGCAAACTATCCTTGAGAAACCAGACAGTCAAAAGAATCGTCCCCGTGCGACCCACAAACCACCCATTCCAATGGAGACGGCACATCGCCTACCTGTCGCTGGGCTCAAAGTCTTCCCAAATCAAATGTTTAGGGAAACTTAAAGGGGTATTCCGGTAGATAAGAGTTATCCCCTAACTAAATCAGATTGGTGGGGGGTCCCCAGCGATCACAAGAACAGGAGCTCCGTATCCCCTGCAATGAAATTCATTTCTATGGGAGTTCTGAAGATAGGTGAGCGCTGTACTCTGCCATCTCCAGAACGCCTACACTACAGGATACCTACTGGAATACCCCTTTAAGGTCAGAAACACAAGTTCAAGGGCTCCTTTAGTCCAACCCGAACCACAGGACTAAACGTATGTGGACACCCCTCCACAGCGAAAGCGTGGATTAAAGGCGTTGTTCCACAAAAGATTCAGCGTTTTTCAAACCAGCACCTGGACCTGAAGACTTTTGTAATTTCATGTTAAAAATGTAGTATAGCCGCTGAGTTATTCACTGAAATCTAGCCGTTTGCACCAGTTTTTTCTAAATTCTCTGTCCAGCTCACAGAGTTGGACGCACATGCTCTGTTCCATCCTTCAACTGCCGCAGAAAGGACAGACCCCCTGAGCGGTCAGCCTGATAGACATCTAGCAGAGCAATGAGTGGGGAGATAGACCCCCTGAGCGGTCAGCCTGATAGACATCTAGCAGAGCAATGAGTGGGGAGATAGACCCCCTGAGCGGTCAGCCTGATAGACATCTAGCAGAGCAATGAGTGGGGAGATAGACCCCCTGAGCGGTCAGCCTGATAGACATCTAGCAGAGCAATGAGTGGGGAGATCTCTGGATCCATGTGAGGTACAGGGCTGGTTCTAGCTTTGTTAGAAAGAGGTTGACATGGAGTGTATGTATATATCTGATTTTCTATGTTTTATATTACTCATTGAATACCCCTTTAAGGAGGACCTCTCACCGCTCACGACGAGGCTGTTAGTAAAGTATTCTTCATGAAGCAATAATTCTGGAGCATATGGTCTTAGGACTTGTTCCTCTGTTATACCTCCTTTTATGAATTTGAATTGACAGAGGGTGGATCAGCGCTGTCAGGGTCAGGGTGAGGTCAGACAGAGGCTCTGCCAAATGCAGGCAACGCCGCAGCCAACGACCACACAACTTTACTGCAAATCTGTGCAATCAGTGGATGCCCCAGGAGGATGTGGCTTGGAGAAGTGCCAGGAGGAGAGATAGATAGATAGATAGATAGATAGATAGATAGATATAGATAGAGAGAGATATAGATTAGAGATAGAGAGAGAGAGATAGATTAGAGATAGAGAGAGATAGAGATAGATTAGAGATAGAGATAGATTAGAGATAGATTAGAGATAGATTAGAGATAGATTAGAGATAGATTAGAGATAGAGATAGATTAGAGATAGAGATAGATTAGAGATAGAGATAGATTAGAGATAGAGATAGAGATAGAGATAGATTAGAAATAGAGATAGATTAGAGATAGATATGGGATAGATAGATAGATAGATAGATATATAGAAGATAGATAGCTATATAGAAGATAGATAGATAGATAGATAGATAGATAGATAGATAGATAGATAGCTATATAGAAGATAGATAGATAGATATTCTGTGGAGAAGTAGCAGAAGCACAAGAGCTGTCCTCAATGCTGACCAGAACTGTACTGGAAATCTCACACTCAGGAGAAAACCAGTCAGCAGAACTGAAAAGCCTCAACTATTAAAACAACCCGATGGACAAACTGGTGCCAAACAAAACAATTCTCCTGCACATGGCTCCAGGGGGCACTTTAAAGAGACCCAGTCATCCCAAAAAGGTTGGAGGGCAATTATGATAAGGGCACAGTTGTGTCCCAGACAGATGACAATCTCTTAAATGAAAATCATATAAAAAATTGCCCAAAAGGTGCCCATAGCATCTACTACAGTTAAGGCTACTTTCACACCTGCGTTCGAGGCTCCGCTCGTGAGCTCCGTTTGAAGGCTCTCACAAGCGGCCCTGAACACATCCGTACTGCCCTAATGCATTCTGAGTAGACGCGGATCCGCTCAGAATGCATCAGTCTAACAGCGTTCAGCCTCCGCTCAGCAAGCGGACACCTGAACGCAGCTTGCAGCGTTCGGGTGTCCGCCTGGCCGTGCGGAGGCAAACGGATCCGTCCAGACTTACAATGTAAGTCAATGGGGACGGATCCGTTTGAAGATGACACAATATGGCTCAATTTTCAAACGGATCCGTCCCCATTGACTTTCAATGTAAAGTCTGGACGGATCCGTCTGAACTACTATTTTTTCTAAGCTATAATGCAGACGGATCCGTTCTGAACGGATCCCAACGTCTGCATTATAGGAGCGGATCCGTCTGTGCAGACACTAGACGGACCCGCTCTGAACGCAGGTGTGAAAGTAGCCTAATTCAAGACCAAAGCAGGCTCTATATGGGCAGATCCTGCCGCTTATATCTTTTCCCATCAGCAGGGTACTAATCTATTCTATATAAGGCTTCTTTCACATTAGCGTTAGGCCTGTCCAACATTGGAACAAACTGCTGGATCCATACTAAGGCTTGCACACGTGTGCTTCACTATAATGGGAGCGGGTGTGAGATGCGGCCGCAGCATGGCAAACATACAGAGAGGCGGCCGGACAAGCCTAGCGCTAATGTGAAAGAAGCCTTATCTATTCTATACCATCTCCGGTGAATAGTAATCCAGACTGTAAGAATGGGAATTTGGGACTGACATGACTTCAATAAGGCTACTTTCACACTCGCGTTTGGTGCGGATCCGTCTTGTATCTTCACAGACGGATCCGCACCGATAATGCAAACGCTTGTATCCATTAATAACGGATCCGTTTGCATTATTCATTCAAAAAAAAAGTCTAAGGCCTCTTTCACACGGGCGTTGCTGAAAAATGCGCGGGTGCGTTGCGGGAACACCCGCGATTTTTCCGCGCGAGTGCAATACATTGTAATGCGTTTTGCACTCGCGTGAGAAAAATCGTGCGTGTTTGGTACCCAAACCCGAACTTCTTCACAGAAGTTCGGGCTTGGGATCGGTGTTCTGTGGATTGTATTATTTTCCCTTATAACATGGTTATAAGGGAAAATAATAGCATTCTGAATACAGAATGAAAAGTAAAATAGCGCTGGAGGGGTTAAAAAAATAAAAAATAATTTTACTCACCTTAATCCACTTGATAGCGCAGCCGGCATCTGCTTCTGTATTCTTTTCTTTAGGACCTGGCTAAAGGACCTGGGATGACGTCACTCCGGTCATCACATGGTACGTCACATGATCTTTTACCATGGTGAATCACCATGGTAAAAGATCATGTGACGTACCATGTGATGACCGGAGTGACGTCATCCCAGGTCCTTAAACTATAGTTAATGCTCTCCACAGGTCCTATACAGTAAAAGAGTCAGACGGAGATGCCGGGCATCGCGAGCAAGTGGATTAAGGTGAGTTAAATGATTTTTTTTTTTTTTTAACCCCTCCAGCCCTATTGTACTATGCATTCTGTATTCAGAATGCTATTATTTTCACTTATAACCATGTTATAAGGGAAAATAATAAGGTTCGGGTCTCCATCCCGATCGTCTCCTAGCAACCGTGCGTGAAAATCGCACCGCATCCGCACTTGCTTGCGGATGCTTGCGATTTTCACGCAACCCCATTCATTTCTATGGGGCCTGCGTTACGTGAAAAACGCACAAAGAGGAGCATGCTGCGATTTTCACGCAACGCAAAAGTGATGCGTGAAAATCACCGCTCGTGTGCACAGCCCCATAGAAATGAATGGGTCAGTATTCAGTGCGGGTGCAATGCGTTCACCTCCCGCATCGCATCCGCGCGGAATACTGGCTCGTGTGAAAGGGGCCTAAGTCAAAACGGATCAGTCTTGACGTACATTGAAAGTCAATGGGGGAAGGATCCTTTTTTAATTGCACCATATTGTGTCAGTGAAAAACGGATCCGTCCCCATTGACTTACATTGTAAGTCTAGACGGATGCGTTAGGCTCCGCATAGTCAGTCGGTCACCAAAACACTGCAAGCTGCGTTTTAGTGACAGTCTAAAAAAACACAACGGAGACCGAACGCAGCCAAATTGATGCATTCTGAGCGGATCCGCATCCATTCAGAATGCATTGGAGCTTAACTGATCAGTTTTGGGCCGCTTGTGGGAGCCCTGAAACGGATCTCACAAGCGGACCCAGAAACGCCAGTGTGAAAAATACAAGACTGCGCAAAATAAAAAAAATTACTTTAGGACAGCAACCAGTGAACCAGACACCCGACTGCGTATCGGGGTGTTCCAGGATGTTATTGCTCATGGTCTATCCTAAAAGCCATGAAGAACTAATCAGCGGCATCCAACACCCTGCACCCCCCCACGGATCAACTGTGCGGCAGCAGCTCCGGCGCTGGAACAGCAAAGCTACATCCACTGTACAGTGGGTGGAAATGGTTACTGCAGCGCTGCTCCCATAGAGGTCAGTGAACGCAGTGCTGCAGCAACCGGCTGCACAGCCACCCACTACACAATGGACGGAGCCGTACAGAACAGCTGATCGGCGGGGCGTCAGACCTCAAGATAGGCCATCAATAAAATCTTGGACAACCCCTGTAATGCAGACACCTTATTTGATTTGGGTTTATGGGCGATCTAAAAACATTACTAAGAGGGTCCAAACACTGTAACCACCCGGACTGTGGCCCAGAAGGAAACTACTTCTACAGCATATCCTATAGCTGGACCGGGTCCTCCTACAGAGTGCATGGTGCCCCCCACTATCAGTGCAATGTCTTTGACAAGCCCTTGTGTGCTAAAAAATACCTCCATCAATGACTCCCTGTACGAGACCGTCCCCCTGAGCCGACAGATCCTTCCTCACTGCATCTATTCACACATGCAGCGTCTCTAAGATTAAAAAGGACTCGACAAATATGCCGGAGGATTTCACTATTCCCCACACAAACAGGCGGCACTCCGGAGACGATATTCGGCATGAGGCTACCTGCACGTGGGTTCCGGTTGTCAAACAGAATTTCGGCGCGGATCTATCTGCCTTTCTGCATGCGTTACTTGCGGGTCTGGCCCGATCTCGCCTTTTGCACTGCAAAAGGTAAAATCTGCAGAAACAGTCAACATGCAGGTCAATAGCCACACGAAAGAAAAAAAAAAAAGGTATGGTAAGTGTACATGAGATTCGTCAGATCCCATTCACTTTGCTGGTACGGTATTACGCTGAGGTTTCCAGCATGTAAATCTGTGCGGAAAAACCGCGCCATGTGCAGGGAGCCTCATGACTGAGCCCAGGAGGATGGATGTGCACTCCCAGCATCCTGACCGCTTGTTGTGCGAGATCATATGAAAGGGAAGGCGTGATCTAAAGATTGGCGTTCACTTGGTATTTTTAGAAATATTTGCAGATAACACACTTTGCATTTACTGGCATGAAAAATATTTGCAGTATGTAAACCAGGCTATAATTGTCTTCTCCACGTGAAGTGTTCAAAAGGCCAGAGCCTCTCAGCTCTGCAGATTTGGATCTGATCTTTCGCACGCCCCTGAATCTCCACTTTTTAACAACAAGGTTGGTCCTCCGTTTCTCGGAGACAAAGCTCCAATTTCCCTTAGACCAGGATTTAAAGGGTTTTTTCCGGTAATAATTATAGTTTATGTAATGCCCTGGCTTCAGCGGCCACAAGCAGCACATCACTGCTAAACCCCGACCATGGCCAGCTGGATGTAAGCAGTACATGGACTGGAAGATGGAGAAGGACCAGAGCAGCGTGAAGCAGACAAGTATCTCTTCTTTTCCAGGCGGCAGGCTGCAGGTATTACATAAAATGTAATGATCATCGAAAAACCCCTTTGATGCCCCATAACAGTCTGAACATGCTGGCAGTTATAGTTCTCTCCTTGTATCCCTCTCTACGTAATATCCACTGATGCCCCATAGTGGATGGGGAAGGTTTCCATCAGAGCAGGCATTTTCTCTTACGGACACTTGCTGGGTTATATGAGTAGGAAGGGGATTTTTCTTGTCCTGCAATCTATGACAGTTCCACATGGTGGTAACCCAGCTTTTTCAGAAACCTAGAAGGCGAATCTGCCTAGCTATGGCACTATTTAGGAGTGAGGAGGGGGGTTTTCTTTTCAGTTTGGACCCTGTCTTTAGTTCCCCTTTAGAGTACCAACTACTAAAAAACATAGAACAATCAGAATGGAGTTTTGAACATTTACTTTAAAGAAGTTTTCTGGTAGTAGAATACTGATGTCCTATCCACCAGTCCTCCCCAAATAGCAGATCGGCTGCGACCTCGTATCAGATATTATATATTCTGCTCAATCTTATAACTACTGGGCACATCCAGGACTGATAAGAGGTGAGGTCCATCATGACAGGTCACTAGAACTTCCCTGCAAGCCTGTAATGAGCAGGAGAAGCCTAGCACGTTAGGAGGATCATTGTGGCTATAATAGGGGTCATTTCCCATTTCATATTTTGTAGCCCAAAAAAGTCTTTGAGGAAAGCACAAGAGCCCTTCTAGTATTATCTGGAGGGACTGAGTACAATGTGTTCTCACCAGACACATATAGGACAAGCCTAATCATTCAATACACTGATTATTATTATTAACACCAAGCCTTCTTTTTAGAGAAATTCATTTAGCTATGGAAGACATTTTCTACAAGTTATGAATATTCATTGGAGGCTGGACCCCCCCCCCCCTTCCCTAAACTCAGTATATGTGCTGCATAACCTGATAATTAGTTTCCTACTGCTTGTAATTTAATGTAATTATTCTATCCCTGCATTAAGGGAAATCTTTTCTCCATGACCTGACTTTTTGGTGTACTATACTTTGTGCAATGCAGTCAATCTGAGCACACAGAGCTGCAGTGTAAAGCATGGGGAAGCGTCAGAGCAGCAGCAACATGAGTGCTGGGGACCAGCCGGACAAAAATCGCTACGTGCTCCGTTTTTTATCTAGCCGGAACAAAAAAAAGGTATGGGCTTGTGTTGGCACACCCCACCGATTTCTAATAAGACCTCACCTATCAATGAGAGTCAAGGGGGTAGGAGAAGCCGGCATTTATAGGACTGACCCAATGATAGATCTCAGCTGGTAGATCTATTAGCCAGCAATTACTGAATGGTCCACGGCCTGCTGTCTAATATTTGGACGCTGCACACTTCTTCTGTAGGAGTGACCATGCATCAAGTTGCATGAATCCCCCAGAGCAGGGGTTACTCTATGTACCCCGTTGGGGGTCTTGGCTAAAGGACTAAAGGCGCCCATACACTTTCAATAGCTGTTGGCCCCCAACTCCTCAGTACACCTATGTGCTGTGTTCAGCCAAGTGTGCATGTGCTTTCAATGGGGAGGAACAGATCGCCTGTTCAGGCCATTTTACTCCTTAAAGTTTAATGCAAACCAATGCACCTTGGACTTTTCCCCGCCATTCATCAGCGCAGTGAACGGCACGGGCAGTGCAGCGGTGCTGCCTGAAATAACCAATAACAAGGCTCCGGACAGCAAGGAGTTTGGGCGGGCTGTCAGACTACAGCTGGCGGGAGTAATAACTGTAAAGAGAAGGGGCTGTACTCAGGAGAGTAAGGGGAGAGGTGCGCTCTGCCAGAGGACATCGGCGAACATGGAGGCAGTGGAGCTAAGAGGATTCTGGAGTGCTGAATAACTACAGCCCAGACAGTGACAGTGCACCATGTAATGCAGGGGTGCACAACCCCCGGCCCACATGCGGCCTTCGTCCTGCTGGGCAGAAACAGTTTCTTCCCAAAGCGCTGCACAACTGCAGGATTACAGCTCCTGCACTGTAGCAGCAGCAGGACAGGGAGACAGCACGAGACCCGAGGAGAAGGCAGAAGAAGTATCAGCACTTCTGCCTTCTCCTCAGATAGGTGAGAGGCGCACTGAGCAGGTTAGACCCGGCCATCACGTGATCACCCGGTGTCAAGGGCAGAGGAGTACAGAGACTCACCAGCTCAAGAGGCTGGATTTTCCTGTAACTGGGGCTCCTTTGGATGAAAAAAATAATAATAAATCTGTGTCCCCAAAGGTCTTTTATGGACAAATTATGTGGCAAATATATATATAAAAAGTTTAAAATAAAAAAAATAAAAAAATTGAAAAGAAAGTGTAAAAAAAAAAAAAAAAAAAAGTCAGTGTCCCCCAGAGGTGTTTTAAAGACCTCTTGGAGGACATACAATGCTGCAAAAATATATTAAAACATTTTTTTTGCAAAAAGATGTAAAATAAATAAATGAATAAAAAGACAATAAAATGGAAAAAGTGCTAAATAAAATTGTTCACTTTTTTTTTTTTTACATATTATGTGGCAAAAATATATTTTAAAAATAAATAACGTGTTGATAAAAAATACAATACAAAAAAAAAGAAAGTGTGTAAGGGCTCTTTCACACTTGCGGAAGGACGGATCCGACAGGCTGTTCACCATGTCGGATCCGTCCTGCCGCTATTTCGCTGTGCCGCCGCTCCGTCCCTATTGACTATAATGGGGACGGGGGCGGAGCTCTGGCGCAGCACGGCGAAAGCCGCCGGACTAAAAAGTCCTGCATGTCCGACTTTTTAGTCCGGCGGCTTTCGCCGTGCACCGCCGGAGCTCCGCCCCCGTCCCCATTATAGTCAATGGGGACGGAGCGCCGGTCCGGCGGCACAGCGAAATAGCGGCAGGACGGATCTGACATGGTGAACAGCATGTCGGATCCGTCCTGCCGCAAGTGTGAAAGAGCCCTAAAATAAAGTCAGTGTCCCCCAAAGGTCTTTTTGTAGCAAAAATAAGTTACAAAAAAAGAAAATATATGGTAGTAAAATATATAAAAGAAAAAAACGCCCACACCAATCAAAACCATTACAATTATCACCCCATTCATGTGAAACTATACATATTGTATAATAAAACGATCCAACACATAAAGGGAATTAATTATAATAATTTGCATATTTAAATAATGAGCTATAGTTTGAAAAAAAATGAAAAAAAATAAATAAATTGTGTGTTAAATCACAAAAAAATTGACTGGTCATTAACCCTTTAAGGACCCTGCCATATTTCACCTTAAGGACCAGGCCATTTTTTGCAAATCTGACATGTGTCACTTTAAGTGGCGATAACTTTAAAATGTTTTACTTATCCAGGCTGTTCTGAGATTGTTTTCTCGTCACATATTGTACTTCATGACAGTGATAAAATTGAGTAAAAAATAATAATTTTTATTTATAAAAAATACAAAATTCACCAAAAATGTGGAAAAATAGATAATAATACCTCCAAAAATAGTTATTACTTTATGTTCCCCATATGTCTACTTCATGTTTGGATCATTTTGGGAATGCCATTTTATTTTTTCGGGACGTTAGAAAGCTTAGAAGCAAATCTGAAGTCACTTTGTGAGGCTTACATAATAGAAACCACCCAAAAATAACCCCATTTTAGAAACTACACCCCTGAAGGTATTCAAAACTGATTTTACAAACTTTGTTAACCCTTTAGGTGTTCCACAAGAATTAATGGAAAATGGAAATGAAATTTCAGAAGATTTTCCATTTTAATCCATTTTTTTCCCACTAACAAAGCAAGGGTTAACAGCCAAACAAGACTCAATATTTATTGCCCGGATTCTGTAGTTTACAGAAACACCCCATATGTGGTCGTAAACTGCTGTACGGGCACACGGCAGGGCGCAGAAGGAAAGGAACGCCATATGGTTTTTGGAAAGCAGATTTCACTGGGATAATTTTAAGTTGCCATGTCACATTTGAAGACCCCCTGATGCACCCCTAGAGTAGAAACTCCAAAAAAGCGACCCAATTTTGGAAATTACGGGAAAAGGTGGCAGTTTTGTTGGTACTATTTTAGGGTAGATATGATTTTTGGTTGCTCTATATTACACTTTGTGAGGCAAAGTAACCAAAAATACGTATTTTTCGCCCTATAAGACGCACCGGCCCATAAGACGCAGGCCCATAAGACGCACCTAGGTTTTTGGGGAGGAAAATAAGAAAAAAAATATTTTTAACCAAAAGGTGTGCTGTGTGTTTGGAACTAATGGTGGTCTGTGGATGGCACTATTACTGGGGATCTGTGGATGACGGACACTGTTATGGGGGGATCTGTGGATGACGGACACTGTTATGGGGGGATCTGTGGATGACGGACACTGTTATGGGGGGATCTGTGGATGACGGACACTGTTATCGGGGGGATCTGTGGATGACGGACACTGTTATCGGGGGGATCTGTGGATGACGGACACTGTTATGGGGGGGATCTGTGGATGACGGACACTGTTATGGGGGGATCTGTGGATGACGGACACTTATGGGGGGGGATCTGTGGATGACGGACACTTATGGGGGGGATCTGTGGATGACGGACACTTATGGGGGGGATCTGTGGATGACGGACACTTATGGGGGGGATCTGTGGATGACGGACACTTATGGGGGGGATCTGTGGATGACGGACACTTATGGGGGGGATCTGTGGATGACGGACACTTATGGGGGGGATCTGTGGATGACGGACACTTATGGGGGGGGATCTGTGGATGACGGACACTTATGGGGGGGATCTGTGGATGACGGACACTGTTACGGGGGGGATCTGCGACGGACACTGTTACGGGGGGGTCTGCGGCTGGCACTGTTACAGGGGGGGATCTGTGGATGGCACTGTTACAGGGGGGGGGGATCTGTGGATGGCACTGTTATATATGTGCCATCCACAGAACCCCCAGCCCATAACAGTGCCATCCACAGACCCCCCCCAGCCCATAACAGTGCCATCCACAGACCCCCCCCCCAGCCCATAACAGTGCCATCCACAGACCCCCCCCCCCTCCGCATACTAATATAAGATGTCTTATTCAATTATAGTTATTAAACATGCCCCCTCACTCCTAATAGTACCTTACATCCTAACCGCTTCAGTAGAACCCAGGCAGGCCGGGCGGCGCGTCCCTCAGTCACGTCACTTGCCTGCGCCGCCTGCTTCATTCATAAAGTAGGCGACGCAGGCACGTGACATCAGGGAGTTATGCTGCCGCCCGCCCGGCCTGCCTGCATTTTACTGAAGCTGTTAGGATGTAAGGTACTATTAGGAGTTGGGGGACATGTTTAATAATTCAATTAATTGAATAAGACATCTTATATTAGTACACCGGAGCGGCGGGGCTATACTACACTGACTGCACCGCCCCGCCGCTATTGCCGGCCCCCAGCTCCTCCTCCCAGTCCCTCCCCGAGTCCCTGCTCGCTCCTACATCGCATCTTGCGATGTAAAACTGCAAGCATTCGCCCCATAAGACGCAGGGACATTTCTCCCCCATTTTGGGGGGAGGAAAAGTGCGTCTTATGGGGAAAAAAATATGGTAGCACATGGAGTGCTGTCCGCATCTTTTGTGGCCCCATTGAAATGGGTCCACATCCAACAAGTAAAAAATGTGTCTCAGATGTGGACTAAAACAATGGCCATGTGCGTGAGCCCTCAGGGAAAGTGCTTACTGGTTATTGCAGGGCTCCTAAAGTATATCTGAGGGTGCAGAAGGTGGTAATAACCAGGGATGAGCGAATCGAATTCGAGTGAAACATCCAACCTAGTTCTATTACTGTACGGAGCAGCTCCGTACAGTATTAGAATGTATTGGCTCCGATGAGCCGAAATTATTATAATAACTTCATATATCAATTTCTACTTTTTGGTTCGGTTCCAAGTGGTAGCCCATACATTCTAAGGGCTCATTCAGACGCCCGTATGCTGTCTGCAAAAATGCGGATCCGTTCATTTTCGGATAGTTCAGCATGTCCGCAAAAAATGGATTGCATTCCGTTTTTTTAACTCATCTATAGACTTCAATAGGGCCATGTCCTGATTTTCACTGACAAGTATAGGACATGTTTCATTTTTTTGCTGAGCGGTGTAATGGAAGAAAAGGGCCCCATAGAAGTGAATGGGACAGCATCTAATCCGCAAAAAAACGGATCCGCATTTTTGCAGACAGCATACGGCCGTCTGAATGAGCCCTAATACTGGACAGAGCACTCGCTCCATACAGTATTCAAACAAAGTATTATGCGAATTGACTTCGGATGCTTCATGCAAAGTCGATTCGCTCATCCCTAGTAATAACCAGTGAGCCCCGTCCTCTGCAGTGGAGGAAAGCACTAATTTGTGAATAGGGGGCAGGAAGGAAATGTCGCCACTTAACGGGGTCTCCCAGTAAAAAAATTTTTTTAGCAAGTTCCGGCAGCATAGTCCCTGAAATAGAAGACTCCTACTTTTCTGCTGCTCTCGTTGTCTTCATCCTCCGGTCCCGGAGTACCTCTCCAGTAAATGACTTCAGCAGTGAAACGCTGCTTGTGGCCAACATCACCACTGAGGCCAGTCATTGGCCGGAGCGGTGCAAGTGACTATGCCCACAGCCAGCCGGATGTGAACAGCACGGGGATTGGAAGATGGAGACGGTGGGAGCAGGAAAGTATGAATCTTCTGTTTTTGGGCCATGCTGCAGGAACGTGTTAAAAATAAAAAAATGACACCGGAAAATCTCTACATCCCTATTAAGCGGCACAATTTCAGGACAATTACTGGGAACAAGTCTTCATAGGAACATTCCTGATATCTGTCCAGTATAATCGTGCCGCTGATCAGCCGATAAAATATGCAAATCGGCCAATTCCTTGTTTATCAGGATGAAAGATGTACGATAATTGTGAGCACATCTCCCTGTGTAATCAGGTATTTGTGCTGCCGATAATCAACAGAACTGAATGAAGCAATGACGAGGACTGAATAACCTTCTTTTATTTTTTTTGCGTCCCCTTGAAATAGAGTGATGTGACAATGCGGGCCCCAGACCAAAAAAGGTTGTGCACCGCTGATGTAAGGTATCAATGTGTGTAATGCATGGGGCGCCAGGTGTGAAGTATGTGGCGCAATGCGTGATGCCTGTGGCGCCATGTGTAGTGAATGCACAGCAGGCTATTATGGTAAAGTCACAACGTACAGGGAAGATCCACCATGTTGGACTGGACTTTATCACTTGGCTATAATAGTCTGATGCTATTAAGGCTACTTTCACACTCGCCTTTGGTGCGGATCCGTTCAGATAATACAACCGCATGCATCCGTTCAGAACGGATCCGTTTGTATTATCTTTAACATAGCCAAGACGGATCCGTCTTGAGCACCATTGAAAGTCAATGGGGGATGGATCTGTTTTCTATTGTGCCAGATTGTGTCATAGAAAACGGATCCGTTGACTTACATTGTGTGGCAGGACGGATCCGTTTGGCTCCGCTTCGTCAGACGGCCACCAGAACGCTGCAAGCAGTGTTCTGGTGTCCTCCTCCAGAGCGGAATAGAGACTGAACGGAGGCAAACTGATGCATTCTGAGCCGATCCTTATCCATTCAGAATGCATTAGGGCAAAACTGATCCGTTTTGGACCGCTGGTGAGAGCCCTGAACGGATCTCAAACTGAAAGCCATAACGCCAGTGTGAAAGTAGCCTTAGACTAGTAGTGTTTCCCCGGCATAAATACCCACCTCTTAGGGCACGTTCACACCACCACTATTTCTTTCTGTTGTTCTATGTTAACTGACAGGAACGGAGCTGAATAGACTCCACTGACTATGATGGGATTCATTTAGTTTCCGTTCGGGATCCTGTATCCTTTTTATATAATCTGCAACAGATGCCCCGAACGGAGCCTCCAACGCAGATGTAAACAAGCCCTTAACATGATGTAGGCCTACGTATTATGTATTTCAGTTACTGAAACTTTCGTACTCCTCCTCGGCTAAAAATACTCCTCAGAAATGGTAAGAAGAGTACTTTTACTCTTCTGGAAAAAATGTACTGCGACCGCTGGGGAGAAAGCTGCTGTCGAACACCTCTGGCAGCAGCTTTTCCTGAGAGACCAAAAGAATCAGGTGAAACAATTCAATTCGCCCAATCCTTTGGCAGCTCCCCATACACATTAGATTGCTGGTTAGGCGGACAATATGGTACTGTGTATGGGGGCCTGCTCCCCCTCACTCACTGAAGCCATCTGGCACCAGGAGAGAGATAGTGTGTGGACTCTCATTGCAGTCCTTGGTGACCTTTTGGCGCCAGGGGTGGTGTGGAGTGGGCCCGGCATGCATGCTGGTAACTGCTTTCCCTGGATATAATGGAGGCCATTTCGGCACCAAAAATGACAGAAATTCAGGCGGATCCAGCATGCATGTGGAACCTGCACTTTCTGAATTATATGGTAGCCGCCATGGCACATAACAGGTAAAATTTAGTGTTAGGAACCCGTCTAACTAGAGATCGCCTTGACGTGCGGCAGACGGGCTCAAATAATTTTGTACAAAACGATTTGCCAAGCATCTCTAACTTAGTTCAGCATTTGCAATTATGATGCAATTTTGTACTTTATTTGGTTTGCAGTGAGCTGTTGCATTGCATGTTTTGTTTAACAGTCTTGTTCTCAGCCATAGCAACGTGCCCCTGCGCTTTGGGATGTGCTGACTGACCCCCTTTTTCTTTGCAGCTTTTCCTAAGAGACCAAAAGAATCAGGTGAAACAATTCAATTCGCCCAATCCTGGGGGGGGGGGAATTCGGCAGCTCCCCGTACACATTAGATTGCTGGTTAGGCGGACAATATGGTACTGTGTATGGGAGCGCTTTACACTCGCCGTAATGAGCAACATGAACAACATTTTTTATATTGTGGAGACTCTGGGACGAGAACTTCCACCTGCACGGGTAGCCAACAGGGGCAGGAACAGAGACAATCAGCCGGCACGCTGTCCTAGGCTTTGACGGTTAAACCTGGACTTTCTTCACTTGTTTCACCGCTGTCATGGCCGTTCTCTGAAAGTCAACTGATCGAAACCAAAGTAAAATCAGTGTTACTTTTTACATCTGTACCGCTGGGCCTCAATGAATTAAGGATCCGATTTAAAAGGTGCAAAGAAAAAAAAAAAAAAAAAGTGAAATCTGTCACATCCCATTTATTCCTACGAGACGCAGTCGATGGATCCATCCTGCTATTAACAATACCACTGACATCACGTTGATCAGGTTGAAGGCATCTGTCAGCAAATCTGTACCTATGACACTGGCTGACCTGTTACATGTGCACTTGGCAGCTGAAGGCATCTGTGTTGGTCCCATGTTCATGGTGCCCGCATTGATGAGAAAAATTATGTTTTAGTATATGCAAATGAGCCTCTAGGAGCAACGGGGGCGTTACCATTACACCTAGAGGCTCTGCTCTCTCTGCACTTTGATTGACCGGATCAGGCAGTCAAAAGGTCATCAAGCCTGGGGCTGTCAAAGTACAGAGGGTGCAACAGCTGGAGAGAGCAGAGCCTCTAGGTGTAATGGTAACGCCCCCGTTGCTCCTAGAGGCTCATTTTCATATACTAAAACATAATTTTTCGCAGCAATGCGGACACATATGAACATGGGACCAACACAGATGTCTTCAGCTGCCAAGGGCACATGTCACAGGTCAGCCAGTATCATAGGTACAAAGCTACTGACAAATGCCCTTTAATAAAAAATCTTCTGAGAGATAGTGTATGAGAAACATTTCAAACATTTTAAAGGGGTTTTCCAAGCACCATTTTCCCTTCTATGTGGGTGTCTATGCCTGCTGCTGGAAAACCCCTTTAAAAAGCAATGGTGACAGCATAAGGCACTTTAAACATTCTGGTCATGGATTTTCGGCAGGCGATAAAGAACATATCCCTATTCAAGGCTGCCCACTTCTGACAAGTCTGTCTTTTGGTAGAAGGGTCTCCAGTAAATAAGCCATCTCAAGGCATTTCACTGCTGTGACCCACAGTGATCCGAATATGGGAACCTGCCGGCAGTGGTTCAGTTCACGTACAGGCCACGACACCTAGCAGCAGATTTCACCTCTGGTCAATTCCTGAATAACAGACACCCCCCCCCCCCCCCCAAACCCAAAATGTCGTATAAGGCCTCATGGACAAAAAGGCACGGACCCATTCATTTCTAAGGGGGCCATGCACAAATCTGTACTTCTTTCCAGATTCATGCGACCGGTCCTCAAATTATAGAACATGTCCTATTTCAGCCCCATTGCAGATGAGAACAGCCCTTTCTATTGATAGAAGTGAGAAAAATGCGGCGTGCACACGGAAGGTATCCGCATTTTTCTGACCCGTTGTTTGCGAACTGAAATATGGACATGGCTGTTTGCATGAAGCCTAAATATATTCATTTCTTGGATTTATAGGCCATTCTTCAGTACTGCTCATGTCCTTGCAGATACACTTGTGCTGGTTCTCGCGTCTGTAAATTTATGCCACTTCAGCCAATATTAGCCAAGTAATGGACACAGATAAAACGCCTGCAGTGAATAATCCATCACTTTACAATTAAAGAGTATCAACTGTCACGTCGGTGGGCTGCTATGTATGTATGTATGGCGAGGACCAGCGGGTATACTACATGTCATCATATAGACAAACTATGGAAGCTAAAATGTAAAATATTTCAAAAGGTAAATTTAGTTACAACAAAAATGGCCAACACCCTGAAAATATCAGTACATAGGGTGAAAACCATCAATGGCCCAAGGGGCTGGTCATCTAGCCTTGCACAGACCCTAAATACCCTTTACGCCTGCTCAAACTTTCATCAGACACATTGATATTCAGATCAATATCCAGGATGGACAGGGCACAGGAGTCATGGACAGCATGGAATTGGGGTGTCTGACCATAACAGCTTATGGCCTATCCACAGGGTAGAGAAGTGTTTAATTCCTTAGGGGGTCTTGAGTTCTCCATTTTAATGGAGCGGCAGTCTTATATGTACCCTGGTGATCTATTTAAAAAAATAAAATAAAGTTGTAGGCCATGTCTGGTAGTCCCCAATGGAGAAGAAGCGAGCACGTGTGAATGTCACTCATGGGCAATCTCCATTCTCGTGATTCCTAGGCGGTCCAACTTGGACCCCAACCAATCATCGCCTATCCTGCAGATAACCCCTTTAAAGAGTTTTCCAGGATTTCATTACTGGTGGCCTATCCTCAAGATATGATCGTTGGGGTTCGGACACAGTAGCTCTGTCCATGGTGGAGTGGATGGAGCTGGTTACTGCTCCTACAGAAGGGATTAGGACCAGTAGCCAGCCCAGTCCATTACAAAATGGGAGGAGCTGTGACTTTAAAACAGCTGATCGGTAGGGCTGCGGGGTGTTGGACCCCCGGCTACAAATAATAATGGCATATCCAGAGGATAAGCCATCAGTAAGAACATCGTGGACAACCCCATCTGCATCGTGGTTTCTGTTACACCCAGAAGCAATGCCAGATCAGTCACACATGAGACACCAATGGGGCGCAATGGCATCCTTTGAGCAATAATGGGGCCCATCAGGGAACACCTGTCAGACCATCAATTGATTTTACAGGAGGAACATTGGGGAAAAATAAAACAGGCCTGAAACTGTTGAAAATAACAAATGATTACTCCCCTCGAGTCCCTGCTGTTCTGCACTTCCTGTGCTGGCTTGACACCCCTGAAATGCTAGGATAGGCCCACTCAGCGAATCACTGGCCCTAATGGTGACACGCCTCTGCCACTGATTGGCTGAGCAGGCCTTTCCTAGTGTTTCTGGGGTGTCGGGCCAAGACTGGAAGTGCAGAGCAGCACGGACTGAGGCAGCGGCGGAGGCGAGTACTGTAACCCTTTGTTATTTTTAACATGTACTGCCCAATTTTAACTGGTGTAAAAGGTGGTTTTGCCGGAACCCTCAATATTAAGTTATTAAAGTTATCTGAAAAGGAAGGGGGGGGGGGGGAGTGAATATGTGCAGAAACGCCGCCATACAGCTACACCCTGAGGTTGCAGTTAAACCAGCTGCAGCTTGAAGGGCAGAACAAGTCATACTCTGTTCTACTGAAGGGCAATCTACCAATATGTCAGGACTGAATGGTAAACTACAATTTGTTTTACTAGCTAGATATTAGGTGTCCAGACAGGAACAGTCATTAACATTCTTCCTGAAAAATGCCAGAAGAGATATAAAAGTCTAAACAGCTTTGTGAAATGGCACACGGCTCAAGATTCAATTAGTGTCAACGGGCCAAAGCCACATGACAATAAAAGCAAACTGACATTTACAAAGATCGCCATGCCGCATTCCCACATTTAAGTGGGAAAGAAATCCTAAAAGAGGAGATAAAGGATACATCTACGTAGGACGTAATTTGCGGCAAAAAATAAAAAAAAAAAATCTACAAACAAGTTTGCATGAGTCATATACAGATTTGCCAAAAATTCCAACCTGTGCTTTGTAAAAGACGATCTGCAGCGGAAATCTGCAGAGCGTGGATAAGGTATCGTAAAGCTTCATCCTATCGCTATTATTGTAAAATGCCAAATCCGGACCATTTCAGACGTGCCCCAAAGGTACGGCCACGTGTGGAATAATTTCTGTTGCTTCTCCGCAGGGAGATTTTGCATGGAAAAAAATAAATAAAAATCACAGCAGAAAAGTGGATGAGATTTCACACTATGTGGAGAAAGCCTACGGCAAGAACGGACTAATCTCCATTTATGCTGCAGGTTTAACCCTGACTTTCAACCTTTGCACCCTGGCGGAAAGAAGGGGTTTTCACCCCTGGGGACTGACCCCAACCCCCCCCATTTCCCACCGTGGCCGGAACCACAGCAGTGATCTTGCTTACCTGATCTCTGTCGCTGGGTTCCCGTTCCACCAGTTCTGCAGGTCCCGGGTTTCCCCGTTTTGACGCAGGTCATGTGACTGATAGAACTAATGACTGGCCCAATCGTTCACCTGTCACTTATGCGCCCGATCACACGCGACATCACTGCTGCGGAGGTCACATGACCCACGTCAAAAAGGATGACAACGAGGGGAGACCCTGTACCGGCAGAACCGAAGGGGCAGCAATGGACCCAGAACCCCAGATAGGGGATCAGGCAAGAAGGACTACCACCGTGGGTATGCAGAAAAGATCCCCAGGTGTGAACGATCCCTTCAAAGCTTAATTTTTTGCATACTTTCTGAAAGAAAAAAAAATGGGGGCAAGAAAGATTTTAAATGGAAAACACATATACCCTGAAAATGGACAGTAGTTTGGAAAGGCAGAAAGTGACTGCTGCGTGCATCTGGTGACCAGTAACTGCCCAGAATAAGATGGAAAATAGTGGATAACCACCAACAGGTTCACAGCCTAAACCGACCGGGTGCGAAGCATCAGCCAAAAGACACGAAAATAAGCTCCGTCTGATGAGACGGCAACGCCTGCATTTATTACAGCTGAAATGTCTCAGGGCTCACCCCCTAATTACCGGTCACTATTTCCCAGTGTAATATCACAGAATATCAATGTGCACGACTGGCGACTCCCCGCTATCTGATCATCGCAGGGTTAAACAACCATATAACCATCACACCACTGACGTTGTCGTACCCATTTTAGTCCATATTGGCCAATCGCCGTTCGCACTGACCATACTGGAAACGGTCAATGACACTGGGGCAAAGGGGCCGACAATTATTCCGGGAAGGTTCGTTCACAAAAGATCCTTTGTGGACTGGCAGAGGATGACCATGCATCAGTCATCGCCTAAAACTGTATGTTCGGCGCCAAATTTCATCAGAGAAATTATCGCTTTGGTTGGAATCATCCGTTCTAATCAACTTTAGACCTCCTTCACACGAACGCGTGCGCCCCGTGGCCATGCTGCGGCCCGCAATTTGCACGAACACCGACCGTGGTGCAGCCGCAGCGGATCGCGGACCCATTCGCTTTAATGGGTCCCCGATCCGGCCGTTTCGCAAGAAGATAGGACATGTTCTATAATTTTGCGGAACGGAAGTACGGGACGAAACTCCACAGAAGCACTCCATAGTGCTTCCGTAGGGTTCTGTTCCGTGCTTCCGTTCCGCATCTCCAGATTTGCGGACCCATTGAAGTGAATGGGTCCGCATCTGTGATGCGGAATGTCCACGGAACGGCACCTGTGTATTGCAAATACGGTCCGCAATACGGCAGCAGGAGGCCTTAGGCTAGATGCACACAAATGTTGTTTGTTTCCGTCCCGTTCTTTTTGCGGATAGAATGCGGACCCATTCATTTCAATGGGTCCGCAAAAAATGTGGACAGCACACAGTGTGCTATCCGCATCTGTATGTCCGTTCTGTAGCACAGCAAAAAAAAAATAGAACATGTCCTATTCTTGTCCGTTTTAGGCATTGTTACAATGGATCCGCAAAAACAAAACCGGATGGCATACAGTTGCCATCCGTTTTTTTTTGTGGATCCTCAATTTGCGGACTGCAAAACACATACGGTCGTGTGCATGTAGCCTTAGACTTAAGTCAGCAGGTGTCACAGTCAGGACACCGAGACATCTGGCAACGCACACCGACTCCATACGAATGCCTCTGTTGTGTTAGACGCCTGGAGGACGTGTAGTACCGAAGTCTTATTGACTGGATCATTCCGCTATAAGTATTCCCCTCTTCCCCTTACACCTCAAGGAGCTCATTATGGTTCTCCAACAAACAGGCATTACTGGACCAGTGGCCAGCAGGATGGGGTCAGGGGAGATGGTGGTTGGGAGACCCCAATTCTATTAGATAAGAGCTGGACCCGCATCTATCAGACGCCATCGTGTAGGAGACAAGAACACCCCTTTAAGGAGCAGCAGATACCTATCAATTCTGGTACTGAAGCTGTTCTCACATTGGTTGCTATGGGCAACTGCTCCACTCTTTTCTTGCACTTGTTTCGAGGGGTTGTCCCAACATTTAAACAATGGGGACAAGAAGATGAGACCTCTGCCCCCTCCGATGCACGGTCCTGCCATGTGCTGTATTCACTCTCTGCACCCCCACTGCTGCAATCAGGGACCCTATTGTGGTGACTGGTTAGGTTCCAGCACTCAGATCCTCAGTGATCATCTATCGAAATCTGTAGAAAATATCTCTAAAAGGTGAGCAGCCCCCCTTAGTGCTGAGTGTCCATGTGACCTGTACAGTGATTGTATTGGGTGACTGCCTCCCCCCCTTCCCGGGTCATGGGGGGCGCAGGGGTCACAGGAGTGCAGCCCCCCCCCGCGGGTAGCACTAACCATACTGCCAATCACTGCGCAGCGCAGCTAAACAGGAAGGGGCGTGTCCGGGAGTCACCCTCCACCAGTCAGGAAACGGCACCGGTGACGTCACTACGCCCCGCCTCCCCCTCTGCACTCTCCTCCCCACCTCCATCTCAAGCGCTTCAGAGCCCATACAAAAGCAAGATGTCCGCCATCTTCACTAGCTGCGACCCGGCTACTCCCGCCGAAATCTCCCCCTCCCTCCTCAGCCTATAAGAGCCCCCCCACACACGCCCCGGTGCCGGGGTCTACGTCGGTTCCAGTCCCTCTTGAGGGGGGGGGTAGATATTTTTTCTGGAAGGCGGCCTGAGCGGCCCTCTGCAACAAACCGCCACGGAGTCGGGTGGCAGCGGGGAACAGGGAGGGGGAGAGCAGCCGTAAATGCGTTTACCTTGATGCAGTATGGAGGCTCGTCATATGTAACCAGCATGTACCTGTCGCCCCTACTAGCCGGATCCCGGGCGCGCAGCTGCGGGGACACAAACACAACAAGGGGGTCAATAGCACAGAACAGTCAACAAGCCAAACAGTGTCCTCCTCCTCGGGCAGACGGCGGCTCCTGTTACCTTCATAAATATCTCTACCGCGCCTTTGGCAATATCCAAATACGTCGTCCCCAAATACGTCCGCTGGTTCATAGAGGCGGACGTGTCTATGAGGAACAGTAAAATAGGCATTTTCAGCGCATGCTAGGCGGCAACCCCTCCGAAGCGCCAGCCTAACGCTGCCGTTTATTGCCCCCTGGACGGCCGCTCATCTATAGTCCGCTGTCTATATGGAGTTATTTTAGGGGGCTGTGGGGGGGGGGTATCGCCCCTCTCTGTGGTGTTATGGGTCCCCGGCCGCAAGACGGCCCTCCGCCCCGTGTACTGCTCACTTGAGCTCTGAGTCTCCTAACCGTGTTCACTGATAGATAACTTCTCTTCCTAACCCTCGGCGGCGCACCATGTGACTGACCGCCGCTTGATTGGCTGCCCGCTTTTTACATATTCATGAGCCGTTCTTTCTAAAACCATACCACGGCGTCACGTGGTGGCTCGCCTTCCCGTTGGCTGGCGGTTGGTTTGCATAGATGAATATTCATGAGCGTGTGCTCGGCCTTTTGCAGCAGTCGCTTTGTTTTGTGGGAGTTGTAGTCCGACGGGGCTCGAGTCGGTGTCCATTTTTGGGGCTGTGTTAGCGGTGTGCTGTTGTGGGGGGTAGCGCGGGGCATGGGGGCACCGGTAATTGTAATAGTTGTATCATAAAAATAATCACGGACGGTAATGAGGCCACGGATTGGGGAGGACCTCACCTGCTCTCTGGTAAATAGTGCAGAATGTGGCCAAGGCTGCCACAGTATTCTACACTCTGCTGGTACATAAGCCCACCTCTGATATTACAGGGTGTTTATAGAGCGGTTGTACTTACCGGTGTATATATACCCACATTACTACAGGGTGTTTATAGAGCAGTTATACTTATTGGTGTATATATACCCGCATTACAGGGTGTTTATAGACCGGTTATACTTACTGGTGTGTATATATACCCACATTACAGGGTGTTTATAGAGCGGTTATACTTACCAGTGTATATATATACCCACATTACAGGGTGTTTATAGAGCGGTTATACTTATTGGTGTATATATACCCGCATTATTACAGGGTGTTTATAGAGCGGTTATACTTATTGGTGTATATATACCCGCATTATTACAGGGTGTTTATAGAGCGGTTATACTTATTGGTGTATATATACCTGCATTACAGGGTGTTTATAGAGCGGTTATACTTATTGGTGTATATATACCCGCATTATTACAGGGTGTTTATAGAGCGGTTATACTTACCGGTGTATATATACCCACATTATTACAGGGAGTTTATAGAGCGGTTATACCTACTGGTGTATATATACCCACATTATTACTGGGTGTTTTATAGAGCGGTTATACTTACTGGTGTATATATACCCACATTACAGGGTGTTTATACAGCGGTTATACTTATTGGTGTATATGTACCCACATTATTACAGGGTGTTTATAGAGCGGTTATACTTACTGGTGTTATACAGGGAGTGCAGAATTATTAGGCAAGTTGTATTTTTGAGGATTAATTTTATTATTGAACAACAACCATGTTCTCAATGAACCCAAAAAACTCATTAATATCAAAGCTGAATATTTTTGGAAGTAGTTTTTAGTTTTAGCTATTTTAGGGGGATATCTGTGTGTGCAGGTGACTATTACTGTGCATAATTATTAGGCAACTTAACAAAAAACAAATATATACCCATTTCAATTATTTATTTTTACCAGTGAAACCAATATAACATCTCAACATTCACAAATATACATTTCTGACATTCAAAAACAAAACAAAAACAAATCAGTGACCAATATAGCCACCTTTCTTTGCAAGGACACTCAAAAGCCTGCCATCCATGGATTCTGTCAGTGTTTTGATCTGTTCACCATCAACATTGCGTGCAGCAGCAACCACAGCCTCCCAGACACTGTTCAGAGAGGTGTACTGTTTTCCCTCCTTGTAAATCTCACATTTGATGATGGACCACAGGTTCTCAATGGGGTTCAGATCAGGTGAACAAGGAGGCCATGTCATTAGATTTTCTTCTTTTATACCCTTTCTTGCCAGCCACGCTGTGGAGTACTTGGACGCGTGTGATGGAGCATTGTCCTGCATGAAAATCATGTTTTTCTTGAAGGATGCAGACTTCTTCCTGTACCACTGCTTGAAGAAGGTGTCTTCCAGAAACTGGCAGTAGGACTGGGAGTTGAGCTTGACTCCATCCTCAACCCGAAAAGGCCCCACAAGCTCATCTTTGATGATACCAGCCCAAACCAGTACTCCACCTCCACCTTGCTGGCGTCTGAGTCGGACTGGAGCTCTCTACCAATCCAGCCACGGGCCCATCAAGACTCACTCTCATTTCATCAGTCCATAAAACCTTAGAAAAATCAGTCTTGAGATATTTCTTGGCCCAGTCTTGACGTTTCAGCTTGTGTGTCTTGTTCAGTGGTGGTCGTCTTTCAGCCTTTCTTACCTTGGCCATGTCTCTGAGTATTGCACACCTTGTGCTTTTGGGCACTCCAGTGATGGTGCAGCTCTGAAATATGGCCAAACTGGTGGCAAGTGGCATCTTGGCAGCTGCACGCTTGACTTTTCTCAGTTCATGGGCAGTTATTTTGCGCCTTGGTTTTTCCACACGCTTCTTGCGACCCTGTTGACTATTTTGAATGAAACGCTTGATTGTTCGATGATCACGCTTCAAAAGCTTTGCCATTTTAAGAGTGCTGCATCCCTCTGCAAGATATCTCACTATTTTTGACTTTTCTGAGCCTGTCAAGTCCTTCTTTTGACCCATTTTGCCAAAGGAAAGGAAGTTGCCTAATAATTATGCACACCTGATATAGGGTGTTGATGTCATTAGACCACACCCCTTCTCATTACAGAGATGCACATCACCTAATATGCTTAATTGGTAGTAGGCTTTCGAGCCTATACAGCTTGGAGTAAGACAACATGCATAAAGAGGATGATGTGGTCCAAATACTCATTTGCCTAATAATTCTGCACGCAGTGTATATACCCACATTACTACAGGGTGTTATATATATATATATACACACCCACATTACTACAGGGTGTTTATAGACTGGCTATACTTACTGGTGGTATACAGTATATACCCACATTATTACAGGGTGTTTATGGAGGAGTTATACCTACTGGTGTGTATATACCCACATTACTACAGGGTGTTTATAGACCAGCTATACTTACTGGTGTATATATACCCACATTACTACAGGGTGTTTATAGAGCGGTTATTCTTACTAGTGGTATACAGTGTATATACCCACATTATTACAGGGTGTTTATAGAGCGGTTATACTTATCGGTGTATATATACCCACATTGCAGGGTGTTTATAAAGCGGTTATACGTACTGGTGTATATATACCCACATTAAAGGGTGTTTATAGAGCGGTTATACTTACTGGTGGTATATATACCCACATTATTACAGGGTGTTTATAGAGCGGTTATACCTACTGGTGGTATATATACCCACATTACTACAGGGTGTTTATAGACCAGCTATACTTACTGGTGTATATATACCCACATTATTACAGGGTGTTTATAGAGCGGTTATTCTTACTGGTGGTATACAGTGTATATACCCACATTATTACAGGGTGTTTATAGAGCGGTTATACTTATCGGTGTATATATACCCACATTGCAGGGTGTTTATAAAGCGGTTATACTTACTGGTGTATATATACCCACATTAAAGGGTGTTTATAGAGCGGTTATACTTACTGGTGGTATATATACACACATTATTACAGGGTGTTTATAGAGTGGTTATACTTACTAGTGTATATATACCCACATTATTACAGGGTGTTTATAGAGCGGTTATACATAGAGGTGTATATATACCCACATTACACAGTGTTTATAGAGCGGTTATACTTACCGGTGTATATATACCCACATTATTATAGGGAGTTTATAGAGCGGTTATACCTACTGGTGTATATATACCCACATTATTACTGGGTGTTTATAGAGCGGTTATACTTACTGGTGTGTATATATACCCACATTACTGCAGAATGTTTATAGAGCGGTTATACTTATCGGTGGTATCTTTACCCACATTACAGGGTGTTTATAGAGCGGTTATACTTACCGGTGTATATATACCCACATTGCAGGGTGTTTATAGAGCGGTTATACTTACCGGTGTATATATACCCGCATTATTACAGGGTGTTTATAGAGCAGTTATACTTACCGGTGTATATATACCCGCATTATTACAGGGTGTTTATAGAGCGGTTATACTTATTGGTGTATATATACCCGCATTATTACAGGGTGTTTATAGAGCGGTTATACTTACTGGTGTTATATATACCCACATTACTACAGGGTGTTATATATACCCACATTACTACAGGGTGTTTATAGACTGGCTATACTTACTGGTGTATATATACCCACATTACTACAGGGTGTTTATAGAGTGGTTATACTTATCGGTGATCTATATACCCGCATTATTACAGGGTGTTTATAGAGCGGTTATACTTACTGGTGGTATACAGTATATACCCACATTATTACAGGGTGTTTATAGAGGAGTTATACCTACTGGTGTATATATACCCACATTACTACAGGGTGTTTATAGAGCGGTTATACTTACTGGTGGTATACAGTATATACCCACATTATTACAGGGTGTTTATAGAGGAGTTATACCTACTGGTGTATATATACCCACATTACTACAGGGTGTTTATAGAGCGGTTATACTTACTGGTGTGTATATATACCCACATTACTGCAGAATGTTTATAGAGCGGTTATACTTATCGGTGGTATATATATACCCACATTACAGGGTGTTTATACAGCGGTTATACTTACCGGTGTATATATACCCGCATTATTACAGGGAGTTTATAGAGCGGTTATACTTACCGGTGTATATATACCCACATTATTACAGGGAGTTTATAGAGCGGTTATACTTACCGGTGTATATATACCCACATTACAGGGTGTTTATACTTACCGGTGTATATATACCCACATTATTACTGAGTGTTTATAGAGCGGTTATACTTACCGGTGTGTATATATACCCACATTATTACAGGGTGTTCATAGAGCGGTTATACTTACCGGTGTATATATACCCACATTACAGGGTGTTTATACTTACCGGTGTATATATACCCACATTATTACTGGGTGTTTATAGAGCTGTTATACTTACCGGTGTGTATATATACCCACATTATTACTGGGTGTTTATAGAGCAGTTATACTGATCAATTTTGCCACAAAGGGAACGCCGTGGGAACAAAACCCATAAAATGGTGGAGGAATTGCATTTTTTTCCAATTCCACCTTAGTTGGAATTTCTTTGCTGCTCTCCGTTACATTGTATGCCATATTAAATGGTGGCATTAGGGATTATTACTCCCGTATTCACGATGTACGCTCCTTGGAATATTACACAGCCTTAACACAAGGAGCTGTGAATCGGTTTTCGAGGATCTGGTCCCTTTGGGATCTTTGCCACACCGAATTACATTCATAGAGCATGGGAGAGGAATGTTTTTAGAGTTTTTCTTTTTGTTGTCTTTTTCTTTATACTTTGACTTACTACATATGGCATTTCTACTTGCTGAGTAGGAGTATACCCAATACACAGCAGTATTAACAACTATTTCTGACTTCTGTAGAGTCTATATACCGTATGTCTTAAGACATTGTAATGCAGAATTCTACTTGTCTTTGTCAAAAAATGTTCAATAAAGTAAAAAAAAAAAAATGGCCTTAGAAAGTACTACTTGTCCCAAAAAATAAGCCCTCATACAGCTATCTGAACGGAAAAATAAAAAAGTTATGGCTCGGGGAAGAAAAATGAAAACGCAAAAGCGAAAAAATCTCTGGTGTCCTAAGGGCTAAAGTGGCTTTAGGAAAAAAGCAAAAAGTGTCCCCATGTTGTAGGCAGGACAGCACTAATGGCTTTTTCCCGGATAACAGCGCTCCACGTATTGTGATTGTCTATGGCAACTAAATGTGCATTCAGGGAGCTGGACAAGGTGGCGCATTTCGTGAAAGAGGAGGGGCTACTTTAAATGTGGGCAGCTCCTTTATAAAGGGGCGTGGCAGGGAGCATCACTGATTTCAGAGGAGTCATTTGAGTCTTCTGGGCTCCAATTCAAAATCTGATAATACCTACGTCATGTCTGGAAAGGCAGCAGTCATGGATTGGACTTTGATATATTGGGTAACCACACGTCTCTAGGGAGATGTCATCACGATCTCTCAGTAGTGCAGCCTCAAGCTTTGGCCCATGTGTGAAAATTGATGTGAACACAGATATTGACAATGATGAAGCCAACAGTTTAGACTGCAGAGGGCACCACACATAACTAATGCATATGGGGTTCATGATGTTATCGTTCTAGATAAGGGACAAAACCGATTGAAACCAGTTTTGTCAGTTGCATGCAGTCCCCCCCCCATCCTATAACTAACTATGGGGGAAACTGCACACAACTGACAAGACCGGTTTTGTCCTTATCCAGAACTATGACATCATCATAAGTGATGTCACAATGCTCCCCCAGCCTATAAAAAGGCTCGCGAAGGGGTCAACCATTTCTCATTTGGTTTTGAGAAAGCGCCTTGACAAGGAGGATCCACCGTGATCACCTTCATTATTTTGTCTCTCATTGTCCAAGGACATGGGAGGCCACTGCGACCAGGACCAAGTAAAAGCTCGTTCACACGAACGTGTAAAGCCCGTTGCCGTATTGCGGAACCGCAATACACGGACACTGTTCTGTGGCCATTCTGTATCACGGATGCTGACCCATTCATTTCAATGGGTCCGGAGATGCGGGACGGAAGCACGGCGGAGTGCTTTCTGGGGTTCCGTTCCATGCTTCCCCACCGCAAAAAGATAGAACATGCTCTATCTTTTTGCGGAACAGAAGGATCGCAGACCCAATCAAGTGAATGAGTCTGCGATCCCCATGCGCCTGCCCCACGGACAGTGCCCGTGCATTGCGGACCACAGCACAGGCTTCACACGTTCGTGAGAACGAGCCCTAAGGGAGACTTTACTGACCAGGGATTCTCACATTAAGGGCACAAGCCTTTGTTCACACAGTGGACTTTCCATGCACATTTTGATGCAGAATCTGTCTCCCATTGTTTTTCAAAGGAAATCTGCGCTGCTGTTGCGCCGATTTATTCCGCATGTGGATTTGAAATCCGTGTTTCAGAAAAAAGAGTGGGTGGATCTGCAAAATGCAAACTCCAAAACCGCGACAGAAATCCACAGGTCGGCTTTATTGTTCAGCTTACGCATATATTGACAGTTATGAACCCTACCTGCAGAGGGCGCCACTCACATAACTAATACACGGTTCACAGGGTCATTCATATAGGGTTCAGTTGTGGTTTCATACTTATTTGGAGATTGCAATGCAACCGACAAAACCAGTTTTGCCCCCTCATCCAGGAGGATGGCATCATCAGAGCCTGGTCACCCTTGTGCCTGCCCAGCAGCAGTGGTCAACCAATTTGAGAAAGTGACTTGATAATGTGGATCATTATTTTCTCTCTTATTATCCAGGGACATGGGAGGCCACTGCAGCCAGGACCAGGTAAGGGAGATTGTACTGACCACAGAGGCTAACATTAACCCTTTACTGCCATAGTCCACCATGGATGCTTTATTAACTCCCATTACTGCCCTAGAGTAGACCATGAGGACTGCTGACATTAACCTCTTAGGGCCTATTCACACAGCGCCCAAATTCCATCGCTGTTCACGTGGTGTCTGCCTCCCATTGTTGAAGCCGCGGCGGGTGTCCGCTTGCGTTTTACCTCCATTCTAAGGAGGACATTTAGTTAAAAAGACATATAATGAAAGGACACATAATCCACAAAATGAGTGCCAAGTCAGATAGGAGTATATTCATAATAAAGGGAAATTCACAGAATGTAAGATTAGTACAAGGTAAAAAAAAAAAACATTTTGCAAAGTCCAATCCACAAGTAATAAATAATACAGAACCGGAATGTCACCCATGTAGACCCCTAATACCTTATCTGTTCTGTTCTTGATAGACCTTCAATATCCCATTCCAATAGCAAAGTATCCACTTCTGGTCATATTGGGTTAACTCTAATGGTAATAGGGCAAGGCACCAGAAGCATCATCGTGCCAGCCTCATATAGTACACCATTGGCACATGCCCAGTAGTCATCTAAGTGGCAGGGCTAGGGCAATGAGATCCACTGTGCATAGGCCAAAGGTGTATTGTAAGATGCAGGCACAGGTTAAAGGGCCCACGAGATGTTGCCTCTGATGTCTGGCCCAGTCAAGAGAGCGCTACTTCAGCGCCCTAGATGGGAGGAGCTAAGGAGTGGCGGGGCCCTGTCCTTGGTGCACTGTAGGCAAATTTTCTTAATATGAAAAGATTAAAGGGAACCTGTCACCTGGATTTTGTGTATAGAGCTGAGGACATGGGTTGCTAGATGGCCGCTAGCACATCCGCAATACCCAGTCCCCATAGCTCTGTGTGCTTTTATTGTGTCAAAAAAAAAAACGATTTGATCCATATGCAAATTACCCTGAGATGAGTCCTGTCCCTGACTCATCCCACATACAGGACTCTTCTCAGGGACAGGATTCATCTCAGGTTAATTTGCATATGTATATAAAATCGTTTCTTTTTACTCAATAAAAGCACACAGAGCTATGGGGACTGGGTTTTGCGGATGTGCTAGCGGCCATCTAGCAACCCATGTCCTCAGCTCTATACACAAAATCCAGGTGACGGGTTCCCTTTAAATTTCTTGATGAAGACACAAGTTTAGGCGAGGAGCATAGCGTTGTAATATACTGTTACTCCTGGTGACGTTTGCTCTTTAAAATGCTGATGAGACAGAATTTTCACTAAACATGTAGCTCTTGTATTATATACTTCATAACTTCTTCTCATTCCTGGAATTTCCCTTTAGTTGTAATATTGCACTTCTCTATGCAGATATACAGTTAGAAGTCATTTTGGCGCCTCCTTAGAACGTCCATGCTCCAGAAAATGAGACCTACACCTGCCAGCAAGGAGCTAACGGAGATTTCTGGTGTAATGTGTGCAAGTATCCTGGTGCACATATTGGTAAAGGAGTCGGGCCTACCCTTCCCACACCCCACATGCTATTTACAAAAGTGCCAAGCAGGTCAGAAAAGGGGGGAAAGTTGTAAATTTTAGCACAAAATGGACTTGCACCAAAATTTGAGACTTTCAGACAGTTCCAATTGTTGCCTTGATGATCTATACAGTATCCAGGATAGAGGGTTCCTGCCAGATCACCTATGATCTCCACCCCAACGTCACCACGATCTTCATGTCCACATCCTCACTTGAGATAGTCCACTTCCCAAATTGTTGTCAGGAGTAGTCCGAGATGATCTCCATACTGACATCCTGCCTCCCATTATAATCTGCAAGTTGTACAGGTAAGGATTGGCCATAGACCTTACAAAGAAATTTCCTGGTGGGCCGATGCCCAGGGGGCTGCCTGAGCCCTCGTCATGGCCGGGCCAGTGGAAGTTTTTGGGGATGATGTATTTAGTGCTGCTGGTGGCAGTATTTTGTGATGGACTGTGGCATTTGGCTCTGTTGGGATGATATAATGCGCCACAATATGGTATTGCTGGCTCTTCCTTCCATGAGTTTGGACCTGACTACAAAACGGGCCACTTTTAGTATTTTTTCCAGGGCCACTTTAAGTTCCCAGGGGGTTGGTTGTTGGATTTTCTGCCATCACCAAGGGGAAATGTAGGAACCTAACTGATGATAGTCTAAGCCAACGACTTTGAAAATAAGAACCCCAATCATATGTGGTCACCTCTCCAGTGGTTGGATAGGATCAGTAAATGTCCACCAAGGACAGTGGGGGAGAGCTGTCAGCTCCTCTTTAAACCAGCCCTGTATTCCCACATAACTGTAAAGTAAGATTCTATATATAGGGTAGAGAATGTAAGTGTATGATGATGTCATTGACAGTGATTGTCACCATGTAACATCAGAGAGATAGCAACTATGACTGTGAGGTTATACAGGATCAGATACAGTAGTCTCATGTCAGTGACCACCAGCTCTGCTCATGTCTGTAGATAGGAGCTGTGTGTCTGGGAGAGTCCATCTTTATTAAAATAGATTAACATGTATAAAGTTTACTGGGCCATTTACCCCCTTCCTGACAGAGCCTAATTTTGCAAATCTGACGTGTCACTTTATGTGGTAATAACTTTGGAACGCTTTTACTTATCCAAGCCATTCAGAGATTGTTTTCTCGTGACAAATTGTACTTCATGTTAATGGTAAATTTGAGTCAATATGTTTTACCTTTTATTTATAAAAAAAAAATCCAAAAATGAACGAAAATGTGAAAAAAATTCACTGTTTTCTAAATTTGAATCTCTCTGCTTTTAAGGGCTCATGCACACATACGTATTTTATTTCCGCTTCTGTTCCGTTTTTTTTTTTTGCGGCCTGTATTTGGAATCATTCACTTCAATGAGGCTATAGAAAATACAGAAGTTACTCCGTGTGCATTCCGTTTCCGTTTGTCCGCATGGCCGTTCCACAAAAAAGTAGCGCATGTCCTATTATTGTCCACAAATCACGGTCTGAGGCCCCATTCAAGTCAACGGGTCCGCAAAAAATACGGAACGCACACGGAACACATCCATATGTCATCCGTATTTTGCGGATCCATACTGTAGAAATGCTATGCCCAGTCCATATTGCTCATTTCTTTGGTGATTAATAAGTCACTGTTTCCGATCCGCAAAAAACGGATCAAATACGGAAACCATACGGATATGTTTTGTGCAATAACGGAACGGAAGAGGACGTAAATCGGAGGAAAAAAAGCTCGGATGCAGCGGTATGCCGGCAGGCGCCTGCCCCACCCGCTTGGTAGGCCAAAGCTGGGACCCATAGCGCTGCAGCGTGCAGATGGTAGTCTGCAACACTGCGGTGATGCCACAGCCACGGACCGAATACTGACAATGAGCCCTACCAGGTTTGTGAGGGTTAATCATGCTGACAGAGCCTCTTTACAGAATATCAGGTGACCCCACAATGGTCCCAGCACTTCTCTGTGACTTCTTATATTCTTATCATTTTGTACATTATCACAAACACATACCTGTCCCTAGTCAAGGTCAGAGAGTCATAAAATGTTATTCTGATTCCGCTTTGTTATATGATGTGTAGATTCTACCTGTGTTTAGAGATTTAGTGGGTCAAAGAAATGCTTGGAGCAAATCCACTGGCACATTACATTAATGAAGATGCAGTGGAATACGATTTCTGTAAATCCCTGGTTAATAGATGAATCAGAATAAATAAAATGTGCCAGTACTAATTTAAGAATATCGTTTTAGGGCTGAGATACATTTCAACATCAGTAATCACCTGGTTGCACAATGGATGTAATAGCCCATGGCAGTCCTGTCACAAACACACGCAGTTCAGGGTTTAGTTTAATCTATTTTTTAACATGTACATTGGGTACTAAGCTTTTATAACTTTCCATTTTCTCAGACAAATTTTCTGGGATACATTTTTTGGCTCATTTTAGCTGAATATTTTCTTATGGGGGCAAGAATCCGTGCTACAGGGGAGGAGAGAAGAGGAGGAGGATAGTGTCACGTCTGCAATTTTTTCAACAGTGGATCTCAACTGCGGGTTATTAGGATCAATCAGATATGAATCTCAGGCGTCACTCACAACCTCAACGGTGAGTTTGAGATTCTACCATCACGTGATCAGGAGAAAACAATTCAGGTCGGCACAGTACTATTGCTTCATAGACTGCGGTTAGGTGTTAGAATATTAGAATGCGGTAGCTGCCGCAGGTTAACAGGGGGCACTCAGTAAGAGTCCTACACAGTTATCTCAGCCTGCATGTAAGTAAAGGAGAGAAGCTCTCTCACATAAAGGGTACTTGCGATTGGCAGCGCTATGCGATGGTGGAAACTCCCAAGGAGACTGCAGTATCAGGCCAGAGTGGATCCGTCTTCCAGATGGTAGTGAGGAAATGAGAAGGGTCCGGTTACTGAGCAGATCTGTCCTCCGGATGGCAGCGGGGTAACTGGAGCGGGTCCGGTTGCGGTGCGGATCTGTCTCCCAGATGACAGCAGGGGAGAGGTGAAAGGTTCGGTTTCTGGAGATCCCATACACAGGTGGTGAGGCAGCAGGCGTACCGACAACAATTACAGCACGCCATGCCGCCTCACCAGCCCCCTTAAATGGAACCAGGAAGTGCAATAGGGACCTCTGATTGGTCCGAATGACTTCCGCGTTCCACCGTGGAACGCAGCCACCGCGTCACAACCCGGAGTTTGCGCGTCTTCCGCGTTCCACGGTGGAACGCAAGGACCGCGGCAGACGAACAAAAGGCCGTCGCGTCGGCGGCATTACAGATAGGAATGATAGTAGCAAGAATAGTGGTAGTAGTACATGCTCACTCTGTCGCTCCCCTTTGGCCCTGCAGTGATGGGAAGGGTGCACCTCTCTTCCATTCAGGGCACACTCTGTTTCTGGGGCTCTCCTGCCTGATGATGGTTGAGGTGCCCTTGGTGTTGGTGGTTTTGAGGTGAAAGGCAGTATCACTTGGTGCAGATGTAGATGGAGCAGTGTAGAAATACAGGAAGCAATTAGGCAAGACTTCAAATGCAAACACATCAGGACAGTGCTTAGCATGCACGGGCTGGTAGTTGGTGCACAAAATGTACTACAGATGTGGACAGATAGTTAATAGGCCAAAGTGTCTCCTGAAAGCAATTATCCTCACAATGAACTTCTATCGCTGACTTGTACTTAAGCATACAGGCAAGGCATGCACATTTTTTTTAGTCGAGGCAATCACAGGGTGGACCCTAAATGTCAGACTAAAATCTGCACCTATTTTGAGCAGATTGCTGTATGCCTCCACAGTTCCCTCTGCGGGATGTGGATTCTTCTACGCAGGTGATCAAGCTACTGATTAAGTATGTCCAGGGCCGGAAACCTTTACCCAACTAAACAACATGACTTTAGAGTCTATAAGCTTCTTGCAATGTAACTTACCTCTACAGAACTTCTGCTCTGCCCCTTTCTCGTTCCTTCTCTTCTGGCCTGCTTTTCCAGTAAAGTTCTTTTCTGGCCTGGGCCTGGCTGGCACCTACTCCAGGGCTGGCTCCTCTGTAAGCTCCTACGTTGCACATGTGCATTCTTCAATGTCTCAGACTAGACTCACTCACTGATTAGACTGAGGCCTCCTGCACATGAACGTGTTCTTACCGTTGCCATATTGCGGATCCGCAATACACGGGTCCGCGATCCGCCGCGGCTTCCCCACAGACGGTGCTTGTGCATTGCGGGCCGCACACGTTCATGTGCAGAAGGCCTGACTAGAATGTTATCCTCTCTATTTTGAGAGGGGGACACCAGCCCCATCTAGTGGTGCCTGTGGATGTAGCCGATTAATATCATGTGCATGCAATGTACAGTAAATGCATATACCACACAAAATATATTTGTGAACCCCTTTTCAGTGTACCGCTGCAGTGATCCAGTGCAGGGAGACACCTGGCGTTACAACTGATTTGCAAGATGCCAGAGAAAAAGGGGCATCAGCTTCCCTCCGGCATTTCACTACTGTGCCAGGGGGGAAAAACAACAGATGGTCGGATGAATGGAAATGGGCGCTAAATAATTCCTTGATCTCTAAAACTCTGCTTATTCTGGGTGTAGTAGCCATGTGGCGGACCCTACTCAGTATACACAGTATGCACACTGATACAGGGAAGGCTGTCAGTCACTGATAAGACTGACCATTGGACTCCTGAGCCCAAATAGTTTACAAGTTTTACCCAACAAATTTTTTACTCAACACAATAATTTTTTTTCCAGAAAACTATATCTCAATCTTCTCAGCTCCTCCTGCTCTATAACATGCTGCCTGCTGCACATACACACATGACAGGGTCCCTTTAAACCCATGTCTAAGCAGAGGATTTGAGCTGTGTATAAGAAAAACTAAGCTAGAACCAATATAAGGGCTCATGCCCGTACTGCGGCCCGCAAACAGCGGGTCCACAATATGTGGGCACTGGCCATATGCACCCCACATCACAGATGCGGACACATTCACTTGAATAAGTCTGCAATCCGCAAGGTCGGTGCAGAACGGAGGCATGGAACCCCACAGAAGCACTGCTGAGTGCCTCCATGGGCTCTCTCTCCGTGCCTCCGTACCGCAAAAAAATAGAACATGTTTGTTGCGGACGGATAACGGACCTATTCAAGTTTAATTGGTCTGGATCCATCTGCATAATCCGCATGGATGTTGCCCCAATTTGCGGTCCCCAATGCACGAAACGGGCAACCAACGGATGTATTAAGAAATCAGTCATCATGGAATTTTGGGCCTAAAATGACCTGTATGATCAACACTGTCCTATGAAGGAGACTTTACGATAGAAAAAAATTACATGAAAAATGGCATACACCGTGTCATATATGTTTCCATGAGACATTTAGACTAGACATTCACACACTTATGGCTGTTACACCATGGATTTCAATAATATGGCACAGCCATTGTCAAATCTTTGCTCTCTGATGCATCTCTATACAACTATGTCATACACATTTTGGGACAAGATATAAAAAGGTGCATGATACACGTGACACATGTTTCTTGCACCATTTTTCTAACAGTAATTACTTTTCTGGTGCCTTTCATTTGATAAATATTCCCTGGAGCGTCTAAAAAGAGAAGCGACTCCATCTGGACTCAGCTTTATGTACACAGTGCTGACTGCAGCTTCTGGTTAAGTAACGAGCTCTGCAGATACATGTATCAATGGCAAAATCTACTATTCTTTGCATTTAGCTATAGTGTGTGTAGCCAAGCCTAATATGTGAGAGTAAGAGCTGGAGTTGATGCAGAAAAACAATAAAATGATAGATAGATAGATAGATAGATAGATAGATAGATAGATAGATAGATGTAGAAGTATTTGATTATTTCTTAAAACTACATTTTTCATTGGATAGATGGTCTCACATTTGAATATTTTGGTATACAGAGGAGTTCAGGGTGGACTCAATGACTGCAAGGTGCCCAGATCCTGTGGCTGCGAAGCAAGCCCAAATCATCACCCCTCCACCACCCTGATATGCAGTGTTTGGTTTTTGGCAAATATGGTGTGGTGCATTATGGCCAAAAATCTCCACTTTGGTCTCCTCTGACCATAGAACATTGTTTTAGAAATCTTGTGGTTTGTTTGGATGCAACTTTGCAAACTAAGGCCTCTTTCACACTTGCGTTGTCCGGATCCGGCGTGTACTCCACTTGCCGGAATTACACTCCGGATCCGGAAAAACGCAAGTGTACTGAAAGCATTTGAAGACGGAACCGTCTTCCAAATGCTTTCAGTGTTACTATGGCACCCAGGACGCTATTAAAGTCCTGGTTGCCATAGTAGGAGCGGGGAGCGGGGGAGCGGTATACTTACAGTCCGTGCGGCTCCCGGGGCGCTCCAGAATGACGTCAGAGCGCCCCATGCGCATGGATGACGTGATCCATGCGATCACGTGATCCATGCGCTTGGGGCGCCCTGACGTCACTCTGGAGCGCCCGGGGAGCCGCACGGACGGTAAGTATGCTGCTCCCCTGCTCCCCGCTACACTTACCATGGCTGTCAGGACTTTAGCGTCCCGGCAGCCATGGTAACCACTCTGAAAAAGCTAAATGTCGGCTCCGGCAATGCGCCGAAACGACGTTTAGCTTAAGGCCGGATCCGGATCAATGCCTTCCAATGGGCATTAATTCCGGATCCGGCCTTGCGGCAAGTGTTCCGGATTTTTGGCCGGAGCAAAAAGCGCAGCATGCTGCGGTATTTTCTCCGGCCAACAAACGTTCCGTACCGGAACTGAAGACATCCTGATGCATCCTGAACGGATTACTCTCCATTCAGAATGCATTAGGATAATCCTGATCAGGATTCTTCCGGCATAGAGCCCCGACGACGGAACTCTATGCCGGAAGACAAGAACGCAGGTGTGAAAGAGCCCTTAAAGGGGTTGTCTCATCATGGACAATGGGGGCATATCGCTAGGATATGCCCCACCCCCCATTGTCTTATATCGAGAATGGAGCCCCGAAAGTAAAGGAGGGTGCACTGCAGCCCTCCATTAATTTTCTATGGGGCCGGAGAAAATAGCCGAGCGCTGTCTCGGCTATTTCCGTCGGTCTCATAGAAATGAATGGGAGCGGGGGCCACGCACGCGCGGTACGCTCCCATTCACTTGTATGGGAAGCTTGGTGGTGGCCGGACCGGAGGCCTCCAGCCACCACTTTGCTGGGCTCCATTCTCGATATAGGTGCGGGCCCCAGCGGTGGGACCCGCACCCTTTAAGACAATGGGGGCATATCCTAGCGATATGCCCCCATTGTCCATGATGAGACAACCAGTGATGGTCAGTTCGCAGTGTTCGCCAAAGGCTATATTTACATGTTAAGAAAAAGTATCGTAACTTGGCAACGGAGCCCCAGATCAACAATAGAAAGACAGCATTTTAATCGGGTTATAGCTATGCGTCTATGCACACAGAATGATAGGGAGGTCACTGGTGACACATTCCCTTCTAAGGTTTTTTTATGTCCTGTTACGTAAAACCATAGAATTCAAAGAGGGTGAAGTTTGTGGTTTTGCAGTTCATCCACATTTTTACTTAAACCCCTTAACTTGAAAATTGTACACGGTGCCAATTTAATCCCGGTTTTTTGTCTAAGCTTGGAAAATTGTTAACTATTTCTTGACGGCCTATGTCGACCGCAGAATTCTACTAAATAACCAGAGAGGATAAAAATCTAATTTAGTAAGCTGCAGTACAGAAGCCATTTTCTTTTCGTTGGGGACAGGACACGGATGTTAACTTCAAACACAACAGAAACAGATGGAGAGGACATTTGCTATTATATATGCAGACAAACTTGTTAGACCAGGCAGAAGCAAACATCAGTAATGTTTTGTTAATGTCAAGTGATGATTAAATGTCAAAAATTCACTTTACGATGCTTGGTGTCTATGGTGATTAAAAAATACATGGTCTTCTACACAAATCTATGCATTTGTACATTTTTTCTCTCCTGTGTTGAAAAACCCTATTATATTTAAAACTGAGGTGTTAAGACCAGAGGGAATGTGGACCCGCAGCTCTGCACTCATCCATCTATGCCTTCAACACCATGAATGACCTATTATTTAAAGGGCATCTGTCAGTAGATTTGTACCTATGACACTGGCTGACCTGTTACATGTGCACTTGGCAGCTGAAGATATCTGTGTTGGTCCCATGTTCATATGTGCCCGCATTACTGAGAAAAATTATGTTTTAATATATGGAAATGAGGCTCTAGGAGCAACGGGGGCGTTACCATTACACCTAGAGGCTCTGCTCTCTCTGCATCTGCCGCACCCTCTGCACTTTGATTGACAGGACCAGACAATGAAAACCTCAAAATGCCTGGCCCTGTCAATCAAAGTGCAGAGGGTGCGGCAGTGTCAGAGAGAACAGAGCCTCTAGGTGTACTAGTAACGCCCCCTTTGATCCTAGAGGCTCATTTGCATATATTAAAACATAATTTTTCTCAGCAATGCAGACACACATGAACACGGGACCAACACAGATGTCTTCAGCTGCCAAGTGCACATGCAACAGGTCAGCCAGTGTCATAGGTACAAATATGCTGACAGATGCCCTTTAAGTCACATTTTTATGTTTTTTGTTTTTTTTCCATGTCACTACCACTATCCATGCACTACAAAACATACAGCACCACATCCCGCTTATATCCAGTGGTGTCTTCTCTTCAGTAGACATTCTCTTTCCTCATCTTCTGCATTCAGACATCAGACCACCTTGATGACTTTTTCTTTTTTTTCTTTTTTTAGCAGATAGTTTTTTTTATAAAACATTATATGAAATTTATACAAACAACGGGGACACAGTATCCCACATATCATTGAACCAATAGATGGAAAGGATATACAAAGCCAACAGCTGTGTCCCAGAACCCCCTCCCAACCCCTAGCGAAGAGACGGTTATCAGGATCCTACTATTATTACCATACGTCATTAAGGCTAGTTATACAAATCAGCACACCCAGGCATGGGCGTCTGCAGGGGGGGGGGGGGGGGGGGAAAGTGCCCCCCCCCCCCAGGGCCCTGGAAATCTGTGAACTGAGTCCTGCCTCTGGCGGATCCAGGGGGGGGGGGGCAATGGGGCAATTGCCCTGCCCCCCCCCTTCCCCCGTGCTGCTGCTCAGAAGTGGGGGGGCGGCGGCGGGGCACAGGGAGATCTCCATAGTCCTCAGGACAGCGATACAGATGACTGTGCTGAGGCAGGGGAGGGGGAGGCGTGTCCCTTCCTCTGATAGGCTGCCGGCCTACTGCCTGCAGCCTATCAGAGGCCGGCGCAGGCCTGAGCCGTACGTCATCGCGCCGCCTGAGCCGTACAGTGCGGTACACAGGCCGGAAGAGGCCTGCATCGCATCGCTGCCAAGGAGGTAAGTATAAGTGTTTATTTTTTTTGTGTACAATACTGGTGGCTACTGGCACATAATGTGGGTCTCTGGCTACTGGCACATAATGGGGGTCTCTGGCTACTGGCACATAATGTGGGTCTCTGGCTACTGGCACATAATGGGGGGGGCTGTCATTACTGGCACATAATGGGGGGGCTGTCATTTCTGGCACATAATGGGGGCTGTCATTACTGGCACATGATGGGGGGCTGTTATTACTGGCACATGATGGGGGCTATTATTACTGGCACATGATGGGGGGCTGTTATTACTGGCACATTATTGGGGGCACTATAGGGGCATCTACTGAGGCCACAAAGAAGGGGTGTTTTATATGGGGGGCTCTGTACAGTAGAATTTTATACTGGGACACATTATGGTGGGTACTATGAGGAAGGGGGAGAGGAGTACTATGGAGTCATCTACGGGGGGCACTAAGAAGGAGTATTTTATACTTGCAAATTATGGGGGACACTGATGGCATCTACTGGGGCATTTTATACTGGTACATTATGGGGGCACTAGGAGGAAGGGGGGAGAGGAGCACTATGGAGGCATTTACTGGGGGCATTATATAGTGGTATGTTATACTGGCACATTATGGGGACATTAGCTCAACTGGGGGCATTACAAGGGGGTATTTTTTGCACTGTCACATTATAAGGAGAATTATTTCTACTGGGCGGCATTATGGTGGGCTTTATTACTCCCACATGGTATGACTTCCCTAGTAGCAGCACCAGCCTCTCCCTGCTCTGCTTTCCCTCAGCCCCTTCTCCAAGTCCTTATTAAGAAATCTTTCTCATTAGGATAAAACACAACATCAGCTCCGCCGAGCCCCCCAGCCAAAGTGTTGAAGTGGTGTCCGAGATCCCCAAGGGCCAAGCCAAGTAATTGTAAGTTTTCATGTGAAATATGTTTATGTTAAACACATATAGCCTACACTGTGCCACACAATATACAGTATACCGCTACACTGTGTAGTCTGTTCTATAAGCACCATTGTTTTGTGGCGGCGGACAGAAAATAATCTGGAAGTGCCCCTCCTGAGACCAGGCTCTGGATCCGCCACTGCACAGCTCATGCGTTATTATACTTTGTGATAATGAATATGCCCCTTCCCTTCATTACATTCTCATAAACAAGCAGAGCATGGATGTCAATAAAATTATGCCCCCCCCCTGGAAAAATTTCTGCGGACGCCCATGCACCCAGGTCTTACTAAGAGCCATAACCAAGTAGGGTACCCTACCCGCTCACCATAACATCTTCTTAGCTTCCTTTGCAGGACATGTTCTTGAACATAGAAGACTATCCTGGTACTCCACCCAAACTGCTTCCTCTTGCTACAGGAGGAGTCAAGACAGAGTGGGAGAGGTGGATCCACTTCTAGCAGAAAACCACTTGTCCCACATTGTTGTAAATTTAGAAATACGTTTCCTCTTTATATACACGCCTTTTCAAGGCAAAATATATCAACCCTGTTAAGGAACTCATTAATAGAAGGAGGTTATGGATCCAATGTCGTGCTATTAACTTCCGGACCTGGAATAGCAAACGTTGCACACTAAGGCGTGTATTACGGTATGTTCTTTAATGTCTGGTCCTAAAATACCTAGGACACCTTGATGACTTCTTTCAGTTGCATCTTGTGTGCAGAGTTTGGTACACAGGCATCTTTGGTTCCTCACTTTTCCATCATCTCCCCTCCTGGTGCTCCAACAGTGTCAACCTGCGGCTACCCCCAGTACTGTGCCTGGTGTGCTCCTCAATGCCCCAGAACACTATACTGCAGAAATAACAGTGCTATACAGAAAGTCCCCTCCATGGTAATAGTGCTCCTCAAAGTCTTACCAACAATAATAAACCTCTCCCAAAGTGCCCTCATTAATAATAATGCCCCCTACAGTCCCACCAATAGCGATAATGTTACCCAAGAGTGTCCCCCTTAATAGCAATGCCCTTCATATTGTGCCCAATAATAATGACCTCACTGTACCCCCAGTAGTAATAATGCCACCACAGTGTCCCCAGTAGAAATGCAGCCCCCCCCCCTATAGTGCCCCCAGCAATAACAAGGCCTTTCTAAAAGACACCCCTATAGTGCCCCCAGTAGTAATAATGCTCATTATAATAGTCACAGTATATTTATAATGGCCCCTGTAGTGCCCCCAGTATTTATAACTCCCCCTGTTGTGCCCCCAATATTTAAAATGCCCCCTCCCTGAGGGCTCCATCTGTAACCATTATCTACCCTTAACTGTTGAAATTTTTTATTAAAGACCAATTGAAAAAATTATTCTTAACCTAAATTTAGTAAAATGCAATAATAAAATAAATGTGTACACTTGGTATGATGAATCTTGCTGCCAATGCTTTTGATGAACTCTCAGCCAGGCTATTATGCTCTACACAGGCTATTTCTCTAACACACACCATTGGTCAGGGGCGTTGCTAGAGTCTGAAGAGATCCGGGGCGTGAAGCCACGCCCCCACCCCATGAAGCCATGCCCCCACCCCATGAAGCCATGCCCTCATCACCACTTTGGGGGGGCCTTCATAGTAGTTATTAACCTCTTTCAGCAGTCCCCCCTTCAGTGAATGGGGGACTGCTGAATGGGGTTAATAACTACAGTGAAGGGCCTAGCAGTCTGGGCAACCCCACAGATCATCCATAACAGTGTCATCCACAGATCCCCCATAAGTGTCATCCACAGATCCCCCATAAGTGTCATCCACAGATCCCCCATAAGTGTCATCCACAGATCCTGCATAAGTGTCATCCACAGATCCCCCATTAGTGTCATCCACAGATCCCCCATAAGTGTCATCCACAGATCCCCCATAACAGTGTCATTAACAGATCCCCCATAACAGTGTCATCCACAGATCCCCCATAACAGTGTCAGCCACAGATCCCCCATAACAGTGTCATCCACAGATCCCCCATAACAGTGTCATCCACAGATCCCCCATAACAGTGTCATCCACAGATCCCCCATAACAGTGTCATCCACAGATCCCCTCCCCGCCCAGCGCCGCCTCCTAGCTAATTTATTTACTTCACTTGCCTCTGTGTAATCTCGCACAGGCGCACTGGCATCGTTGAACGAGGTGTGCTGGAACACGGGACATGCGCTCTTCGCTCGACAATGCCTCTGCCAGTGCGCCTGTGCGAGATTACACAGAGGCAAGTGAAGTGAATAAATTAGCTACGAGGCGGCACCGGGGGCCGGCGCCTCCAACAAGAGTGCGCCCTACGCGCTGGCCCTGCATTCGGGCCACTGGACAAAACATCCGGGGCTCCAGCCCCGGATGTTTTGACCTAACGACGCCCCTGCCATTGGTATTTCTTTGTGCAGGAATTATGTTGGCTTCCATTTATATTTTTTCTGCTATATGTGCAATGCTTATACAGAAAGCAAATGTGAAACGAAAAGTAACATGGTATATCCTTATACAGTCGGACACTGTCTGTCAGCAATAGTTGGGTGGTGCCAGAGAGTGTACAGACATTACCATCACATTGTCCCCACTGGGGCTCACAATCTAAGTCCCTATCAGTATGTCTTTGGAGTGTGGGAGTAAATCTACGCAAACACAGGGAGAACAACATACAAACTCCATGCAGATGTTGCCCTTGGTCAGATTTGAACCTAGGACCCCAGTACTAACTACTGAGCCACCATGCCCACAATATTCTGTAATAACTCTCACTAGGACGAACCAATCTGAACGAAACAACGTGCAATGTGCTCCTCAGTATATAAAGCTTCAGACAAGCTGGGAAGCTCCCACATCAGAGGGATGAGTTAGGCACTGGACAGCCGTTGCAACGCCTAACCTCAGTTTGTGACTTCCGAGTGCATACCCCTGTACCTCTTCACTCATTAACTTGACTTCTCATCAGGATGGTGGTGTACAGTACTGAGCAGTGCGTCTTCATGGTGCGATGTGTAGCTATACCTTGTTTGTGAATCAACTGGATGATTGCGAGCTAACGGAAGGTTACTTCCACCAAGATGGAGCAACATGTCACACATCGGAAAGGAGCATGGCAAAAAGGGAGTCTTTTTTCGGCAACAGGATAACAGGGGCTATGGGAACAAGCCTCACAATATGGAAGAATTAAAGGAAAACATCCAAGGTGAAATTGCTTCTATACCTTCCGATATGCTTGCCGATACGGAGCATGGAGCGCCGCATCGAAATGTGTCTGGCAAAAAATGGAAATCGCCTCCAGCATCGCATGTAATGACGGGATGCAAGTGAGCTCTTAGCAATCTCTACCTCTGATGCCACCAGGTGTAAAGCATCTATCCTATAAGTCAATGTTCGACCTTTTAAGGCCCCTTTCACACGGGCGAGTTTTCCGCGCGGATGCATTGCGTGAAGTGAACGCATTGCACCCGCACTTAATCCGGACCCATTCATTTCTATGGGGCTGTGCACATGAGCGGTGATTTTCACGCATCACTTGTGCGTTGCGTGAAAATCGCAGCATGCTCTATTTTGTGCATTTTTCACGCAACGCAGGCCCCTTAGAAGTGAATGGGGCTGCGTGAAAATCGCAAGCAAGTGCGGATGCGGTGCGATTTTCACGCACGGTTGCTAGGAGACGATCGGGATGGGGACCCGATCATTATTATTTTTTCTTATAACATGGTTATAAGGGAAAATAATAGCATTCTGAATACAGAATGCATAGTAAAATAGGGCTGGAGGGGTTAAAAAAAATTAAAAATAATTTAACTCGCCTTAATCCACTTGTTCGCTCAGCCGGCATCTCTTCTGTCTTCATCTGTGAGGAATAGGACCTTTGATGACGTCACTACGCTCATCACATGGTCCATCACATGATCCATCACCATCACCCCTCCAGCCCTATTGCACTATGCATTCTGTATTCAGAATGCTATTATTTTCCCTTATAACCATGTTATAAGGGGAAATAATCCAATCTACACAACCTTGAACCCAAACCTGAACTTCTGTAAAGAAGTTCGGGTCTGGGTACCACATTCAGTTTTTTATCACGCGCGTGCAAAACACATTGCACCCATGCGATAAAAACGGAACAACTGAACTCGCGCGAGTTTGCCGCAACGCATCCAGACCTTATCCGGACACGCTCGTGTAAAGGAGGCCTAGAGAAATGACTCGGATATTAAATAAGCCAGCATCTCATCTGCAGACAACTGTTTCGGGGTGATTGCCTCTCATCAGTGCAGAGCAGAGAGTACCCAAATGCAATCGGTTGCGCATACGTCAAGGTACGTAACGTATTTTATTTGGTTGAGATTTCTTTATCCTGATGGAAGTTGCAACAGAATATTCGGGGCCGCTTTCGAGTGAATCTCTCTGTATAATAAATAGGGGAAACACTCAGACACTACAGTAGTTTGCACTGGACCATTAATGATTGTTCTTTGCTAATTTTGAAAGTAGGATAAGAGGGGGGACTCAATAAAAGATAATATATCCGCAAGAAATTGCTGAGGTTATCTGTAGAAACAAGACAAGATTGTGTGGTGTAGACATAGCTTCCGTGCATAACGTGCAGTTTTGTCTTCATTATCTGGATAGTCATTGTTGCGGTAACATAATAAGCCATTTTACATCACCTTGGGAATGTATAGTTGTTATCATTTATAATCCCCGTATCCTTGCCTGTTTTGCTGGCTTCAGATTAATTATACTTACTTGGAATTGCCTGAGCTTGTTGAATGAAGGGAAGTACATCAATTCTTGGCTGAGAGATAAGGATTCCTGGAATATAACACTTCTGTAGATTTCAGTATAGGCTACTTTCACACTCGCGTTTTGGCTTTCCGTTTGTGAGATCCGTTCAGGGCTCTTACAAGCGGTCCAAAACGGATCAGTTTTGCGCCTGCAGCGTTTTACTGTCGGATCCGTCCTGGCACACAATGTAGGTCAATGGGGAGGGATCTGTTTTCTCTGACACAATCTGGCACAATAGAAAACGGATCCGTCCCCCATTGACTTTCAATGGTGTTCAAGACGTCATGGCTATAGAAGACATAATACAACCGGATCCGTTCATGACGGATGCATGTGGTTGTATTGTTGTAACGGAAGCGTTTTTTCAAATCCATGACGGATCCGCAAAAAACGTTAGTGTGAAAGTAGCCTAAAAGCTGCACATTTTATCTGCTCAATTGGTGCAATCAAAACCAAGAAATATATAAGGAATTCTTCTGTTTGTGTCCCAGGAGATCCGTCATTTCCCTCCAGATAGTTCTGCATGTGACTGTAAGGCTGCGTTCACACGGGCGGGATTTCCGCGCGGGTGCAATGCGGTAGGTGAACGCATTGCACCCGCACTGAATCTGGACCCATTCATTTCTATGGGGCTGTTCAGATGAGCGATGATTTTCACGCATCACTTATGCGTTGCGTGAAAATCGCAGCATGCTCTATATTCTGCGTTTTTCACGCAACGCAGGCCCCATAGAAGTGAATGGGGTTGCGTGAAAATCGCATGCATCCGCAAGCAAGTGCGGATGCGGTGCGATTTTCACGCACGGTTGCTAGGTGACTGTCTATACACTGTATTATTTTCCCTTATAACATGGTTATAAGGGAAAATAATAGCATTCTGAATACAGAATGCTTAGTAGAAGGTCAATTGAGGGTTAAAAAATAAAAAAAATTAACTCACCTTGTCCTCTTGTTCGCGTAGTTCTCCCGGTCTTTAGTTCTTTAAAAAGATGAACTATGGGCTAAAGGACCTTTGATGACGTAAGATCACATGCTCCAATCACATGGTCCATCACCGCGGTGATGGACCATGTGATTGGAGCATGTGATCTGACGTCACCAAAGGTCCTTTAGCCCATAGTTCATCTTTTGAGAAGTAAAGAAGAGACCGGGACTTACGCGAACAAACGGAGAAGGTGAGTTAATTTTTTTTATTTTTTTTAACCCTCAACTGATCACCTACTATGCATTCTGTTTTCAGAATGCTATTATTTTCCCTTATAACCATGTTATAAGGGAAAATAATAACATCTACACAACACCTAACCCAAGCCTGAACTTCTGTGAAGAAGTTCGGGTCTGGGTACCACAGTCGGTTTTTTATCACGCGCGTGCAAAACACATTGCACACGCACGATAAAAACTGAACAACGGAACGCAATCGCAGTCAAAACTGACTGCAATTGCATTCCTACTCGCGCGGGTTTGCCGCAACACACCGGGACGCATCCGGAACTAATCCGGACACGCTCGTGTGAACCCAGCCTTAGGGTCTTTTTCCTCGTAATTGCCAATTCTCCCAGAAAAGGGGGAGACCTCCCAGACTCCCATTAGAATCAGCAAATCTCCTGCTGCACAGATGGCTGCTTTCTCCTAAAATGTTCTTATGAACCTAGCGTTCCCAGTCATTGACCAGTGTAAACATTACATTGGATCTAAATGGTTGCCGGTCAGCAGCACATCGTCTCATATAAACAGGGGATGTACTGCTGGCAATATGCAGACTGAATGGGGAGAAATTATTGTAATAATGATTGTTCGTCCCCCTTTCAGTATGTAGAAGCCCATGTAAAAGGTCTTTTAAAGGGGTTCTCCATACACTGCATATTGGCTGTGCAGGGTATTGCAGCTCAGCTACCATTCAAGTGAACACTACACAGTGTACAAAGCCTTCTGCTTCATACACTCAGTGGGGGTGCAGGGTGTCCCCCACCGATCTTATATTAATGACCTATCCTAAGGATAGGCCATCACAGTGTGTAGCCCGGAGAACCTCGGGCTACAGCGCTCGTTATGGCCCTGCATCAGGCCATGTAAAAGGACCTGCACATCTATGGAGGAGTAACATCTAATGATTAATGGAGGGCACTGTGACTGGGGGCACTGTAGCTGATGCAACTAATTGGGGGCACTGTGGATGCTAACTGTGGGCAATATGCATGAGCAGACTGTAAACTTAAAGTGGCCCTGCAAATAACCTAAAATTGGCCCCAATGTTGAAGGTGGGTCCAAATTGACAGAAGGCGGGGAAACACTAGTAGATGGGACTGGACGTACTGTAGATTTCTTGAAAACGTTTCACTCTTTCTTCCAACGAGCTTTCTCAATTCTGAGTGACTGTACAAGAATTCTCTGGGAATAAATATGTAACTGAATCAACATCTGGTAATTATACCCAGCATGGGGTCAGAGGTCATTATTCTTTACAGATATACCATGACCTGGATAAATTAGAACCTTCACAGACACTAGTAGAAGGGGCCAATAGAAGTTGGCAGGGTCAGCAATAGCATAGTACCAAATAGTACACAATACCATCCCAAAGAACCAAATACCACAATGCAGCACAGCATCTGTCTCTGTTATGGGGGCTGATTCACTGTCACTGTTCTAGTTTAAGCAACTTAAAGGATCACTCTTGACTCATCTGATATTATGCCCAGTGCAGGGCCTTTTACCCATAATTCTCCTTTAAGTTTTATTGTGGCCCTTAAAAGTAGTACAGTTTTAAATGTGGGCCCCAGACCAGAAATGTTATTGTCACGGGGCGCCAAAGGCGCACTCGGTCTCCCATCAGCTGCAGACCTGCTGCTTAGCTTCGGGAGTGAGGATCTGTGTTTGGCCTTGTTCCCAGGGCGGCTTTGCTAGCTGGGAGGCTCCCTGCTCCTAGGTCTGCCTTGAGCGCCAAGCTGATCACTCAGTGCTCAACTTGTCTGTCTGTCGGTCATGTGACGCTGGCCACGTCACATGACCCTCAGACCCCACTATAAATACAGGCAGCCTGCTGGCCACAGGTTGCCTGTTAATTCTAGGTTCCTGGCTATTTGTTGGACTACTGATTACTCACCTGATCCTGTTCCCTGACGATCCTTTGCCTGCTCCTCATGTACTGCGCATCCCTCCTGGTATTGTGACCTCGGCTCCCACCTATCTACTCTTTGCGGACTCCTCTGGTACTTCTCTACTCTCTTGGTATTTGACCCCGGCTTCTCCTGACCATTCTTTGCTTAACCCTTTGTACTGCGTAGCTCTCTTGGTTCTGACCCGGTCCGTTCACATTCCGTTATTTGTCTTGTCTGTCTTCCCAGCACGTATACTAAGTTAGGGACTGCCGTCTAGTTGTCCCCTGTCATTAGAACTTGCGAGGCAAGTAGGCAGGGCCAGGGGTGAGGGTGGAGCGCAGTGGTCACTATCCTCCCCCCTATGTGTAGTGTACATGATCGTCACAGATTAACTGGCCGTAACCTAACCACTGTATCATGAATCCTCTGGTGACCCTGACTGACCATGTCTCTAACCTGATGCAGATGGTGCAGGAGCTAGGGAAGAAACTCTTCTTTTGAGCTAGGACAAGGTACTTCCATACCTCAGGCCTCCAGTCCACATTTAGAGCCCCAGATTAAGCTTCCTGAGCCCTTTTCTGGAGATCGGAAGAAGTTTCTTTCCTTTAAAGAAAATTGTAAACTTTTTTTCCGTTTGCGCCCCGTATCCCCTGGCCCCAAGAGTCAACGCGTGGGCATTGTCATTTCCCGGTTACAGGGTGATCCCCAGGACTGGGCATTTTCTTTACCTGCTGACGCCAGTTGTTTAACATCAGTGGAGGTTTTTTTTCTGGCCCTGGGTAGCCTGTAGGATGAACCAGACTCCAGACAGGACACTGGTAGCCGAGACTGCTCTAAAGGTTCTGGTTCAGGGCGATCTACCTGCGGAGGAGTATTGCACCCAATTCAAAAGGTGGTGTGTTCCCTCAGGATGGAATGAACCAACACTTAAGAGTCAGTTCAGGTAAGGTCTGTCTGATAACTTAAAGGATCTTCTAGTGAGTTATCAGCTTCCAGAGACTCTAGAGGAGATGATGACCCTTGTAGTCCGACTTGACCGACGGGTTAGAGAGAGACGACAGGAACGACAGTTCTCTTCTCAGATGGTGGTCCAGCCTGAGGTCTATCCCAGAAACAACGCTGAGGTCTCTACCGAGGAGCCCATGCAGGTCGGCATGACTCAAGGGAATCTGCGCCGCAGACGTGGAGTGTGTTTTTACTGCGGAGATCCTGATCATTGGATCAACCAGTGTCCTAAGAAGGCCCTCTCCGTTAAGTCTCCCAAGGCAAGGCAACCTAAAGACCAGGTACACCCTGATATTACGAAATGTAAGCTTTTGGTACCTATAACAATATCTCTGGGGGTTAATAAATGGCCGGGTAAGGCCTTTATTGACTCTGGTTCAGCGGCCAGCTATATTGACCCTAAGTACGCCATTAGACTGGGTATTCCAATTTTTTCTCTTCCTACACCTATCCATGTCATGACTATTGACGCCACTCCCCTGGTAGGTGGTATGGTGAGGTCATGTACCTCAGAGATTTCTTTAACCGTGGGGGTGTGCCACTCAGAGAAATGTTCCCTCTTAGTCCTGGAGAACTAAGATTGGTCCAGGGGGGAGTTGGTGAAATGGGGACCTAAGTGTGACTCGTGCTTGTCTGTGGTACAAGCTGGGGTCTCAGTAGAATCTGATATATTACCCACGGTCATTAGGGAATATTCTGATGTGTTCTCATCACCTACCCCGGAGGTTCTACCACCTTATAGACCTTATGATTGTGCCATAGAGTTAGTAGAAGGTGCCAGGTTTCCTAAGGGGCGTATTTATAATCTCTCTAAGCCCCAACGCAAGGCCATGGAGGATTATATTAAGGAAAGCCTCGGTAAGGGGCACATTAGACCTTCTGTCTCTCCTATGGGAGCGGGGTTTTTCTTCGTTAAGAAGAAGGATGGTGGTCTTAGGCCTTGTATCGATTACCGGAAATTTAATAAGATCACTATCCAGAATAGATACTCTCTCCCATTGATTCCGGATTTATTTAACTAGGTTCTGGGGGCAACCTGGTTTTCTAAGATTGACCTGAAAGGGGCATATAATCTAATCCGAATCAAGGAGGGAGACGAATGGAAGACGGCGTTCAATACTCCGGCAGGACACTTTGAATATCAGGTTATGCCTTTTGGACTCAGCAATGCCCCAGCTGTGTTCCAAAACTTTATTAATGATATTCTTAGAGAGTTTTTAGGTAAATTTGTATTTGTCTATCTTGACGACATTTTGATATTTTCTCCTGATTTCAAATCTCATGTGTCTCATGTTAGACAAGTATTAGATGTGTTGAGGGAGAATCAGTTGTCCGCTAAACAAGAGAAATGTGTCTTTGGTGTAAAGAAGATACTGTTTCTAGGGCATGTCTTGACCCCTCACGCCTTCAAGATGGATCCTGGTAAGGTACTAGCTATTAAGGAATGGGTAAGGCCTTCATCCTTAAAGGCCTTACAACGGTTCTTAGGTTTTGCCAATTACTACCGTAAATTTATTACGAATTTTTCAGTAATTGCTAAACCGTTGACCGACCTTACTAAGAAAGGGGCGGATTTGGAGAACTGGTCTACTGAGGCCCTTACTTCGTTTGAAACACTAAAAAAGGCATTCAGTAGCGCTCCCATTCTGATCCAGCCAGATCAGGAGAGACCTTTTATTGTGGAGGTGGATGCGTCTGAGGACGGCGCAGGAGCAGTCCTTTCACAAGGTCCTGCTAGTCTAACTAACCTGAGACCGTGTGCATTCTTTTCCAGAAAATTTTCTAACACCGAGAGAAACTACGACATAGGGAATCGGGAGTTGCTGGCCATTAAGTGGGCATTTGAGGAGTGGAGGCATTTTCTGGAGGGGGCAAGGCATTGTGTAACTGTTGTCACTGACCATAAAAACCTTATGTTTCTCAAATCTGCTAAGAGGTTGAATTCCCGTCAGGCTAGATGGGCTCTGTTTTTTACTCGTTTTGAATTCTCCATTACTTTCAGGCCTGGAAGTAAAAACTTGAAGGCTGATGCATTATCTCGGAGCTTCCATGCTTTTCAGCCTACAGAGGCACCGCCTGAATCCATCCTACCAGCAAATATCTTCGTAGCAGCATTAACCCAAGATATCTCGGCTCTCATTAAGGCTGAACAACATCTGGCACCGGCAACCACCCCAACAGATAAGTTGTTTGTCCCCATACAATTTCGTCTCCAGCTGTTGGGTGAGTGTCATGATTCTGCCTTTTGTGGACATCCTTGTTTTGAGGGCACTAGAGAGCTGGTTTTTAGATCTTATTGGTGGCCCACTCTATTTAGGGATGTCAAGTCCTACCTGTCAGCCTGTGAGGTTTGTGCTAGGTCTAAGACACCTAGGACATGCCGTGCTGTTAATCTACGACCCCTACCCATTCCCAGTAGACCCTGGTCCCATATCTCGATGGACTTTATTACTGACTTGCCGCCGGCGGAGGGTAAGACTGTGGTTTGGGTAGTGGTCGATAGGTTTAACAAGATGGTTCATTTCATTCCTCTGTCTAAACTCCCGAATGCCAAGACCCTGGCGTCTATTTTTGTGAAAGAAAATGTACGGGTACATGGTATCCCGGAAAATATTGTATCTCCAAATTTTGGAGGGCTTTCTGTCAAAGATGTCAGATTTCGTTGTCTTTTTCCTCCGCCTACCACCCTGAGAGTATTGGGCAGACTGAATGCCTTAATCAGTCTGTGGAACAATTCCTGAGGTCGTATGTTGCTGATGACCAGCAATTATGGGTTAAATACCTTCCATTGGCTGAATTTGCTTTGAATAACCATGTTAATTCTTCTGCTGGGATTTCACCTTTCTTTTGTAACCATGGTTTTCATCCCCGTTTTCATTCTGGGTCGTCCGTCTCCTCCTCTAACCCTGAAGCGGATAAACTCTCCTCAGAACTGTGCACAGTTTGGGCCCGGGTTCAATCGAACCTAGAAAAGGCTCAAAGTTCCCAAAAACTCAAGGCCGATAGGAGACGTTCCAAGGGGGTGAACTTTCAGGTTGCGGATAAAGTATGGTTGTCCTCCAAGAATCTATCTCTCAAGGTAGCTTCTAGAAAATTTGCTCCTCGTTTTATTGAACGGTATAAGATCACTGAGGTGATTAATCCAGTATCGTTTAAGTTGGAGCTGCCCGAGTCGTTCGACATTCATAATGTATTTCATATATCTCTACTTAAAAAATATTTTGAACCTGTTGTACCGTCGAAAGCCTCGCCTCCGCCGGTTCTTGTTAATGATGCTGTCGAGTATGTGCTGTCTAAGATAGTGGATGTCAGGAGAGTGCGTAATTCCTTACAGTACCTGATTCACTGGAAGGGGTATGGACCCGAAGAGAGATCTTGGGTTCCTGCTAGAGAGGTTCATGCTCCTAAGACTGGTTAAAAAATTTCATTTAGAACACCCTGAAAGGCCATCGCCTGAAGTCTTGAGTCCGGTGGCCCCTCGTAAAAGGGGGGGTACTGTCACGGGGCGCCAAAGGCGCACTTGGTCTCCCATTAGCCGCAGACCTGCTGCTTAGCTTCGGGAGCAAGGATCTGTGTTTGGCCTCGTTCCCTTTGCTAGCTGGGAGGCTCCCTGCTCCTAGGTCTGCCTTGAGCGCCGAGCTAATCACTCGGTGCTCGACTTGTCTGTCTGTCGGTCATGTGACGCTGGCCACGTCACATGACCCTCAGACCCCACTATAAATACAGGCAGCCTGCTGGCCACAGGTTGCCTGTTAATTCTAGGTTCCTGGCTATTTGTTGGACTACTGATTACTCACCTGATCCTGTTCCCTGACGATCCTTTGCCTGCTCCTCATGTACTGCGCATCCCTCCTGGTATTGTGACCTCGGCTCCCACCTGACTACTCTTTGTGGCCTCCTCTGGTACTTCTCTACTCTCCTGGTATTTGACCCCGGCTTCTCCTGACCATTCTTTGCTTAACCCTTTGTACTGCGTAGCTCTCTTGGTTCTGACCCGGTCCGTTCACATTCCGTTATTTGTCTTGTCTGTCTTCCCAGCACGTATTCTAAGTTAGGGACTGCCGTCTAGTTGTCCCCTGTCATTAGGACTTGCGAGGCAAGTAGGCAGGGCCAGGGGTGAGGGTGGAGCGCAGTGGTCACTATCCTCCCCCCTGTGTGTAGTGTACGTGACCGTCACAGTTATGCATTCCTTCCTTATAGATCTATTCAAATTGATTCTGTAGCTCTTAAAAGTGTATTGTCATCAAAGTGTTTTGTGGACATTAGGACGCACATGTTGAACCGCAAAATGGTGAATGTAGTACAGGAGACACTGAGAATATATTTAGGGAGTGGATGGTAGTAAAAGCCATGGGTTGCATTGCTCCTGGGCAATGTGGATGATATTCTCAGCCCTGCAAGACGGCTCAGTCTTTTGTGTTTATAAGGGGGCAGTCCTTAAAGAGGAGCTTTTTAGACCTTGGGTGGTATCCATGGCTTGCCACTCAAGGATGGATGCTTCTACTTAATTCACACGGGGCAACAGGCTTAATGGTCGCAGTGTTCTAATAGGAGGCATCTAGCCTAGTGGTTAGAATATACTCAGGAGAAGCAACACCCTTGATGGTTACAGTCTCACGTGGGACACAGGTGTACAGTCGTGGCCAAAAGTTTTGAGAATGACACAAATATTAGTTTTCACAAAGTTTGCTACTAAATTGCTTTTAGATCTTTGTTTCAGTTGTTTCTGTGATGTAGTTGAAATACACTGCTCAAAAAAATAAAGGGAACACTTAAACAACACAATGTAACTCCAAGTCAATCACACTTCTGTGAAATCAAACTGTCCACTTAGGAAGCAACACTGAGTGACAATAAATTTCACAACAGGTGGAAATTATAGGCAATTAGCAAGATACCCCCAATAAAGGAGTGGTTCTGCAGGTGGTGACCACAGACCACTTCTCAGTTCCTATGCTTTCTGGCTGATGTTTTGGTCACTTTTGAATGCTGCTGGTGCTTTCACTCTAGTGGTAGCATGAGACGGAGTCTACAACCCACACAAGTGGCTCAGGTAGTGCAGCTTATCCAGGATGGCACATCAATGCGAGCTGTGGCAAGAAGGTTTGCTGTGTCTGTCAGCGTAGTGTCCAGAGCATGGAGGCGCTACCAGGAGACAGGCCAGTACATCAGGAGACGTGGAGGAGGCCGTAGGAGGGCAACAACCCAGCAGCAGGACCGCTACCTCCGCCTTTGTGCAAGGAGGAACAGGAGGAGCACTGCCAAAGCCCTGCAAAATGACCTCCAGCAGGCCACAAATGTGCATGTGTCTGCTTAAACGGTCAGAAACAGACTCCATGAGGGTGATATGAGGGCCCGACGTCCACAGGTGGGGGTTGTGCTTACAGCCCAACACCGTGTAGGACGTTTGGCATTTGCCAGAGAACACCAAGATTGGCAAATTCGCCCTGTGCTCTTCACAGATAAAAGCAGGTTCACACTGAGCACATGTGACAGACGTGACAGAGTCTGGAGACGCCTTGGAGAACGTTCTGCTGCCTGCAACATCCTCCAGCATGACCGGTTTGGCATTGGGTCAGTAATGGTGTGGGGTGGCATTTCTTTGGAGGGCCGCACAGCCCTCCATGTGCTCGCCAGAGGTAGCCTGACTGCCATTAGGTACCGAGATCCTCAGACCCCTAGTTGGCCCTGGGTTCCTCCTAATGCAAGACAATGCTAGACCTCATGTGGCTGGAGTGTGTCAGCAGTTCCTGCAAGATGAAGGCATTGATGCTAAGGACTGGCCCGCCCGTTCCCCAGACCTGAATCCAATTGAGCACATCTTGGACATCATGTCTCGCTCTATCCACCAAAGTCACGTTGCACCACAGACTGTCCAGGAGTTGGCAGATGCTTTAGTCCAGGTCTGGGAGGAGATCCCTCAGGAGACCGTCCGCCACCTCATCAGGAGCATGCACAGGCATTGTAGGGAGGTCATACAGGCACGTGGAGGCCACACACACTACTGAGCCTCATTTTGACTTGTTTTAAGGACATTACATCAAAGTTGGATCAGCCTGCAGTGTGTTTTTCCACTTTAATTTGGAGTGTGACTCTAAATCCAGACCTCCATGGGTTGAAAAATTTGATTTCCATTTTTTTATTTTTGTGTGATTTTGTTGTCAGCACATTCAACTATGTAAAGAACAAAGTATTTCAGAAGAATATTTAATTAACTCAGATCTAGGATGTGTTATTTTTGTGTTCCCTTTATTTTTTTGAGCAGTGTATAATTACACGCACTTCATACGTTTCAAAGGCTTTTTATCGACAATTACATGACATTTAGGCCTCATGCACACGACCGTTGTGTGCATCCGTGGTTGTTGTGCCATTTTCCGTTTTTGTTCGCGGACCCATTGACTTTCAATGGGTCCGTGGAAAAATTGGAAAATGCACCGTTTTGCAGCCGCATCCGTGATCCGTGTTTCCTGTCCGTCAAAAAAATAGGACCTGTCCTATTTTTTGGATGTACAACGGTTCACGGACCCATTCAAGTCAATGGGTCCGTGAAAGAACACGGATGCACACAAGATTGGCATCCGCGTCCGTGATCCGTGGCCGTAGGTTACTTTCATACAGACGGATCCGAAGATCCATCTGCATAAAAGCTTTTTCAGAGATGAGTTTTCACTTCGTGAAAACTCATATCCGACAGTATATTCTAACACAGAGGCGTGGTGATGGGGACGCTTCTAGTTAGAATATACTACGAACTGTGTACATGACTGCCCCCTGCTGCCTGGCAGCACCCGATCTCTTACAGGGGGCTGTGATCCGCACAATTAACCCCTCAGGTGCTGCACCTGAGGGGTTAATTGTGCATATCATAGCCCCCTATAAGAGATCAGGGGCTGCCAGGCAGGAGGGGGCAGACCCCCCTCCCTCCCCAGTTTTAATTTCATTGGTGGCCAGTGCGGCCCCCCCCCCCGCCCCCCTCCCTCTATTGTAATATCATTGGTGGCCAGTGTGCGGCCCCCCTCCCTCTATTGTAATATCATTGGTGGCCAGTGTGCGGCCTCCCCCGGCCCCCCCTCCCTCCCTCCATTGTATTATCATTGGTGGCCAGAGTACGGCCCCCCCTCCCTCTATTGTAATATCATTGGTGGCCAGTGTGCGGCCCCCCCCCCCCGGCCCCCCTCTATTGTATTAATATCATTGGTGGCCAGTGTGCGGCCTCCCGTCTCCCCCCCCCCCCCCCCCGATCATTGGTGGCAGCGGAGATTCCGATCGGAGTCCCAGTTTAATCGATCTGGGGCTCCGATCGGTAACCATGGCAACCAGGACGCTACTGCAGGCCTGGTTGCCATGGTTACTTAGCAATATTACAATATTAGAAGCATCATACTTGCCTGCTGCGATGTCTGTGACTGGCCGGGAGCTCCTCCTACTGGTAAGTGACAGATCATTAAGCAATGCGCCGCACAGACCTGTCACTTGTTCTTCACCAAACTGTTGTTGGATTGTTGGAAGAAGTTGCTGTTGGAGGGTGTTTTGGTACCATTCTTTATTCATGGCTGTGTTTTTGGGCAAAATTGTGAGTGAGCCCACTCCCTTGGATGAGAAGCAACCCCACACATGAATGGTCTCAGGATGCTTTACTGTTGGCATGACACAGGACTGATGGTAGCGCTCACCTTTTCTTCTCCGGACAAGCCTTTTTCCAGATGCCCCAAACAATCGGAAATAGGCTTCATCGGAGAATATGACTATGCCCCAGTCCTCAGCAGTCCATTCACCATACTTTCTGCAGAAGATCAATCTGTCCCTGATTTTTTTTTTGGAGAGAAGTGGCTTCTTTGCTGCCCTTCTTGACACCAGGCCATCTTCCAAAAGTCTTCGCCTCACTGTGCGTGCAGATGCGCTCACACCTGCCTGCTGCCATTCCTGAGCAAGCTCTGCACTGGTGGCACTCCGATCCCACAGCTGAATCCTCTTTAGGAGATGATCCTGGGGCTTGCTGGACTTTCTTGGACGCCCTGAAGCCTTCTTAACAAGAATTGAACCTCTTTCCTTGAAGTTCTTGATGACCCTATAAATTGTTGATTGAGGTGCAATCTTAGTAGCCACAATATCCTTGCCTGTGAAGACATTTTTATGCAACGCAATGATGGCTGCACGCGTTTCTTTGCAGGTCACCATGGTTAACAATGGAAGAACAATGATTTCAAGCATCACCCTCCTTTTAACATGTCAAGTCTGCCATTTTAACCCAATCAGCCTGACATAATGATCTCCAGCCTTGTGCTCGTCAACATTCTCACCTGAGTTAACAAGACGATTACTGAAATGATCTCAGCAGGTCCTTTAATGACAGCAATGAAATGCAGTGGTAAAGTTTTTTGGGATTAAGTTAATTTTCATGGCAAAGAAGGACTATGCAATTCATCTGATTACTCTTCATAACATTCTGGAGTATATGCAAATTGCTATTATAAAAACTTAAGCAGCAACTTTTCCAATTTCCAATATTTATGTAATTCTCAAAACTTTTGGCCACGACTGTATGGTTATAAGAGTCAATAAGGACACAGTCAGAGGCAGCAGAATGGGCAAATACATAGGGCCAGATTTATCATTACACTTATATCCTACTCCACTTTTACATATGTCAGATGTATTAATGGTCCTTTAAGGCCTCATGCACACGACCGCTGTGTGCATCCGCGTCCGTTCCGTCATTTTTCACAGTTTAGCGGAGGTCCCATTCATTTCTATGGAGCTGGGGAAAAAAACTGGTAGTCCTCAATTTTTTCTACGCGTCCGTGATTCCAGTCCGTCAAAAAAATATAACCTGTCCTATTCTTGGCAGTGGAAAACGGAGGACGGACCCATTCAAGTCAATGGGTGCGTCAAAAAAAACAGATGCACAACTGGTATGTCATCCATGTCCGTGTCCGTTTTTTTTCTACAAGACCTTGGTGCAATAAAATTACACTTTTCATTAACCTTCCTGTTTTTTTCCCTGTCAGACAAAAAAAAAGGAAGACAGAAGGAAACACAACTGAAGCAAAATCGGACACGGACCACTGAAGCCAAATCACTGACAGTGAAAAAACACTGTCGTGTGCATGAGGCCGAATACTGTGATAAATGTGGTTTGACGGTAGCAGTTTATCCTTCAGTAAGCGTCTTTACAAAATTCACACGTCTTTACGAAAAAGTCGCATGTTGTATTAAAAAGTCGCATAAGATAAAAATGGTCCTCACTGGAGGGAAATTGCGCAATTTTTTTGCGCGCTTTTTTGTGACTTTTTTAAATTGTCGCAATAGTAAATCTGTCTAGAGATTCATTTACATAAGAAAACACGCCCGCTTTCAGAAAACTGGCGAGCCTAGCACAGAGCCAATAAAAGTCACCAATTTTTGTGCAGTTTTAGCGATTGCGCCAAAATTTTCGACTTTTTCACTCCATTATTTTGACTTGAGCTAATGATAAATCTGGCCCATATTTTTGTAGGGACTAAGGCTACTTTCACACTGGCATTTTTGCTTTCCATTTGTGAGATCCGTTCAGGGCTCTCACAAGCGGTCCAAAACGGATCAGTTGTGCCTTAATGCATTCTGAAAGGAAAAGGATCCGCTCAGAATGCATCAGTTCCGTCTCCATTCCGCTTTGGTGTCCGTCTGACGAAACTGAGCCAAACAGATCCGTTCTGACACACAATCTAAGTCAGTGGGGACGGATCCGTTTTCACTGACACAATCTGGCACAATAGAAAACGGATCCGTCCCCCATTGACTTTCAATGATGTTCAAGACGGATCCGTCATGGCTATTGTAAAGATAATACAAACGGGTCCGTTCTGAATGGATGCAAACGGTTATTATCTGAACGGATCCGTCTGTGCAGATCCATGACGGATCCGCACCAAACGCGAGTGTGAAAGTAGCCGAACTCTCTCAGCAGTCATTGCACCCGACTTCCCTGGTCATTGATACATGGTAGCTGTCTCCCTCTGCTTGGCAGCAATGAAGATGGCTTTTCCTCTTTACAGGTCATGGCTTCTCCTTACGTGGCACACCTCCCCACAATCTGCACAGGCTTAGCTTTAGGCGACTATCGCTGACTCTGCACATGCATCTGTTTAGGTCACGTGTCTCTCTTCTCACTTCGCACTTTCCGCACACAGTCTAGATGTCACGATTGATACAGGTGTTACACTTGCGTTAGGCTGACTGGTCTGTTCCTCCTAACCTGACTTTGCTCTAATCCAGTAAAGTTATAGGGGTTGGAGGCTAGAAAGTGCAAGGCAGCCGTCCCTGCTCTGTCTACCCTTCGCTGCTTCCTAGGCCCCGAGGTGGTGCACAAAGTGCACGAAAAGTGTCTCTCACCGTCACTTGCTAGGGAACTAACACAGGTTTGGTTGATGCTTCCACTGCTCAGCTGCATCTCCAGCCTTTTGTCTGCCACCTCCTGTGTCCGACCACCAGGCTCTGCAAGGCCTTTCCATTTACTATCTGACAGGAGGGCCCTTTGGGAGTTACCCCCTATGCTGACCTCTGACTCAGCCCAGTGCTGCGCCATGCCCAGCTGTTAACCCCTTCCTGACAGGTACAATAAAAATGCAACTATCTCAACATATACTTGGCATTCCTGCCAACAGGGCAGTTTCCATCACACGTTAGTATAGTGTCCATCATTATCCTGCACATGGGTTTAAGATCCGCTGGTCGTTTCCTCCAATATGAAGCCCAGTTGTGGTGTCACCGTTCTCATAGTCTCCATGTCTAGGGTACTTCACCTTAAATAGTGCACACCTTGCTACTGGCATTTCACAGAGGCATGTGGCACACGGCTTGACAATATAGTGTATCATACATGGCACATCGCAGGCACATTACTGGTGTACTCCACAGGCCAACAGTTCAGCCTTGGCGGTATTGCCACCATAAAAGGGTCAACGGTAACTCATAGCAATTGGCATAACCATTAAAGAATAAGAGTCTTCCTGTAAAGGGTTTTGCAAATGTTTGATGTCAATATAGATGGGTCTTCACTGGATCTCAGTAGGTAGGAAATGCATATACATGTGACCTCAGTGTCGGACTGGGGTTCCTAGGGCCCACCAGTAAAATTAATTTTGGGGGCCCACCGTACGGATACATTCAAATATTACCTGCTCACACAGCAGCAAGATGAGACCAGATGATTGAATATGGGGTCCCTGCAGCAACTTTGAGAAGGTAGGTCCTGGGGAGAAGAGGACACTGGTAGCTTTCCTCTCTACCTAGAAGTCATCTCAGCTCTGATCGTGTCTATAATAATAAACTGGGGAGTTTCTTTAATAATCTATCAAGTTTATATAAACATAGGCTGTTGAGGAGCTGTACATTGAATATATGTATGTAGGGCAGGAAGTCTACTGTGTTATGTGCCATTTGTGCAGGGGGTGGGAGACTAGGGGCCCACCTTGCTTAGGGGCCCACTGGGGGATTAACCTGTACCCCTGTGGGCCAGTCCGAGCCTGTGTGACATCAGTAAGTGGGCTGAGAACATCCGTGAAGTCTCCAAGCCGTAATAAAAAGTGTCTCCTACCTGTAGCAACATATCTGGATCCTAACAAGAGGAGGTGACACAATGGCTCCTACAAAGTTATTGCCTTTGTGAGTAATCATTGCTACAAACAGAATGCTCCTCAACTGCTACAGAAAATCTGTGGCGATTCCGCAGCAAAAACTGCATTTATTACATTCAGATTTTGATACAGATTGTGCTGTGGATTCAATGCGGATTTCTGCAACAAAATGAACATGCTATGAATTTGGAAATCCACATCATGCCTGTATTTCTGTGCTGATTGTTCTGTAAATTCAGAACCTGCACCACAAAGCCACAGCATGTGAATTTACCTGTATGCCTTCAACTTCTCTCATCTGTCCAGTATATTATTGCAACGACCGAGTCCGCAGGGGCAACACGTGAGGCTACTCATTTACTCACGGTTAGCAGAGCCTCCCTGGGCCGGCGTACAGTGATCGGGAAGACAGCACTAAATCCTCCGTGGCACTCTCTATCGCAGGGAACACCAGCCCGATGGAAGTTGAGGTGCCCTTGATGGTGTAGGTCAGGGATGCTCAAACAGCGGCCCTCCAGCTGTTGCAAAACTACAAGTCCATGATGCCATAATAGCTGTAGGCTGTCTAGGCATGCTGGGACTTGTAGTTTTGCAACAGCTGGAGGGACGTAAGCAGTGGCGGATTACAATAGGGACGTTCGGGTCGGCAGCCCCGGGCCCAGCACCGCTGGGGGGCCCAGCGCCGACCTGAATGCCTACATACTGCGGCGGGGCACGGGAGTGCATAGCTCCCTGTCCCGTCGCCTATCACCGCCATAGGCTTCAGGCCTAGTAGGCCTGAGGCCTATGCGGTAGTAATATCCCGGCGCAGGCGTGCGTGATGACGTCATCACGCACCTGTGCCGGGACACAGCACATTGACGTGTGCACGCCTGCCTCATCCCGCCTTCGTCTGCGATCAAGTGCCTGGTCCTGGACGGTGAGTATTTAGCTTTTCATTTTTTTTTCCAATTTTTTATTTTTTATTTCATGTGCCTACTTTGGGGGACATGTGGGGGACGACACACAGAGGAGGACATATTAGGGAAGGGACCTCGAGTACATGGGAGGGGGAATGTGGGGGCTGTGTGGGGCTAAATTATTATGGGAGGGACTACTATGTGGGGGCAAATTATTATGGGAGCCGGACTACTATGTTGTGGCAAATTACTATATGGGGAAATGTGGGGACAAATTACTATGTGGGGGCAGTGTGGGGGCATGGGGGCAAATTACTATGTGGGGGCTGTGTGGGGCCAAATTATTATGGGAGGGACTACTATGTGGGGGAAACTATTGTGTGGGGGAAATTGCTATGTGGGGGCAGTGTGGGGTTATTTCTATGTGGGGGGCAGTGTGGGGAAATTGCTATGTGGGGACAAATTACTATGTGGGGGCAATGTGGGGGCAAATTACTATGTGGGGACAGTGTGGGGTTATTTCTATGTGGGGGGCAGTGTGGGGAAATTGCTATGTGGGGACAAATTACTATGTGGGGGAAACTATTGTGTGGGGACAGTGTGGGGTAATTGCTATGTGGGGGCAGTGTGGTGGAAATTACTATGTGGGGGCAGTGTGGGGGAAACTATTGTGTTGGGGTAATTTCTATGTGGGGGCAGTGTGGTGGAAATTACTATGTGGGGGCAGTGTGGGGGCAAATTACTATGTAGGGGAAATTACTATGTGGGGGCAAAGTACTATATGGGGGCAGTTTGGGGGAAATTACTGTGTGGGGGCAAACTACTATGGGGGAATTACTATGTGGGGGCAGTGTGGTGGAAATTACTATATGGGGGTGTTGCTATTGGGGAGGCACTGTAGGGGCAATTCTATTATTTTTGGGGACACTATACAGGGATTATTGCCTGGAGCACAATAGAGGGTGGTATTATTACTGGGGCACTCTAGGGGACATTATAGCTGCTGTGGACACTATAGGAACATTTGGGGTAATTTATCAAACTGGTGTAAAGTAGAACTGGCTTAGTTGCCCATAGCAGCCAATCAGATTCCACCTTTCATATTTGACAGCTCTTTTGGAAATCCAGTTCTACTTTACACCAGTTTGATAAATGACTCCAATTATGTCTATTAGGGTCACTATTTTTTAAGCAGTATAGTACCTTGGACATTGGGGGGTACAACGGGCACAGTATTGGGAGTGGCAGCAGGATGACACTGTGGGGACACCAGGATGAGGAGGAATTGAGAAATCTAACGTGTCTGTGTTACAAACTGTAGAGACGAGATGCGGCTGAAAGAATTTGCCATGGTGGTCTGGGTCAAATGGAGGTGAAGAGGAAAGAGAAGGTCTACAGGACAGGAGATGTCACTGGATGTAAGAGGTATGTGGTGCTGTATTCTCCTCCATGTCTTTTTTATTATAATTATATGTATTTAAAATTTGGTGACCAAATTTTTCAGTTTAGGACCCAATTTGGGGTATTTTTTTTTTGTCTGAAGATGTCATATGGCCTAAGAAGAGACTGTGGCGCTCATGAAGCACCGTAGCCTCTTCATACAAAAAAAACTAAACTAAAATGGGGGGGGCCAAGTTGGTTAGACAGCCCCGGGCCTATCATGCACTTAATCCGCCCCTGGCCGTAAGTTGAGCATTCCTGGTATAGGTGTTTAAGGTGCTTTGGTGGCTGGGCCCCTGTGTTCATGACGCCAGAACCGTAAGGTGTAAATGTTGAGAGTAGTAGAAAACATTTACTGAATCAATCGTCTAAGGGCAGTTGTTACAGTTCATCAATACAGCAAACGCAATAATCCAGATGTTGGTTTAACTGGAATTCCTATAACAGGTCTGGAAATTGTCAGTTGAGGAGTTCTCTTAATGCTGTTACTTTACAGGCAAAAAATGGGTAAATTTGCACTAAGTCCACTTTCTAGCACTCAGGTACTAAATATAATGATTTCCTATGTACAGTCCTGTTCAAAAGTTTAAGACCACTTGAAAAATGTCAAAAAATCATATTTAGCATGGCTGGATCTTAACAAGGTTCCAAGTAGAGCTTCAACATGCAACAAGAAGAAATGAGAGTGAGACAAAACATTTTTTGAGCATTCAATTTAATGAAAACAACGAATAAACTGGCTGTTTTTCAGCTGATCAAAAGTTTAGGACCACATGCCTTTAAAAGGCCAAATCTGTGCAAAGATGTGGATTCATTGTCATTTTCTGTCAGGTAGTCACACGTTGTGATGGCAAAGGCAAAAAAACTCTCCCTTTTTAAACGTGGTCGGGTTGTTGAACTGCATAAGCAGGGTCTCTCACAGCACGCCGTCGCTGCTGAGGTGGGACGCAGTAAGACAGTCATTTGGAATTTCTTAAATTCTTAAATGATCCTGAGGGTTATGGAACAAAAAAGTCAAGTGGAAGACCCAAAAAAATGTCATCAGCACTGAGCCGGAGGATTTAATTGGCTGTCCGTCAAGACATTGGACGATCCTCGACCAAAATTAAAGCCCTTACTAGTGCTGAATGCAGCCCCATAACCATCAGACGCCATCTGAGACTGAAGGGCTTCAAAAACGAAAAACTTCTTCAAAGACCTCGTCTCCTTGAACGCCACAGAACTGCTCGTTTGGACTTTGCAAGAGAGCACCAAACATGGGACATTCAAAGGTGGAAGAAAGTTTTATTCTCTGATGAGAATTTTTTTTTACCTTGATGGTTTCCAACGTTACTGGCATAACAAGCAGATCCCACCTGAGATGTTTTCTACGTGCCACAGTGGAGGGGGCGCCATAATGGTCTGGGGTGCTTTTTACTTCAGTGGAACAATGGAGTTTCAGGAAGTGCAGGGGCGTCAAATGGCCGCTGGATATGTCCAGATGTTGCAGAGAGCATTCCTCATGGCCATTGTCTGTGTGGTAACGACTGGGTTTTTTAACAGGACAACGCTACAGTACACAATGCCCGCAGGGCAAGGGACTTCTTCTTCTTCTTCTTCCAGGAGAATAACATCACTCTTTTGGCCCATCCTGCGTGTTCCCCTGATCTAAATCCAATTGAGAACCTTTGGGGATGGATGGCAAAGGAAGTTTACAAAAATTGACAACAGTTCCAGACAGTAGATGGCCTTCATGCGGCCGTCTTCACCACTTGGAGAAATGTTCCCGCTTACCTCATGGAAACGCTTGCATCAAGCATGCCGAAACTAATTTTTGAAGTGATAAACAAGAACGGCAGAGCTACTCATTACTGAGTTCATGTTTGGAAGTTGGATTCTGTTTTGGGGGGGTTTAGTTTTTTTTTGGAGGTGTGGTCCTAAACTTTTGATCAGCTGAAAAACAGCCTGTTTCAGTTTATTCGTTGTTTTCATTAAATTGAATGCTCAAAATATGTTTTGTCTCACTCCCATTTCTTCTTGTTGCATGTTGAAGCTCTACTTGGAACCTTGTTAAGATCCAGCCATGCTAAATATGATTTTTTGCCATTTTTCAAGTGGTATTAAACTTTTGATCAGGACTGTATCTTGAGCAATCCAATAAGGGTGTTCTCCCTCGTGGCAGGCAAACTCTCTGCTACATTATTTGATGCAGGATGCTCTCCTGAAATATTCAGGTCCACTATGACCCAGAAGGCGTTTAGGGGAAAAGGATAATTCTGCGCACTAATTATCCAGTTGTGTCTAGGTACCTTTAAGTTCCTTCTGGTCACTGGTGCTTGTGAAGTCCCTTAGCTAGACTCAGCTCTAATCTTCACTAGACTTGATTTATATTCAGACTTAGACTTAATGTCTTGTGCTGGGCTGCCGTAAACTCTTGGTTTGTCCTTTTCCAGGCTTGATCTGGGCCCAGAGGAAAGAAAGGCAGCTACATTCTGGACTGAGCCTGCTTTCCTCCTCCATACACTTCCTTCTCCTCTCTGCTTCCTAGATTACTCTGAACTTAAACAACCTTTATTAGGCCTCTTTCACACTTGCGTTGTCCGGATCCGGCGTGTACTCCACTTGCCGGAATTACACTCCGGATCCGGAAAAACGCAAGTGTACTGAAAGCATTTGAAGACGGAACCGTCTTCCAAATGCGTTCAGTGTTACTATGGCACCCAGGACGCTATTAAAGTCCTGGTTGCCATAGTAGGAGCGGGGAGCGGGGGAGCAGTATACTTACAGTCCGTGCGGCTCCCCGGGCGCTCCAGAATGACGTCAGAGCGCCCCATGCGCATGGATGACGTGATCCATGTGATCACATGATCCATGAGCTTGGGGCGCCCTGACGTCACTCTGGAGCGCCCGGGGAGCCGCACGGACGGTAAGTATACTGCTCCCCCGCTCCCCGCTACACTTTACCATGGCTGCCAGGACTTTAGCGTCCCGGCAGCCATGGTAACCACTCTGAAAAAGCTAAATGTCGGATGCGGCAATGCGCCGAAACGACGTTTAGCTTAAGGCCGGATCCGGATCAATGCCTTTCAATGGGCATTAATTCCGGATCCGGCCTTGCGGCAAGTGTTCCGGATTTTTGGCCGGAGCAAAAAGCGCAGCATGCTGCGGTATTTTCTCCGGCCAAAAAACGTTCCGTTCCGGAACTGAAGACATCCTGATGCATCCTGAACGGATTTCTCTCCATTCAGAATGCATTAGGATAATCCTGATCAGGATTCTTCCGGCATAGAGCCCCGACGACGGAACTCTATGCCGGAACACAACAACGCAGGTGTGAAAGAGCCCTTAGCAAACCCCTGGCTATATATAATATGTGGCGCCAGCACCACCTAGGGGCGAATAGATGTAATGACAATGCCAGCCTGATATTAGGAAATACAATACATTAAATACAAATAATTATACAGAAATTTAAAGGGACCATTTGTACACACATAAGTGGGACGCTGCATTATACACCAATGTCACCAGTGTTGTTGTGTGTCACGGGTTTCACAGCATTTTTTGCATGTGTGTTAAAATGACAAACATAGTTTCCAGTCATTTTTACCAATGAAAGAGCCCTCATATGACTATGCAGAAACGTTACGGCTCTTGGAATGCAGGAAGGAAAAAAACGAAAATTGCGAAGGTCCTGAAGAGGTTAAAGCAGACATGCTGCTATTCAGTTGATAGAGTGCAAACTTCAGAAAAAAACTAGTCGTCTTAAAGGGGTTGCATAGGATGAAGAAAAATTGTGACAAGGGGGTGAAATTGTCCCTTGGGGGTTTCAGCCCATTTTATTCTTGATCCCAGACAAGCCCTTTAACGCCTTAGATCACTAGACAGACAGACATGGATCCTCTGGTGATTTGTCGTGGCAAGTGACCTGGTTGACATTTATTATGGGCCTTGTGATATTTAAAAAAATATTACACATCCATCACTGTGACATTCTTGGTAAATGTGTGTCAGTATATAGGATGTAACAGTAAAGTTGTAGCTGAGGGTATGGACAGGTCATTATATATAAGGACAAAGAATTTGATAGGGTAATTTTTGTTATCTTCTAGTACATGAAGGGGTTATCGCATGGTTTCTGTGAAAAATAAAGTCATGCATCCTATAGTACATGAAAATCTCTTTCTCTTCAGGATGACAGGTCAGGGGGTGTGTTCTTTCTAAGGGGACATGTCCCTATCACAGCTTAAGAGTCCATTCACACATCCGTATGTGTTTTGCAGATCCGCGCTTCCACAAAACATGGACACCGGCAATGTGCGTTCTGCATTTTGTGGACCGCACATCGCCGGCACTTAATAGAAAATGCCTAATCTTGTCCACAATTGCGGACAAGAATAGGACATGTTCTATTTTTTCGGGAACGGAATTGCGGACCCAGAAGTGCGGATCCGCATTTCCGGATCAGGGCAGCACATCGTGCGGCCCCATAGAAATGAATGGGTCCACAATTCCGTTCCGCAAAACAGAATTGCGGACGTGTGAATGGACCCTAAAGGGTATGTCCTTTCATAAGGATCATGTCCTTTCTGCTGCAGCTCTCTCTCTCTCTCTCTCTCTCTGCAACTGTCACAGCTTCTAACAGTAGATCCAGCTGGTGGCAGTTTAAAGAGGACCTTTCATCAGTTTAGACATAGGCTAATTATGGTATTACCTTGTAGGTCGGCCCCCACTGATGCCATGGGTGTTTTGTTTTTTTTCTTTCAAAAGCTACCCCCCCCCCCCCCCCCGATGATTTGGCGCGCTGTATTGTAATGAGCTGTAAACTCGCAACGGGGAGGAGACGCAGACTTCTGCTGTGGGCGTCTCCTTCTCCCTGGCTGTTCCGTTCTGATTGGATCGCGCTCACAGCCAGGGAGGAGACGCCCACAGCAGAAGACTGCGTCTCCTCCCCGTTGCAAGTTTACTGCTCATTATAATACAGTGCGACAAATCGGGGGGCCACAGCGGACGAATGGGGGGGTGAGGGGGGGGCTTTTGAAAAGAAAAAAAAAAACACCCATGGAATCAGTGGGGGCCACCCTACAAGGTAATACCATACTTAGCCTATGTCAAAACTGATTAAATGTCCTCTTCAAGGATGGAATTGAGCATGAGTCAGATGTTTGAAGTGGACTTAGAAATGAGGAAAAGAAAAACCAGCAGGTGGCACTGTACAGATGCATTGTATTGAACACCTCAGTGGCTATGCTACATTTTTAATTACATGCAATTACAAGAATATTCAGATCCAAGTGTAGTACATTTTCCAATGAACCACCCCTTTAACACTTGATCATTTATCTCTAAATAGTTCTCATTGATTTTTCCTAGAACTTGTAAGGGCTGATTGATCCACATTACTACCCAGCAACCAGGATTTCCCAACGCTTTGCTAACAACGATTTCTCTGTGACAGCCTGCTTGGATTACAACAACTGACATGCATTCTGCCACAGTTGCAGAGCACACTCAGCCTCTTGTTCGCAGCCTCATCTGGAGTCACAACCAAAGACTGGAGGCTATTTCCTAAGCAGGGATTTGCTGATGTCCGTATGAAAAGACAGCTTCAATCCAGTTTGTTTCTCTCATTCACAAGTACTGTACATTCTACATTAAACACATCGCAGCCAATAATGTGTGATAATGCAACAACAAGCACCAATTAAGAGCACACACATTCAAAATTTAACATTTTTATTCTATACCATGATTACACTATAGACACAATAAAACCCATAAGGGACAGATTATGCAGGAGAGAATATGGAAACAATGTGTGTCCCCCGATTACTCTGAACTGGTAAGGACACAAAGGCAATAACATCAAATTATAACCTGCCCGAATCCTACACCCACCCAGCATCCATCAATAAGACTCCATCTCAGAGGGCACAAAGCCTAATTGTGTAGTAGAGACAAGTGCCTGCACCCCCACCGGGAGTGCTAACAACAAGTCCCCAACACAATATTGCTCTTGAGCTGCCTAATAACATACACATACATGGACACAACTGTGGGGATACCAACCAGCGATCAGGAGACACACCACCCCGACATACGTTTTGCCGTCGCTTACTATACATTGCAAAATAATGAAAGTGATTGGCGTCACATTGTAACCTACAAGTTGCCGTTACCACAAACAAACAAAAAAAAACCAGCAGGTTTGGATTTCTGGCTACCTCCAAGTGCATCCCCATCTGCAAATGTTTTTCCTGTGTTATGCACTGTGATAGTATATTTTGTACACCAGCAGAGGAGGTATGGTTGGTAGGAACAAGGCTAATCACCTTGATCCAGTCCTGACACAGTGGAGATAGGGAGTACATGCTAGAGCTCCTACTCCAAGGAACCTTTACCAGTTCTCCTGTGAGACCATTACTCCAGGGAGATTCACAAAAATCTTTCCAAAAAGCTAGTGTCAGCAGAGTGACCAGCAATCTCAGCTTTACAGGCACTGCTGCAGGTGAGAGAATACACATCAGACACCCATCACCTTGCTAACATCCAGGCCAGTCTAGCTCCAGACCTGTATTACATAGTGGACAGCTATACCCACAAGTACCTGCCTCATTATCCGGTGACAGAAGCTGCACCTTGTTCCTACTACTGCTGGATATACCAAGTTATATTTTGCACTTAGAGAGACTGTTATACTTTTACTTCTGGCCTGCTTCTTCCGACTCCCTTTCCACTGCACCGATCCCCGGGGAGCAACGGCCTGATGGACTACAATGTGAAGCACCATCTCATCAGGCCACTACCACTCCTATACTCTGCACTGGCCCCTCAAGGGGTCACTGCACATTATGAAGCTGCAATCTGTGAAAGCAGACCACGTGACTGCTGTGAGGCATGTGGTGTAAGGGGGTCCGAGACTGCACTGCTTTTACTGCTTCCCAACACAGTCAAAATTATTTTCCTGCAGTTGTCACTAGGGCGAGCTCACCACATAGAGATTTATACAGCTCTTATTGAGCTGTATACCTTTATATGTACTGAGCTTCCCAAGTGGCGGTCATAGGCATCCAGAGTGTTATGATAATAATCTTTATTTATATAGCGCCAACATATTCCGCAGCGCTTTACAGTTCAGGGGTTCATGTGCAAACAGTCATAAATAACATAGCAACAGACAAGTCATTAATTACAAGAAGAATGAGGACCCTGCTCCCAAAAGCTTAGAACCTATGAGGAGATAAGGGTGACACAAAAGGTATAAGTGCTTGTTTTGTACAGTGGTCCAGCCATTTTGGGAGAATAGGGGAGCAGATATAAAGCTTCATGAGCCAGTCAGCAGCCAATAAAGGAAGTGCTTCTGGGTGCGGTGGAGGAGTTTGGTGGAGGTTCAGGTTCAGGAAATGATAAATGGGCTATGTGGAGAGGAGTTAGATCAGGGGATGTGATAGGTCACCCTAAAAAGATGTGTTTTTAGGGAGCGTCTAAAACTGTGTATGTTGTGATTTAGCCTGATTCCTTGGGGTAGGGCATTCCAGAGGATTGGTGCAGCTTTGGAGAAATCTTGGAGCCGGGAGTGAGAGGCTCAGATTATGGTGGAAGTCATTGGCTGAACGGACAGCACTGGTAGGGTGGAAGACAGAGATGAGGGAAGAGATGTAGGGGGGGCGCAGCACCGTGTAGAGCTTTGTGGGTGAGGACAAGCAGTTTAAATTGGATTCTATAGTGTACGGGTAGCCAGTGCAATTACTGGCACAGGGCGAAGACATTGGAGTAATAGTTAGACAGAAAGAGGACCCTGGCTGCTGCATTAAGAATAGATTGGAGAGGGGAAAGTCTGGTGAGGGGAAGGCCAATTAATAGTGAGTTGCAGAAATCGAGGCGGGAATGGATCAGGCCAACAAAATGAGAGTTTTTGTTGTTTCCATAGTGAGACAGCAGGCATGCTGCCTAGGAGTGATGATGGTGTTGCACACTGAGAGGGAGATATCAGGTTTGGGTAGGTTAGTAGATGGAGAGAATACAAGAAGTTTAGTGTTCGAAAGATTTCGTTTCGGATAGAGAGAGGACATAATATTAGAGACGGTAGAGACACAGTCACTGGTGTTCTGTAATACAGCAGGGGTGATGTCAGGGGATGTGTGTCATCAGCATAGAGATGGTACTGGAAACCAAATCTGCTGATGATCTGTCCAATTGGGGCTGTGTCCAGAGAGAAGAGGAGAGGGCCTAGGACTGAACCCTGAGGAACTCCAACAGCAAGAGGGAGAGGTGAAGAAGTGGAGCCAGCAAATGATACACTGAAATAGCGACAAGAGAGATAGGAAGAAAACCAGGAGAGGACAGTGTCATTAAGGTCGATGGATTGGAGCATGGTGAGTAGGAGATGGTGGTCTACAGTGTAAAAAGCCGCAGAGAGGTCAAGGAGAATGAGCAGAGAGTAGTCACCGTTGCATTTTGCTGTCAGGAGGTCATTTGTTACTTTGGCGAGGGCAGTTTCTGTCAAATGTAGAGTGTGGAAACCAGATTGTAGTGGATCAAGGAGAGAGTGATCAGAGGATGAAGCGAGAGTAGACCAGACACTCTCTCATGACAGACAATGGGGGCATATCGCTGGGACCTGCACCTATATCGAGAACGGAGCCCCGAAAAGTGAAGGAGGGTGCATGCGCAGCCACCCTCCATTCATTTTCTATGGAGCCGGCGAAAATAGCCGAGCACTGGCTCGGCTATTTCCGTTGAGCCCAAAGAAGTGAATGGGAGTGGTGGCTGGTCATGCGCGGTGCGCTCCTATTCACTTCTATAGGGAGCCGGCTTGGTGGTGGTCTGACCGGAGTCCTCCAGCAACCACCTTGCTGGGCTCGGTTCTCGCTATTGGTGCGGGTCCCATCCATGGAACCCGCACCTATAAGACAATGGGAGCATATCCCAGCAATATGCCCCCATTGTCTATGATGAGACAACCTCTTTAACACTGGACATTGTTAGCCTAGTTCCCAGGGTGATGAGCTGGTCCCGCTCCCTGGCTAGAGGAGAGTCTGAGTTGTGTAGAGCTATAAACAATAGAAACAAGAACTACAGTGCGTTTGAAAAGTCTTCAGACCCTTCTTGAGGACAGTGATACAGTTGAATGCAGGGAGGGATCTTTCCTTCACCGGCCAGGTGCATACCTACCTGATGCGCTTAGCATTAATAAATGCGGCGAACATCAGATCACTATGTACCCAGCCAGCGGCAGTGAGGAGGCTTGGTTGCCCCCTTGGCAACGGCCCACCAGGATATTTCCCTGTAGAGCCTATGGCCAGTCTACCCCTGGGTTCAAGTCAGGGTTCTGGCTGGGCCACTCGAGAACATTCACAGAGTTGTGGTAAACCTTCAGCCCAGTCTGAGGTCAAGAGCACTCTGGATCAGGTTTTCATTTAACCTTTCCTTTTACCAGGAAAGGTTAAAGGACCTTAATATGTATAGCTTGGAAGAAAGAAGAGACAGAGGGGATATGATAGAAACTTTTAAATACATAAAGGGAATCAACTCGGTAAAGGAGGAGAGCATATTTAAAAGAATAAAAACTACCACAAGAGGACACAGTTTTAAATTAGAGGGGCAAAGGTTTAAAAGTAATATAAGGAAGTATTACTTTACTGAGAGAGTAGTGGATGCATGGAATAGCCTTCCTGCAGAAGTGGTAGCTGCAAATACAGTGAAGGAGTTTAAGCATGCATGGGATAGGCATAAGGCCATCCTTCATATAAGATAGGGCCAGGGACTATTCATAGGATTCAGATATATTGGGCAGACTAGATGGGCCAAATGGTTCTTATCTGCCGACACATTCTATGTTTCATTAAGAATATCTTGGTACTTTGCATCACTCAGCTTTCCCTCAACTCTGACAAGACTCCCTGTCCTAGCTGCTAAAAAACAACCCCACAACATGATGCAGCCACCACCATGCTTCACTGTAGAGGTGGTATTAGGCAGTGGCTGGTTTCCTTGACACATGATGTTTAGAATTGAGGCCACAAAGTTAAATCTTGGTTTCATCAATCCTGAGAATCTGAGAGTCCTTTAGTTGCTTTTTTGCAAGCTTTTATAAGTTTTTAGTGAGGAGAGGCTTCTTTCTGGCCACTCTGCCATAAAGCCTAGATTTGTGGAGTGCTGCAGTAATGGCTGACCTTCTGGAAATTGATTTCATCTGCACATGGGATCTTTGGAGCTCAGCTAAAGTGACCATTGGTTCTTGGTCACCTCTCTTGCCAAGGCCCCTCTCCCCTGATTACTTAGTATGGTAGGGTGGCAGCTCTAGGAAGAGTTCAGGTTGTTCCAAACTTTCAGTGCAGCAAAACAAAATTGTATCCTTGTACCCTTTTCCAGATATGTGCCTCCACATAATCCTGTCTCTGACCTCTACAGGCTTGGTTCTTGCTCTGATATGCATTTGCAGCTGTGAGACCTTATCTAGACTGGGGTGTGTCTTTCCAAATCATGTCCAATCAACTGAATTTACCACAGATGGACTCCAATCAAGGGGTAGAAACGTCTCAAAGATGATCAAGAGAAATAGTCAATGCAAAATTTTATGAAATTTTAATAAATTTGCAAATGTTTCTAATTTCTAATTCTGGGGTATTAAAGGGGTTGTCCGGGTTCAGAGCTGAACCTGGACATACCTCCATTTTCACCCAGGCAGCCCCCCTGACTTGAGCATCGCGCAGGGCAAAGGCATTGTCAGGAGTTCCGGTGATTAATCGGGCTCTCCATGGGGCTGCTAGGAAGCCCGGTGACATCACCAGCACTGATGGACAGGCTTTAGCGCTGCCCTAGCCAGTAAAACTGCTATGGCAGCGCTAAAGCACGCCCATCAGAGCTGGTGACGGAAGCTTCCGCCCGGCAGTGTGCTATTGTAAACATAAGAGCCCTTGCCCTGCGCGATCTAGTGCAGGGCAAGGGAGCGCATCGGAGCATGAGAGGCTCCGATGCTAACATCAGGGAGGCTGCCTGGGTGAAAATATGGGTATGTCCGGGTTCAGCTCTGAATCCGGACAACCCCTTTAAGTGCAGAATGATGAATGAGGGAAAACTTGCATTTTTGTATTTTAGTACAAGACGGCAACATAACCAAAATATAAAAAAGGATCTGAAGACTTTCCGAAAGCACTGTATAAAACACAGGGTATTTTTTACAAGCCAAAAAAGCCAGAAAATACTATGTGTGAAAGACAGCCTTGGAGAAATGATATAAAACAATGTCAGTCCAACTAAGCCACATTAACAGACAGTAAGGGGCTGTCTCACTTCAGGAAATGGCATTCATCATGTAGATAAACTTAGGGCTCATGCACACGACCGTGTTCTTTGCCTGCATCCGATCCGCATTTTGGGCCGCAAAAGATGTGGACAGCACACCGTGTGCTGTCCGCATCCATATGTCCATTCCGCAGCACCCGCAAAATATAGAACATGTCCTATACTTGTCTGTTTAACGGACAAGGATAGGCCTATTTTATAGATGGCAGGACGTTCCATCTATAAAATAGATGGAACGCACATGGCCAGTGTCCGTGTTTTGCACATCCACAATTTGTGGACCGCAAAAACAGCTACGGCCATGTGCATGAGCCCTTAAAGAGAAACTGTTACCAACATTTGGCCTATATAAGTAATGCTACCATGCTGTTGTGCAATTAGACTTGGTTTAAAACATACCTTTAGTATTCCTTTGTGGATTTTCTAACTCCAGAAAACAATGTTTATTCTGTATGTATATTAGGGTGTAAAGTGCCCGGCAGGAAGTTTCCAAACTTTCTAAGAGCCCAAGCCCTCCTATTTAGTGAGCCCAAGCCTACCCATTCACAGAGCCCAGTACCTCCTCTGTGTGCTCCAAACTGCCTGTGGCATCACCGACGCCCTCCCCCTCTGTTGGTGACGTCACCTCTCTGCCTTGGCCTACTCATCGCAGTATATAGTAAGGACATAGGCCTCACTGTACTTGCTGGGCATGTGCAGAACCGCTGATATCGTCACTGTGGGAGCGCAGTGGGCCATGGACGGTCACCTCTCCAATAACTGCCCTAGGACTGCTGAAAATAGCTGAGCCAGTGCATTTTCGGAACTCCCATAGTGGTGAATGGAGGGTGGCCGCTCATACGCAGTGCGCTGTCCTTCACTTCAGGCGTCTCTTTCTGGAGATAGGAGTGGGTCCTAGAGATCCTAGTGACGTGCCATCAATGTTTAAGATGGGAATATCTCTTTATTAATGGGCTGGGGCCTATTCTAAGTTTTGATATGGGGCCCTGTGATTGATTTGTAAAAGAAAAACAATGCTGTAATTTGTAAATGAAGCTGCTCATGGAACGAAACTCAGACAACTTAGTGCCCTCCAGCTGTTGTGCAGTTAGAAGCCCCCATATGCTGAAACTTGTCAGAAGTAACCTTACAGCAGTTGGAGGGCCGAGGGATGGTCATCCCAGGCACAGCATACCTCACCAACTTATGGTTCTCCAGCTGTTGTAGAACAAGTCAGCCATTGTAGAAGTATATATCTAATCATTACAGTCTGAGGACCACAGAACTAAACGTAGAGCCTTTCTTGTAACTTCTGGTAAGTTGCGCTGGCCATCACAAAATCTTATAGCACCCATGTCTTTTCATTTAAAAATAATAAGGCCATGTTCACACGGCAAAATATATATTGTATCCTGGAGTATAAAATTGGCCATAATATGCTTAAAAAAACTTCCCATTTTCAGTGGGCACTACACACCATAGCTCACACAGGCCCATATTTTTACGGCGCTGTCTTCAGATATACTTCATAATTTTATATATATAGATAAAAGAAAAACAAAAACATACAGCGCCTCATGTGCAATATCGCCTTGAAAGATGTGCAGATATAGTAAGGTGAATGCACTTACCAGAAGCTGTTTTGAGTAGCCACAACAGCTATGACGGCTTCGCTGCTGCCCAGGTTCTTTCCTGGCTCGAATGAACGAGTACCAGGATGATTTTGTAGATAATGTGAAGAAAAGAATGGAACCCACTGGTCGGCGCTGCCAGCAATATAGACGGTCCAGAAAATTCTTAACGATGAAACATACTATGAACGTGTTACACATAATCCATTCCCAGAAATAACAAAAAAAAATGGACAATCTTATAAAAAACGCATATGAAAATAAATATATAAACAAAAATAGAGAGCAATTTTCTATCACCATAGTCTCCGAGCACTCCATACTTTTATCATTTACCAAAAATTCATAAGGGGATTGGGAATCCCCCAGGTTAGGCCCATTGTATCGAATACAAACTGTGCAATCAGCAATTTATCGCAATATATGGATCTTCATCTCCAACCGTATGTAAAGAATTTGTCCAGTTATCTGCACGATTCTAGCCAGCTCATACGTGAACTTAAAGGGTTTCTACCACCACATTTTGACCTAATTAACTGTCTGACACTGGCGATCTGCTAGTGTCTGCTCTACCTAACCATGCTATTGCAATACTTTTCTCTGCAGCGGTTACCCTAAAAAACAAACTTTTATTGATATGCAAATGAGCCTCTAGGTGCTATGGGGGCGTCTTTTCAGCACCTAGAGGCTCCGTCTACTCACCATGTCTGCCGCCCAGCTCGTCCCTCCAGCCCGCCCATCTCTAGATTGACAGCCTCCATCTTGGCCGAATTCTCGCGCCTGCACCGTGTGCGTCTGTATTCGGCGCAGGCGCAGTGACTGTCAGACCGCTCACTGCGCCTGCGCATCTCCACTGCTTGAGGCCGGGCGTCGTCTGTTCCTGGGAGCACTCTGATGTCATCGGCGCAGGCTCAGTGGAGATGCCGGCACAGGGAGCGGTCCGACAGTCACTGCGCCTGCGCCGAATACAGACGCACACGGCGCAGGCGCGAGAATTCGGCCGCGATGGAGGCTGTCAATCTAGAGATGGGCGGGCTGGAGGGACGAGCTGGGCAGCAGACATGGTGAGTAGACGGAGCCTCTAGGTACTGAAAAGACGCCCCCATAGCACCTAGAGGCTCATTTGCATAGCAATAAAAGTTCGTTTTTTAGGGTAACCGCTGCAGAGAAAAGTATTACAATAGCATGGTTAGATACAGCAGACACTAGCAGATCGCTAGTGTCTGACAGCTAAATAGGTGAAAATGTGGTGGTAGAAACCCTTTAAGACATTTACATGGTCAGAAGACTATGCACTACTGACAATGGACGTCAATGCCCTCTACTCCAATATACAGCATGACCTTGGGATAAGGTGTGTTTGTTAGACACCTTATCCCAAGGTCATGCTGTATATTGGAGTAGAGGGCATTGTTCATGAAAACAACATTACACTGAAACCACGCAAGTTGCATTTTTTCTGGAGGGCTTGCGATTTATTTTAGAAAATAACTACTTGATCTACAACAATACTATTTACCATCAATGTAGAGGGACCGCCATGGGGAAACGAGTGGGGCCGTCCTTCGCTAATTTGTTTATGGGCGAGTTTGAAAGGAAATACATTCTAGATCACTCCATATATAGCAAACAGATCAGATATAAAAGGTATATCGACGATATATTTATTATATGGGATGGAGACAAAATTTCTGCTGGATTATTTTGTGATTAACACAGATTGGGGCATTTTACTTACGCCAAATTATAACAAGATCTTGGATATCGTTATCCCATACCAAAATAATCAATTATCCACAAAAAACTACTTTAAAAAAGTTGATACAAACAGTTATATTCATTATACTAGTTTTCATCATAAAAAATGGCTGCAAAATATTCCATATGGCCAATGCAAACGCATTAGACGCAACGAGCGACCAAGACTACAAATCACAATCTAAAATACTAGAGAAGAGGTTTAGTGATAAAGGCTACCCAAAAAAGCTAGTCAAAAATGCTATTCAAAAAAGCATAACACATACACAAGATGAGTGTCTCATGCCCGGTGCAAAACCATTGCAGACAGCAAATGACATACGGTTCGTCGCGCAGTTTAACACATCAAACAAATACATTCAAAAGGGTCTTGAAAAGCACTGGCACATTCTATGTCAGGATCCGCATTTATCCAAATATCTTCACAGTGGGCCCAAGATTACCTACAGACATTCCCCTACTATTAGAAATATTCTTGCTCCAAGTAAACCGAAACAACATCAGTTGCGACAAGACACTTATAACACCAAGTACCCTCTAAGATTGGGGAGTTTTAAATGTGGATCCGTATGATGCTTATGCTGCAAAATTGTAACCAATATCCAGACGTTCTTTAAATCCACTCACAACGGCAGTATATTTCCAATTAAACAGCACCTTACAGGTCTCTCCTCGGACGCCATATATTTGATAGAGTGCGGATGTGGCTTACAATATGTTGGACGTACTACGCAAGAATTATATTGCCGTGTCAACCAACATAGGCACAACATTCAGAAACAATATTGGAAACACAGTCTATCTAGACATTGTGCCTCCACACTGGATAAAGCGAAACATCCTCTGAAAATTACCCCAATTGATTTTATACCTGACAACCCGTTCAACCGCTTCAAAAACTTGCAGAAAAGGGAGGTCTATTGGACCTATCAACTGGATACCCTCAATCCTCACGGTCTTAATGAAATCAGTGAAACCATTTTATAATCTCCAGCTATTTTTGTCTTACTTTGTATCCTTGTGACCATTCCTTTATTATTCCTACTAGAAAATAAGTAAGAATTTTTATTTATTTATTTTTTATATACTCTCAGCTCAGCATTTCTTCTTTGGCCACGCAAATCCACTTGCTGATCTAATTTGTTGGATTATATATACAAACCGGATTGCAAAAAAGTTGGGACACTATACAAATCGTGAATAAAAACTGAATGCAATGATGTGGAGGTGCCAACTTCTAATATTTTATTCAGAATAGAACATAAATCACGGAACAAAAGTTTAAACTGAGAAAATGTACCATTTTAAGGGAAAAATATGTTGAATCAGAATTTCATGGTGTCAACAAATCCCCAAAAAGTTGGGACAAGGCCATTTTCACCACTGTGTGGCATCTCCCCTTCTTCTTACAACACTCAACAGACGTCTGGGGACCGAGGAGACCAGTTTCTCAAGTTTAGAAATAGGAATGCTCTCCCATTCTTGTCTAATACAGGCCTCTAACTGTTCAATCGTCTTGGGCCTTCTTTGTTGCACCTTCCTCTTTATGATGCGCCAAATGTTCTCTATAGGTGAAAGATCTGGACTGCAGACTGGCCATTTCAGTACCCGGATCCTTCTCCTACGCAGCCATGATGTTGTGATTGATGCAGAATGTGGTCTGGCATTATCTTGTTGAAAAATGCAGGGTCTTCCCTGAAAGAGATGACGTCTGGATGGGAGCATATGTTGTTCTAGAACCTGAATATATTTTTCTGCATTGATGGTGCCTTTCCAGACATGCAAGCTGCCCATGCCACACACACTCAGGCAACCCCATACCATCAGAGATGCAGGCTTCTGAACTGAGCGTTGATAACAACTTGGGTTGTCCTTGTCCTCTTTGGTCCGGATGACATGGTGTCCCAGATTTCCAAAAATAACTTCGAATCGTGACTCGTCTGACCACAGAACAGTCTTCCATTTTGCCACACACCATTTTAAATGATCCCTGGCCCAGTGAAAACGCCTGAGCTTGTGGATCTTGCTTAGAAATGGCTTCTTCTTTGCACTGTAGAGTTTCAGCTGGCAACGGCGGATGGCACGGTGGATTGTGTTCACTGACAATGGTTTCTGGAAGTATTCCTGAGCCCATTCTGTGATTTCCTTTACAGTAGCATTCCTGTTTGTGGTGCAGTGTCGTTTAAGGGCCCGGAGATCACGGGCATCCAGTATGGTTTTACGGCCTTGACCCTAACGCACAGAGATTGTTCCAGATTCTCTGAATCTTCGGATGATGTTATGCACAGTTGATGATGATAGATGCAAAGTCTTTGCAATTTTTCGCTGGGTAACACCTTTCTGATATTGCTCCACTATCTTTCTGCGCAACATTGTGGGAATTGGTGATCCGCTACCCATCTTGGCTTCTGAGAGACACTGCCACTCTGAGAAGCTCTTTTTATACCCAATCATGTTGCCAATTGACCTAATTAGTGTTAATTGGTCTTCCAGCTTTTCGTTATGCGCAAATTTACTTTTTCCAGCCTCTTATTGCTACTTGTCCCAACTTTTTTGGGATTTGTTGACACCGTGAAAATTGGAATCAACGTATTTTTCCTTTAAAATGATACATTTACTCGGATTAAACGTTTGATCTGTCATCTACGTTCTATTGACATTTGCCATCTCCACATCATTGCATTCAGTTTTTATTCACAATTTGTTTAGTGTCCCAACTTTTTTGGAATCCGGTTTGTATATATATATCTTTTTCTGTATTATTTATTATAATGTTATGAGTTATTTCTTTTTTATCTGGTTTTACCTATACTTATTATATATTTTTTTACATTTTCCTTTTGGCTATTTGTCTTCGTTACTCTCTGCCTTAACAAGTGCTGTGAATAGCCATCCAAAGGGCCGTTTTCACTTTTAGTGGGATCGGGACTCAGCACCGCCTGATAGCCGCTCCACCCACTACATAGTGAACCGTCTGACTACCCACACTGAGGAACGAAGGATATTCCATCACTTTCATTGCACATACCTTTCCCTAATCAAGTAACAGTTAGGTGTATATATATATATCTTTTAGATACAATGACCATTAATTGAGCTTGCAAGGAAACGTGGAGCCTCCTGTAGAACAAACGCTGGATGCGATCGCTACAGCTGTTCCCTGCAAGCGATCCTTGTAAGACTGTAAACTAATAAAACAAGCATGAAATATGTAAATGTTTATTACTACAAATGAACCTTATACCATGGACTATATACATTGTATTATGGACTTGGGTAATTATGCAGAACATGGCTCTGTTGCTCCCCTCCTCTTCCTGCCCCCTGGCCAGCCTGCCAAAAGTGTTTTTAAATTTCCTTGTGTATGTCACTTTGTTATTATCCTGATTAAGGGGACGCTCCGTCCCAGAAACGCGTTGAGCGTTTATTTTTTATTTTTTTAAATAAAGAAGAACATTTAAAGAACACTGCTTCTCCATCCATATTGCTGGCAGCGCCGACCAGTGGGTTCCATTCTTTTCTTCACATTACATACTTCATAATTTGGCACATTTTGTTAAATTTTTGAACTATTTTACAAACAAATTTTTTTCTAAATAAACCCAAAAATTCTTGTTTGCTATTTTGTATGTATTTTGCAGGCATTTACACTGCTGACTAAAAGTAATATAGCAAAAAAAATACTTAGATTTCAGAGGCTGATTTCTCTTGAAATCGGCTCCACATCAGCTCCATATCATTCAGCTTCAAAATGATGCTGTGTGAGGGTAATTTTACACTTGCGGCAGAGGATTCCGGCAATCCGGACGCAAACGGATGCATTTGTCAGACGGATCCGGATGCGGATCCGTCTGATAAATGCATTGCAATACCGGATCCCTCTTTCTGGTTGTCATCTGGGAAACAGATCCGGTATTTATCTTTTTCACAAATTTTAAAGGTCTGCGCATGCGCAGACCGCAAAACCGGATCCGCTTTTCCGGAACATATGGCATTAATCCATTTCAATGGAAAATAATGCTGATCCGGCATTCTGGCAAGTGTTCAGGATTTTTGGCCGGAGATAAAACTGTAGCATGCTGCGGTATTTTCTCCGGCCAAAAAACTTAAAAGGGACTGAACTGATGCATCCTGAATGGAATGCCCTCCATTCAGAATGCATTAGGATAAAACTGGTACTGAGCCCCTGTGACGGAACTCAGTGCCGGAAAATAAAAACGCTAGTGGGAAAGTACCGAAAGTGCGAAAGTAGGAGCTGATATGATGCGTCTAAAACGCTTCAAAGAACATACTAAGGGTGGGTTGGGTTTGATCTTCTGATCTGTCAGAAGGACAGAAAAAAAAACAGATTATTTATTCTGAGCATCTGTTGTGCTCATTTTGCATCTGTTTTTGTCAGTTCCGTCAGAGATGCGTTATTTTGGGCAGGAGAAAAATTCCTCCTCACAGGTCTTTTTCTCCTGTCGCTGGACCCAGCAATTATGTGACACCCCCTGGTCTGTATACTATACTATTGAATGGATTGGCTGTTATATCCTTATGCTGTGGGTGCTGGCTCACTCTCTTTGTCTTTTATCTGTATCAGTTTTGCCATTATTATGTTTTAATATAGCTTTCATTTTGGTTTGGTGGCATGTTGTCAAACAGAGTAGAGCTGCAGGGTCTTACCAGACCCAGATTAGCTTTGACTGTGTACAATTCCTCCACAGGCAGTGTTTTGACTGGGGTTTCATGGGCCCACCAGAGGAAATTATTCTCAGGGCCCAAACCAGGGTTGGCAACCGTCCAAAAAGTTCTGGACAGTCCTTTTTAAAAAAGTAACTTTTTCCTGTGTCCATGATTTTTTTTAGGCTGGTGGTACTTGGCTAGATTATTTAGGTAGTAATTATCATTATTTTACAGCTAACATTAAATGCTGGTAATGAGTTCTTATCTGTATATAGAGCTATCGACCTGTATTACTTATAATCGTTATCATTCCTTATGGTTTTCCAATTTGTCCGTAAAAAGTGTTGGCTATCTGTGATTTTGGGATAAGTTGTTCAGATAAAGAAAAAATTTGGTTGGCAACCGTGGCCCAAACCTCATACCATCAATAAAGTCAAATAGGTCTTGATTCAAGAAATAGGCCCTAGTATCAATTTATTGTCTCCAAAGTCAGCTCCAAATGTTTTTTTACACTGGACCTTTGGGGTCCATTACTGCATCAGAGCCTGGAACCACCGGCAGATCCTCTGGTCCTTTGGTGGGCCGATACTGCTCACAGGAGTTTTATTCCTCTGTAACTGGGGCTCCTTTGAATGTCCAAGTTAGGTTGCTTTCACATTGTTTTTCATTTAGTTTCTTCTTTGAAATAAAAGTGATAAAAGTGACCAAAACAGATCCTGCAGAAACACAAGAAAAGCTCATTGTTTTAGGGGTCACTGAAATGTTTTCGGCATATATTCTCTTTGCAGCAATATCACAGCAAATGGATCCTAAGGTGGTGACAAGAAAACACTATACGCAGGAAATAATCGCCTGAAGAACGCTAAAAAGTTGTGAATGACCTATTAATACGAGGAGTGTAACATTAACAGGCCCTGTAATAGAACAGCTCCCTCCCGTCCGCGTGACGCACTCACTGCAGGTAATTACCGTCACAGCAAGTCACACTGAACCTGCCACACGTTATGGCCCTGAAAATAGAACAGGCTGCAAAAGTTGTGCAACTTTCCAGCCATTGCAAAACATACTGTACATAATTTATTAGACAGGAGATATCTTGCTTTCAGGTTTCAAACAGAAGAATAACCATACTAGTGTTTTTGAATAGAAGTAGGGCAAGCAAAATGCTGTCTGTAAACCCAGGAGGACGAACTGAGTCATCGCTTAGAAGACAGAAATCATATTGTGCTTGAGGATCAGAGGTCACCCTAGGAAAGAGAGAAGTGGAAACAGGTAGTGGATGTAGATCCCATAGGGGTTGCCACTTTTTGCAAAAATGTCCAATTTCTACTCTTGAGTCGACATTATTGGTCATATCCACCTTTGAAGATTTTTTTGTCTGTGACTTGCTTAGCAGCTGAGAGTATACTGTAATTTTTTTTCTTTATTTTTTTCTCTCTTCCTTCTCCAGGGTGTTGCACAGGTAAGTAATTAGCGTGTAGCTATCTAATTAGGAGGAGTTAAATAGCCAGTCTAGAGGGCAGCACAGTCCTTTGAATCCAGAGGAAAAAAAAACTGTCTGGTTTAAGAGCTGCACTTATACAAGCAGACAAACAATGCGAGTTTGTGAGCGTTCGTGTGTTTGAGTTCAAGTGTGTGTTTGTATTAAGTGTGTGACTTTGGATTACGTGACTTGAGATTCAGGGACTTTAGGAGGGGACTACAGTAAATCAGTTTCTTATCACTGCACTGAATTGTATTTTTTCTCTTTTCTTGCATAATCCCCATTTAGTATGTGTTTCATTATTGACATCGCAGTCCAGTGCACATCTTGTCTAATGTATGCAGTCCTGGAACAGCCGTTTTGAGGGTGCATATTTTTGTTTAAAATGTGAACAAATTGCCAGTTTGGAATCACACATCGTGTATCTAACCAGGTGAGTTTAAACACTGAGAAGCGTTGACAATTTGGAAAAGAGTTTGCTGCTCACTGAGCAAGCACTCTATGGGGTAACAGTTAGAAAGCGGGGTAGAGGGGGGGCGTGTCCGGACGCCGACTAAGATGGCCACGTGAGTGCTTAGCTCCCGCCTGCACCGCTGCACTTCTGGCTTGCGATGCCGGCAATACTGGCCAAATGGGGAAGAAATCAGCTCCCCGAAGAACCTTTGCTCCTCGCCGATCCCCCTCGCCGCCCAGGACACTCGAGGAGGGCTGGACGAGGGCTCCCTTCAAGATGCTCCATGCTGCAAGTAAACTCCCACCATTGTTCCCTCCCACCCCCTCAAAAAGGCGCTCGGATGGGCGCGCGGGAGGAACCACAGGAGCAGAGGGACGAGTCTCTCACCATCAGGGAGACGGCCTCACCCCTGGAGAATCTGCTCCCCAGAGACCTGAATTAGAGCTCTCCCCTACAGCAAGGGACTTCTTACCTGCCACGTCCAGGAGGTCCGGAGACAATATGGCGGCCTTGGAGGACCGCACACAACCGGGGTCTGAGAAAGCAGGTACTGTGATCTTGCCCCCCACACAGAATGTGACCCCTCCATCCTCCTCTAAGAGAACAACCATGGCCCTATCTAAGGACCCCTGGCCTGCCTCTTTAGAAGGTACCCTGCATGCCCTGGCTATTGACAACAGCAGCCCCATATCTCCCACAGGTGCCTGAGCTACCTCACCAAGCCCTCCTTCATTAGCTGCCATGTCCCCCCCCATGCTGCTTCTGAGCCTCCACAATCTTGGGAAGTTTACCTCAGTCAATTCCCTACAAAAGAGGACTTCCGAATGCTCATCTCTGAAGTTAAGGGAGCCTGCAAGGAAGAGATTGCTGCTGTTTGCACCGATATTAAGCATATTGTTGACTGAGTGGACTCATTAGAAAATGTACACGATGACACTAGACAGCGTCTTTGAGGGAAATGGGTTGGCACCTGGAAGACCTGGACAATAGAGGCCACAGAAATAACATCAGAGTCCGGGTCTCCCGGAAGCAACCGGGGATGAAGACTCTTTCGTCACCTTGGAGGCCATATTTAATATAATTCCTGGGGAGCTGTCCTCGCATAAGATCAAACTGCACAGGGCGCTCAAAGTCAAGGGCACCATTACCCGTCCCAGGGACATAACTTGTTGGTCAAAGAGACCATTATGGCGAAGGCTCGGTCTTTACGTAACTTTGAATTTGATGGGGCCTCCATGCAGCTCTTCCCTGACCTTTCCTGGATCACCCTGCAACAAAGGATACACCTACAGCCTCTTCTCACATTTCTTCGAGACCGCTAGATAGCGTACTGTTGGGGATTTCCCTTTGTTCTGTCATCAGGGAAAGCCAGCGACCCTTCGATCCTTCCTAGACCTACATCCTAGGAGCCCCCTGTTGCTGTGGATATTCCGCCCACATACGCTCTTCTTTGTTTTGCCTCTCTGCTATTTAGCCAGTTACATATACAATGTTTATTCAATTCTTGCTTAAATGGTGCAGGCCCCCCCCAAGCACCGGTTGACCCTAGAAGATCCCACTAGTTAATACTTGCTCCGTAAGGAACCTCGGTCAGTCGACTTCTGACACTACAACCCCAGAAGAGGCCTCGATAGTTGCCTCGAGCAGGGATATACATCCCTGGGAATTGTCATTTATTGATAGTTATATTTTTTGAGTTTTGTCTTGTCTCGTCTTGTCTCTCCCTCCCTCTTGTTTCCATATCTCTTTCTAGTTACCTTACATAACTCGATCAAGGCCTTCATGAACTCTGACCTCTTCACCAGACGTGAACTACTTTCTGTGAACATTGGTGAGCTGTATTCTCCCTGCACTCCACTCCCTTCTACATTACCATGGTGCAGTGTATGACCCTAAATGTCAAGGGTCTCAACTCCAACGCCAAGAGGAGACTTTTGCTCTTGGAGTTGAAGTCCCTCAAAGCAGATATAGTGTTTCTTCAAGAAACCCACTTTGACGAAAACTCTTCCTTCTGCTTTGCATCTCACCTGTATCCCACCACATACTCAACCACCTATTCTCGCTGGAAGGCGGGAGTCGCAATCCTCATTTCAGCCCACTGTCCCATTAGAATTGACTCTTCAATATTAGATCCACAGGGGCGCTACATCATTTTGAGGGGTAAGCTAGCAGGTCAGGCAATCACGCTTTGTAATTTACATGCCCCGAACACATCCCAGATTCATTTTCTCAGTAGAGTGCTCCGCAGGGGCTTTGGATTCCCCGATTCACTGGTCCTACTGGGGGGAGACTTTAACACCTTTTTCTCTGACTCCATGGACAGGTTGGCTCTGCCAGGCAGACCCTTACACCCCACACAACAGCGATTAGCTAGGGACTTTTGCAAATTAATCAGGCGATTCTCCTTATACGAACTTTGGCGACTTAATCACCCTACTGATAGGTCCTTTTCCTTTTATTTTGCACCACATGGTACCCACACCCGCATTGATTTTTTTTCAGGACCATCTCCACTCTCCGTGTGCTAAAGGGTGCTAACATGAGTCAAATAACCTGGTCTGACCATGCCCCAGTTACGGCTGGAATAGACCTAGGGTCTGGTTGTACTCGCCAATGTCACTGGCGTCTTAATGATACCCTCCTTAAGAGACCATTATTACGGGACGAACTACGCGGTCACCTAAAGTCCTATTTTGAACTTTAAACAACTAAAGCAAATAGTTGACGTTAGAGCTCATTTGCATAGGAAGTCCATGGGAAAGGTCGACAAACTAATGTTATATTCCCGACAACGGTATTATGCTTGAGGAATAAGCCCCACACACTGCTGGCCAAACAACTTAGGAATCGACCCCAACAAACGGGCCCATGTGCCGTTAAGGCAGCAAATGGGATGGTTCACTACGACCCCAGGGAAGTAGCGGAGCGATTCTCGACCTACTATACTGCCCTCTATAATCTGCCCAGTAACCTCCCCACAAACTAAGGGACTAGAGAGCGCTTACTACAGTCATACTTGGCCTCATGCAACCTTCCCACCCTCTAAAGTGATGATAATACCGCCCTTAATAGACCTGTGACTGCGGAAGAGATAGAGGAGGTAATTGAACACTTACCGGATGGCAAGTCTGCAGGCCCTGACCGCTTCTCCTATAAATATTATAAGATCTTCAAGACAGAACCTATTCCCCATATGGCAAATCTATTTAACCGATTCTTATCAGGTGATACGGTGCCTACTCCCATGGCCCACTCGTATCTTACATTGATTCCAAAACCCAGAAAGGATCCCCTAGAATGCCAAAATTATAGGCCCATTGCATTACTTAATTCGGACCTCGAGATTTTTACTAAAATACTGGCCTCCCGATTTAACGCATTCCTTCCTTCCTTGATTCATAAAGACCAGGTGGGTTTTGTCCCATGTCGACAGGGCAGTGACAACACAAGGCGGATCATCGACTTGATGGAGGTGGTTGCCCGCTTGGGGGAGGAGGCATTGCTTCTTAGTTTAGACGCTTGTATGCAACCTTGAAGGCATATGGCCTCTCTGGCCCTTTTGTTCAGGCCATCCGAGGCTTATACTCCTCCCCCACAGCGACAATCAAGCTACCACACGCTGAGTCTCGACCAATACACATAACTAACTGGACAAGACAGGGATGTCCCCTATCCCCCTTGCTATTTGCGATGTGTATCGAACCTCTAGCGGCCAAAATCAGGGCTAGCCCGGACATTAGGGGCATCATGGTCAGGAATAAAGAATTTAAACTGTCATTGTGTGTGGATGATGTCCTCCTCACCCTCACTAATCTTCATGTCTCCCTCCCAAATCTCCACTCAATTTTGCAGGAATTTGGGCGACTGTCAGGGTATAAGGTCAACACCCATAAAACTGAGGCTCTCCCCTTCAATATACCTCTGGTGACTCTTGGCTTCCTTTGAGCAAATTTTCCTTATCATTGGAAGGAGGACTCCTTGCGATACTTGGGTGTTGACCTTACCCCCCGTTAGATGGATCTGTACAGAGCTAATTTCCCTCGTATGTATAAATAAATTAGAGATCTTCTCACCAAGTGGCACACACTCCCACTATCCTTTTTACCTAAGATCCTGTACCTGTTTGAGACCTTACCCGTTCCGGTTCCCCTTAAAGATCTGAGATCTGTTCAGTCCCAGCTGCTCCGATTTATATGGGTTGAGAGTACTCCCAGACAAAGTCTCAGGGTGGTCTGGGAGTACCTGACCTGATCAAATATTATTGGGCAGCTCAGTTACGCTGCATCACAGCTTTGGCATCTCTGCAGCCTTATTCTATCTGGATGCAGATAGAGAGACTCTGGCTGGCTCCTATACACCCTAACTCTTTGCTATGGTCTAGCCCATATAGTATGTCATCGCCCAGGGAAATGTTGGGGCCCATGGCCTCCACTAAATCCATCTGGCGGACCTGTAGTAGTAGGTTTCCTCTGGTCTCACGTCACTCTTCTATGACCTCCTTTCTATATCATTCCCAGCAAGTCTCACCACTTCAGCGACAAGATTATGGTTTCAACACAACATTGTTTGCTATGCAGACATTGTAGACCCATTCATTAGGGACTTATTTTCCTTCCCAGCTATTCAGAAAGAATATGGCCTACCCTCTTCGACCAATTATTTCTACATCCAAATTAGACACTTCGCCCAATCCATTTTCTCAGGACTCAACGTTTCCCTCCCAACGATATGTGAGCGCCTTTGTAGAAGAGGGGTGCATACGAAGGGGCTCATATCTGAACTATACTCCATTTTGCTGACCCCCTTGCCAGAACGGATTCAAAGACATTCTTTCCAATGGGAAGAATACTTGAGGAGAGTTCTGCCAGACGCACCATGGCGCCTTATATGGAGGAGAGCAGCGAAATCTATAATGTCAGTCCTCTGCCAAGAGAACCAGTACAAGATCCTGATGTACTAGTACCCAATTCCTGATCCCCTCCATAGATTGAACCTGCCAGTTGTGAAGGTCTGTTGGAGATGTGGGACACAGATGGGTACTTGACATCATATTTTCTGGGACTGCCCCCTAACACGCCCCTTTTGGACCAGAGTCAGTGCTTTCTTGAGTGACATTTTCGCCTCCAGTATACCACCTGACCCCATATCTTTTTTACTCAATATCACTACAGCACATATAAGAAAACATTTACGTAAACTGTTAATTCAGGTACTGACTGCAGCCCACTGCCTTAGTACCCGCTTCTGGAAACGCCCTGACCCCCCCCAAAGGTCTCAGACCTATATGCCAGGGTGACGGAGGTCCGGACCTTGGAATATACGACTGCAATGTTTCAGGACAAAATAGATTTATTCCATGCTATCTGGGATGCCTGGGACAATTATTGGGCTAATAGACAACCTTAAGGCCCAAGAGAATACAGTAATCCTCTTTCCTCCCTCTCCCCTTAATGTGTCATTGTCTGTGTTGTCTATGTTTTTCTTTACTCGGCCCAGTTTTCCAGGAACCCAAACCCTCCTTCCTACACCAGTTCTTGAGCAACTTGTTAGTCTCCCTAATCGCCCACTGCATTTCTTGTGTGGCTCATGGTACAGGTAGTATTTCGGAAAACACTTCCTTTGAGGTTCTTGCCCTAAGCTTGTGACCTAAATCCCTAAAATAATTTTTAAGGACACTCCACCTTCCTCTAACTTTGTCATTGGTTCCGATATGGACCATGACTGCTGGATCTTCTCCAGCCCCTCCCAGTAATCTGTCAACCCGATCTACGATGTGTTGAACTCGAGCGACAGGAAGACAACACACCGTTCGATGATCCCTGTCTTTGTGACAGATCGCCCTATTTGTACCCCTATTTATTGAGTCTCCCACTACTAGCACCTGTCTGGCCTGCCCTGCTCTCCTGGTCCCCTGCTTACTGGAGCTGACATTCCCCTGACTGGCAGAGGAAGGGTCCGGCTACAGCAGTGCTCTCCCTGAACTGACATCCCCCTCATCTGCCAACCTTGCAAACTTGTTGGGGTATGTCAGATCAGGGCTAGCCTCCCTGGCACTCTTCCCTCTACCCCGCTTTATGTTTATATAATTGTGTTTTTATTGAAATACAACAAAACAATTCTGTTTCAACTGTATGCACAATTGTACAAGGTAAAGTGAACACAGCAATATTCACGACACAACCGAGTAAAGAAAAACATAGACAACACAGACGATGACACATTAAGGGGAGGGGGAGGGGGAGGAAAGAGGATTACTGTATTCTCTTGGGCTTTAAGGTTGTCTATTAGCCCAATAATTGTCCCAGGCATCCCAGATAGCATGGAATAAATCTATTTTGTCCTGAAACATTGCAGTCATATATTCCAAGGTCCGGACCTCCGTCACCCTGGCATATAGGTCTGAGACCTTTGGGGGGGGTCAGGGCGTTTCCAGAAGTGGGTACTAAGTCAGCGGGCTGCAGTCAGTACCTGAATTAACAGTTTAAGTAAATGTTTTCTTATATGTGCTGTAGTGATATTGAGTAAAAAAGATATGGGGTCAGGTGGTATACTGGAGGCGAAAATGTCACTCAAGAGAGCACTGACTCTGGTCCAAAAGGGGCGTATTAGGGGGCAGTCCCAGAAAATATGATGTCAAGTACCCACCTGTGTCCCACATCTCCAACAGACCTTCACAACTGGCAGGTTCAATCTATGGAGGGGATCAGGAATTGGGTACTAGTACATCAGGATCTTGTACTGGTTCTCTTGGCAGAGGACTGACATTGAAGATTTCGCTGCTCTCCTCCATATAAGGCGCCACGGTGCGTCTGGCAGAACTCTCCTCAAGTATTCTTCCCATCGGAAAGAATGTCTTTGAATCCGTTCTGGCAAGGGGGTCAGCAAAATGGAGTATAGTTCAGATATGAGCCCCTTCGTATGCACCCCTTTCTACAAAGGTGCTCACATGTCGTTGGGAGGGAAACGTTGAGTCCTGAGAAAATGGATTGGGGCGAAGTGTCTAATTTGGATGTAGAAGTAATTGGTCGAAGAGGGTAGGCCATATTTTTTCTGAATAGCTGGGAAGGAAAATAAGTCCCTAATGAATGGGTCTACAATGTCTGCATAGCAAACAATGTTGTGTTGAAACCATAATCTTGTCGCTGAAGTGGTGAGACTTGCTGGGAATAGAGGGTGATATAGAAAGGAGGTCATAGAAGAGTGACGTGAGACCAGAGGAAACCTACTACTACAGGTCCGCCAGATGGATTTAGTGGAGGCCATGGGCCTCAACATTTCCCTGGGCGATGACATACTATATGGGATAGACCATAGCAAAAAGTTAGGGTGTATAGGAGCCAGCCAGAGTCTCTCTATCTGCATCCAGATAGAATAAGGCTGCAGAGATGCCCAAGCTGTGATGCAGCGTAACTGAGCTGCCCAATAATATTTGATCAGGTCAGGTACTCCCAGACCACCCTGAGACTTGGTCTGGGAGTACTCTCAACCCATATAAATCGGAGCAGCTGGGACTGAACAGATCTCAGATCTTAAAGGGGAACCGGAACGGGTAAGGTCTCAAACAGGTACAGGATCTTAGGTAAAATTGTCATTTTTACCGCCACAATGCGACCTAGGAAGGATAGTGGGAGTGTGTGCCACTTGGTGAGAAGATCTCTAATTTATTTATACATACGAGGGAAATTAGCTCTGTACAGATCCATCTAACGGGGGGTAAGGTCAACACCCAAGTATCGCAAGGAGTCCTCCTTCCAATGATAAGGAAAATTTGCTTAAAGGAAGCCAAGAGTCACCTGAGGTATATTGAAGGGGAGAGCCTCAGTTTTATGGGTGTTGACCTTATACCCTGACAGTCGCCCAAATTCCTGCAAAATTGAGTGGAGATTTGGGAGGGAGACATGAAGATTAGTGAGGGTGAGGAGGACATCATCCACACACAATGACAGTTTAAATTCTTTATTCCTGACCATGATGCCCCTAATGTCCGGGCTAGCCCTGATTTTGGCCGCTAGAGGTTCGATATACATCGCAAATAGCAAGGGGGATAGGGGACATCCCTGTCTTGTCCAGTTAGTTATGTGTATTGGTCGAGACTCAGCGTGTGGTAGCTTGATTGTCGCTGTGGGGGAGGAGTATAAGCCTCGGATGGCCTGAACAAAAGGGCCAGAGAGGCCATATGCCTTCAAGGTAGCATACAAGCGTCTAAACTAAGAAGCAATGCCTCCTCCCCCGAGCGGGCAACCACCTCCATCAAGTCGATGATCCGTTTTGTGTTGTCACTGCCCTGTCGACATGGGACAAAACCCACCTGGTCTTTATGAATCAAGGAAGGAAGGAATGCGTTAAATCGGGAGGCCAGTATTTTTGTAAAAATCTTGAGGTCCGAATTAAGTAATGCAATGGGCATATAATTTTGGCATTCTAGGGGATCCTTTCTGGGTTTTGGAATCAATGTAAGATACGAGTGGGCCATGGGAGTAGGCACCGTATCACCTGATAAGAATCGGTTAAATAGATTTGCCATATGGGGAATAGGTTCTGTCTTGAAGATCTTATAATATTTATAGGAGAAGCCGTCAGGGCCTGCGGACTTGCCATCCGCTAAGTGTTCAATTACCTCCTCTATCTCTTCCGCAGTCACAGGTCTATTAAGGGCGGTATTATCATCACTTTAGAGGGTGGGAAGGTTGCATGAGGCCAAGTATGACTGTAGTAAGCGCTCTCTAGTCCCTTAGTTTGTGGGGAGGTTACTGGGCAGATTATAGAGGGCAGTATAGTAGGTCGAGAATCGCTCCGCTACTTCCCTGGGGTCGTAGTGAACCATCCCATCTGCTGCCTTAACGGCACATGGGCCCGTTTGTTGGGGTCGATTCCTAAGTTGTTTGGCCAGCAGTGTGTGGGGCTTACTCCTCAAGCATAATACCGTTGTCGGGAATATAACATTAGTTTGTCGGCCTTTCCCATGGATATCCTATGCAAATGAGCTCTAACGTCAACTATTTGCTTTAGCGTGCGTCGGGTAGGATTGGTAGACATTGTCTCCTCTATTCTATGCAAACGAGATTTCAAGGACCGTACTGTGGCTATCGAGTCTTTTTTAATCTTGTGCTCAGGGCGATACAGTGCCCTCTCATTACCGCCTTATGGGTCTCCCATAAGAATTGTATATCCCCCACTGACCCTTGGTTAAGTTCAAAATAGGACTTTAGGTGACCGTGTAGTTCATCCGGTAATAATGGTCTCTTAAGGAGGGTATCATTAAGACGCCAGTGACATTGGCGAGTACAACCAGACCCTAGGTCTATTTCAGCCGTAACTGGGGCATGGTCGGACCTGGTGATTTGACTCATGTTAGCCCCCTTTAGCACACGGATGATGGTCCTGAAAAAAAATCAATGCGGGCTTGGGTACCATGTGGTGCAAAATAAAAGGAGAAGGACCTATAAGTAGGGTGATTAAGTCGCCAAAGTTCGTATAAGGAGAATCGCCTGATTAATTTGCAAAAGTCCCTAGCTAATCGCTGTTGTGTGGGGTGTAAGGGTCTGCCTGGCAGAGCCAACCTGTCCATGGAGTCAGAGAAAATGGTGTTAAAGTCTCCCCCCAGTAGGACCAGTGAATCGGGGAATCCAAAGCCCCTGCGGAGCACTCTACTGAGAAAATGAATCTGGGATGTGTTCGGGGCATGTAAATTACAAAGCGTGATTGCCTGACCTTCTAGCTTACCCCTCAAAATGATGTAGCACCCCTGTGGATCTAATATTGAAGAGTCAATTCTAATGGGACAGTGGGCTGAAAAATCAATGCGGGCTTGGGTACCATGTGGTGCAAAATAAAAGGAGAAGGACCTATAAGTAGGGTGATTAAGTCGCCAAAGTTCGTATAAGGAGAATCGCCTGATTAATTTGCAAAAGTCCCTAGCTAATCGCTGTTGTGTGGGGTGTAAGGGTCTGCCTGGCAGAGCCAACCTGTCCATGGAGTCAGAGAAAATGGTGTTAAAGTCTCCCCCCAGTAGGACCAGTGAATCGGGGAATCCAAAGCCCCTGCGGAGCACTCTACTGAGAAAATGAATCTGGGATGTGTTCGGGGCATGTAAATTACAAAGCGTGATTGCCTGACCTTCTAGCTTACCCCTCAAAATGATGTAGCACCCCTGTGGATCTAATATTGAAGAGTCAATTCTAATGGGACAGTGGGCTGAAATGAGGATTGCGACTCCCACCATCCGACGAGAATGGGTGGCTGAGTATGTGGTGGGATACAGGTGAGATGCAAAGCAGAAGGAAGAGTTTTCGTCAAAGTGGGTTTCTTGAAGAAACACTATATCTGCTTTGAGGGACTTCAACTCCAAGAGCAAAAGTCTCCTCTTGGCATTGGAGTTGAGACCCTTGACATTTAGGGTCATACACTGCACCATGGTAATGTAGAAGGGAGTGGAGTGCAGGGAGAATACAGCTCACCAATGTTCACAGAAAGTAGTTCACGTCTGGTGAAGAGGTCAGAGTTCATGAAGGCCTTGATCGAGTTATGTAAGGTAACTAGAAAGAGATATGGAAACAAGAGGGAGGGAGAGACAAGACGAGACAAGACAAAACTCAAAAAATATAACTATCAATAAATGACAATTCCCAGGGATGTATATCCCTGCTCGATGGAACTATCGAGGCCTCTTCTGGGGTTGTAGTGTCAGAAGTCGACTGACCGAGGTTCCTTACGGAGCAAGTATTAACTAGTGGGATCTTCTAGGGTCAACCGGTGCTTGGGGGGGGCCCGCACCATTTAAGCAATAATTGAATAAACATTGTATATGTAACTGGCTAAATAGCAGAGAGGCATAACAAAGAGCATATGTGGGCGGAATATCCACAGCAACAGGGGGCTCCTAGGATGCAGTTCTAGTAAGGATCGAAGGGTCGCTGGCTTTCCCTGATGACAGAACAAAGGGAAATCCCCAACAGTACGCTATCTGGCGGTCTCGTAGAAATGTGAGAAGAGGCTGTAGGTGTCTCCTTTTTTGCATGGTGATCCAGGAAAGGTCAGGGAAGAGCTGCACGGAGGCCCCATCAAATTCAAAGTTACGTAAAGACCGAGCCTTCGTCATAATGGTCTCTTTGAGAGTGTAATCATGAACACAACAAATTATGTCCCTGGGACAGGTAATGGTGCCCTTGACTTTGAGCGCCCTGTGCAGTTTGATCTTATGTGAGGACAGCTCCCCAAGAATTATATTAAATTTGGCCTCCAAGGTGACGAAAAAAGACCCCGGACTCTGATGTTATTTCTGTGGCCTCTATTGTCCAGGTCTTCCAGGTGCCGACTCATTTCCCTCAGAGCCGCTGTCTGGTGTCATCGTGTGCATTTTCTAATGAGTCCACTCAGTCAACAATATGCTCAATATCAGTGCAAACAGCAGCAATCTCTGCCCTACAGGCTCCCTTAACTTCAGAGATGAGCATCCGGAAGTCCTCTTTTGTAGGGAATTGACTGAGGTAAACTTCCCAAGATTGTGGGGGCTCAGAAGCAGCAAGGGGGGATATAGCAGCTAATGAAGGAGGGCTTGGTGAGGTAGCTCAGGCACCTGTGGGAGATATGGGGCTGCTGTTGTCAGTAGCCAGGGCATGCAGGGTACCTTCTAAAGAGGCAGGCCAGGGGTCCTTAGATAGGGCCATGGTTGTTCTCTTAGAGGAGTATGGAGGGGTCACATTCTGTGTGGGGGGCAAGATCACAGTACCTGCTTTCTCAGACCGCGGTTGTGCGCGGTACTTCAAGGCCGCCATATTGTCTCCTGACCTCCTGGACATGGCAGGTAAGAAGTCCCTTGCTGTAGGGGAGAGCTCTAATCCAGGTCTCTGGGGAGCAAATTATCCAGGGGTGAGGCCGTCTCCCTGATGGTGAGAGACTCGTCCCTCCGCTCCTGTGGTTCCTCCCGTGCGCCCATCCGAGCGCCTTGTTGAGGGGGCGGGAGGGAACAATGGCGGGAGTTTACTTGCAGCGTGGAGCACCTTGAAGGGAGCCCTCGTCCAGCCCTCCTCGAGTGTCCTGGGCGACGAGGGGGATCGGCGAGGAGGAAAGGTTCTTCGGGGAGCTGATTTCTTCCCCATTTGGCTAGTATTGCCGGCATCGCAAGCCAGAAGTGCAGCGGTGCAGGCGGGAGCTAAGCACTCACGTTGCCATCTTAGTTGGCGTCCGGACACGCCCCCCCCCCCCCCTCTACCCCGCTTTCTAATTATTACCCCAAAGAGTGCTTGCTCAGTGAGCAGCAAACTCTTTTCCAAATTGTCAACGCTTCTCAGTGTTGAAACTCACCTGGTTAGATACACGATGTGCGATTCCAAACTGGCAATTTGTTCAAATTTTTAACAAAAATATGCACCCTCAAATGGCTGTTCCAAGACTGCATACATTAGACAAGATGTGCACTGGATGTGGAGGAGTGTTTAAACTAGAGACTGGGGGAGGGAAATTACGTTATTGGATGGGAAGATAGTGCAGATAGAGCAAGGCAAGGTAGTGGGACTGGGGGAGGAATGGAAGGAGGGAATAGAACACTTCAGAAGGAAAGGTGTAGGGTAAAAAATATACATAACCTCTCAAATGTATGTATACTAATGCCAGAAGCCTGACTAATAAAACTGGGGAACTGGAATTAGTGATGTGTGAGGAGGACTATGACATAGTGGGAATAACTGAGACATGGCTGGATGATAGCTATGACTGGGCAGTTAATGTACAGGGTTACAGTCTGTTTAGAAAGGATCGTCAAAACCGGAGAGGGGGAGAGGTTTGCCTTTATGTAAAGTCCTGTCTAAAGCCCACAGTCCGGGAAGATATAAGTGAGGGACATGAACATGTGGAGTCACTGTGGGTAGAGATATATGGAGGCAAAAACAATAATAAAATACTAATAGGAGTTTATTATAAACCACCCAAAATACCAGAGTCCACAGAAAATCTGCTACTAAACGAGATAGATGAGGCGGCAAATCATAATGAGGTCCTTATTTGAGGGGACTTCAACTACCCAGATATAGACTGGGAAACTGAAACCTGTACATCTCATAAAGGAAACAGGTTCTTGGGGATAACCAAAGACAATTACCTTTCCCAACTGGTTCAGGACCCGGCTAGAGGGACAGCCATACTGGACTTAGTATTAACCAATAGACCTGACAGAACAACAGATGTGCAGGTTGGGGGACACCTGGGAAATAGTGACCATAAAGTAATAACCTTCCAATTGTCATTCAAAAGAGTGTTTCTTCAGGAAGGAACAAAAATACCAAACTTCAAAAAAGCTAAATTTAGCCAACTGAGAGAGGCCATAGGCGTAACTAACTGGGACAAAGTCCTCAAAAATAAAAATACAGCCACAAAATTGGATATTTTTAAAAGCATCCCAAAATCTAATTGTGAGAGGTACATACCTTATGGGAATAAAAGGTTAAGGAACAAGAAAAAAAAAAATCAATGTGGATAAATAGAACTGTAAAGAAAGGAATAAATGACAAAAAAGAAAGCATTTAAATCACTAAAACAGGAGGGTAGTGAGGAAGCACTGATAAACTATAAGGAAAAAAATTGAATATGTAAAAAACAAATAAAAGCAGCCAAACTAGAGACCGAGAGATTAATTGCCAAAGAGAGCAAAACTAACCCTAAAATGTTCTTTAATTATATAAATGGTAAAAAGTATAAATCTGAAGGTGTCGGCCCTCTAAAGAGTAATGAGGGGGGAGTTGCAGAGAGCAATGAGGAGAAAGCAAAGCTGTTAAATATTTTTTTCCCCAATATATTCACTGAGGAAAATAAACTGTCAGATAAAATGCTGAATGTAAAAATAAATTCCCCATTAAAAGTGTCCTGTCTGAGCCAGGAAGAAGTACAGCGGTATACTGACAGGGAGTGTTCCACAGGATTGGCGCATAGCAAATGTGGTGCCAATAGAAACATAGAAACATAGAATGTGTCGGCAGATAAGAACCATTTGGCCCATCTAGTCTGCCCAATATACTGAATACTATGGATAGCCCCCGGCCCTATCTTATATGAAGGATGGCCTTATGCCTATCCCATGCATGCTTAAACCCCTTCACTGTATTTGCAGCTACCACTTCTGCAGGAAGGCTATTCCATGCATCCACTACTCTCTCAGTAAAGTAATACTTCCTTATATTACTTTTAAACCTTTGCCCCTCTAATTTAAAACTGTGTCCTCTTGTGGTAGTTTTTCTTCTTTTAAATATGCTCTCTTCCTTTACCGAGTTGATTCCCTTTATGTATTTAAAAGTTTCTATCATATCCCCTCTGTCTCTTCTTTCTTCCAAGCTATACATATTAAGGTCCTTTAACCTTTCCTGGTAAGTTTTATCCTGCAATCCATGTACTAGTTTAGTAGCTCTTCTCTGAACTCTCTCTAGAGTATCTATATCCTTCTGGAGATATGGCCTCCAGTACTGCGCACAATACTCCAAGTGAGGTCTCACCAGTGTTCTGTACAGCGGCATAAGCACTTCACTCTTTCTACTGCTTATACCTCTCCCTATACATCCAAGCATTCTGCTGGCATTTCGTGCTGCTCTATTACATTGTCTTCCCACCTTTAAGTCTTCTGAAATAATTACTCCTAAATCCCTTTCCTCAGATACTGAGGTCAGGACTGTGTCAAATATTCTATATTCTGCCCTTGGGTTTTTACGCCCCAGGTGCATTATCTTGCACTTATCCACATTAAATTTCAGTTTCCAGAGTTCTGACCATTCTTCTAGTTTTCCTAAATCCTTTTCCATTTGGCGTTTCCCTCCAGGAACATCAACCCTGTTACATATCTTTGTGTCATCAGCAAAAAGACAAACCTTACCAGCGAGGCCTTTTGCAATATCACTTATGAAGATATTAAACAAAATCGGTCCCAGTACAGATCCCTGTGGAACCCCACTGGTAACATTACCTTGTTTTGAATGTTCTCCATTGACTACAACCCTCTGTTGTCTGTCACTCAGCCACTGCCTAATCCACTCAACAATATGGGAGTCCATGCTCAATGACTGCAGTTTATTGATAAGTCTTCTATGTGGGACAGTGTCAAAAGCCTTACTAAAATCTAGATATGCGATGTCTACTGCACCTCCACCGTCTATTATTTTATTCACCCAGTCAAAAAAATCTATAAGATTTGTTTGACATGATCTCCCTGAAGTAAACCCATGTTGTTTTTCATCTTGCAATCCATGGGATTTTAGATGTTCCACAATCCTATCCTTTAATAGGGTTTCCATTAATTTGCCTACTATTGATGTCAGACTCACTGGTCTATAGTTGCTCGATTCCTCCCTACTACCTTTCTTGTGAATGGGCACGACATTTGCCAATTTCCAATCTTCCGGGACGACTCCTGTTACTAATGATTGGTTAAATAAATCTGTTAACGGTTTTGCCAGCTCACCACTAAGCTCTTTTAATAATTTTGGGTGTATCTCATCAGGCCCCTGTGACTTATCTGTCTTCACCTTAGACAGCAAACTTAGAACATCTTCCTCTGTAAAGATACATGCATCAAACGATTTAATAGTCATTCTTTCTAGTGGAGGTCCTTCTCCTTTTTCTTTTGTAAAAACTGAACAGAAGTATTCATTAAGGCAGTCGGCTAGCCCTTTATTCTCTTCTACATACCTTCCGTCCTTTGTTTTTAATTTAGTTATTCCTTGTTTTAATTTCCTTTTTTCATTTATATATCTGAAGAATGTCTTATCCCCTTTTTTCATAGACTGAGCTAGTTTTTCTTCTGCCTGCGCTTTAGAAGTTCTTATAACTTGCTTGGCCTCTCTCTGCCTAATCTTGTAGATTTCCTTATCTTCATTGCTCTGGGTTTTTTTATAATTACAAAATGCTAGCTTTTTATTTTTAATGATTTGGGCCACTTCTGCTGAGTACCACATTGGTACTTCTGCTGAGTACCACATATTCAAAAAGGGTCCAAAAACAGAGCCCGGAAACTATAGGCCGGTAAGTTTAACATCTTTCGTGGGTTAACTGTTTGAAGGTTTTCTAAGAGATGCGATCTTGGAGTACCTCAATGAAAATAAGCAAATAATGCCATATCAGCATGGCTTCATGAGGGATCGGTCATGTCAAACTAATTTAATCAGTTTCTATGAGGAGGTAAGTTCTAGACTTCACAGCGGCGAATCAATGCATATGGACCTTTGTACATCTGTGAGATTTCATATAGATATACTTTAAAGTACAGACAGATGAAAGATAAGGGTAAAACAGTGAGTGCTAACTGCTGCTACTAAATCCCTCCCTAACTACAAATTCTGAGGGGGCACTGTACCATTTAAAGGGCTTTTCTCAGAGTACAATACTGATGACCTATCCTCAGTATAGGTCATTAACAAGGGCAATTTCCCGGTGGGCTGGTGCCCAGGGGGCCGCTCGAGCTCTCCTTATGGTTGCCAGCTGGGTACATAATAGTCTGATACTTGCAGCATTAATTAATGCTAGGGGCATCAGGTACTAATGCACCTGGCCAGCGGCTGCAGGTGCCCTCCTGAAAATAACTGTATCACCATCCTCATAGTTAAATGCTGTAGCGAGGGGGGCAGTATTTAATGCTGTACTGTGGTATTTGGTTCTGCTAGGGCTGTATTTTGTGCTGCACTGTGATATTTGGTTCTGCTGGGGTGGTATTTTGTGCTGCACTGTGATATTTGGTTCTGCTGGGGTGGTATTTTGTGCTGCACTGTGATATTTGGTTCTGCTGGGTGGTATTTCATGCTGTACTGTGATATTTGGTTCTGCTGGGTGGTATTTTGTGCTGCACTGTGATATTTAGTTCTGCTGAGGCAGTATTTTGTGCTGCACTGTGATATTTGTTTCTGCTGGGAGGTATTTTGTGCTGCACTGTGATATTTGGTTCTGCTGGGGAGGTATTTTGTGCTGCACTGTGATATTTGGTTCTGCTGGGGCAGTATTTTGTGCTGCACTATGGTGTTGCAGTTCCTGCCTGCTTCTGTTGCCCCCTCTTTTGGACCCGCTGTGGTAATGTGAACAGTGCTGGAAGGTGTGTTGTCCCACTTCAGGTACCTCAGATGGGTGAGACAGAAAATCCAGAGAGTGGCAGTAGTCTCAGCAAAGCATAGTTTGCTGAGACATTTTTGTATACATTTTCAGGGCTGGATTTTACTTGGACTGGTGGCTAGGCTTGGTAGAGGGAGTTGCCAGTCCACACCCTTCCAGTATGGGTTTTCCTTTCTACCTGAGGTGATCGCAGGTGAGGCCTGCTGTAATCAGGCTGGCATAAAGCGCTTCAGAGTAGGTCAGTCTGGAGAGGGAGAAGTGTCTGTGATACTGGAGCAGAGGCTCTGTGTCTGGTCTCATTCAGGAGGACTGAGGGGCCACAAGGCTATGCGAAGCCTGATCTCTCCCCTGTGTGGACTGATGCTTGATGAGTGGAACCTGCTAAGGCTTGGAGCCTGAGACCCTGACACTAAGCGGTACTTAGAGGTGAGTCAGGGAAACCTATATGTTTAGGTAGAGCCCAGACGGGCAGGAGTTTATTTTGTATAACTGTTTATGTTTACGTGGATGTGCCGCAATAAAACACAGTTTTGGTCCTTAAATCCTGGTGTCTGTGAAGATGTCTCTGAGTGTGTCCCCCTGAAAGAGAGCTACCCCTTACACCGCCTACAACATGTGGCCACTTTTAGTTTAGTTTAGTTTTTTAGTTCCGTTCTGAAACTACAACTCCCAGAATTCTCCATTCACTTCTAAGAGGGTTACAAGAATGACTAAGTGTGCATACTGGGAGTTGTAGGTTCGCAGCAGCTGTAGTGCCAAAGGTTGCTGACCCCTGATGCAGCGTACTCAAGTTAGGTGTAGAAATGTTCCTGGGTGTTGTAGTGCAATAGACACTAACCTGAGACGGCTGACTCTCTGCAAGGGCAGGTGATGATGAGAAATGTTCGTGACGCCAGTGCCAATTAAACGGTGGCACGCCGTTTGCTGATAGCAGGAATAACTGAGGAACCACGTGATGTTAAAACAGAATTCAAACTTTAGTAGTCATCATTTAGGGACATTGACGGAAGCGCAGTTCCTTTGAAGACAGTTGATTTTCAATACAGTTGATGCAGGCAATATATATGCATATAGCAAGGTGACTTTAGAGTGTTAAACACAGGACTTGCAGTACAGGCAGCTTGCACTCTATTCCTGACTGATCCTGGAACATAGAAACTCTTCTCCAAGGTCCAATGCCCTAGCTCTGGCGTATATCCTTGGTTTTATCTCTATCAAGTACCTCCTCTGTAGTCTTGAGTACCTCTTGCTTTTCTTGACTTGCCTCTGTCTCTCCCAGCACTGACTCTGGAAACTTCTGAACTCCCTCAGTGTCCTCAGGCTGATTAGCGGTGGTGTTCCTGCTTCTGCATATATATATTCAGGAGGGGAACCTTTTCCTTGGATCTGGAACCCGGTTACAGGGACTGCATTACCCTCTCCTGGTCCACAGGCTTCAGGCCTGGACTTGACTCTGACATAGCCTAATCTCTGGTTAGACTAGACTACAGACTTCAACCACAACTTTAGACTGACTTTCCTTTCCCTGACTGGGCCTTATATAAACTAGGGCTCCCTAGCTCCCTCTAGTGACTAAGAGCTGGAATGACACCCCTAGCAGGCCTGTACATGCACATTTTACAGCAACAGGGAAATACATAGCATTACATTACATTTTATAAAGATGACTTATACCAACTTTCCCATAGATAAGGGGGACGACAGCACACAAGTGACCCTTCTGTAGTGACGGGCTTTACAATCCCCGTACACTACATACCCCACTGCTTTAAGCTGAGTACGACCTCGTACTCCATCAGGGCCCGCCCAACTGGAATCTTTACCTGAAACAGAAAAAGAGACATGCAAGCATACATATATGTCATTCATCTGCATTTACATTCATATCAGGTCCAATTGGCAAAGGTGAAGGGTGGTGACAAGGGGCGTCGTTCTCTTCTCTCAGGATAGTGAATGGAACTGGGGCGCTGACCTGGCAGCACATTAATACCAGGATAGTCCATGACAATGAATAAGTCCATATTAGAACAGCAAGAAACGGTAAAACAGTATAAAAGTTCTTGGAGGCTCAAAGAACAAATATTGAGTCCGTACCCAGGTTATTTTCCTATAAATCACAGAGGCTCTCATGCGGTGGAGTCCATCTCTGGGCACATTTCCTTTTTAAAAGAGCAAAAATCTCAGAGGCTCAGGTTCTTTTGAGTCTATCTCCGGGCACGGTTCCTTAGTATAAAGTTGCACAATATAAAACAAGTGCTGGAATACCCCTTATCAACCTGAAAAGGGGGTTAAGGGTAAGAGGTGCAACAAAGGAACAGGCACAACTTGGCGTGGGATAGCAAAAGCAGGCAGGAGGTCCTGGAAACAAACTTGGCTTTGTCGACTTTGATATTTCAGTGGTCAACACCTACCACTGAGCCGTGGATAAACTGGCAGCAGCAACAAACGACCAGGAAACATAGGACTCCTGTCCTGGAAGGGTTAAGTCCTCAACATCATCTTTTCTTAGCAAAATAAATCAAAGGCCTAGCAGGCTGATTCACAGTGGCATGTCATAATCACCTGGCTCTGCTGGCAAATACGGCCTGTAGTAGTCCTCTACAGGAGGATGTGCCCACATTACAGTGTTAGGGGGCAGCTGCAAAGTGAAGGGACCCCTAATAGGTATTGGCCCCATAGGCCCAGGGGCAAACACTCTTGTGGACCGTACCGGTCCCGGCACAATGATTGTGGGTTGTGCTGCATTGGGTACCGCCGCCGCAAGCGGTCCGGTGGGCTCAGTACAGCAGTTCACAGCACTAGTGGGTCCTCTTTGGGGCCGCAACGGAGCGGGGGTGACAGAAGGTGGTCTACGGGTGGTGACAGGCACCCTTACCTCATCCTCCTTAGGCGGCGTCCGGATCCTGGCGGTGGCAATCTTGCGCAGCTCCCGCAACTTTTCCTCCAGCCGGACGATCTGGTCACCAATGCTCTCTGTGTCGGAATCGCTGTCCTCTGCTGGCGCCGCCGGCGCAGGTACAGTCAACGATGCGTCGGACGCGGCCGCGTCAGGCTCCGGTGGCGCATCGGGTCTCCTACCCTTCCGGATATTCTCCAAGGTAACCCGAAGTCCTTTTAAGTTCTCCATGTCCTGTACGGTCTTCTCCCGACGAGGCAGCTCGGGGGAAGGATAGGGGCTCACCCATTTTTCCAACACGGTTGGCTGCCAGAAGACGTTAGGCCCAATGAAGGAGCTCCGCTCCTGGAAGGCGTGATGGGCCGGCTCTGGAGAGCGTTCAGGTTCCCGCTCGCAGCCAGAGTAGTCTTCTTCTGCCTCCCAGTCCTCAGGTTCTCGCTTGGGACGGGTCACGGCAGTTGCATAAGGGCCTCTCAGGCTCTCGGCAGGGGTGAACTCCACTTCCTCTCCCTCGCGGAGGCTGTGCTGATAGGAAGGGAGGTAGTCTCTCTTGACAGATCTTCTGTTAACATACAAGTCTCTGCCAGTTAGATAATCTTGGATGAACCCGTAGCCACGGGTTTTGTCAAAGGAGACCACCAACCCCTTTCTCCTTTCCAGGCGGGGTTGGGTGTTGGTGTGTCGTTCATGGATTGTCTTGGTCAGTTCCTCATAATATATTTTAGTCTTGGTATTCCGCTTTATAGCGGCCTCCCGGATCTCTGCCATTAATGAGGACCATTTGAAAAAGGGCTGAAAGAAGTCTCTCCAAGAGCCATAGCAGGGCTCTGGTTCTTTCTCCCGTGGCAGGCAGGCGGGTCTCTCCGGTCCCGGAGAGTAGGCCGGTGGAGCCTCCTCTGGCTCGACACCAACATTCTCCATTTTTGATGTTTCAGGCGCGGACGTTGCAGCAACGCAGTGCTCACTCTCCAACATGCTCGATCCTTCTCTGGAGAGCGATAGGGTGGCGCCAATAAGATCAGCCAGCTCCTCCCATTGCACTGGGAGGCCGCCCCCCAGGTATTCCAGTATATGGAAGGCGGAGTCCATGCTGGCCGACATGCAAATGTCCAGATAAGCAGTGGCGCCTGACCTTGAACTCCTTCCCGCTTTTTCATCAGAAGGGCGACAACTTTTCCCGCTTTTTCGGGATGAAGATGACGCAGCAGCAAATTCAGCAAGCTCAGCGGCCATCTTTAGTAGAAACGCTGTCTATTCACTGACAGCAAGCAGGATGATAAAAAGTCCATAAAACCACACTCCGATGTGGCGATTTCTTTCCTCTTGATAGCGCAACACTGCACAGCGCTTTTTGGAGGTTTTAGGCACACTTTGGGTATGTTTTTCAGTCCACAAAGTCCACTTTAATAAAACAGGCAATTTGTCACTTTGGTCACAGGGCAACTGTATAAGGCACAAAGTTCACGCTTCTTGCACTAGAAAGCGTGCGTATCCTGTTCGTGACGCCAAAAGAGAGGTGCAGCGTACTCAAGTTAGGTGTAGAAATGTTCCTGGGTGTTGTAGTGCAATAGACACTAACCTGAGACGGCTGACTCTCTGCAAGGGCAGGTGATGATGAGAAATGTTCGTGACGCCAGTGCCAATTAAACGGTGGCACGCCGTTTGCTGATAGCAGGAATAACTGAGGAACCACGTGATGTTAAAACAGAATTCAAACTTTAGTAGTCATCATTTAGGGACATTGACGGAAGCGCAGTTCCTTTGAAGACAGTTGATTTTCAATACAGTTGATGCAGGCAATATATATGCATATAGCAAGGTGACTTTAGAGTGTTAAACACAGGACTTGCAGTACAGGCAGCTTGCACTCTATTCCTGACTGATCCTGGAACATAGAAACTCTTCTCCAAGGTCCAATGCCCTAGCTCTGGCGTATATCCTTGGTTTTATCTCTATCAAGTACCTCCTCTGTAGTCTTGAGTACCTCTTGCTTTTCTTGACTTGCCTCTGTCTCTCCCAGCACTGACTCTGGAAACTTCTGAACTCCCTCAGTGTCCTCAGGCTGATTAGCGGTGGTGTTCCTGCTTCTGCATATATATATTCAGGAGGGGAACCTTTTCCTTGGATCTGGAACCCGGTTACAGGGACTGCATTACCCTCTCCTGGTCCACAGGCTTCAGGCCTGGACTTGACTCTGACATAGCCTAATCTCTGGTTAGACTAGACTACAGACTTCAACCACAACTTTAGACTGACTTTCCTTTCCCTGACTGGGCCTTATATAAACTAGGGCTCCCTAGCTCCCTCTAGTGACTAAGAGCTGGAATGACACCCCTAGCAGGCCTGTACATGCACATTTTACAGCAACAGGGAAATACATAGCATTACATTACATTTTATAAAGATGACTTATACCAACTTTCCCATAGATAAGGGGGACGACAGCACACAAGTGACCCTTCTGTAGTGACGGGCATTACAGTCCCCGTACATTACACTGATATAGCAGGTTTATCGATGCTCATTTATCTCCATTTACATCGAACAATAGTCAAGACAGTACTATATATGAAGGAGATCTTTTATGTGACAGTTTGCTTCTAGTTCCATTATTGTCGGCAGATACAATCAATGACAAACGTTGAATTTAATATACACATAACATTTGCGATCAATGACAAGCAAGCATTTTCTTGCTTGTCAGTTGATCTGCGGACATGTTTGCACAGTGGCAATGACCAGGAACAAGTTTTGGCTTTCCCAATCAACAGAATGTGTTAAAGGGCCTTAAAGGGCGTATGCTGTGCTTTACCTCCATCATTTGGGGAAGCTGTGATTATTTTGGTCTTGAAAAAGGACAAGGATCCGTGTGATATGGGGTCATATAGACCCATATCACTCCTGAATACGGATTATAAGATTTTCGCCAAAATTCTGTCTAATCGTCTAAAGAGGGTTATAGCGGGTCTGGTACACCCCAATCAGACGGGTTTTATTCCGGGACGGCAAATACAGATGAGTCTATATAGGGTTTATTTGAATCTGGCTGTTGGGGGTAGTATAGACCACTCCATTCTGTCTTTAGACGCCGCAAAGGCGTTTGACAGGATGGAGTGGCCTTTTTTGTGGGCTACAATGTCCCATTTTGGCATCGGGAATCCCTTTTTGGAAATGACTCAAATGCTATATGCACATTCTGTTGCATGTATTAGTGTCAATGGAAATAGATCTTCCCCCGTTACGATGCAAAGAGGGATGCGACAGGGTTGCCCCCTGTCTCCTCTCCTCTTCGCTCTTTTTATTGAACCATTGCCTTCTCGGATTCGCTTGGATAGTCGTATAGACGGTTTTGGAGTAGCGGGAGTGGGCGATAAAATAAGTCTATATGCCGATGATGTGATTCTGTTCCTGGACCAGGGGTGGAAAATTCTCCCGTATGTCATAGAGGTAATAGAAGACTATGGTAAACTATCAGGCTATAGAATTAATTGGTCAAAATCATCGCTCCTCCCGCTAAACCGGAAAGCTGTAGATGAAGGGAGGCGAGTTCGTGTTTTGGTCCCCAATGACACTCTAGATTATTTGGGGGTTAAGATTGGGCTCCCTATTAATAGGTTTTATGATCTTAATCTGGCCCCGGTTCTGAATAAAGTTAGGGATAAAATTTGCGTTTGGCGGAAGCTGAGATTGGCACAGACGGATCGAATAGCTCTGATTAAAATGATTATCCTCCCAATAGTTTTATTTCCGTTGTGTGCCTCCCCCATTTGGATAGATGATATTTTCTTTCATAGGTTAGAGGTTATGATCAATGATTTAATTTGGGGAAGGAAGAGAGTGCGTATAAACAGAGATATCTATGGTTGTCGGAGGCAGATGGTGGGCTGTCACTACCTTTTTTTCAAGGTTATTATTTATGTGCACAGATTCAGCGTTGTTGCTGTTCCAAGGAGAGTTTACTTTCACTATATCTGACAAAGCTTTTTGATAGACCAGTTGATAATATTTTTGTATGTTTGGAGAATGAGTTTATGGGAATGAGGAGGTCCTGGCTGATCCCGTTCTCACTGCAGAGGGTTTGGAACAGACTGAAGAAGATCCTTAAATCTTCCGGTCCGTTTGGTTTCACCCCTCTGTGGGAGAACAGGGCGCTGGAGGAGTTCTTCAAAATTACAGATTTTTGTTATTGGGCGCGTAAGGGTATTAACAGGGTATCTGACCTTTTTTATATGGGTCAGTTTAAATCACTTTTGGAATTTGGTTTTACTGATAGTTCACCATTAGATTTATTTATGTATTCACGTTTGAAACATATATTTGAAGCATCTAGGAATAGAGGCCTCTTTTTTCCACGAGAGAATATATTTTTTGATTTTTGTGACGCTCAGAAGTATGAAAAAGTGAAGCTATCCAGTCTTTATGCAAAACTTCGAATTGCACTGGCAACTGCAACACCTTTCAAAAGCACAAATAAGTGGGAGCAAGAGCTGAATTGCCCCCCACTACAGTGGTCTACTATTTATAGGAATGTGAGAAGGGCGTCAGTTTCCAGTGCGCACAGGTTAATCCAATTTAAGATCCTCCACAGACTTTACTATACGCCTAAAACCCAAGGAAAATTTCCCCAAAATAAAGATCGGGTTTGTTGCTGCTTCAAATGTGGATATATTAATGCGGACTATGTCCACTTGCTTTGGAGCTGCAGCAAAATAAGGAGTTATTGGGATGAGATTTTTGTTACCCTACAAAGGGAGAGCGCAGTGAATTATAACCCGGGGGTTTTGATAGTGCTCTTTGAAGAATGTGGATTAGAAGGGGAAGTCCCGGTCCAGGTCAGACGGATTTGGATGCGGGGATTGATGGTCGCCAAGGCTATATTGATAAAGTATTGGGGCTCTGTCTCCCCGCCCTCAACAAGAGAGTGGGTTTCATACCTCCAAAGAATTAGAGTTTATGAGGACATTGAAAGGAAACGGAGAATTGCACGCAGATCTACATAGTCATAATTAATATTACTTTACACATTGATGAATGGAGTAGTACGGCAGCCAATGGGGGGGGGGGGGGGGAGATATAGTTATTATTATATATTGTCGGGAAGGTGTTCTTAGGATGTTGTATAGAATTTTTCTTGTTGTAAAGATGTTTATGATTGCCATGCTAGGCATACCGTCGTGATTATTACTGTTTTATGTATTAATTATCATGTTTTGGAAAATAAAAATATATATTTATTAAAAAAAAAAAAAAAGGGCCTTAAAGGGGTTTTCCGTGAGTCCAGTATTGATGGCCTATTCCCAGGATAGGTCATTAATATCTGATCAGTGGGGGTTTGACAGCAGCCACCAGTACTGATCAGCTATTTGAAGAGGCTGCGCCTATCTGGTGAGTGCTGTGGCCTCCTCATAGCTTACCAAGCACACCGCTGTCCATTGGATAGTGGCTGTGATTGGTATTGCAGCTCAGCCCCTTTCACTTGAAAGGGACTAAGAGGCACCTTGTCCATGTGACCTTTGAACCTGATATCACTGGCCTAGGAAGAGGCCATGTCGCTGTTCAAACATCTGATCGGAAAGGGGTGCATGGTGTCAGACCCCCCCACTGAACAGATATTGATGACCTATCTTGAGCAAAGTTCATCAATATTCTGCTCCTGGAAAACCCCTTTAACTCAATGAATCACTAGGTGGCACATCATGGTGAACCAGAATACAAAGGTAATGGCTCTCAAGGCATTCTGCTAAAAAAAAAAAAGCATATTTATTAAAATATTTTTATAATTGGGTATAAGAATAGAAAGCAAAATATAGCAAACTAGTTACAGGAATCCAAACATGTATTCGCCAAAATTAACCATGATATATAGCTGTAAGGGTACTTTCACACTTGCGGCAGAGGATTCCGGAAGGCAGTTCCGTCGCCGGAACTGCCTGCCGGATCCGGGAATCCGGACGCAAACTGATGGCACTAAAATATGCTTGATATGAATCCAATACAGATTAAATGGTATAGTACACTGTATTAAGAAAGATAACAACTTAGCTGATTCAGGTAGATATAGGAATAAATCCAGTCCTCTCACAGATGCAGAATGCACAGCTGGGGGGGTCCAGGGGGCCAAGAAAAACTGCTCCATTTTGCCAGAGACCTGGGCTCTCATTTAAATGATAAAGTACGGGGCGGGCTCCGACTCGATTGGTCAGCTCAATCCTCAACTCCGCCCCTCACAGTCCCATGACCAGAGCTAACCACCATTATTGGGTGGCAGCATAAAATATCCTTCCCAAATGTCTCCACCAATAGTCCTCGAATGCCATGCGTCTCAGGACTCACTTGGAGATACAATCTCCCCGCCCTCATGCTTTCCATACCTCTCTCTGGAAAGCCAGGGACGGGACCAAGCTGGTAGTGCGCTCCACGTACATCCATCGTGGAACGCACAGTCACATGATACAATCCAAGATGGCCGTGCGTTCCACGCACATCAATCGTGGAACGCACAGGCCTAATATCCAGGGGCGGATTAAGTGCATGATAGGCCTGAGGCTGTCTACCCAACTTGGGCCCCTCCCTCCATTTTAGTTTAGTTTTTTTTTGTATGAAGAGGCTGCGGTGCTTTATGAGCGCCACAGTCTCTTCCTAGGCCATATGACATCTTCAGACTAAAAAAAATACCCCAAATTGGGTCCTAAACTGAAAAATGTGGTCATCAAATTTAAAATACATATAATTATAATAAAAAAGACATGGAGGAGAATACAGCACCACATACCTCTTACATCCAGTGACATCTCCTGTCATGTAGACTTTCCTCTTCTCCTCCATTTGACCCAGACCACCATGGCAAATTCTTTCAGCCACATCTCGTCTCTATAGTTTGTAACAAAGACACGTTCGATTTCTCAATTTTTCCATCAACCTCCTCATCCTGGTGTCCCCACAGTGTCATCCTGCTGCCACTTCCAATACTGTGCCCGTTTTGCTCCTCAATGCCCCAGTTACTATACTGCTGAAAAAATAGTGACCCTAATAGACATAATTGGTGTCATTTATCAAACTGGTGTAAAGTAGAACTGGATTTCCCAAAGAGCTGTTCTACTTTACACCAGTTGGATAAATTACCCCAAATGTCCCTATAGTGTCCACAGCAGCTATAATGTCCCCTAGAGTGCCCCGAGTAATAATACCACCCTCTATTGTGCTCCAGGCAATAATCCCTGTATAGTGTCCCCAAAAATAATAGAATTTCCCCTACAGTGCCTCCCCAATAGCAACACCCCCATATAGTAATTTCCACCACACTGCCCCATATAGTAATCCCCCATAGTAATTTTCCCCCACACAGTAATTTCCCCCAAACTGCCCCCATATAGTAGTTTGCCCCCACAAAGTAATTTCCCCTACATAGTTATTTCCACCACACTGCCCCCACATAGTAATTTCCCCCACACTGCCCCCTCATAGTAATTTGCTCCCACACTCCCCCACATAGCAATTTCCCACACTGTCCCCACATAGCAATTTCCCCACACTGTCCCCACATAGCAATTTCCCCCACACTGTCCCCACACAATAGTTTTCCCCACACTGCCCCCACATAGTAATTTGCCCCCACATAGTAATTTGCCCCCACACTGCCCCCACATAGTAATTTGTCCCCACATAGCAATTTCCCCACACTGTCCCCACATAGAAATTACCCCACATAGAAATTACCCTACACTGTCCCCACATAGAAATTACCCTACACTGTCCCCACATAGCAATTACCCCACACTGTCCCCACATAGCAATTTCCCCCACACTGCCCCCACACAGTAATTTGTCCCCACATAGCAATTTCCCCACACTGTCCCCACATAGCAATTACCCCACACTGTCCCCACATAGTAATTTCTCCCACACTGCCCCCACACAATAGTTTCCCCCACACTGCCCCATATAGTATTTTGCCCCCACATAGTAGTCCCTCCCATAATAATTTGCCCCCACATAGTAGTCCCATAATAATTTGCCCCCACATAGTAGTCCCTCCCATAATAATTTGCCCCCACATAGTAGTCCCTCCCATAATAATTCGCCCCCACATAGTAATTTGCCCCCACATAGTAGTCCCTCCTATAATAATTTGCCCCCACATTGCCCCATATAGTAATTTGCCCCCACATAGTAGTAGTTTTTAAATTCTTCAGCATTCTGGAGAGTCACACTTTTTATTCTGCGATGCCTGGGATTGTTTTGTGCAAGCATACTAAGAAACCTGGTGGGGCAGGGGGGCCCCTACTAAGCAGTGCAGCGACTTTCATGCTCTTCACTGTTATTACTTCAGTACAACGTTCCTTGCATTGTGTTTGTCTTCTGCCATACTGATTTGTCATCTTCTGTAAAATGAAATGTTTTTATCCTGGTTCCATTGAAAGACAGCACCCACCCAACCGCCAACTCCTTCAGACTGATGCCACACACACAGGCAGTACCATCACAAGCCCCGGAGGCCCCTATACGAATACTCTGAGCACTGAAACACCTGTTCCTCACTGTTATCCTCTATCCAATATACTATCATTGCTTGACTTTCATGCTCTGTAACGACTGTCAAGCATGTATGCTGTAGTGCAGCACCGAACTATAGTGCTGGCAATGTGTAGAATTATATAAGACCATCTCCTGTGTGCTGTGAGGGAAAGTGACCAGCAAATGACCATCTTCTGCAAGAAATGAGTGTAGAACATGAAAAGCGTATTTTTGACTCAAATGTGTTTCATGTGTCTTTACCTAATACATAGAGATACATGCCAGGACCAATGCAAACAGTGATGTCAAAGTATTTAATAGTAAAGTAATTATAACATTGGAGATGGTGGAAATTAAGATGATTACAGTGGGATGCGAAAGTTTGGGCAACCTTGTTAATCGTCATGATTTTCCTGTATAAATCGTTGGTTGTTACGATAAAAAATGTCAGTTAAATATATAATATAGGAGACACACACAGTGATATTTGAGAAGTGAAATGAAGTTTATTGGATTTACAGAAAGTGTGCTATAATTGTTTAAACAAAATTAGGCAGGTGCATAAATTTGGGCACCACAAAAAAGAAATGAAATCAATATTTAGTAGATCCTCCTTTTGCAGAAATTACAGCCTCTAAACGCTTCCTGTAGGTTCCAATGAGAGTCTGGATTCTGGTTGAAGGTATTTTGGACCATTCCTCTTTACAAAACATCTTTAGTTCATTCAGGTTTGATGGCTTCTGAGCATGGACAGCTCTCTTTAAGTCACACCACAGATTTTCAATTATATTCAGGTCTTGGGACTGAGATGGCCATTCCAGAACGTTGTACTTGTTCCTCTGCATAAATGCCTTAGTGGATTTTGAGCAGTGTTTAGGGTCGTTGTCTTGTTGAAAGATCCAGCCCCGGCGCAGATTCAGCTTTGTCACTGATTCCTGGACATTGGTCTCCAGAATCTGCTGATACTGAGTGGAATCCATGCGTCCCTCAACTTTGACAAGATTCCCAGTCCCTGCACTGGCCACACAGCCCCACAGCATGATGGAACCACCACCATATTTTACTGTAGGTAGCAGGTGTTTTTCTTGGAAAGCTGTGTTCTTTTTCCTCCATGCATAACGCCCCTTGTTATGGCCAAATAACTCAGTTTTAGTTTCATCAGTCCATAGCACCTTATTCCAAAATGAAGCTGGCTTGTCCAAATGTGCTTTAGCCCACCTCAAGCGGCACTTTTTGTGCTGTGGGCGGAGAAAAGGTTTCCTCTGCATCACTCTCGCATACATCATTTCCTTGTGTAAAGTGCGCCGACAGGTTGAACGATGCACAGTGACTCCATCTGCAGCAAGATGATGTTGTAGGTCTTTGGTGCTGGTCTGTGGGTTGACTCTGACTGTTCTCACCATTCGTCGCTTCTGTCTATCCGAGATTTTTCTTGGTCTGCCACTTCGAGCCTTAACTTGAACTGAGCCTGTGGTCTTCCATTTCCTCAATATGTTCCTAACTGTGGAAACAGACAGCTGAAATCTCTGAGACAGATTTCTGTAGCCTTCCCCTAAACCATGATGGTGAACAATCTTTGTCTTCAGGTCATTTGAGAGTTGTTTTGAGACCCCCATGTTGCTACTCTACAGGGAAAATTAAAAGAGGAGGGAAACTTACAATTGACCCCTTTAAATACTCTCTCATAATTGGATTACCTGTGCATGTAGGTCAGGGGTCACTGAGCTTACCAAGCCAATTTGAGTTCCAATAATTAGTTCTAAAGGTTATGGAATCAATAAAATGACAAAAGTGCCCAAATTTATGCACCTGCCTAATTTTGTTTAAACAATTATAGCACACTTTCTGTAAATCCAATAAACTTCATTTCACTTCTCAAATATCACTGTGTGTGTCTCCTATATGATATATTTAACTGACATTTTTTATCGTAACAACCAACGATTTATACAGGAAAATCATGACGATTAACAAGGTTGCCCAAACTTTCGCATCCCACTGTAGATATTTTGAAATGGTTGATAACAGGTATCAATAACCTTCGTGCAAATAAATTGTAAGTTTAACCATAATTAAAGACAAAGTCACAAACTGAAGCATTTTAAGCCAACACACAGAGTTATGTGCATTTCTGTTTGAACCATATTAAATATATTTCTCTATTTTGGGGTCAGTGGCCCTTTAAGTTGAACATTCTACTCGCGGTGCTGATGTCATAACCGCGGCATTGTGAGAAGATTGGATTAGAACCTGGCTCACTCAGTGTTCTGTAGATTGCTTGACTTTCTTTCTAGGGAGCAGCAGTGATATTGGCGAGCACATCGAGTGTTTTAGATAACTTTTTTTGATTTTGGAAGATGTGGGAGTCAGACTCATTTGACTATAGCTCGGAAACATCTAGCTCAGAGTTTGACCTCTCAGAAATATTTTCCAACCGCAATGGCACAAATCCATTACCATCTAAATACCGCCTAGGTGACAACTACACTGAACACAGGGAAATGGCGGCTCAGAGAGTACTGACCAGACTGACCAGTAATACTCAACTGAGAAACCCTGAGAGACACCTATCATCTAGTGACAATGGAAGAACATCAGGATGGAAAATTCCTATGACATCGGAATCACCTGGATGGCCAAAAGGAGCCACCACAAAAGAAGTCACTAAAGACCTTGACCAAGTAGCTAAATATTTGGCAGCAGCGACAAAGACCCTGGACTCCCTCAAGAAAAAGATCTACGAGGAGAATTCTTGCCAGGCATATCCATCAAGACCGTTGCCAAAAATAACATCTGTGAAAACGGTGCAGTATAAGAATTCCCAGCTACATCCAAGGGACCAGCATGATGAACCTCCTGCACCCAAGACAAAGACATCACCATTACCACCTATGAAAACATCATCGAGTAATCATGCAATAAAAACCGAGAAAGCTACCCCTAACAAACACCTAAAGGAACTGTCTCAGCCCAATAAGGCGGCAACTGAGGCCCTGAGTCTGCTGGGGAAAGAGGACTGGGAAAAAAAGATCCAAGGGATCGATACCATCGTCTCCCTGATATCCTGCCATACTGAAGATGCTCTTCCATCCATACGAGAACTGAGGACCGTTGTAATAAGGGAAGTGACCAACCTAAGATCGGCCGTGTCACTTGCAGCTATCAAATGTCTGGGCACAATGTTCTCTACAGTGAAGACACACATGGACTACAACCTCCAGCAGACTGTCAGCATCCTATTACACAAGGCCGGGGATTCCAGCTCCTTTATCCGGGAGGCAGTGAACAGCTCTCTAACATCAATGGTGGAGAATGTCAGCCCTGGCCGCGCTCTCACAGCCCTGATAGAAGGAGGACTCTGCCACAAGAACACCACGGTGAGATCCACCACAGTGAAACATCTTTCGGGTCTAGTGGATAGAATGGGACCAGAGTTTTTTCTGTCTGGAAGAAAGGGCATCACAGATAGGACAATACCAACTGTAGCCAAAGCTGTGCAGGATAGCTGCCCACAAGTCAGGATGTATGGCAGGAATATCCTGGGCATGCTAGCTGAACACCCCAGACTGGATGCAATTCTGGCTAAGTATGTATCACCTAAAGACTTACCAGCCTTAAAGCTCCAGTTGAAGAAATTTACCAACTAATTACATGGAGGAGGAATATTACATACTGCCCTAAGAATACGTCATCAGTGTTTAATGGACATATGTACCTGTGGAGAAGAGACAAAGCCTACAGTATCCTGTATCATAGCCTACATACAGCGGAGCTAACTGATAAGGTATGAAGAATTTAGGAAGGGTTTTAGTGTCTCACTATATACAGTTATAGTTCTTGTTGCATAATTGGGAAATCCCATGTTGCTCTCTTTGTCCAGACATCTTCCTACTGTATGTCATAAAAGGGTTGCCTGGGCCCTCAGAATAAAATGAGGATAGCAGAGCATGGTGAGTAAAAAAAAAACACTCACCTGTTTTGGTCTTCCCAGTTCTTGCAGCTAGTTTCCATCCTTGCCATTTCTGGTCTCAGCCTGGCCAGAAGTGTGATGTTCCAACAGTGAACAGTACGCAGGGACAGCATATGACCGCTGAGATCATTGATTGACCGACAGCGGTGATGTGCAGGGAGTTGGCATCCCACTATTCCAGTTAGGCTGAAACTGGAGGTGGCTGGGAAAGAGAGGAACTAAGACAGCCAGAGCAGGTGTGTTTTTGTTTTTTCACTCATACAATATGCCAATTTTTTTTCAGGGCCTTCAACCCCTTTAGTCTCTTAAATGAACTCCTGACATAACTGGCAACAAAAAATCTTATGAATTTATTTTATAAATGTAATATGCAGATACAATACTTGCCAATTGCGTGGGGCATCATTTTGATTTATGTTAAATCGGCTTTCTCCTGATATATCATTACAGGTTGTCAGTTATGCGTGTCATGAAAGTCAGTCATGACCATTGAGACGCCAATAATTCCAAACACAAAAGAGGTCCTACCTAGTCTCCACTTTCATTGGGAAGAATGGCCGCATGTTTGAGTTTACCCTTTATTGCTATGAATGGGACATACGGAAACAAACCCATCGCTCTTAGTATCCAATGATGTTCTCCAGACCTCCAGCGACCACACATTTATGTCTCATTGACAAGATATAAAACTATCTCCTCTTATAGTGATGTTCAGAGACACAGTTATAGGGATCTATGTGCAATCTTGTGATTATCCCAGAAGCTTAAAAACGGTAATACATTACTACGATTTTGTATAAGCGCTGTCACACGTAATGGGGAGGGGACAACACACACAGAAGGAAATAAACCAGAGTCTAGGCCTCAAAGCTAAGGAAGAGGGATGGTGACCTCTACTGTGACTTTTTTGTGACTTAAAAATAAATAAAAAGTGCAGTGATAAATCTGGAGCGAAACTCATTAACCTATCTGACACTTTCCGTCTAGTTTTCAAAACTGGAGGGAGTGGTGTAAAAATGCAAAAACTCACATGTTTTTTACACGTCAGCCCATAAAGTTGCAATAGCCCTTTTTGCGACTTTTTGAAAGCAGAATTCTGGAGTACAGTGTGTGATAAATCCCCTCTATGTCTCCTCCATGTAACCTGCTCCTCTGTCCACAGGTCCACAATTATCTAAGAAGCTCTGAAGCCACACACCGTACATCCCACCACAGTCAGAGCCTTCTGATGTCCTGGAGAACAGAACTGTGCAGTGATGAGACCCTGGATGTGAACGTCGCTGCCTCTGGGGTAGATAAGCCTGCGTATCATTCCTCCATCCCTCTACATCCAAGACCCAAATCTGAGAGCGCTAACACATGACACAACTTGAAAGCAACAATCTCTGAACCCATTGTCCCCCGATGTCTGTATACAGCTCCGTCCATTGAGGATCTTAATACTCTTATCAACTAGAACTGATGGTGAAGACACAGGAGCCCAATATATAGCAGGACAATGAGGCCATTACTAATACTAAACAACATATCATTTGTTATATTATGTTTCTTCACTAAAAATAAAACATTTTCTGTTCACTAATTATTGTCTGGATCCTTCCTGCTTACAGTCTCCACTTTTTGGGAATCTCAGCAATTTCCTATTATAAACAGTAACACAGATAACCCCATAGAAGTCACTGATCCAGGCAGAGCACAGGATGGGATTTCCAATATGGGGGCTCCACTGATCTCTGTCTAGATATTTTTCATATTTTAGTCAATGTCCAATGACGCAATCACTACAAGTACCAGTCAAATTATCTCTAAAGGCAGAATTTTTGGAGCCCTTCGGCATGGCAATATTTTTGGGTCCTCTTCTGCAGATGGAAGAGCGTTGTCATACTGTACATTTAACCAAGAGGGCACAGGTGCCAAAAGGACGGGAATGTACATGCAGCATGTCACCATTTGTCATGACGTATGGGAGCCGGTCACCACTGCTGCTAGTGATTGACTGCAGGCGACGTTACACCTGTTGTTTTCAGTGAGGGAGTCCAGTGGAACATCACAGGCCGAGAGGAGAAGGAGAGCGAAGCCAGGATCGGGAAGCAGGTTAGGCTACTTTCACACCTGCGTTAGGTGCGGATCCGTCTGGTATCTGCACAGACGGATCCGCACCTATAATGCAAACGCTTAGATCCGTTCAGAACGGATCCGTTTGCATTACCATGAACAAAAAAAAAAAAAAAAAATTATTATTTTATTTATTTTGTTCATGATAATCCAAACGGATCCGTTTTGACTTTACATTGAAAGTCAATGGGGGACGGATCCGTTTGAAAATTGAGCCATACTGTGTCAACTTCAAACGGATCCGTCCCCATTGACTTACATTGTAAGTCTGGACGGATCCGTTTGCCTCCGCACGGCCAGGCGGACACCCAAACGCTGCAAGCTGCGTTCAGGGGTCCGCCTGCTGAGCGGAGCGGAGGACAAACGGTGCCAAACTGATGCATTCTGAGCGGATCCGCATCCACTCAGAATGCATTAGGGCTGGACGGATCCGTTCGGGGCCGCTTGTGAGAGCCTTCAAACGGAGCTCACAAGCGGAGCCCCGAACGCTAGTGTGAAAGTAGCCTAAGTAAGCTTCTCTTTACAGATCCGGCCTAGTGGTGGGATTTGCCAAAAAAATCTTGCACAACCCCTATAAAGAGGTTCTCAGGGCTTTTTATTTTTTTTTTATTTTTTTTGAATTTCATTGTAGCTGTAGGGTGATCCTGAGAATCAGATCCACTAGTGGGTCCTAGACACCCCAGTCTGACCCTACAGTCACAGTATAAAGTTCATGCACACAGAGATTTCACAGCACAGAATGACTGCATACAGTGATGGCGCTACTGATAATTAATGTGCAGCGTCCCACTCAGGACAAGTGGGAACTGCAAAATTACTGTAAAACTGCATTACTGTGTTGCATGTCATTCTCCATTACATCACCTGTTGTATCCCTGTTCATAGGCTGGCTAGGTGTGTTTTATACATCCCACCACTAGAGGGAGGTAGCACTTAGTCTATATAAATACCTTAGTCAGGCCTAGTGTGGGGGGAGTTGTAGTGGTTGCTAGTGAAGTGATTCAGTTCAGTTGAGACTACACATCACAGAGTAGTGAGTGAAGTCAGAAGCAGCTATGTGGTAGTGCCAAGCAGGGGCGGATTAAGTGCATGATAGGCCCTGGGGCTGTCTACCCAACTTGGGCCCCTCCCTCCATTTTAGTTTAGTTTTTTTTTTTGTATGAAGAGGCTGCGGTGCTTCATGAACGCCACAGTCTCTTCCTAGGCCATATGACATCTTCAGACTAAAAAATACCCCAAATTGGGTCCTAAACTGAAAAATTTGGTCGCCAAATTTAAAATACATATAATTATAATAAAAAAGACATGGAGGAGAATACAGCACCACATACCTCTTACATCCAGTGACATATCCTGTCATGTAGACCTTCTCTTTCCTCTTCTCCTCCATTTGACCCAGACCACCATGGCAAATTCTTTCAGCCACATCTCGTCTTTACAGTTTGTAACACAGACACGTTAGATTTCTAAATTTTTCCATTAACCTCCTCATCCTGGTGTCCCTACAGTGTCATCCTGCTGCCACTCCCAATACTGTGCCCGTTTTGCTCCCCAATATCCAAGGTACTATACTGCTGAAAAAATAGTGACCCTAATAGACATAATTGGAGTCATTTATCAAACTGGTCAAATATGAAAAGTGGAATCTGATTGGCTGCTATGGGCAACTAAGCCAGTTCTGCTTTACACCAGTTTGATAAATTACCCCAAATGTCCCTATAGTGGCCACAGCAGCTATAATGTCCCCTAGAGTGCCCCTAGTAATAATACCACCCTCTATTGTGCTCCAGGCAATAATCCCTGTATAGTGTCCCCAAAAATAGTAGAATTGCCCCTACAGTGCCTCCCCAATAGCAACACCCCCATATAGTAATTTCCACCACACTGCCCCATATAGTAATCCCCCCATAGTAATTTGCCCCCACACAGTAATTTCCCCCAAACTGCCCCATATAGTAGTTTGCCCCCACACAGTAATTTCCCCTACATAGTAATTTGCCCCACACTGCCCCTACATAGTAATTTCCACCACACTGCCCCACATAGTAATTTCCCCCACACTGCCCCACATAGTAATTTCCCCCCACACTGCCCCCACATAGTAATTTGCCCCCACACTGCCCCACATAGTAATTTCCCCTCACACTGCCCCCACATAGTAATTTGACCCCACACTGCCCCACATAGTAATTTGCCCTCACATGGCAATTTCCCCACACTGTCCCCACATAGCAATTTCCCCACACTGTCCCCACATAGAAATTACCCCACACTGTCCCCACATAGCAATTACCCCACACTGTCCCCACATAGCAATTACCCCACACTGTCCCCAGATAGCAATTACCCCACACTGTCCCCACATAGCAATTACCCCACACTGCCCCCACACAATAGTTTCCCCCCACACTGCCCCCACATAGTAATTTGCCCCCACACTGCCCCATATAGTAATTTGCCCCCACATAGTAGTCCCTCCCATAATAATTTGCCCCCACACTGCCCCCACATAGTAATTTGCCCCCACACTGCCCCATATAGTAATTTTCCCCCACATAATAGTCCCTCCCATAATAATTTTCCCCCACATAGTAATTTGCCCTCACATAGTAGTCCCTCCCATAATAATTTGGCCCCACAGCAGCCCCATATAGTAATTTGCCCCCACATAGTCCCTCCCATAATAATTTGCCCCCACATAGTAATTTGCCCCCACAGTGCCCCTTATAGTAATTTTCCCCCACATAGTATTCCCTCCCATAATAATTTGGCCCCCACATTCCCCACCATGTACTCAATGTCTCTTCCCTAATATGTCCTCCTGTGTGTGTGTCCCCCACATGTCCCCCAAAGTAGGCACATGAAATAAAAAAATAAAAAAATGGAAAAAAAAATGAAAAGCTAAAATACTCACCTATGTCCAGGGCCAGGCGCTTGCTCACAGAGGATGACGGGATGAGGCAGGCATGCACACGTCACAGTGCTGCGTCCCGGCACAGGCGCACGATGACGTCATCACGCACGCCTGCGCCGGGATTTCACTACCGCATAGGCCTCAGGCCTACTAGGCCTGAAGCCTATGGCGGTGATCGGCAACGGGACAGGGAGCTATGCGCTCCCGTGCCCCGCCGCAGTATGTGGGCGTTCGGGTCGGCGTTGGGCCCCCCAGCGGTGCTGGGCCCGGGGCTGCCGACCCAAACGTCTGTATTGTAATCCGCCACTGCTAATATCAGCAGGAGGCTCAGCGCGCCAGATAGATCAAACTGGAAGCACAAACCACGCATCCAAAGGCACAAGGAGCCAGGTTCCCAGTATTCCCCATAGTGCCCCCACCCCCTACTGCACTATAACGGGGGATGTCAGGGGATGCCACCCCAGGACCATTATATAAATAAAGCCCGGCGGTACTACACATACAGGGGACACCATATGATGACTATTTTGTGACATTTATGGTCCCATTTAATGAATACGTTTTGGCGCATGTGATAAACTGCACAAGTACGTGTATGGCGCCACAGGGTACAAACCGGATTCCAAAAAAGTTGGGACACTAAACAAATTGTGAATAAAAACTGAATGCAATGATGTGGAGATGGCAAATGTCAATATTTTATTTGTAATAGAACGTAGATGACAGATCAAACGTTTAATCCGAGTAAATGTATAATTTTAAAGGAAAAATATGTTGATTCCAATTTTCACGGTGTCAACAAATCCCCAAAAAGTTGGGACAAGTAGCAATAAGAGGCTGGAAAAAGTAAATTTGAGCATAACGAAGAGCTGGAAGACCAATTAACACTAATTAGGTCAATTGGCAACATGATTGGGTATAAAAAGAGCTTCTCAGAGTGGCAGTGTCTCTCAGAAGCCAAGATGGGTAGAGGATCACCAATTCCCACAATGTTGCGCAGAAAGATAGTGGAGCAATATCAGAAAGGTGTTACCCAGTGAAAAATTGCAAAGACTTTGCATCTATCATCATCAACTGTGCATAACATCATCCAAAGATTCAGAGAATCTGGAACAATCTCTGTGCGTAAGGGTCAAGGCCGTAAAACCATACTGGATGCCCGTGATCTCCGGGCCCTTAAACGACACTGCACCACAAACAGGAATGCTACTGTAAAGGAAATCACAGAATGGGCTCAGGAATACTTCCAGAAACCATTGTCAATGAACACAATCCACCGTGCCATCCGCCGTTGCCAGCTGAAACTCTACAGTGCAAAGAAGAAGCCATTTCTAAGCAAGATCCACAAGCTCAGGCGTTTTCACTGGGCCAGGGATCATTTAAAATGGAGTATGGCAAAATGGAAGACTGTTCTGTGGTCAGACGAGTCACGATTCGAAGTTCTTTTTGGAAATCTGGGACGCCATGTCATCCGGACCAAAGAGGACAAGGACAACCCAAGTTGTTATCAACGCTCAGTTCAGAAGCCTGCATCTCTGATGGTATGGGGTTGCATGAGTGCGTGTGGCATGGGCAGCTTGCATGTCTGGAAAGGCACCATCAATGCAGAAAAATATATTCAGGTTCTAGAACAACATATGCTCCCATCCAGATGTCATCTCTTTCAGGGAAGACCCTGCATTTTTCAACAAGATAATGCCAGACCACATTCTGCATCAATCACAACATCATGGCTGCGTAGGAGAAGGATCCGGGTACTGAAATGGCCTGTCTGCAGTCCAGATCTTTCACCTATAGAGAACATTTGGCGCATCATAAAGAGGAAGGTGCAACAAAGAAGGCCAAAGACGATTGAACAGTTAGAGGCCTGTATTAGACAAGAATGGGAGAGCATTCCTATTTCTAAACTTGAGAAACTGGTCTCCTCGGTCCCCAGACGTCTGTTGAGTGTTGTAAGAAGGGGAGATGCCACACAGTGGTGAAAATGGCCTTGTCCCAACTTTTTGGGGATTTGTTGACACCATGAAATTCTGATTCAACATATTTTTCCCTTAAAATGGTACATTTTCTCAGTTTAAACTTTTGTTCCGTGATTTATGTTCTATTCTGAATAAAATATTAGAAGCTGGCACCTCCACATCATTGCATTCAGTTTTTATTCACGATTTGTATAGTGTCCCAACTTATTTGGAATCCGGTTTGTACAAATAGGGGGGAATGACACTACTTTTATTATATGCTGGTTGTTAATACTCTGGTTAGGACAAACCAGGGAGTAACAAAAATACACATAAATATAACAAAATACTAGATAATAAAAATAAATAAAGGAAAAATAAAAAGGGGCAATATAGCACATGCAAAGACCACTCCCATGACAGAACGCATGACTACAATATTATATCAGGTATGGTACTGCAAATAGCGGTCAGATAAAGGATCGTTTTTATATAATTACATGGATGGCGCTTCATGCGTCGATAATTATTTCCGTCTGGTAAAGGAGGTGAAGCTAATTATGCACAGAGAAGGGGAAAATATAACAGGAAAAGGTAAGTCTTTCATTTAGTCCCCCAGGTGACTGAGACCGGAACCTGTATATCCACTCCATTTCTTTTTGGAGGATTCTACGGTCCCAGTCATCTTTTCTGGGGGAAGGTCTTATCAGTTTCATTGCTGAAAAAGACAGAGACCTAGGATCTCCATCGTGACATTCCCAGATGTGATTAGCCACGGGAGTATTATTATTTTTCCTGATATCATTAACATGCTCAAGAATTCGACGACGAAATTCCCTGAATGTTTTCCCCACATAATCCAAGGGACAGGGGCACTGACAAAGGTACACTACCCCTTTGCTCCTGCAGGTAATAAAATCCCTTACGGTATAGCTTCTATTTGTGGCTGAACATATATTGACTTTCGAATTTCTAACAAATCGCCAGGTCGAGCATGCCCCGCACCGAAAAGTACCCAACGGTTTCCTGTCTAACCATGTTCCTGCTGGAACTGGACGTGAAAAGTGGCTATGGACCAAACGGTCCCGCAGGCATCTACCACGTCTGAATGTAATACTCGGATGGGGTAACACAACGTCAGCCACGTCCGGATCCATTAGGAGGATTGACCATTATGTGTCAATTATCTCCCTCACTCCCCGATTTTCGACATCATACGGTATGTGGAGATAATCCTGATAACCCCCCCCCCCGGAATCAGATTCCTTGGGGGCCAAGAGGGTACTTCGCTCCCGTACCTCGGCATTCTGGAAAGCATTTCTTAAGACCTGGTGGGGATAACCTCTCGCCCTAAAGCGGTCATGAAGCTTCCTTGATTCACAGTAAGAACTCTCTGGATCTGAACAATTTATTTTCATCCTCAAATACTGGGCGTGGGGTATCCCTTTTTTTAGGTTCATGGGATGATAACTGTCCCAATGAAGAAAATTATTCATAGCAATGGTCTTCCTGAAGGTGGTTGTGACCAACTTGTCCACCTCCTTGGTGACCCTGACATCTAGAAACGTTAGTGTGTCTGGGTGAAACTCAAAGGTAAATGCCAAGCCTATCTTATTCGTACATGCTAACGAATTAATTAAATTTATCAAGGTCACCATTCCAGATTACAAAGACATCGTCTATATAACGTGTCCAAAAAACAATTTTGTCACACCACCAAGCTTGATTGTCAGGAAAGACCACTTTATCCTCCCACCAGCCCAGGAGGAGATTGGCATAAGTGGGGGCACAGGGGCTCCCCATAGCGGTTCCCCGTGAGCTGGTTGAAGAAGCGCGAATCAAACAGAAAAAAATTGTGCGTCAAGACAGACTCAAGAAGAGTCAACACAAATTCATTATGGGATCGGTAACAGACTACCTTTGTCTTTAAGAATTCTGCTACCGCCATCAAACCTTTAGAATGAGGGATAGAACTATACAATGATTCTACATCAATGCCCGCAAAGGAGCATGGTGGTTCTAAGTTGATGGTTTAAATTTTTCTTAGGAAGTCCATTGTGTCCCTTGTGAAAGATGGAAGGGCTGAAACAAACTAACCGTCCATTGTATTTGACAGCTTTTTGTACTATAGTTATCATGGTCCAGTTTGGACCACATTTATCTTTTGTATTTTAATTGTATGTAGATTAAAGGTTACGTTTTAGGAAGTTGCCCTCAGTAATTTATATCTAATGTAATTCAGTTACTGTAACAGGTATGACATAATAGTCTTAGGTTGTTGTTACTTCCATTGTATAATGGAGTCCGCAAGTGATTAAATGGTAATAAAGAATGCAGTGGCTCTGTAGTAGGAATGGTGGACGGCAGTGTAAAATATAAATGTTCTATTGATCAAATTGTGGCACCGCTCCGATGTCACCACACAGGCAGGGGTGCACCTAGCCTTTCTGCTGCCTGAAGCAAGAACTGAAATGGCGCCCCTCCCCAATGCCAATTTCTTAACCTTACCATTTCCCTTCAGCTCATGGCCCTTCCGCTGCCCCCCTACCTGGTGCTGCCTGAGGAGATCACCTTACCTGGCCTCATTGGTGGTGCAGTGTCTGGTCTCCATGCATGCGCGTCTGAATTGTGGGGACACCACGATCAAGGAAAGTCAAAGTAAGGCTACACTCACACGACCATGGTGTAGTTGTTTTCATGTTGCAGACCACACACTGCGGGTCCACAAAACACAAGCCATGTGAACTCCGCACTTTAATGGGTGCGCGATCCGCAGGATCCCTTGTGGTGCTGAGTAGGGATCTTTTGTGGTGCTAAGTAGGGATCGACCGATTATAGGAGTTACCGATATTATCGGCCGATATTCACAATTTTTAAAGTTATCGGTATCAGCATCTAACCTTGCCGATATGCCGATAAAGCGTCCAGCGCGCTATCACAGAACATGAGCGCGCTGCTGTCAGCCCGCTCATGTTCCCTCAGCAGCACATGGGGGAAGGAGTCACTCTCTTCCCCCCCCCCATGCCGCACTGCCAATGAGGAGAGACGGGAGGAGGAGGGGCGGGCGCACTGCGCCACCAATGATAATTAACGTCTAATACAAATACAGGAGGCGGTGCTTAGCCTATATGACAGGAAGCTGCGATCAGCGGCAGTTAACGGCACCTGAGGGGTTAACTGCTACCGCTGATCGCAGCTCCCTGTCAGAGGCAGGGTGCCGGCTATGTGATTCTGCGCAGACACACCCGCCTCCTGTATTAAACGTTAATTATCATTGGTGGCGCAGTGCACCCTCCCCAGTATTAAAAACATTGGTGGCGCAGTGCGCCCCCTCCCCTCAACCCCCCCTAATATTAAAATCATTGGTGGCGCAGTGCACCCCCTCACCTCAACCCCACAGTATTAAAATCAATGGTGGCGCAGTCCGCCCCCCCAGCCGACCCACCAGTATTAAAGTCATTGGTGGCAGTTGCCACAGGGTCCCCTTCCCTCTTTTTCATTGGTGGCAGTGGCAGATTCTAATTGGAGCCCCAGCAGTGTAATCCTGGGGCTCCGATCGGTTACTATGGCAGCCAGGATGCTACTGAAGCCCTGGCTGTCATGGTAATCTCCCTGCTGCTGTGTGTACTATGCACAGGGCAGCAGGGAGAGTGTGAAGTCCTATTCACCATAATAGAGCTCTATCAGGGTGAATAGGACAATTGATTAAAAGATCCCAGGTTCTAGCCCCTAAGGGGTGAAATAGTTATTAAATAAAAAGTTTAAAAAAAAAGTTTGAAAAAAAACACCAAAATATAAAGTATAAATCACCCCCTTTCTCAATTTTACATATAAAATATATAGACAATAAATAAATAAACATATTACATATTGCCACGTCCGAAAAAGTCCAAACTATTAAAATATTTTTTTAAAAATCTCCTATGCGGTGAACGCCATAACAGAAATTAAAATGCACAGAATATTAGTATAAGTTATCGGCTATCGGCCTGAACGTTCACAGGTTATCGGTATCCGCTCTAAAAAATCAAAATCGGTCGATCCCTAGTGCTGAGGCACGGGCACAGAAGCCCACAGAAGGGCTGCAAAAGATGGGACGTGTTCTATCTTTTTTCGCACCTTGAGGATCACTGACCTATTAAAGACAATGGGTCAGCACCGCGATGGGGAGTTCACACAGCTGGTGCCTGGGTTTTGCAGACCCATGGTTTGTGGTCCTCAACATAGGCATGGCTACACCACAGTTGTGTGAATGTACCGTAAATGGTTTGATGCCCAGATGTCAGTGGCATCAGTGGTGGGATGACCAAAATACTTTACAAACAGCTGGTGCATCAGTGATCGATTGTTAGAAACAAATTGCTAATATGTTGCTCTGATATTCTAGGCGCATTTCAAAGTTAAAGGGGTTGTCTCACCAAAAATGTTCTACAGTTTTCAACCCAAAACTTGGATCTGAATACTTTTGTAATTGCATGTAATTAAAAATGTACTGGGTTATTCAATGGAATCTCTCTGTATAGTACCACCTGCTGTTTGCTCCTTTCCTAATTTCTCTGTCCACCTCACTGAGGTGGACGCACATTCTCAGTTTCATCTTTAAACTGCCACCAGCTGCAGCAGACAGGAAATTGATCTTTTGTCAATGACGGTGTGTCCAGGATGAATAACAGAGAAATGGCACAATGCAGAGTTCTAAAAAAAATTGTTCAAAATCAGCCTCCTAGAGCACTGAGGGGCTAGCCCCGCTGCTCAAGAGACTCCCTTCCTCCCCCTTGATCAACCTTGCAAAGGGACCATTGCTCCAAATATTGTTGGAAACTCAGAGGATCTGCTGCAGCTACCCAGGAGCGGACTGGCCATAGACCGTACAGGGAAATTTCCCGGTGGTCCGATGCCCAGGGGGCTGCCCGAGCCTTCCTCACAGCCACTGTCATCATAATGATCCAATGCTCTCAACATTAATGTAGGAGCATCAGGTTCTTATGCACCTGGCCAGCGGTCGCAGATGCCGTCCTGAATTCAACTGCATCGCCGTCCTCAGGACAGTAATACACTTTAATACCGCAGCGAGGGTGCTGGTATTTTGTGCTACACTGTGGTATTGCTGGCTCTGCCTACTTGTGTTGCCCCACCTTCTGTCAATTTTGACTCGCCTACAACATAGGGCCACTTTTAGATTTCCATGACCGCTTTAAAGAGGACCTTTCATCAGAAAAAAGTGTGTGTAATTCTTATACTACCCTATCGGGCTGCTGCCACTGACGTCCGGGCACTTTATTTTTTTGAAAAGGACCCCCCCGCTCGCCGCTGTGCTCCCCGTTTGTTTCTTCGCCTCACATGCAAATGAGGCGACTTGGTTATAGTAGGCGTTGACATTTTAGTTCTGCTGGGCCCGGTTATCTTCTCCCTGGCAGCGAGCGCATCCAATCGCAGCGCCCCGCTCTTAGCCAGGGAGAAGGAGCTCAAGTTCTCGCGCTCGGTCCGGATGTCTACAAGCTCAAGTTCTCGCTGTTCTCGCTAGAACTTGAGCTCATTCTCCCTGGCTAAGAGCAGGGCGCTGCGATTGGATGCGCTCGCTGCCAGGGAGAAGATAACCGCGCCCAGCAGAACTAAAATGTCAACGCCTACTATAACCAAGTCGCCTCATTTGCATATGAGGCGACTAAACAAATGGGGAACACAGCGGCGAGTGGGGGGTCCTTTTGAAGAAAAAAAACATTTCCGGATATCAGTGGCAGCAGCCCGATAAGGTAGTATAAGAATTGCACACACTTTTTTCTAATGAAAGGTCCTCTTTAAGTTCCCAGTCTGCCCCTGCCGCCACCTGAGAAGTGCAGATATTAATTGCGCATGTGCACGTCTGGGTACACTGGGAAGATTGGGTACACATGGAAGTTGAAGCAGCGCTCCTTTGTCCGAAGCCGCCTCCTCATCTTCCAGGGGTACACAGACGTCAGCTGCACATGCGCAATCATTATCTGCACTGCTCAGGTAGCGGCATCCTCTGCTTTTGCTCTAATACTCGAAGCAACAGCACCGGCGTGAGATTGACAGGGCCAGGTGAGATGTCTGGTCCTGTCATATATATAGGCGCGGAGTCATCAAACCCCAAGTGAACAAAATAGAGGCGATACGGAATTGGCCCCGACCTGTCACCACTAGGCAAATAAAGTCATTCCTGGGAATGGAGGGCTATTACATGAGGTTTGTTCCCCACTTTGCTACTCTAGTCAGGAAAGGGGGAGTCTCATGAGCAGGGGGTCCAGCCCCTCAGATGATTTTGAATGAATTTGATTAATTACAATCAATTTGCTCATCTGTGATCTCTACTGTTAGCTGAAGCTATAAATGTTTGTTGCTTTTTTATTTTTTGTTGTGACAAATTTAGTGGTTATAAAATGGTGCACGGTATCTAGGTCAGTGGTTGCGTCTTGAAATAAACCATGTTGTTTTACTGATACATCTCTAGCTTTCTGCACGTTCACAGCGGCTGCTTGGTAAGGCTACTATCTGTATGCTGCATGTCAATTATATCCATGACTTGTGGACTAGTGTCCTTTATGTCCATGACTTGTGGACTAGTGTTCTTTATGTCCATGACTTGTGGACTAGTGTCCTTTATGTCCATGACTTGTGGACTAGTGTTCTTTATGTCCATGACTTGTGGACTAGTGTCCTTTATGTCCATGACTTGTGGACTAGTGTCCTTTATGTCCATGACTTGTGGACTAGTGTTCTTTATGTCCATGACTTGTGGACTAGTGTTCTTTATGTCCATGACTTGTGGACTAGTGTCCTTTATGTCCATGACTTGTGGACTAGTGTTCTTTATGTCCATGACTTGTGGACTAGTGTTCTTTATGTCCATGACTTGTGGACTAGTGTCCTTTATGTCCATGACTTGTGGACTAGTGTCCTTTATGTCCATGACTTGTGGACTAGTGTTCTTTATGTCCATGACTTGTGGACTAGTGTCCTTTATGTCCCTGACTTGTGGACTAGTGTTCTTTATGTCCATGACTTGTGGACTAGTGTTCTTTATGTCCATGACTTGTGGACTAGTGTCCTTTATGTCCATGACTTGTGGACTAGTGTTCTTTATGTCCATGTCTTGTGGACTAGTGTTCTTTATGTCCATGTCTTGTGGACTAGTGTCCTTTATGTCCATGACTTGAGGACTAGTGTTCTTTATGTCCATGACTTGTGGACTAGTGTTCTTTATGTCCATGACTTGTGGACTAGTGTCCTTTATGTCCATGACTTGTGGACTAGTGTTCTTTATGTCCATGACTTGTGGACTAGTGTCTTTTATGTCCATGACTTGTGGACTAGTGTTCTTTATGTCCATGACTTGTGGACTAGTGTCCTTTATGTCCATGACTTGTGGACTAGTGTCCTTTATGTGCATGACTTGTGGATTAGTGTTCTTTTGGCCTCCGTCGCGCTGGTATGTTAGTATACTTTTTTCTGTTGACTGTTCTAGTTCATACATTGGCTTCCTGCTGCCAAAAAAAAATATAAATAATATATATATTGTGGGGTTTCTCTTTGGTAAATAGGGTAAGCGGGGCGCAGTACAGAGGCAAAATACAAATTCTTAAAGGGTTTCTGTCACCTGAAAAATTTAAGCTGGCTGACATTAGCGATGTGCTAATGTCAGCTGAACATAACTATATTAGTGCCATATCACTGCCTGAAGGCCAACCTATAAGAAAAACTCTAATAAGGTATAAAAAAATACACTGGGGTGTATTATACTGTATATAATATACTGAAACCAACAAGAGAAGAGAGACCAATAACCCCATTGAAGAATGAGAGAACACTCATATAAAATATATGTAGTTTATTAGGGCGAAAAATAATAAATATACAGTAACACGAAGGCACAAGGTAAAGGGGATGGGACGCCCCGTGTGTCGGGACTGTGAACCCCCACCCTCACATACCAGACTAACAAGGAAAAGGTGTCATAAAACACTGAGTGTAAAAGTGCATATTAATGGGGGAACTGTAAATTCGCCCAGAGTGACATATAAGCATATGTATTGCACACATGTAAAGGATCAGTAAGGTCACACATCACAGACTTGCCCACCACTGGTAACTATTGCGGCCATCACGTAAAATACAGGCAGCCAGATCACATAATAACTAAAGTGCGGGTGAAACAAGAGTGGTATGTGTAAGCAATGACACTAAGGTAACACACTAAACATGTATAAAGCAAAACATAAATTACCCATGATATGCGGAAACACAAGGTGTATGACCGGAGCTGCACCTCGACGCGCGTTTCGCCAAGAAAGGCTTCGTCAGGAGGTAAAGATTACACACAGGTGTCCGTCTTTAAATAGTGCGGTCCACAACCGGCATTTGACTTTGTGCATGCGCTCAGCGATTAAGGATATAACATCATAGAAGCGCGCCACCCGGAAACCAAGGGAGACACGCCCATCGCGTCACATGGCCAGGCAAGGAGGAGGGAGCCGTGCTGAAGACGCGCAGCCACACCCCCCTCCCATCCGATCACGTGACACGAGGGTGCGCGTCAGTCGGCTCCCATGGAAACCAGGTGTAGGAGCGCCCCCACAATGTCACTCCACAGCGCACTGGTGCGATGCGCGAATGCCAGGTGGAGACAATAGATGGAAGACAAAATGGGGCAAGTATCATAAATGTCATCTAGGCAATACAGCATACAGGGGTAACAATAGATGAAGAACATACTCAGAAAATGACGACATAATAGCATGTCTTAAGTACAGTATACCAACCATTACAGTACATATCATATCAAGCCAGCTTGTAAAATCCAATGATTATAAAAAATTTAAAAATAATAAAAATAAAAATTATACATACAAAATACAATGATGAAGTATTGGCAAACAGGAGAGGATGTGTTCCCCCCTCTCAATCATACCACAATGATGCATTGCTAAAGGTGACCCGTACTATAAGTGACATACTAACAATATACCCTCATAGTAGATACAGTGATATCGTTGAACAATATAACATGATAGTAGTGTAATAATAAGAAAAATTTATTCATTACAAAATTGAAAATTAATATAAAGGAATGAAAAACAATCAATAAAATTTATTGAAAATTCTCATCCCCTCCTTTTTTCATATATAATTTAATATATACCATATACTAAAAAATACAATTCATATATAAAGTGCAGTACATGTGACAATGTCAGAACACAAAATATAAATCCAATCCACATTATGAAAATGAAAATAAATAACGTGAATCTAATGTGTGAAGGCAATAAAATAAAGTGCATCGTGCAATACGGCCCTGAGACAATAGTCACAGAGCATATCCCTACAAAAATAAATGCTAGGTACATTATAAGTGCCAATACCCCAACTACATCATGAGGCCCAATCTAGGGAGATTTCAAAATAGAGCCTATAATCAATGGGACATTTAGGCTGGGTTCACACCTGAGCGTTTTACAGCGCGTTCCTACGCGCTGTAAAACGCTCAACAGGCAAGAACCAATGTTTCCCTATGGGAATGGTTCTCACCTGAGCGTTTCACAGCGCGTACGATCGCGCTGTAAAACGCCCGACGCCCCAAGAAGTACAGGAGCTTCTTTGGGGCGTCTTGTCGCGCGTTCCCATACATAGACTTCCGGGAACGCGCGACAATGGGCGTTCGCTTGTTCCCGAGCCGCGTCTGTAAACGCGCATAAAATCGCGCATACAGAGCGCTCTATCCCGTACGCTCAGGTCTGAACGCAGCGTAAGAGGGGTTATGCACGTGCTAAATCCACAAATAGGGACTCTCTCCTGGCCAGTAATAGACAAAAGACCGATAATACCATTACACCTTTCAATACGCAATGGCGTAAAATACGTGAAATACTTACTAACCACTGGCCCATACTGCTCTCAGATGATTTGCGGGCGACACTTCGAGACTATCTCCAGGTTACATGGCGACGTTCCAAAAATCTAGGTGATATGCTTACCAACAGTCACTATGTATCCCCATCGCCATCCTATATCTTTGGGAGTAAGGGCCCTAAATGGGGCTCTTACCCATGTAACAACTGCCAGGCGTGTAGATATATGGTTCGGACTTCCACATTTATGGACTCACATTTATGGAGGGTCTACGGGATTATCATATTGTACATCATATCACATGCAGAACTGCATCTGTGATATACCCGATTACATGTCCCTGTAATCTCCTGTATGTTGGGATGACTATTAGGGAGTTGCGTGTTAGGGTATTTGAACATGCAAGTAAGATCCGCCAAGCAGCTACCACTGAGTATGACGATTTAACCCAATTTCAACCTATAGCCCTACACTTTAGGGATAAACACAATTGTGACCCCCGATGTTTACAGGTTAGGGGCATGGACAGGGTCTCCATGGGCTGTCGTGGGGGTTATATTAAGAAGCATCTCCTGCAGCTGGAGACAAAATGGATTGTTCTACTTAAGAGCGAGATCCCTAGAGGTTTAAACGAGACAGTTATCTTCTACGGCATACATATTAGGACATCGTCAGACATCATCCACAACTCCATCCTCCGTCAGGCAAAACTCCCTCCTACCTCAGACTTTAGACAAAACTCCGTCCTCCCTCATCCAAAACTCCATCAGACCTCAGACAAAACTCCGTCCTCCCTCAGACATCAGCCAAAACTCCTCAGGCCTCAGACATCAGCCAAAACTCCATCAGACCTCAGACATCAGCCAAAACTCTGTCGTCCCTCAGCCAAAACTCTGTCGTCCCTCAGCCAAAACTCTGTCGTCCCTCAGCCAAAACTCCATCAGACATCAGCCAAAACTCCGTCAGACATCAGCCAAAACTCCGTCAGACATCAGCCAAAACTCCGTCCTCCCTAACTCAAAATATGCCCTACTACACACACTCTTCACCTGACAGAGCTGCTAGCTGCTGGAGAGGCAAAGGACCTGTGATGATGTCATGACCATGTGATGAGTCACGTGTGGGAGGGGTCAGATGTGCACAGCAGCTGGTAGAGTGTACAGAACTGTAGCCATCAAATAGAGCTCTGTACTAGAGATGTGTGTGTAACCTGCATGTAGCAGATCTGTATGTGTAACCTGCATGTAGCAGATCTGTATGTGTACCCTGCATGTAGCAGAGCTGTGTACTGTGTAGCAGAGCTGTATGTGTAACCTGCATGTAGCAGAGCTGTATGTGTAACCTGCATGTAGCAGAGCTGTATGTGTAACCTGCATGTAGCAGAGCTGTTTACTGTGTAGCAAAGCTGTATGTGTAACCTGGATGTAGCAGTGCTGTGTACTGTGTAGCAGATCTGTATGTGTAACCTGCATGTAGCAGAGCTGTATGTGTATAACCTGCATGTAGCAGAGCTGTGTACTGTGTATATAGAGCAGTGTGTCTAACCGCATGTAGCAGAGCTGTGTACTGTGTATATAGAGCAGTGTGTCTAACCGCATGTAGCAGGGCTGTGTACTGTGTTACAGAGATATGTGTGTAACCTGGGAACTATAAAAAAGAAAAAAAAAAAACATAAAAATTCAGACCTTTTCCCAAAATGAAAATAAAAGAACTAAAAAAATACACATCATGGGTTTCGCAATGTGTAAAAACACTCATTGTATAAAAATATATTCCCCATAAGGCAAACAGCAAAACAGGAAAAAAAAAAGAGTCCAAATGTCCGATTCGCTGTTTTTGGTCGCTTCACTTGCTACAAAAATTTAAATAAAAAGTGATCAAAAAGTCTTAAACACCCCATAATGGTATCAGTGAAAAGTTCAGATTGCCCCGCAAAAAATTTGCCCCCACCCAGCTCCGTACACATAATTACAAAAAAGTTATAGGGCTCAAAATATGGCGACAAAAAAATAAATCAGATTTTTATTTTGTTTTTTTATCACTATTAAAACGCAAGAAAAACTATACATATAAGGTATCGCCGGATTCGATCTGACCTGTAGAATAAAAGTAACCAGTCAGTTTTATCGCACATCGAATGTCGTAAATAAAAATCCCGTAAAACTGTGGTGGAATTGCTTTTTTTTTTTCAACAGGAAGAATGGGCAGTTTTACCATCTGAGAAAATAAAGAGCCTCATCCACAACTACCACAAAAGACTTCAAGCTGTCATTGATGTTAAAGGGGACAATACATGGTATTAAGAACTGGGGTGTGTAAACTTCTGATCAGGGTCATTTGGGCAGTTTGTGTTGTGATTATGATTTATAAAGAAGAGTAAACACAGTTGTTTGACATAAATGGCTTCAGCCGACCACTAACCATGAGCGAGAGAAAAGTGTCCGTGTTATCAATTATATTCTCTGCACAATGGTTAAAGGGGTATTCCCAGCACAATGATCACTGTTAAATCTGTTAATGATTTGACAGTGATCATTTTTCTAAATACATTTCATTACCCAATTCCCACCCTTTTTTAGAAAATAAGTCACCTCTTACCTGATGTTGTCTTTGGTCTCCCCTGGTTACGGCCACCTCTCCTGTCGAATCCCGCCGGGCCGCGCGTGCGCAGAAGACTGAAGATTCTCTCCCGGCCGGGCCGCGCAATGTCCTGAATGCGCATGCCGCCGCGCATGCGCCATGATGACTTCTTCCTGGCCAGTATAGTACAGAGCCGCGAACGCGCACGCCGACTCTGTAATATACAGGCCAGGAATAAGTCACCATGGCACATGCGCAGAGCCCGTGCGCGTTCAGGACATTGAGCGGCCCGGCCGGGAGAAAATCTTCAGTCTTCTGCGCAAGCACGGCCTGGCCGGGAGAAGAATCCAGGAAGTGAACGTCGCGCTCAAGGAAGGTAAGTATAAAAAGGGAAGATGAGAATACCCCTTTAAGAAATCATAAGTTTACATACCCTTGCAGAATTTATCAGCACAACTGTAAGTAGCTGTGTGATATAAATCTGTGGAATATGGGAAGCATAGGAGGATGTGCACCATAAATCCCATCTTTGTAAGGCCTCTTGCACATGGCCGCTGTGTGCCTGTGGTTGTATTGTGGACCACATACGGCAGTTCCGCAATACACAGGGCACCAGCCGTGTGCATCCCGCATCCGTGATGTCGACCCATTCACTTGAACGGAACGGAAACACGGATCGGATCCCCATAGAAGCACTACAGGGTGCTTCCGTGGTGTTTCTGGCCGTGCCTCCGCACAGCAAAAAAGTAGAACATGCTCACGGACCCATTCAAGTTGAAGGGGTCTGGATCTGTCCCGGCCGCTGCACGCACGTTGCCCATGCATTGGGGACTGCAAATTGCTGTCCCCAATGCACGGAATGGACCAACAACGTTTATGTGCAAGAGGCATAACACTTGTGATCTAGTTTTGTGTGAAGTGGCATATATGCATTCATGTTGCATGTATTTATTAATTAGGGCTACCAATTCTGAGTAACTCGGAGTGACAGGAGATTTCCAGAATCAGAATTTTTTTTTTGTCGTCATATTTTGACCCCTATAACTTTTTTGTAATTATGTGTACAGAGCTGGGTGGGGCTAATTTTTTGCAGGGCAATCTGAACTTTTCACTGATACCATTCTGGGGTGTTTAAGACTTTTTAATCACTTTTTATAAAAAAAATTGTAGCAAATGAAGCGACCAAAAACGGCGAATCGGACATTTGGACTCTTTTTTTTTCTGTTTTGCTGTTTGCCGTATGGGGAATATATTTTTATACAATGGGTGTTTTTACACATTGCGACACCCATTATGTGTATTTTTTCAGTTCTTTTATTTTCATTTTGGGAAAAGGGAGGTGATCTGATTTATTTATTTTTTTTACACTTTTTTATAGTTCCCAGGTTACACACACATCTCTGTAACACAGTACACAGCTCTGCTACATGCAGGTTACACATACAGCTCTGCTACACAGTACACATCTCTGCTGCACAGTACACAGCACTGCTACCTGCAGGTTACACATACAGCTCTGCTACACAGTACACAGCTCTGCTACATGCAGGGTACACATACAGATCTGCTACATGCAGGTTACACATACAGATCTGCTACATGCAGGTTACACACACATCTCTAGTACATAGCTCTATTTGATGGCTACAGTTCTGTACACTCTACCAGCTGCTGTGCACATCTGACCCCTCCCACACACGTGACTCATCACATGGTCATGACATCATCACAGGTCCTTTGCCTCTCCAGCAGCTAGCAGCTCTGTCAGGTGAAGAGTGTGTGTAGTAGGGCATATTTTGAGTTAGGGAGGACGAAGTTTTGGCTGATGTCTGACGGAGTTTTGGCTGATGTCTGACGGAGTTTTGGCTGAGGGACGACAGAGTTTTGGCTGAGGGACGACGGAGTTTTGGCTGAGGGACGACGGAGTTTTGGCTGAGGGACGACGGAGTTTTGGCTGAGGGACGACGGAGTTTTGGCTGAGGGACGACGGAGTTTTGGCTGAGGTCTGATGGAGTTTTGGCTGAGGGACGACGGAGTTTTGGCTGAGGGACGACGGAGTTTTGGCTGAGGGACGACAGAGTTTTGGCTGAGGGACGACAGAGTTTTGGCTGAGGGACGACAGAATTTTGGCTGAGGGACGACAGAGTTTTGGCTGAGGGACGACAGAGTTTTGGCTGATGTCTGAGGTCTGATGGAGTTTTGGCTGATGTCTGAGGCCTGATGGAGTTTTGGCTGATGTCTGAGGGAGGACGGAGTTTTGTCTGAGGTCTGATGGAGTTTTGTCTGAGGTCTGATGGAGTTTTGGATGAGGGAGGACGGAGTTTTGTCTGAGGTCTGATGGAGTTTTGGATGAGGGAGGACGGAGTTTTGTCTAAAGTCTGAGGTAGGAGGGAGTTTTGCCTGACGGAGGTTTGGAGTTGTGGATGATGTCTGACGATGTCCTAATATGTATGCCGTAATCTTCAAGTCTTTTCTATAAATCGTGTTTTTTAACTTTTATTGTTGGTTGTCCCTTTATTATGTATTTATTGCTGTTATCTGTTTTTCATAGTACATCTAACCCTGCTGCGATATTGTGTGGTTCAACTGGAGACATGTGAGACTCGGGCTTAGGGAAGAATCACTGCTATTGGAGCAATGGATATCCATTAACATCCTAATACCCACATACATGTGTGTGGAGGGGTTTGGCTGCTGCTTTTCTTTTCTTTATACTTTTTTGTTAGTATTTGGCGACTTCATGATGCAGTTGGGGTATTGGCACTTATAATGTACCTAGCATTTATTTTTGTAGGGATATGCTCTGTGACTATTGTCTCAGGGCCGTATTGCACGATGCACTTTATTTTATTGCCTTCACACATTAGATTCACGTTATTTATTTTCATAATGTGGATTGGATTTATATTTTGTGTTCTGACATTGTCACATGTACTGCATTTTATATATGAATTGTATTTTTTAGTATATGGTATATATTATATTATATATGGAAAAAGGGGAGGATGAGAATTTTAAATTAATTTTATTGATTGTTTTTCATTACCTCTATATTAATTTTCAATTTTGTAATTAATTCATTTTTCTTATTATTTCACTACTATCATGTTCTATTGTTCAACTATATCACTGTATCTACTATGAGGGTATATTGTTAGTATGTCACTTATAGTACGGGTCACCTTTAGCAATGCATCATGTGGTATGATTGAGAGGGGGGAACACATCCTCTCCTGTTTGCCAATACTTCATCATTGTATTTTGTATGTCTAATTTTTATTATTATTATTATTATTATTATTTTTTTTTACATTTTTTATAATCATTGGATTTTACAAGCTGGCTTGATATGATATGTACTGTAATGGTTGGTTTACTGTACTTAAGACATGCTATGTCGTCATTTTCTGAGTATGTTCTTCATCTATTTGTAGAATATATACAAGCCCACCCGCGCTCCCGAACTCACTCAACACTACGTATCAATCAGGGAATCGCTGCTAGGTTCGCTGCCACGGTCTGCTGCTGGGACCTTTATATTGAGATATCACCAAGGTCTGATTTAAATGTAAATCAGAATAGGAACCTGCGCTGATTCTGATACGAGCAAGGGTTTGGAGTAACTTCAGGCTCAACCTGTGGCGTAGGTGGTGCTCCGGCCATCAGCGAATCACTCACGAAGGAGCCCGACTGGCTCAGAAACGCGTCGGTTTGATTTTGTCCCCTGAAGGCTTCCATACACAGTGCGGTGACGTCACACGCCAAGTTCCCGGACTTCAACTGGGGTTCCCTCGCGTGAGTGATTCGCTGCCGGCCGGAGCACCACCTACGCTAGAGGTTGAGCCTGAAGTTACCTGGATGCCAACTTCTCTGATCTAACAAGAAGAACACTCCACGGACACATTGCCTGTCAAAGAAGGTAATCACTTTGAACATTAATGTGAATATCCCTTCTTTCATATATCCACCCACCACTCCAAACCCTTGCTCGTATCAGAATCAGCGCAGGTTCCTATTCTGATTTACATTTAAATCAGACCTTGGTGATTCTTCATCTATTGTTACCCCTGTATGCTGTATTGCCTAGATGACATTTATGATACTTGCCCCATTTTGTCTTCCATCTATTGTCTCCACCTGGCATTCGCGCATCGCACCAGTGCGCTGTGGAGTGACATTGTGGGGGCGCTCCTACACCTGGTTTCCATGGGAGCCGACTGACGCGCGCCCTCGTGTCACCTGATCGGACGGGAGTGGGGTGTGGCTGCGCGTCTTCAGCGCGGCTCCCTCCTCCTTGCCTGGCCATGTGACGCGATGGGCGTGTCTCGCTTGGTTGGCGGGTGGCGCACTTCTATGATGTTATATCCTTAATCGCTGAGCGCATGCACAAAGTCAAATGCCGGTTGTGGACCGCACTATTTAAAGACGGACACCTGTGTGTAATCTTTACCTCCTGACGAAGCCTTTTTTGGCGAAACGCGCGTCAAGGTGCAGCTCCGGTCATACACCTTGTGTTTCCGCATATCATGGGTAATTTATGTTTTGCTTTATACATGTTTAGTGTGTTACCTTAGTGTCATTGCTTACACATACCACTCTTGTTTCACCCGCACTTTAGTTATTATGTGATCTGGCTGCCTGTATTTTACGTGATGGCCGCAATAGTTACCAGTGGTGGGCAAGGCTGTTATGTGTGACCTTACTGATCCTTTACATGTGTGCAATACATATGCTTATATGTCACTCTGGGCGAATTTACAGTTCCCACATTAATATGCGGTTTTACACTCAGTGTTTTATGACACCTTTTCCTTGTTAGTCTGGTATGTGAGGGTGGGGGTTCACAGTCCCGACACACGGGGCGTCCCATCCCCTTTACCTTGTGCCTTCGTGTTACTGTATATTTATTATTTTTCGCCTTAATAAACTACATATATTTTATATGAGTGTTTGCTCATATCACTGCCTGAAGCCTTTATTGAGAAAAACAAACTTTTATAATATGCTAATTAGTTGCCCCTGCTCCTAGAAGCTCCGTTCTCCGACCTCTAGCCACGCCCTGCTACACTAGATTGACAGGGCCAGGCACTGTTGGTCTCCTACCTCTGTCCCTGTCTGCAGTGTAAATCTCGCACCTGCGCCATCCTGTTCAATATACGGCGCAGGCGCAGTGAGTGAAGGGCGCTCGCCGGCTGCCAGCTTCCTCACTACGCCTGCGCTGAATACTGAACGGCGCGAGATCTCCCCGGCGCACAGGGCCGGCAGGAGGAGGTGACGGCTGCCTGGCCCTGTCAATCTAGTGTAGCAGGGCGTGGCCAGAGGTGGGAGAACGGAGCATTTAGGAGCAGGAGCAACGCACCCCTTGCTCCTAGAGACTAATTAGCATATTATAAAAGTTTGTTTTTCTCAATAACGGCGGCAGGCAGTGAGATGGCACTAATATAGTTATGTTCAGCTGACATTAGCACATCACTAATGACAGAGAGCTTAATACCCATTTTTCAGGGGACAGAAACTCAAAACGTTGGTGTTTATTCACACTTGAGGCAATTGCACAAAACAGCACGTAACTTTGCAGTCTTGGAGTTAATTCACACACAATGGAAAGTTCATATAACACAAGTCAGCTTGCTGGCAGTTCTGCCTCCAGTAGTCCACAGCAGGCTTTAGGGGGCCTGTTTCCCCAGCATGCGGCTATCAGCCCTCCAGCACGGCACAAAACCTCAGATCCCAAAAACAGAGACATCTCTGCTGAGCCCAGCTGCTTATTTAAGGACAGCCAGGTGCTGCCAAAACCCGAACCGGCACTTAAATTCCAGTCCTGTATTTGACCTCACCTGGCTGGAAACCAGCCCAGCCGCACAAGCTGGGAGGGAAATACCTGCCTTGCCAGATACAACCCCTCACTGTGTCACATACCCCCCCCCCCTTTGTTCAACCATGAGGGGGTGGACACACGCCAGACACTGCACCCGGGACAGGGCATCTGCGTTTCCCTGTAACCGGCCTGCTCTGTGTTCTACCAAGAACTTAAAGTTCTGCAGAGACAAAAACCATCTGGTGACCCGGGCATTCCTGTCTTTGGCCTGGCTCATCCACTTGTGTAACGGTCGCGTACACACACACACAGGGGGAAGGGAAGTGACCACTGCGCTCCACCCTTACCCCTGGCCCTGCCTACTTGCCTCGCGAGTCTTAATGACAGGGGACAACTGGACGGCAATCCCTAGCTTGGAATAAGTGCAGGGATGACAGACAGACAAACAACAGAACGTGAACGGACTCAATACCAGGAAAGCTACAAAGTACAAATGGAGCAAGCAGAGAATTGTCAGGAGAAGCCGGGGTCATAAATACCAGGAGAGTCGTGAAGTACCAAAGGAGTCAGCAGAGGATCGTCAGGAGGAGGCCGGGGTCAGAATACCAGGAGAGCAGCAAAGTACACAAGGAGCAGGCAGAATTTCGTCAGGAATTCAGCAGGAGGTAAGTACGCCAGGAATACAAAGTCACAGGTGGAACCTAAATTAACAGGCAACCTGTGGCCAGCAGGCTGCCTGTATTTATAGTGGGGAGTGAGGGTCATGTGATGTGGCCAGCGTCACATGACCGACAGACCAACCAGTCGAGCACCGAGTGATCAGCTCGGCGCTCAAGGCAGACTTAGGAGCAGGGGGCCTCCCAAGTAGCAAAGCCGCCCTGGGAACGAGGTCAAACACAGATCCTCGCTCCAGAAGCTAAGCAGCAGGTCTGCGGCTAATGGGAGACCGAGTGCGCCTTCGGAACCCCGTTACAACTTGAGAGGGGAGTGGTCGGTCACCAGGCGGAACTTTCTCCCCAACAAATAGTAGCGGAGAGACTCGGGTGCCCTCTTGATAGCCAGGCACTCTCTCTCCACTATACTGTACCTGATTTCATCTGGGGTAAGCTTGCGGCTTAGGAAGACAATGGGATGCTCCTCCCCGTTGACTTCCTGAGACAGTACAGCACCGAGGCCTTCTTCGGAGGCATCAGTTTGTACCACGAACTCCCTCTTGAAGTCGGGCGTCACCAAAACCGGTGACCCACACAGGGCCAACTTCAAAGCGGCAAAAGCCTCTTCCGCCTGATCATCCCAGCGAACCATCACAGATTTTCGTCCCTTCAAGAGCCCTGTCAAGGGCGCGGCTAGAGTAGCAAAGTGGGGAACAAACCTCATGTAATAGCCCTCCATTCCCAGGAATGACTTTATTTGCCTAGTGGTGACAGGTCGGGGCCAATTCCGCATCTCCTCTATTTTGTTCACTTGGGGTTTGATGACTCCGCGCCCATATATATATATATATATATATATATATATAGCAGTGGGAACCTAAAGTGGCCCTGGAAAAAAAAACTAAAAGTGGCTCCATGTTGTAGGTGAGACCAAATTGACAAAAAACAGGGCAACACAGGTAGGCATGGACAACAGAAGTAGGCAGGGCCAGCAATACCATAGTGCAGCACAAAATACCACCCCAGCTAATACTGCCCTGTCAACATAATGAGGACAGTGCTACAATTGAACTCAGGACAGCATACTGTAAGTACCAGGTGCATTAATTAATGCTGAGAGCATGAGATCATTATGTACCTGGACAGCAGTCAGCCGGGCTCAACTGGCCCCCTGGGCATCTGCCCACCAGGAAATATGCCTGTAGGTTTTATGGCCAGTCCGCCCCTGGACGACATTAAACTCTTCCCAGTATATATACTTCTAAAATATACTACAAGCACAGTGCAAATTTATATAGAGTAGACTGTGGTGACATGGACTAGTGATACATTCCTCATTGTACCCAAAGTATTATTGTCTTGCTATAAAGTCAAGTTCTACAGTGCTAATATGGTGTCAAGTACCTGTGACACACCGGTGACCACATAACCCATTGAAAGTGATGCTATTCCAATAATGCAGTAAATTATGCTGCAATGATGTTATGCTGTATGTCGTCTATGATGGGTAAACCTAGTGTCAATTACATAAGGACTGTATATGATAATTTGGAAGCATATTTTTTCTCCCTTAAATATTAGCAACCTGTAAAAGCAGTGAAGCTTGTGCAGTACCAGGTACAGTTGTATGGATGAACCACTGTGCCAGGAAAAATATTGCAATCACAGAGTGTCATATATTGTAGTGGTACGCTATCATCAATAAATAATATCACAGAATTATATAGCTACCTATTAAAAAATAACTTTTAATCAATAATAATAAAAGAGCATCATTCCAATTATTTCTATGATATTGGTTAGTATGCCAGATTTGATTACAAGCAGACCTATCCTGAACATTAAGGTGAAGGAGGTTCAATTGATATAATAGAAGGTAAAGACTCTGCACTTACGTTTTGATGATATATGCAAGTGTGGAGGGTTCAATATCCTGGAGGATATGTGATGACTAACCCTTTACTTACCCCTACATGACCCTAATGCTTTCTCAAGTTTCTCAGGTAGGCTGCTGGTAAATAGGACAAGAGGGATTGTCCTGTGGATGGTGAATTCCGATAAGGAATGTCCAAAAAGAAATGTCCCGACGCGTTTCCCCAAGTACAAAAGCTTGGTTCGTCAGGGGACTATGTTGATAATCCGTAGCCGAAGGATGGTGGCTATACGTTCTGGCGGTAACAGAGGCTGATGATACGCAACCTCTACTGCCTTCTGGCAGAGTTTAAATAGCAGGCCTTTTGGCGCCATCGGTGGGTGTGTTGGTGTGCTGGTATCCTTATTGGTGCATGAGCGCTGTCCCTCACGCAGTATAACACACCTCTTAGCCGGCCTCGCTATCCTCTGTCTCTCCGATGCTCTGCGTCATGTCCGGTCACATGATCGGGAGCCCTAGTCGTCACATGGTCATGGTTTCCTGTCTGTGGAACGCATATGCGTGCCATTGGTTTTTTTCATGACACGCACAGCCCACCACTGATCCTCCTTCTTCACACAGACGCTTGGGTATCGGAATATCTTATCTTAACTATAAGGGGTGGAGATTGGGACAACAGAATCTTAAGAAAGGAAGCCCAGTGGATCTATAGACTTAAAACCACCCATCCCCTGGGATTGAATGAACAAATCTCATACACATGCTTTATCTAAACCAATTTTTCCCCCTTTCTTTTCAGTTATGCCTCTATGTTTTTCTGTACCATAGACATAGGATCCACTAATAAATTAGATATGACTATGAATCCAGCTATTATCAGAGCCAGAATAGGCTCAAATAGTCTAAGGACATCTTACTACTAGTTATCAATCTCCAAATTATCGAGTAAATATTGTGATTTCAATACAATTCTCTGTACTGGCCTCTAGTTGCAGAGTCTCTACTTATAGTTAAGATAAGATATTCCGATACCCAAGCGTCTGTGTGAAGAGCATCGGAGAGACAGAGGATAGCGAGGCCGGCTAAGAGGTGTGTTATACTGCGTGAGGGACAGCGCTCATGCACCAATAAGGATACCAGCACACCAACACACCCACCGATGGGGGGCGTTACTATACAGATGGCGCCAAAAGGCCTGCTATTTAAACTCTGCCAGAAGGCAGTAGAGGTTGCGTATCATCAGCCTCTGTTACCGCCAGAACGTATAGCCACCATCCTTCGGCTACGGATTATCAACATAGTCCCCTGACGAACCAAGCTTTTGTACTTGGGGAAACGCGTCGGGACATTTCTTTTTGGACATTCCATATCGGAATTCACCATCCACAGGACAATCCCTCTTGTCCTATTTACCAGCAGCCTACCTGAGAAACTTGAGAAAGCATTAGGGTCATGTAGGGGTAAGTAAAGGGTTAGTCATCACATATCCTCCAGGATATTGAACCCTCCACACTTGCATATATCATCAAAACGTAAGTGCAGAGTCTTTACCTTCTATTATATCAATTGAACCTCCTTCACCTTAATGTTCAGGATAGGTCTGCTTGTAATCAAATCTGGCATACTAACCAATATCATAGAAATAATTGGAATGATGCTCTTTTATTATTATTGATTAAAAGTTATTTTTTAATAGGTAGCTATATAATTCTGTGATATCAGGAAAAATATTGACAGGCTGTTGTACTACAGCAAGTTCTGCATATGGTGGAGGTCCCAGGGGACAGGGCATCAATGGATATAACTGGAAAATCCCTTTAAAAAAAGTGTAGGGTCTCAAATTTGGGCACAAATTCCCGTGATTTAGTGTCTCACACCTTTGTGTTCAGTGCCTCTCAAAATTGGTTCTAGATGAGAGAAAGCCCACAGCGTGCTTCACAGGGTAAATGAGGTACCCTAAACGTGACCTTCCCTGCAAAAGGGTTGTCCTACAAAAGACACTTATGTCATATCTGCAAGATAGGTGTACTACATCAGGCCACCACAGATCCACTTGGTGATGGTGTTTCTGTAACTCCTATAGACTTAAACGGAGAAAGCCACAGGCACGAAGGCCATCTCTGCAGTTAATCTCCACTTGGACATGGAGGCAACCTAATCGGGGGATCAGGGGGTGAAGGACCCCTGATCTCCTGATAAGTTGATCTGCTATAAATGTGTTTCGCGCAGAATATCCTTTAATCTCAGAACTCTCTTGCTGCTAAACAGAATAATTTCCAATAATAGGCCATCAGCTAATTTAAGTGTAAAACGTATGCAACTTGAGGAAGTATGTTACTAAAATAAACATTTTCTGATTCCACAGAAGATAATCACCACCTGTCTATCATATTAACAGTGACTTCCAAGTTATTTTACAGTCTTTTTCCTTCACCTTTTTATTTACATCTATGCAAAACTGACTTTGTTCAGAATAGGGGAGATAAAATATCTTTTGCTGTTGTTTGGATGAAGGGGGTGCAGCAAATGGGAGTGCAGAGGTGCAGTTGAACTCCCAGAAACCCCTCTGCAACATAAGAAGGCACAACATGGCACATGGTAGCTGTGCAGCCTGTTACAGATTTTGCATTGGGGCCCAGGAGCTTTAAGTTATGTTTCTGATATCAAGGAAAAATTAAAGGTGACTATGTTATAGAATAATTCTTTTATAGATCCCTACAAGCTGTTATGCTGGAAGCCAGTGCTGCTGCTGTCTTGTTCCCAGCAGCCCGGACCTACTTGCACAGTTGTCAACTGTCTGGAATTTGGCGGGACCGTCCATGAGTTTCAGAGACAGTACCGGAAAATTCGGGCTGCCCTGGGACGAAAATGGGCTAGTGTAAACCCAGCTCCATTAATGGGTGGTCCCAGGCGAGGGAAGGTGTTCCCAGGGGGCAGGGCTTAGATGCCCTGATTTTACCAACTAAAACATTGGTACATGTACTTGTCCCCTGGCTATTGACAACGGACCCCCTCCTGACCAGACCTGGTGATGGGTCCTAGCTCCGATAGATTCAAGTCCAGTCTCTGTGATCCTCTCCTGTCTCAAGAATTGGGCCCTGCAGTGAAAGGAAAGGATGCCATGCATGGACAACTTTCTCATCGAATGTTATGGTATTTCCAAAAATAGCTGAGCGAACATGCCAAGGTGGGACACATCGATATGTCATAATAATATGTGCAGCTGAAGTAAAGACAGGAGGGTGGGGATGTGGCTGATGAGCAGCAACACTTATCTGCAGTCTCCATTACCACAGCCACACATTACCACAGTCTGTCCTGTCCATCCTCTCTGCACTTCATGTCTCCTCATGAACTCCATACCTACAGAGATTCAGCTGAAGTTCTTATCAGCTGTATTCAGGATCATATTCCCTGACAAGCAGAGCAGAGAAGAGGATAAAGCAGCTCTTCAGCTCAATGTTCTTAAGTAACTTGTCCTACTGTGTAATTAGGACAGGTTTTGTGCTGTCTAATAGGACGGCGGCCATTTTATTTCCCCTGATGATTGCTCCGTGGACAAAACGAGCCATTATAAATAATGAAACTTATTTGGGAATGTGTTTATAATAAAGCACTATTTAAGTATTTTCAGTCATTTTATTTTATGAATTCCTGGAGAACTCCTTTAAATATCCCACCTTCAGGAAGTAAATGACACCGTTGCAGACACTGATTGGCCTGGCGTCCCTGCTCCCTAATAGCCTGACCAGCTTCACTGACTGAGTGCAACAGCATACAGCCAGAGGTATTCATAAATATACCACGTGGGATCTATTCACTTGAATGAAGCAAACCGAGTCCAAAGGATTCATCTTTTGACTCCGGTTGATGTGCTTTACATTAATTTACTTATGTTTTGCTTGATAGTATTGCATAGTCAACTGGGAGGGTACTCTGCATTCGTAAGGAAGAAGGTACCGCTTAGGACCTATACTTTTTAACCAGAGCAGAGATCAGCTACAAAGAACATCGGTCACCTTGGACATTGGGCACCAAGTAACGCTGCGGGGAAAATCTCCGCATGTTGCTAGGCTTTTCTGCAGATTACAGCAGATCACTGAGCGTCACAGCAGCAGGACACCTTGTTATCATCTTGCCTTTGGAGGAACATTCTAACAAAAATAGATTGTCCAAAGCAGGAAACCTGTTTAAAGCTGCCTATCCTACCTGTTTTGTGTGTATGAATTTCAACATGCCCAATCCCTTTGTTCTCAGGAGATAAGCCACTGCTAGATGTGTCTGACAGGGACTTCCTCCCATCACCACTTTAACAATACGTGCAGGCCTGGCCAAGCCGAGCAGCATGTGTATGGAAGGGTTGGGAAAGGCATCTCATGTCTATGGCCCGGCTTTAGTTTGAGCTAATCGTGTTTCAGTTGATCAGCTCATAACAAACCTTAGATGACTTCTAAGACAAGGTTGTACTTATCATAGAGCCAGACCATGTGGCTGCTATGGGGTCCTTGGAGAAAAGGGGTCCAGTCCTGGTTGGTCCCTTTGCTACTGGAAAGTGAGAACCTGTGCAGGACTCCCCCCTTCAGAGCAAGTGCATTGTTAGCAAACTAGTTGTGGGTAAATGGCCTAAGAGTCATGGAAATGGAAAGTCCTTGGTAGCAAAACCCAGTGACATTGTGGGTGGCCACCGTTTGTTATGAGTTCCCCTGACTTCTATGCACTATTGTTCCATGATCTAGAACTGATTACTAAAACTCCATTCCAAATAGAGCAGTGGTCACACATGCACATTCCACTTCATTCACAGCCTATGTGGCTGACAGCGATAATGTAATCGAGCTTTGTCTGAAATATATATATATATATATATATATATATACACAATTATGAACTGTATTGCTTTATTATTTTTAGAGCGTACCCAATAAATATTATTTCGGTAAAAAAAAAAAAAAAAACGAGCAGTCCTCAGTCAGCGCGGTTTCCTTGATCACAGATGTTTCTGAATAATGCCAGTTATTTCCACAATATAAAATAACAACAAGTTTGTTTTTCAACTTTCAAAAGCTGATTTCTGGCAGAATTCCTATTAGAAGCATTAGCAGCTATTCTGTAGAGCCTAGGAGGCGAGTGATTTTAATTAGGAGGCATCATATCTGTAAATACAATAAAGCCATTAGAAGGGAATATATTCTGCTTTTTTAAAAGCATGAACTGGACCATAATATAAAGCCTAATACTTCTGCTCAGCAACAAAAACAACAGCCATCAATGGAAAGTGCTGGAAGCTCTTGAGAACAAACCTTCATGCGCCTATAAGAAAATTAGAGGCACAAAGAGATTTAGCCGGGGCCCACAGAATACTATGGACAGCTAATTTGGGATTAGCCCAGGGGTTTGCCCAGGATTAGAAGAAAAATAGTATACCTTTTCCCTAGAAACGTCGCCACTCTTAGGCCTTATTCACACGCCTGTGTCTGTTTTACATCAGTAAAAAAAGGGTCAGTGTTTTATCCATGAAGAAGTTGGTCTCACGCTCGTTTGTGGGAGGAAAACACCACACCGAGCATAGGAGGGAAAGGGGATACAGGAATAAGGCCTCGAAACTAGGGAAGGAAGATGGACACCTCCTAGAGAAAACCCTAACTTTAGTCCTGACAGACTACTAGTATGAACAGGCCCCAAAGGTAGGCAAGTTCATACACCGGATCCCTAGAATCCTATCTCATCCTATAGGACCCCGGAACTAATGTCAGGACTGAGTCTACCTGTTCCTCCAAAGGGAAGGACGAACAGGAGTCTCCCTCAGGCCTAATAAAAAAACAACAAGGAAAGCCAACACCGTTTCTGTTTCTCATGTGCACTGCTTGGCCGATATCCAGAGCATTTCCTTCCACTGCAAAGAAAAAGGGGGTCAGTCAGCACATCCCATGGCTGAGAACAAGACTGTTAAACAAAACATACAATGCAACAGCTCTCTGCAAACCAAATAAAGTACAAAATTGCATCATAATTGCAAATGCTATACTAATAAGTTAGAGATGCTTGGCAAATCGTTTTGTACAAAATTATTTGAGCCCGTCTGTCGCACGTCAAGGCGATCTCTAGTTAGACGGGTTCCTAACACTAAATTTTACCTGTTATGTGCCATGACGGCTATCATAGAATTCAGAAAGTGCAGGTTCAACATGCATGCTGGATCCGCCTGAATTTATGTCATTTTTGGTGCCAAAATGACCTCCATTATATCCACGGAAAGCAGTTACCAGCATGCATGCCGGGCCCACTCCACACCACCCCTGGCGCCAAAAGGTCACCAAGGACTGCAATGAGAGTCCACACACTATCTCTCTCCTGGTGCCAGATAGCTTCAGTGAGTGAGGGGGAGAAGGCCAAGCTATATACTCACACTAATTAAAATCAGCCAATGGGGCAGACGAGCTGGTCAGGAGTGCATGACTAAGGAGGCAGCCACACCTCCAGCACGAGCTGCAAAGAAAAAGGGGGTCAGTCAGCACATCCCAAAGTGCAGGGGCACGTTGCTATGGCTGAGAACAAGACTGTGAAACAAAACATTTCCTTCCACTGGTCTGGGAAAACGACTGACAGAACAAAGATGTCATGCATATTCTGTCAGTGGTTTCCACGGACCCACAGACTTCATTGGGAGTGTTTGGCCTGAACCATAGACCAAAGTAGTGCATGTCTCTATTGTTTTTCCACCAACCCACCCACACAGGTTTAGTAAATAACTACATTAAAATCAATTGATCCATGTGTCGTCTGTGGCGAACACTGACAGCACAAGTCTGTGATTCACTGAGGTGTGAAAGAGGCTTAAAATCGATGGATGCGTGTGCTGTCCGTGGAAAACATGGAGAGCACATGGCCGTTATCCATGGATATGTGTCTAAGTCCTAACCTATGGGCTTCATCTAGTATTGCAGCTCATACCTATTGAATTGAATGGAGCTGATCTGTAATGCCAGGCACAGCTCATGGTCAAGAAGGGGTGAACTGGGAACTTAAAGTGGAACTAGAAAAAGACCTAAAAGTGGCCCCATGTTGTAGTCAGGACCAAATTGACAGGAGGCATGGCCAACAGTAGTAGGCAGGGCCAACGATACCATAGTACATAGCGCCCCAGCAGCTCCAAATACCACAGTGTAGAACAATATGCTGACTCCCCTTGCCACAGTGTTCAACTGTATCCTCGTCCTGAGGTTGGTGATACAGTTGAGTACCTGATGCTCCTACCATTAATTAGTGCTGAGAGCATCAGGTCATTAGGTACCTGGCCGGTGGCTGTGAGGACCCTCTAGGCATAGGCCCCTCGGAAAATAACCAGTCTGATCCTGTGGACAGGCATGCTGTTGTTTCTTTTTCTAATCCCAGACAAGTTTCCTAAAGGGGGTTCAGATAAAGACTTTCCCCATATTATCCTAAGGGATTGAAAAGTGTCAAAGTCTGGCTGTGTTCCACTGTGGAATAAATATTCTGCAGCGTACATTAAATAATGATGTGTTGCAGGTTTTCTGAAGCTGAATGTCCCCATTCATTTCAATTAGAGATGAGCGAATCGAAGTTTACGAAGTGGAATTTCAGGAGAAATTTGAATCACACAAATCCGAATTTCCTCAACCTTCGTGGTAACGAATCACATTTTTCCTAAAATGGCTGCTGCACATGTTAGGACATGGAGCAAAGAACTTTGGGAACGAGGGATCACCCACAATGCCATGCATGCAGCCAATCAGCAGCCAGCCAGCCAATGTGATGTCACAGCCCTATAAATAGCCTCAGCCATTTTGGATTCTGCCATTTTCCAGTGTACTTAGTGCAGGGAGAGACGTCAGCAGGCACTAGGGACAGTGCTAGGAAAGACTTTGTTGTGCTAAAAAAAACTATTTACAAGTTCAGGGAAAGATTAGTCAAGGTGTAGGAAAAGGATAGGGAGGCATTATCTACGCTATAAAAGGAGAACAGGGTGCAATAGGATTGATTCTATTACACCTTGCTGCACTTATTGGGAATCCAAATTGCTTTTAGGTTGTTTGCACTATATGATACATCACTAATTCCAGCAAACCTTGCTTGTGATTGGGGTGCAAGTTCTGTGATACAGCCATTTACGGGGTGTATTATTAGGAAAGATACATATAAATATATGTCATAATTGCTGTTCAATGGTGAAGTTACATTGTACTACAGCCATTTACGGGGTGTATTAATAGGAAAGATACTTACGTCCCATTAGCCATTCTGCTTTGATTTGACATTGTTTATTTTTTTTGGGGGGTGTATTAATAGGAAAAAAAAAAGGAAAAATGTATGTCATAATTGCAGTTCAGCCGTGAAGTTACATTGTACTACAGCCATTTACAGGGTGTATTAATAGGATAGATACGTACGTCCTATTAGCCGTTCTGCGTTGATTTTACATTGCATTGTTTTACTTTTTTGCGGTGTTTTAATAGGAATATATATATATATATATATTGTGACACAGTAAGAGGTTTGGTCTGGGAAAACAGGTATTTGCCTCCCAGCATGTGCTGCTTGGATTTACAGCCAGGTGAGGTAAAAATGGGACCGGATTGTAAGTGCCGATCCGGGTTTTGGCAGCACCTGGCTGTCCTTAAATAGGCAGCTGGGCTCAGAAGCGAGGTCTCTGTGTTGGGATCTGGGAGCCTTGTAGCTGGATGAAGGCTTGCTATCTGTTTGGCGTGAAAACAGGTTGGTGCTGCTATGCTCAAGGACTCTTTGAGGCAGAATTGCTGCATGGTGTGAATTACCACCAACACCGCAAGGTGACTTTTTGCTTGTTTAGGACTGCTTGTTTTGTCACTTGCCTAAAGTGTGAATAAAACACTGAGCTGTTTGATCCAAAGTACTTGTTGCTGCCTCTATACTGCGTCTGCTAATTCTGTCTATTTTAATTTCAATATTTTTTTTTTATCATACAGTATGTCAGATAGACAGCTCTTCAAAGGGAACAAGCAGTGGCCAAAATGTTTCTGTCGCAGGCAGCAGAAAAAGGGGGGGGGGGGGCAGCAGGAGTCGCAGCGACAGCCTTGAGCTCCCGGTGTCATCTAGCGGCCGTGTCTTGACCAGCAATCCAGCCGGTGGGTTTCTTTGACACAACGCTTATTTGGCATGGCCTGAGAGCAGGTCCTGTGCCCCCACCTGTCCGGAACCTTCCTCTGTCATTTTCAGTTCCGTCGGCGTGAGAAGTACTATATGCCGTAGGCTCGGCTCCACTTTTCAGTGAGGACGAGCTACTAAAGGACAGTCAGCAGCTACTGCCTAGCCAAGATCTGGAGGAGACATCCGCCACTTCCTCCGTTAGGCAGGCAAGTAGTGATGAGGAGAGTTGCGTGGGAGCAGGTGTTGCGGGCGGTCAGGCTCCTGGCTCTGAGACCGTTGAGGGAGACATCAGTGACTTGCAGACAGTAGCAGATGATGATGATGATGATGTAGCCGATCTCACTTGGGAGCCGGGTGAAGAAGGGGCTTCATCATCATCATCATCATCAGGAGAAGAGGGTGGCAGCTTGTGCGTGAGGCAGCGGCTGAGCCAGCAGGGGAAAAGCGTGGCTGTGAGTCGGCAGGGTGGCAGCAGTAGGAGGTCGGGAGCCAAACGTGCCCGTGGTAGACCACCCGCTTCGCAGGAACCTACCGGCACGGAAAGTAGCGGTGCAGGGGTTCACAGAGGCAGCAGTAGCCGGCAGTCAGCGTGGAATGTTGGTTGGAAAATGCCATACTCGGCGGTGTGGCAATGTTTAGTTAGGACGCCGGAGGAAGTGAACATGGCCATTTGCTGGATTTGTGGGCAGAAGGTGAAGCGTGGCCAGGGTGGCCCTGCGTCAACACATGCAACGTCACCATAAAGTGGCCTAGGAGAACCGTGGCTCCGATGTGGTTGGCCAGCCTGCCGCAGCAACTGCTGCATCACCCAGTGGCACACATCCAATTTCATGCAGTCAAGGCTCCACCACCTCAGCCGAAGGGAGCTGTCTGTCCTTCCCATCGTCTGCTGGTCCTGATGCTCCTGCTCCTCTTACTCATTGTCAGTCATTCCGTCAGCAATCGATCACTAAAGCGATTGCCAAGAGACAACAGTATGCGTGCACTCATCCAACAGCGCAGAAGCTGAATGTGCTCCGGGCCAAGTTGCTGGTGCTGCAGTCCCTCCCTTTTCAAGTTGTGGACTCTGCACATTTCAGAGAACTGATGGCTTGTGCCGAGCCGAGGTGGAGAGTCCAAAGCCGTAATTTCTTTGCCAAAAAGGAAGTACCAGCCCTGCACACATATGTAGAACAGAATGTGGGCCAGTCCTTGAGCCTGTCGGTGCCTGCCAAAGTGCACGGCAGCGCCGACGTGTAGAGCTGTAACTACTAATATATGTCCTTTTCGGCCCACTGGGTAAAAGTGGTTCCTGCCCAGCCACACCAGCAACTTGGCCAGGTGACGCCGCATCCTGCGAAAATGTCCGCCTCTGCCTCCTCATCCTCCACCGTGTCCTCAGCTTCCACTGCAGGGATAATTCACAGTGCCGCACCAGCATACCACATGTGCAGGGCACACTGTTCACTGTCACGCTGTTCTGCACCTAGTTTGCCTGGGTGAACGGAGTCACACAGGGGAGGAACTGCTCCGCATCCTTCATCAAGAAATCAAATCCTGGCTTTCACCTGGAAAACTTAAAATCTGAACCATGGTGACCGACAATGGGAAGAACATGCTGTCGGCGCTGCGCCAAGGAGGGCTGAGCCATGCGCCCTGCATGGCGCACATGTTCAATCTGGTTGTAAAGTGGTTCCTGAAGTCTTCTGCCCATCTGCAAGACATCCTCAAAATGGCCACGAAACTTTGCATGCACTTCAGCCACTCGTACACCACTAAGCACACCCTCCTTGAGCTGCAGCGGCAGAACGGCATCCCCCAACATAGGCTGATATGCAACGTATCCATCCATTGGAATTCCACCCTCCATATGTTGGATCGACTATATGAACAGAGAAAGGCCATAAATGATTTCTTGATGATACAGGCGGACAGAGGTACTCCCCTGTGTAACTTCGATGTTAGCCAGTGGCAGCTCATGCGTGACACCTGCCGTTTGCTCTGGCCCTTCGAGGAAGCCACTTTATTTGTCAGTTGCCAGGACTACGGGATGAACAACGTCATTCCACTGATTCATGTCCTGGAACAGATGCTGCTAAATCTGGCTGGCCAGGGCACAGGAGACGTGGTGACTAGATCTCACAGCCACATGAGCCCTGTGGGGGCTGAACTATAGGAGGAGGAGGACATTCGAGCACAAGCAATGTGTAGAGAAATGGGTGGTTTTTCTACACAGGTGACAGGAAAGGAGGAGCAGGAGCAGACAGAGGAGCTACAGGGTGATGAGGAAGACGAGGAAGAGGACCCAGACACACCGTGGCAGTATGCAGTGGAGATGGAGGCAGGGAGTCCCTCAGTCACTTGCGCAAATGGCCAGATGCATGCTCACTTGCTTGCGTAGTGACAGCTGAATTATCACCATTCGTAAGAGGGATGACTGCTGGCTCTCCACCATGTTAGACCCTCACTACTGGTCCAAAATGGGGGCCTTTTTCACACCCGCTGAGAAGTAGGACAAACTGAATTACTATCGAGACATCATGTGTAGTCAGTTGGCCGCTGCCTATGTGCGCCATCACCCCTCCTCATGCATGTCTGACCGGGGGGCCTTCTGCACTCACGTTCCACTGCCATGGCTGGGGGAAGGGAGGGGGTCAGGACCAGTACCAGCTCCATCAGCAGCAACTTAAGTCTACAGAAGAAACTACTCACCAGCAGCAGGTCGACGTAAAGCAGAACCTGAACCAGCAGGTTGTGGCATACCTGGAGTGCACCCTGCCACCCCACATCGAAGATCCCCTGGGCTACTGGGCAGCCAAACTCGTTTTGTGGCTGCAACTGGCCGAGTTTTCCCTGGACAAGCTTTCCTGCCCGGCCAGCAGTGTGGCATCAGAGCAGGTGTTTAGTGCGGTGGGGGCCATAGTTACCCCAAGGAGAACTCGCCTGTCCACCCAAAATGTAGAAAAACTGACCTTTGTGAAGATGAAAATCCTGGCTGATCCACACCTGATTCAAACACCAATGCCTGATGCATCAGACTAGATCATCCATGATGCCACACCAACACTTTGACAAAAGAGACCTGTTTCTTCTGGCTACCTGCTTCGGCTACTATTCTGATACTGCCACCCACCTGATGCCACACCTGCTGCCGGTGATTCTACTGTCAGCCTCTATCTTCAACTGGTACTGGTATTGCCCCCCACCTACCCACTCTGTCACTGGGCCACTCTGTGGTCTCCTCATGCTGCTGTCACCTCACCACTCTGTGATCTCCTCATGCTGCTGCCACCTCAACACTATGTCTCTGAGGCACTCTGTGGTCTCCTCATGCTGCTGCCACATCACCACTCTGTGGTCTCCTCATGCTGCTGCCACTTCACCACTCTGTGGTCTCCTAATGCTGCTGCCACCTCAACACGATGTCTCTGAGCCACTCTGTGGTCTCCTCATGCTGCTGTCACTTCACCACTCTGTGGTCTCCTCATGCTGCCCACACCTCAACACTATGTCTCTGAGCCATTCTGTGGTCTCCTCATGCTGCTTCCACTTCACCACTCTGTGGTCTCCTCATGCTGCTGCCACATCACTACTCTGTGGTCTTCCCATGCTGCTGCCACCTCAACACTATGTTTCTGAGGCACTCTCTGGTCTCCTCATACTGCTTCCACTTCACCACTCTGTGGTCTCCTCATGCTGCTGCCACCTCAACACTATGTCTCTGAGCCACTCTGTGGTCTCCTCATGCTGCTGCCACTTCACCACTCTGTGGTCTCCTCATGCTGCTGCCACCTCAACACTATGTCTCTGAGCCATTCTGTGGTCTCCTCATGCTGCTGCCACTTCACCACTCTGTGGTCTCCTCATGCTGCTGCCACATCACCACTATGTCACTGGGCCACTCTGTGGACTTCTCATACTGTTCCCACCCTCCCCACTCTATGACTGGGCCACTATTTTGCCTTTTTGGCCTGGTTGACATCATAATTTATTTGACCCTTCTTCTGATCTGTACGAAGGAAGGAAAAATGAGATGCATAATGGACCCTGTCTATGTAGCAGCTGTAAGGCCTGTATGGTCCCATCAGAATTGGCTTATGATTAGCCAAAATCAGGAGTGGGTACAAAACACAGAAGACATGCAAAATATTCTATTCATGTGTCATCTCTGTTTTGGATCCACTCCTGTTTTCTTTGGCTTTAGCAATACTGATGGACTACTGACAACATGCTGACCGAGTGAAGGCGGATGCTCAACAGACAGGATCAGTTTTTTTGGGGTTATTGTTCTGACGGATCAGAGGAAGGGCAAAATAATCAGTGACATCAACACACTTACTGCTGACACCCTCTCCACTCTGTTAGGGGGGGGCTCTACTGGTATAAACGTTTAATACAACAGGTTCTGTAGACATCTATTTGGAATCAGCTGACGACGGTGTAAAAGGAGTGATCTTCTTGACGCTAACATCGACCTGTAAGGCTGAGTTCACACTTGAGTTATTTGGTCAGTTTTGGCCCCGTAACTGCCAAAATAAGTGAAGTGTGCAGTGATTCTAAGAGCAACGCCTGTTATCTGCATGTCATACTGACTCACAGTATTGTTTCACTACCACAGCAGACTCCCTATGTGTGTTACTGCAAGGCACAGTGTTCTACACCACTATACAGGCTCTCTGCAGCCAGGAAATAGCAGTTTTTTTAAACTCGATTCGCCTTGAATAAATTTGGATCGAAACAAATCTTTTCGGAAAATTCGTCGAACCGACCAATTAGAATTTTTGAGAAATTCACTCATCTCTAATTTCAATGAGAGATGAAATCTGCATCAAAATTCCCCAAAAAAATTCTACATCATAAAATCTGTGTGTAAAATTCTGCACCATATTCCTCAACAAGATCCACAAAATCTGCACCTGTGTATTTTCTGGTTGATTTTTATGAAAAAAAATTTTTATCTGATATTCTGAGGATAGGTCATCAATATTAAAAGCCCGGAGAACCCCTTTAAATCGTTGTACACATATGAGAGGAACCCTGGGGAAATATAGCGATGCCTGATCACTTTTCTTGCCACTGTCTCACAATATACTGTGTTTCCCCGAAAATAAGATATATATTTATTTTTCCTCAAAAAAACACACTATGGCTTTTTTTCAGGGGATGTCCTATGGCTTATTTATGAGGGGTCCAGTGAGAACTGGGTCCAATCTGCACACTATTGCTGATGAGACTTTTACCTACACTTTTTTCCCTCAGCTTGCTGTGCACAGAACGACCGGGACCTGACAGGGGGAGCCGATCGTGTTGATGGGGCTGTCCGCAACTCTCCCGCCACCTACAGATATGGGGCCGATGAGACAGCACCTACAGCAGCTGTCACGAAGGGGTACAGTAGGTGAGACAGCACCTACAGCGGCAGATGAGAAGGGCTGCCCACGTCTTCTTTACCGCTCTGCGCCGGTACATAGCCACACCCATCACTATGGCTTATTTTATGGGTATGTCTTATTTTTGGGGAAACAAGGTTATATCCACTGCTTGCAGAGCAGCTAACAGGAGCAATTACAAGGGTGCAAATTCATTCAATGAAATATGTAAGAAAGTTGTTTACAATACCGTATAGTTACTCTAAGGGTCCAGTCACACATCCGTGTGTGTTTTGCGGATCCACGGATCCGCAAAACACGGACAGCGGCAATGTGCGTTCCGCATTTTACGGACCGCACATTGCCGGCACTAAGAGAATATGCCTATCCTTGTCCGCTATTGCGGACAAGAATAGGACATGTTCTATTTTTTTCAGGATCGGAATTACGGACCCGGAAGTGCGGGTCCACAATTCCGGATCGGGGCCGCACGTCGTGCAGCCCCATAGAAATGTATGGGTCCACAATTCCGTTCCGCAAAATGCGGAATGGAATTGCGGATGTGTGAATGGACCCTAAGATGTCTATTCCAGGAGGCATACTGTAACATATGTGGGACATACATGATGAGGCCAATCTAATCAAATTTTTGAATGGTTACTGGAAATGCTAAGCTTTTTAACACACAGGGAAGAGCAAAAAGTTGCCTCTATGAATAGGCAGCTGTGTTTGGCAAATGTAACTGGTATTTTACATTGCAAATATCTCTATTAGGCAAGAGCAGAAGCTTAAAACAATACCCACGCTGTACTCGCAGGTCAGAGCTGCAAAGTTGATGTCCTCTTTAAACATTACGTGTCTTTCGTGGATCTGGATTAGCATAAATATTTTCACACTTGCCAGCGCACCAGTATAGATCCCCAGAGCTCATTTATGTGACAGAGTTAGCGGACCAAAATCTACTTGGTTTTCAGTGTCAAGTACTTTTAAGTAAAAACTTTGTAAATTCTGATGTGAAATAAATGTTTCCTATCTAGCTTGCATGTCGTAACTCTCCAAAGTTTATTACAGAGCGAATGGAAAATTTTAGTTGCCAACACTTCTCTAATGGATTCTGCCTGGACAATTAGAGCCCAATATTAAAATGAAATACATAGAAATGGCTGTACAAACAGGGAACTTTTTGGAATTTGTGTGTCTTAATATTGGTTGGTAAGAGGAATGGTTGGTATGCAAATGAGCTCTTAACAAGCCCAGATGTAAGGTAGCTATCCTATTCGATATCTTGTTCAAACTTTTAAAGGGCCTAGAGACATGAATTGGATAATAACTAAGGGTATTTTCACACTAGCGGCAAAGAACTCCGTCAGGCTGTTCCGGCGGGACAGCCTGTCGTAGTTTAATTCCGGCCGCCTCTCGGGATGTTTGCCGTGCTGCCACTGGAACTCCGGCCCGCCCCCATTATAGCCAATGGGGCCGGAGCGGTAGTCCGGGGGCATGCGTGCACTAGCGGCAGCACAGATCTGACAGGCTGTTCACCCGCCAGAACAGCCTGCCGGAGTTCCTTGCCGCTAGTGTGAAACTAGCCTAAGCCAGCACCACATCTGCAGACAGCTGTTTCAGGGGATTGCTCCTCGTCATGTGCAGAGTAGAGAGTACTGACTAAACTTGGTGAGAGGCCTAGGTCAGGATTCGGGGGATACTATAACTCCATTGAAATTCTGGGAAGGTGGTATGCAAATGAGCTCTTAGCAAGCTCTGCCTCTTATGCCACCAGGTGTAAGGTAGCTATCCTATAATGTTTAAACTTTTAAAGGTCCTAGAGACATGACTTGGATAATAACTAAGCCAGCAACTCATCTGCAGACAGCTGTTTCGGGGGGATTACCCCTCATCAGTGCAAAGTGGAGAGTACTGGCTTAACTGGGTGAGAGGCCTAGGTCAGGAATTGGGGGATACTATATCTCCTCTGGAATTCTGGGAAGAGGGTATGCAAATGAGCTCTTAGCAAGCTCTGCGTCTTATGCCACTAGATGTAAGGTAGCTATCCTATAAGTCAATGGTCAGTTTAAAAGGTTGAACATTGACTTATAGGATAGCTACGTTACATCTGGTGGCATTAGAGACAGAGCTTGCAAAGAGCTCATTTGCATACCGTCTCCCCAGAATTCCAGAGCAGCATTGCCTGCCCTATAAGACACGTGGATTAGGCACTCTACATAAGGAGATATAGTATCCCCCGAAATATTTGTTAGTATCATACTACAGTAATGTTCAGACTAGAGCTAAATAATGACAGGCCCAATGTGACAGGAGACTATGTTGTCCGCTTGTGTTATTGCATCCTTTTGTGGATTATGCCGCTGGGTTCCAAATAGGATGCAATTGCTGTGGGTTTTACCTGTGGATTACCGTAGGTACCATCTGTAGTGGAACACCACAGCAGGCATGTGGATGAGGTTTTATAAGTCTGGTTTATGCCGTCATGTCTGAAGGCAGCATAAGCTCCTGACACAGAGCCTGATCGCTGGGTCACTTACCTTTTTTCACCAAGTTGTTTTCTCCTGGTGAGAGCTCGGTTGCAAGTCAAGCACTCGAGATCTGATATTCAAGAGCGGCTGCCTTCGTCTCCCTTGAATGATTGACAGCTCTCTTTCTAAATTGTATATAGGAAGAAAGCTGCCAATCAGCATCTGGGAGTGGGGAGAGAGAAAATAATTATTAGGAACACCATACTAATACGGTGTTGGTCCCCCTTTTGCCTTCAGTACTGCCTTAATTCTACGTGGCATCGATTCAACAAGGTGCTGATAGCATTCTTTAGAAATGTTGGCCCATATTGATAGGATAGCATCTTGCAGTTGATGGAGATTTGAGGGATGCACATCCAGGGCACGAAGCTCCCGTTCTACCATATCCCAAAGATGCTCTATTGGGTTGAGATCTGGTGACTGTGGGGGCCATTTTAGTACAGTGAACTCATTGTCATGTTCAAGAAACCAATTTGAAATGATTCGAGCTTTGTGACATGGTGCATTATCCTGCTGGAAGTAGCCAGAGGATGGATACATGTTCTCATTCTGTTTACGCCAAATTCGGACTCTACCATTTGAATGTCTCAACAGAAATCGAGACTCATCAGACCAGGCAACATTTTTCCAGTCTTCAACAGTCCAATTTTGGTGAGCTCGTGCAAATTGTAGCCTCTTTTTCCTATTTGTAGTGGAGATGAGTGGTACCCGGTGGGGTCTTCTGCTGTTGTAGCCCATCCGCCTCAAGGTTGTGCACGTTGTGGCTTCACAAATGCTTTGCTGCATACCTCAGTTGTAACGAGTGGTTATTTCAGTCAACGTTGCTATTCTATCAGCTTGAATCAGTTGGCCTATTCTCCTCTGACCTCTAGCATCCACAAGGCATTTTTGCCCACAGGACTGCCGCATACCCGATGTTTTTCCCTTTTCACACCATTCTTTGTAAACCCTAGAAATGGTTGTGCGTGAAAATCCCAGTAACTGAGCAGATTGTGAAATACTCAGACCGGCCCGTCTGGCACCAACAACCATGCCACGCTCAAAATTGCTTAAATCACCTTTCTTTCCCATTCTGACATTCAGTTTGGAGTTCAGGAGATTGTCTTGACCAGGACCACAACCCCTAAATGCATTGAAGCAACTGCCATGTGATTGGTTGACTAGATAATTGCATTAATGAGAAATAGAACAGGTGTTCCTAATAATTCTTTAGGTGAGTGTATATTTGAACTCCTAAGTTCACACATTACATTGAGCAGATTTTAAGTAAGTGAGTGACCCAGGATTTCAATCATGGTCTCTGTCACCAGATTACACTGCCCTTAGATAGGGTGACAGATTCCCTTTAAAAATCTTATCCACATGCTGCAGACATTTTCTGCATTGAAATTGACCTAGGATGAGGAATAAATTGCCTTCAATGTGACTGGGTGAAATTCACAGGCAAATTTGCAGCGAAAAGAGCTACAACGTGGGAATCTGGCCTAATCAAAGCAATGAGCTACACTTGTTGTATAGTCTTCAAAAGGTACCATGTTCAATTACTCAGTTGGGACAACCCAGAACAGTGGGATGGTTAGCCAACCACTACACCACCATCACATACATTGTCAAATAAGATAGACGACCCCTTTTAAAAAGGTCCCCCCAAGACTGGTAATTGAAGGTCAGGAGGCCAGACATGAAGCAAAAGTTAAAAAAAAAAAAAACTCAGAGCCCTCGTGCCATTTCTGCACAGGTCACTGCTGAAGCCATCGATTGGCAGCAGTGACATGCATGTAGACCGGAGCTTTGAGCTGGACCTGGAACGCTCTAAACCAGTAAGTCTTTTTTTCTTTTCTTTTTTTCTTTAGCACCATGCCTGGCTCCCCTGACCATTGGTTCCCCATCTCAGAGAATTCTTTTAATGCTTTAAAGTGCCCTAACTTCCTCTGAATGTGTCCACCAGCCATTTTTCCACTAATTCATCCCTATGCAAAGACCACTTGTCCACATATTTGGTTTATTAAACCAAACCACACACATTTTTTTCTGTCTTAAAAGGGTTTTCCGAGATATTCCCTGAGGATAGGTCATCCGTATCTGAACGGTGGGGGTCCAACACTCTGAATCCCTGCTGATCAGCTGTTTGATAAGACACTGGCGCTCACAGTAGCACGTACTTGATGATCTATCCAGAGGATAGGTCATCAGTAAAAATATCTCAGAAAACCCCTTTAATCCTATTCTGTCTATATCAATCAGTGCATCCCATATTTTCTCCAGGAGGTATTCCGTTTCTACATCCAAAGCCAGTCCTAGTGCATGTGAAATGAGTTCACAAAGGTGGCAGCTTTGCTACAACAGAAACCTTCTCTCAATGCTCCGTCTGTAAACGAGACTTTGACAATCGAGCCCTACAAGACCTATTACTATGCTGCTAGCCAATGATAAGGAGGACCAGAAGGAGTTGGTAGCTGTTCTCTTTGCCAGACTATTGTATCTGGACCTCAAAACCATCTCAGTTTTCTTCTTTTCCACTACTTTCCCTGCATATTTAGCACTGAGAGACTTGTCACCCTTCTGTAGACACTTGCAGCATTCCCATGCTCATTACCAGCATCACAAGAAGAACTTTTTACCCAGAGGCTATTTCCTTTTCAGTGTCTGGCACTGGCAGGACCATTAGTATTATTATCTTTAGAAACAAATCACAGCTTATCTATTGTATTAAAGGTCCTTTTGATGGTGCATTCAATTCAGCAAGTCAGCCAAGAGGGGGTTCTCTTTGTATTGGTTGCCAGATTAGGATGACATCACGTGAGCACTAGGAGTGGGCTACAGCCAGTGGCGTACATAGAGAAGTAAGGGCCCCATAGCAAGGATCAAACCAGGCCCCCACACAGGACAGAAGGGCTTCTGCCTAAACCCTTTTCAATGACCCTTGGGCCATTTTTCCACTGCCTTGATTGCTAAATGTTGGTTCTTTAGACTGGGTAGAGTCCTGACCAAGTTTCCACCCCCCAGTAGAAGAGGAGATAATCCCAACTAAGACTGGGCCCCCTCCTGCCCTGGACCACATAGCAGTCGCATGGTCTGCCGCTATGGTAGTTACACCCCTGGCTACAGCCTGGATGGGTGAGCTGGACGCGACATCTTGTAGTTTAGTCAATATAAAATAAATGAACACAAAGCTTAGGTTTCCCATACATTTGTCCATCAGACCATGGACTGCATAAGGCTGAACAGACTAGTGTGCATAAAGCCTTACATTGAGACTGTCAATAGAGGAATCTATATGCCTGTTAAAGGGGTTGTCTCACTAAAGTAAATGGCATTTATCATGTAGAGAAAGTTAATAGAAGCCACTTACTAATGTATTGTGATTGTCCATTTTGCTTCCTTTACTGGCTGGATTCCTTTTTTTTTTTTATCACATTATACACTGCTCGTTTCCATGGTTACGACCACCCTGTAATCTTGCAGCGGTGGCCGTTCCTGCATAATATAGGAAAAAGCATCGGCAGGAGTGCACATAGTCCAGCACTTTTGTCTATAGTGTGCACGCACGGCCACCACTGCTGGTTTGCAGGGTGGTCATAACCATGGAAACAAACAGTGTATAATGTGATGGAAAAAATAATCCAGCCAGCAAAGGAGGCAATATGGACAATCACAATACATTAGTAAGTGCCTTGTATTAACTTTCTCTACATGATAAACACCATTTGCTGAAGTGAGACAACTCCTTTAAGGGGTACAATGATCTTTGGATGTGCTAAATGCCACTCTCTAACCTGTCAAAAAAGGACAAGTGAGCTTTAACTCTTTAGTACGTATTTTTACAGCGGTCACTAAGGGGCCTTAGGCTGGGTCGCTGCTTTTTTTTATGGCGGCCCAGTCTAAGCGCTGCATGGGTTCCACGTGGAGCTCAAATGAGAGCCGCGGCCCTGCTCTAACAGCCCGGACCAACAGGAGTGCCGATCGGGGCTGTTTAACATTTTACAATGGCGCCCGCCGCATGTAACGTGCTGACAGAGAGAGCGGACTCCCTCTGTCTCCCATCGGCACCCCACAAATGAGATCACAGGGTGCCAATGTGTGTGAAGTCTGATGTAGGCCCCAGACCAGCCTTCAGTAATTTCCAGCAGGCTGCGCCTCTCTGGCGCAGCCTGCTGGTCAATGTTAGAATAGCATTGCCATTAAAATCTTCCCCATATGTTTGGTATTACCACGTCCATAACGACCCGTACTACATAAATATTATGTAAATTATCCCCTATGATGAATGCCATAAAAAAATAAAAAATAAAGAATTGCTATTTAGGGCTCATGCACACGAACGTTTTTTCTTTCCGTGTCCGTTCCGTTTTTTTTGCAGACCATATAGGGAACCATTCATTTCAATGGGTCCGCAAAAAAAAACGGAAGGTACTCTGTGTGCATTCCGTTTCCGTATGTCCATATTTCCGTTCTGCAAAAAAAAGAACATGTCCTATTATTGTCCGCATTACGGACAAGGATAGGACTGTTCTATTAGTGGCCAGCTGTTCCGTTCCGCAAAATACGTAATGCACACGGATGTCATCCGTATTTTTTGCGGATCCGTTTTTTGCGGACCGCAAAATACATACGGTCGTGTGCATGAGGCCTTATTCTTAGTTGCCACTGAAAAAACTTAATAACAAGCGATCAAAAAGCGCCATTTACTCCAAAATCATACCAATGAAAAATACCAAGTTGTCCCGCAAAAATCAAGCCCTCACACAACTCCACAGAAAGAAAAAGAAAAAAGTTATGGGTCTTGGGAAGCGGCAATGCAAAAAATATTTTTTTCTTTAAAAAAAAAAGGGTGTTTTATTGCAAATGTAAAAAAATATATATGTATTTGGTATCACTGTAATCGTATTGACCCAGAGAATAAAGATATTATGTTATTTATGCAGAAAAATGAATGCCGTAAAATTTATAACGTAAAAACGCAGTGGCAGTATTGCTGTTTTTCCCATCTATTTCCCAGAAAGAGTTAATAAAAGTTAATCAGAAAGTTATGTGTACCCCAACATGGCGCCATTAAAAAACTACAACTTGTCCCGCAAAAAAAAAGCCCTCATAAAGCTATATAGACTGGAAAAAAAAGTTATAGCTCTTGGAACGCGACGATGAAAAAAGGAAGAAAAACGCTTGGTCAGTAAGGCCCAAAACAGGCTGGTCACCAAGGGGTTAAAAGGGTTTTCCAATATTTTTTTTTACTGATGACCTATCCTCAGGAGAGGTTATCGGTATCTGACAAGTGGGGGTTCGACACCTGGGAACCCCCGCCGATCAGCTGTTTTGAGAAGGCAGCGGTGTGAGCCTTCTTGCAGCTTACCAAGCACAGCGTGGTACATTGCATAGCGGCTTGTGATTGATGAATGTGTCATCACTGACCTAGGAAAAGCAGAGAAAAGGCCACGGAGCTCACAGGTACTCCGCTGCCTTCTCAAACAGCTGATCAGCGGGGATCCTGGGTGTCGCCTACTGATCAGATCCTGAGGATAGGTCATCATCTCGGAAAACCCCATTTAGGGTCCATTCACACGTCCGTGTGTGTTCTGCGGATCCACGGATCTGTGGATCCGCAAAACACGGACATTTGGCAATGTGCGTTCCGCATTTTGCGGACCGCACATCGCCGGCACTTAATAGAAAATGCCTATTCTTGTCCGCAATTGCCGACAAAAATAGGACATGTTCTATTTTTTTCGGGAACAGAATTGCGGACCTGGAAGTGCGGGTCCGCAATTCTGTATCCGGGCAGCACATCGTGCTGCTCTATAGAAATGAATGGGTCCGCAATTCTGTTCCGCAAAATGCGGAACGAAATTGCGGATGTGTGAATGGACCCTAAGGCTAGCTTCAACTAGCGTTAAACATCTCTAAGGCCTCTTTCACACGAGCGAGTATTCCGCCTGGCCGTGCGAAGCCAAACGGATCCGTCCTGCCTCACACTGAGGGCTCATGCACACCAACATATTTTCTTTCTGTGTCCGTTCCGTTTTTTTTTTTTGCAGAACCATTAATTTCAATGGGTCCGCAAAAAAAAAATGGAAGTTAGGCCTCATGCACACGACCGTATTTTTTCACGGTCCGCAAAACAGGGTTCCGTTGGTCTGTGATCCGTGACCGTTTTTTCATCCGTGGGTCTTCCTTGATTTTTGGAGGATCCACGGACATGAAAAAACAGTCGTTTTGGTGTCCGCCTGGCCGTGCGAAGCCAAACGGATCCGTCCTGAATTACAATGCAAGTCAATGGGGACGGATCCGTTTGACGTTGACACAATATGGTGCAATTGCAAACGGATCCGTCCCCCATTGACTTTCAATGTAAAGTCAGGAGTCCCTTTTATACCATCGGATCAGAGTTTTCTCCAATCCAATGGTATATTTTAACTTGAAGCGTCCCCATCACCATGGGAACGCCTCTATGTTAGAATATACTGTCGGTTATGAGTTAGATCGTGAAACTCAAATCCGACAGTATATTCTAACACAGAGGCGTTCCCATGGTGATGGGGACGCTTCAGGTTAGAATATACTAAAAGAACTGTGTACATGACTGCCCCCTGCTGCCTGGCAGACCCCCCCCCCCCCCGTTTTGAACTCATTGGTGGCCAGTGCGGCCGGCCCCCCCTCCCCCTGTAGTTAACTCTTTGTTGTCCAGTGCGGCCGGCCCCCTCCCTCCCCTGTAGTTAACTCATTGGTGGCCAGTGGGCCCCCCCTCCCTCCCCTGTAGTTAACTCGTTGGTGGCCAGTGGGCCCTCCCCCCTCCCTCCCCCTCCTAATTAAAATCTCCCCCCCTATCATTGGTGGCAGCGGAGAGTACCGATCGGAGTTCCAGTTTAATCGCTGGGGCTCCGATCGGTAACCATGGCAACCAGGACGCTACTGCAGTCCCGGTTGCCATGGTTACTTAGCAATTTGTAGAAGCATTATACTTACCTGCGAGGCTGCGATGTCTGTGTTCGGCCGGGAGCTCCTCCTACTGGTAAGTGACAGGTCTGTGCGGCGCATTGCTTAAAGGGCTTCTGTCACCCCACAAAACTCTTCTTTTTTTTTTTGGATAGTTAGATTCCTTATAGCGCGATATAGGAGAATATAATAGTCTTACTTACTTTCATGCGGCCGATTCTTTAGAAAACGAAGTTTTATAATATGTAAATCAGGGCTCTACCAGCAAGTAGGGCGTCTACTTGCTGGTAGCCGCAGCAGAAAACCGCCCCCTCGCCGTGTTGATTGACAGGGCCAGCCGTGATCTCCTCCTCCGGCCGGCCCTGTCAGTATTTCAAAAATCGCGCGCCTCTGGTCATTCGGCGCAGGCGCTCTGAGATGAGGAGGCTCGTCTCCTCAGCACTCCCTCAGTGCGCCTGCGCCGATGACATCACCGGAAGAGAAGACGTCATCGGCGCAGGCGCACTGAGGGAGTGCTGAGGAGACGAGCCTCCTCATCTCAGAGCGCCTGCGCCGAATGACCAGAGGCGCGCGATTTTTGAAATACTGACAGGGCCGGCCGGAGGAGGAGATCACGGCTGGCCCTGTCAATCAACACGGCGAGGGGGCGGTTTTCTGCTGTGGCTACCAGCAAGTAGACGCCCTACTTGCTGGTAGAGCCCTGATTTACATATTATAAAACTTCGCTTTCTAAAGAATCGGCCGCATAAAAGTAAGTAAGACTATTATATTCTCCTATATCGCGCTATAAGGAATCTAACTATCCAAAAAAAAAAAAATGAGTTTTGTGGGGTGACAGAAACCCTTTAATGATCTGTCACTTACCAGTAGGAGGAGCTCCCGGCCGGACACAGACAACGCAGTCTCGCAGGTAAGTATAATGCGTCTACAAATTGCTAAGTAACCATGGCAACCAGGACTGCAGTAGCGTCCTGGTTGCCATGGTTACCGATCGGAGCCCCAGCGATTAAACTGGGACTCCGATCGGTACTCTCCGCTGCCACCAATGATAGGGGGGGAGATTTTAATTAGGAGGGGGAGGGCCCACTGGCCACCAACGAGTTAACTACAGGGGAGGGAGGGGGGGCCCACTGGCCACCAATGAGTTAACTACAGGGGAGGGAGGGGGGCCGGCCGCACTGGACAACAAAGAGTTAACTACAGGGGAGGGGGGGAGGGGGGGCCGGCCGCACTGGACAACAAAGAGTTAACTACAGGGGAGGGAGGGGGGCCCACTGGCCACCAATGAGTTAACTACAGGGGAGGGGGGGGCCGGCCGCACTGACCACCAATGTGTTAACTACAGGGGGGGGGGCCAGGCAGCAGGGGGCAGTCATGTACACAGTTCTCAGTATATTCTAACTAGAAGCGTCCCCATCACTATGGGAACGCCTCTGTGTTAGAATATACTGTCGGATTTGAGTTTTCACAAAGTGAAAACTCATCTCTGAAAAAGCTTTTATGCAGACGGATCCTACGGCCACGGATCACGGACGCGGATGCCAATCTTGTGTGCATCCGTGTTCTTTCACGGACCCATTGACTTGAATGGGTCCGTGAACCGTTGTCCGTCAAAAAAATAAGACAGGTCATATTTTTTTGACGGACAGGAAACACGGATCACGGATGTGGCTGAAAAAGGTGCATTTTCCGACTTTTCCACTGACCCATTGAAAGTCAATGGGTCCGCGAAAAAAAAACGGAAAACGGCACAACGGCCACGGATGCACACAACGGTCGTGTGCATGAGGCCTTACTGCGTGTGCATTCCGTTTCCGTATGTCCGTTCCACAAGAAAATAGGAAATGCCCTATTATTGTCCGCATTACGGACAAGGACAGTACTGTTCTATTAGGGGCCAGCTGTTCCGTTCCGCAAAATACGGAATGCACATGGACGTCATCTGTGTTTTTTGCGGACCGTAAAATACATACGGTCGTGTGCATGAGGCCTGAATCTGTCAGGGAGCTGCTTAGATGGCTGGATCTGCAGCCCTTATCTCTGGACTCTTTATGGCTCATTTGCAGTCATTATAGCTAAATTCTTATCGAGTTCAGAGATAAGGGCTATAGATCCAACCATCAGAGCATCTCCCTGACAGACAGTGAATGTGACTGAATGTCTGATAGATGCAGGCCCTCCCACATTCTCAAAAATGGAGGCCCCCAAGCCTTGTCCAGGCAATGGCTAGGCACCACATCTAGCCTTTGATTGACAGCAGCAGTGGGCAGGAATAATATGCAATCTATCACATTTCCGTGTCAGTGGCACGTCCGTCCGTAAAAAAAAAGTGTACGCGTTTCATCCATGAAGCGGTCCGTGAAGAATCCGTGGTTGGTCCATGTGTCTGTTTTTACAATCCGTGTGTCATCCGTAACTCCCTGACGTTGCTCAGCTGAAAATGTATTTCCAAAGAATCTCCTATTAGTCTTCAGTGATGTCGGTCAATGATTTTCACGAACCTATAGACTTGAATGGGCGTGCTTGGTCTGCATCACGGATCAAAGTAGTGCATGTCTCTGTGATTTTTTTACTGACCCACAGTCAGTAAAAAAATACTGAAATGTGAACAGATACATTTAAATCAACGGGTACATGTGCTGTCCGAGAAAAATGCAGACAGCACACGTCAGTGAAAAACGGAAATGTGAATGAGGCCTTAAAGGGGTTTTCCACGATTGTTTGACATCAACATCTGACTGGTGGGGGGCGACTCCCAGCATCCCCGCTGAAGAGCTGTTTGAAGAGGCCACAACACTCTTGGGAAATCTGTGGCCTCCTCACATCTTACCGTACACAGTGTGGTATATTGTATAGTCACTATAGTGGATGTGAAAGGTATTGGAGCCCAGGCCCATTAACTTGAATAGGACAGAGCTGCACTTAGACCATGTGACCAATGACTGTGACGTCACTGGCCTAGGAATAGGCCGCAGCACTCACCAGGGTGCCATGGCCTCTTCAAACAGCTGACTGGCAGGGGTGTCAGGAGTCAAACCAATCAGATATTAATGACTTAGGCTACATTCACACGTCAGTATTTTTCTATAATCCGATTTTCTGTCCGTTTTTTGCGGATCCGTTGTTCCTGAAAATGTTTCCGTATGTCATCCGTATGTCATCCGTTTTTTGCGGATCCGCAAAAAACTGAAACATGTATAAATTTCAATAAGCAAATAAAGTTGTTTGGATTTCTTTAAAAAAATAAAATAAAAAAAAATTAAAATGTAATTTCCAGGAACGGATTCCGTATAAAACGGATGACATACGGAATGACATCCGTATGTCATCCGTTTTTTGCGGATCCATTGACTTTGTATTGTACCAGGATCCGATTTTTCAGGAAAAGAATAGGAAATGTTTTATATTTAAACGGACATGCGGAACGGAACAACGGAAACGGACAGCACACATTGTGCTGTCCGTTTTTTTCCAGGACCCATTGAAAATGAATGGGTCCAGATCTGTTCCAGAAAAAACGGAACAGATCAGGAAAGAAAAAACGGACGTGTGAATGGACCCTTATTCTGAGGATAAGCTATGAATACTGAACTCCCTGAAAACCCCTTTAAAATATCATGAAATTGCAACGTCCAGTTCCTTAAAGTGGTTTTCTGGACTAACATGATGACTTATCAAGTATTTTAGTTCAGCTTCCATTCTCATAGGAGCGGCAGCTGCAGTACCAGGCACAATGCCGTGTAGGGTCAGCTCTGCTGAATGTAATGATACCTTTCACTTAGCGAAACTGGTGTAAAGGAAAACTGCCCATAACAACCAATCAGATTCCACCTTATCTTTTCCAAAGGAGCTCCGAAAAGTGAAAGGTGGAATCTGATTGGTTGCTATGGGCAACTAAGCCAATTTTTCCTTTACACCAGTTTTGATAAATCTCCCCTCAAAGTCTCTTTAATTTACTGACAAAAAAAAACTTTAAGTGCACCCAGGATGGGCCAAGCCACTCTGTGCACTCTTCCTCCTCCTGCTTCCTATGCCAGGCCCTCTTTCTTGATTGATGGGGCAGGTTCCTGCATAGTCATCTAACCTAGCCCTCCCAATCAAGAAGGATAGGGGGCTGGCAGAGAAAGGAGGAGGAGTAAGGTTGCACAGAGTGGCTTGGCCCACCCTCGGTGCACTTAAAGAGGACCTTTCACCAGAATAAAACATCTAAACTAAGTATACAGACATGGAGAGCGGCGCCCAGGGATCTCCCTGCACTTACTGTTATACCTGGGCGCCGCTCCGTTCACCCGGTATAGGCTCCGGTATCTTCATAGTTAGGCTCCACCCAGGGGAACCTGACGGCGTCTCATTCTCCCATGCTGTAGCGCTGGCCAATCGCAGCGCTCAGCTCATAGCCTGAGAGAAAAAAAAACCTCTCAGGCTATGAGCTGAGCGCTGCGATTGGCCAGTGCTACAGCATGGGAGAAAGAGACGCCGTCAGGTTCCCCTGGGTGGAGCCTAACTATGAAGATTCCGGAGCCTATAACGGGAGAACGGAGCGGCAGGGGGATCCCTGGGCGCCGCTCTACATGTCTGTATAGTTAGTTTAGATGTTTTATTCTAGTGAAAGGTCCTCTTTAACTGCTCATTTGCATATAGATCAAAAGTATTTTTCCTCCAGAATGAAGCGACTGATCGCTAAGTGAAACGTATCATGACATTCAGCTAAGTTACATGCCTTGTGCCTGGTTTAACAGTGAATGTCCTGGTGACAGAGGAAACAGCAGAGCTTGCCATGCTATTGTTTTTCCTAACTCCCATTGACTTCTATGTGAGTTACGAAAACATGGTAGCATGGCAAGCTCTGCTGTTTCTGTGCCTTCAACTACAGGCAGGAGGTGGCAACCAGCAAAAGGAAAGTCAAGCAGATGTCCCTAGCAACCAATCAGATGCCAGTTCTCAGTTCTCTAAGGCTGTTTGGAAAATAAAAGCAGCAACCTGATTGGTTACTGTGGCCTACAGCTCCACATTTCATTGCTCTAGTTTTATGCTGCAGTATGGTATACGCTCCTTGTAAGTTACCAGGTAAAATGAAAGTACCGTATATTTGCCAAATTTGGGCTGTCCTGGGTAAAAGCTGGGTGGGGGTTAACAATAACCCCGCCTATAACTGGGCTTTTTTTTAGTGGATTTGGGGCGTTCCCAGGGGCAGGGTTTTTTATGTCCCGATTTTACCAACCTAAACATTGTTAAGTATGAGAAAGGTGTCATGGAGCCCTTTTGCCTTCAACTTATTATATATATTACATTTATTTAGTGATTTATTTTTTCTATGATTTATCATTGCTTTAACACCCCTTTTGTGGTGTTAAAAAGGTTGTAAATTATAACGTATGCATACTTGCTCCACGATTTGTGACTTTTTGAGCTTTAACAAAGTGTTGAAAAGAGGTGGGGCTTAGCAGGTGGGGCGGAGCCTTCATTGCCCGCTGAATTTACTATAATTTTCACTAGAAACTGGTGTAAGTAATAGCTAAAAGTCTATGCAGGTGCACGGAGGGCCAGAGATGCCCCTAATTTATTAAGTATCTGCCTCTTAATTATTATAATCAATATATTTATATAGCGCCACCATATCCCGCAGTGCTTTACAATCCAGAAGGACATTGCAGGATTACAGGCTCCTATACAAATCACACACCAGGAGTGCTCGCAGGAGCTTACAATCTATAAGGAAATGGGTGTGAAGCAAGAGGGAAAATTTATAGTGGTCCTGCCAACAGAGTAGCGCAGACTGAGCTGCATGAGTCAGTGCACTGAATGTGGGGATTAGGCTACATGCACACAACCGTATCCGCAAAAAAAAACGGATGACGTTCCGTATGGCATCCGTTTTTTTTGCAGATCCATTGTAATAATGCCTATCCTTGTCCGCAAACTAGAAAAAAATAGGACATGCACTATTTTTTTTGCGGGGCAACGGAACGGACATACTGATGCGGACAGCACACTGTGTGCTGTCTGCTTTTTCTTTGCGGACCCATTGAAATGAATGGGTCCGCATCCTATCCGCAAAAAAAACTGAACGGACACGGAAACAAACAACGTTCGTGTGCATGTAGCCTTACTGTCAGAAGATGCCGTTCGGTTCTGAAGTATGAGGGTTGGGAGGTAAACAGGGAAGAGTCAGTCAGTAGGTCATCAGTATCTGATCAGGTCCGACACCCGGGAACCCCATCGATCATGAATAGTCTTTCTTCCAACTTTCTAATTGCCATAGATTCTGAAAATTGTATGATCTGCAAATCCCTTATTCCTACATGAAATCTCCTATCCAGGAAAAGTGATAAAAGGACTTCACTGTCCAAACGTGCTATATTAATGACAGCTGTATACTGTATTTGGGGCATGTGCTGACAAGTGACATTGAACAGAAATATAACTCCCATCCACAAGTATCCCAGCCTGTGGATCAGGGGCAGCCACCGCCTCATCTGCTGAAGATCTTTAGCAATGTTCAGCAAACACATGGAGGAACATTAAAAATTCAAGTGGAACAAAAAAGATAAAATACCGCTGATCTGAGATACAAGGATGATACATCAGTTTCCCTGCGCAGAATGCTGCAGATTCAGGTATGTAATTTAGGGCAATTCAGCCTATAGTAAAGCTTTATGGGTGTTCAATATTGATGGCCTATCCTCAGGATAGGTCACCTTTCGGGGTGAGCGAAACATGCTTCGGATCCCCAACTTCTTTTCTCCGTATAGCATTAAAATGTATGGGCTTCGGTGAGGCAAACTTTGTTAAGTCTGAAATACAGAGAGAGAACTTCGCCCTTTGATTCTACAACTTTAAAGACGTTTTAAAACAGCAATCTGAAGTTGGCTTCAGTATTGGCTGGTACCTGGGTACCGAAGCCGACTTCGGATTGCTGTTTTAAAATGTCTTTAAGGGCTCGTTCACACAAACGTTTTTTGCGTTCCGTATACGGTCTGTATACGGAACCATTCATTTCAATGGTTCCGTAAAAAAAAAACCTGAATGTACTCCGTTATGCATTCCGTTTCCATATATCCGTTTTTCCGTTCAAAGATAGAACATGTCCTATTATTGCCCGCAAATCACGTTGTGTGGGTCTATTCAAGTCAATGAGTACGCAAAAAAAATGGAACGGATACGGAAGACATACGGAGTATATTATTGCGGAAACATCTATTGAAAATTTTATGTCCAGCCCAATTTTTTCTATGTCATTACTGTATACTGTATATGCCATATGGAAAACAGAACGTAAAAACGGAACAGAACCAGAAACACAAAAAAGGAAAAACGGATCCGCAAAACACTGAGAAAGCAATATGGTCGTGTGAACGAGCCCTAAAGTTGTAGATTCGAAGGGCGAAGTTCTTCACTGAAGTCTTGTGCAACTTCGAACTTAATGAAGTTTGTCTCACCGAAGCCCATACATTTTAATGCTTTATAGAAACAGGTCTCCGTACAGCATTAAAACGAATTTGGGGAACTAATCGGCTTCGGATCTTGGATCCGAACCGCGATTCGCTCAACCCTAGTCACCTTTATCAGATTGGTGGGGGTCCGACACCTGGAAACCCCTCTGATCAGCTGTTTAAAGATGCTGTTGCGCTGCGGCCTCCTCACAGCATACCAAGCACAGCGCCGTACATTGTATAGTGGCTGTGCTTGGTATTGCAGCCAAGGCCTATTTACTAGAGTGGGACTTTAGCTGCACTTAGGCCATGAGACTGAAGAACGTGACGCCACTGGCCGAGGAAGAGGCCAGAGTGCTCTCGCTTCACACAGCTGATCAGCAGAGGTGCCGGGAGTTGGACTCCCACTGATCAGATATTGATGACCAATCCTGAGGGTAGCCTATCAATATTAAACAGCCAGGAAACCCCTTTAGTGTTGATACCCCATTTCAATGAATTATAGTATAATATAATATATGGTATAAGTACAGTATAATGTTACCCTTGCCACCTAAATCTGCACGAATTGTCTGAATCTACTACATTTACATGCAGGCCTGGACTGGCTGACTGAAGTAACAGTGAATCCTCTGGGGGGCCCCTACATATTAGGCTACATTCACACGACTGTACGTGTTTTGCGGTTCGCAAATTGCGGATCCGCAAAACACGGATACCGGCCGTGTGAATGTAGCCGGCCCTATGATAGAAATGCCTATTCTTGTCCGCGATTGCGGACAAGAATAGTACATGCTCTATCTTTTTTGCGGGGCCGCGGAACGGATCTACGGATGCGGACAGCACACTGTGTGCTGTCCGCATCTTTTGCGGCCCCATTAAAATGAATGGGTCCGCACCCATTCCGCAAAATTGCGGAACGGATGCGGAGCCAAAAATACGGTCGTGTGAATGCACCCTTAATGAACCTTAAAGGGGTTGTCCAAGTTACTTTTATTGATGACTTATCCTGAGGATAGGTTATCAATATCAGATCGGTGGGGGTCCGACATCCGGCACCCCCGCCGTTCAGCTGGTTGAGGAGAAGGTGTGCGCCGTGCCAGCAATATATTACGCTATTATCAGCGCACAGAAGAAAAAGCGAACATCGATCAGGGCTGAACTGAGCGCTGCTGTATGTGATTCAATAGTGTGTGAGGAAGAAGTAAATTAGAAATGAATATTCAAAACAGACAAGCTGCGACTGTAACAGTACAGCGAGATGTTAGAGTATTCTGTTTCAAATGTATTACACTCTCTACACATACAGCCCGTTTCATTTGCAGTCATAGCAACCAGGGGGCGCATCCCCTTCTCAGTGTCCTCGCTGACCTCCTTCCCCCCAATACATTATTGTTTCTGAACCATCTGCATAAATTTGTCACTAAACGTTTATCATTATCGAAAAACTTTTACCAACATTAAAGGCTATGGACACATTAGAAAATGTTCAGCCGTTTTTGAGATACAAAGGTTAAAAATCTGCCTGTTTGCAGAGTATCACTTCTAAGTCCCATTAGCTGAAGGCTCATGTGAAGCCTTATCATTGATTTCCTGACCTCATAATCACTCATTATAGCTAAACTCTTATCTAACTGATTAAGAATATGGCTTAAAGGGGTATTCCGATAGGTAAAAGTTTATCCCCTATCCACAGGACAGGGGATAACTATGAAATCGGTGGGGGTCCTACTGCTGGGACCTCCATGATCACGAGAACGGGGGCCAGAACCACCTACAGCCCAGCTGAAATAAACAGAGCAGCTGGCTGCTCTGTTCATTTCTATGGGAGATCCGGAGATAGCCAAGTACAGCACTCGGCTATCTCCGGAACTACCATAGGAGATGAATGGAGCGGCCGTGCGCATGTGCGACTGGCCGCTCCAGTCATTTCAGGGAAGCAGCAGGGTCCTGCAGGGAGTATGGAGCAACCATTCGCGTGATTGGTGGGGGTCACGATAATATAGGGTAGTGATGGCTAACCTCCAGCACTCCAGCTGTGGTGAAACTACAACTCCCAGCATGCTCCATTCATTTATATGGAGTTCTGAGGACAGCCAAGCAAGTGTACATCTCGGGAGTTGTAGTGTTACCACAACTGGAGTGCCGGAGGTTAGTCATCACAGAGATAGGGGATAACATTTAGCTACAGGAATTCCCCCTTTAAATGAGTTAAATGTTTATGAGGTCAAGAAATCAGAGACAAGGCTTCACATGAGCCATCAGCTGACCGGACTGAGATGTGATACTCTACAAACTGACAGATTTTTATCCCCTGTATCTCAAAAATGGCTAAACATTTTTAATAAAGACCAATTGAAAAAAAAATTGTATTTAGCCCTAAATGAGTAAAATAGAATAACAAAAAAAAATTGCCCTAAAGTGGTCTATAGCCTTTAAGGATCTATATTATTAAGTTATCTTTTACACATATTATAGTAACAATATGGAAACACTTCCCCCTCCCATCTTTGAGATGTTCATTGTTCTAAACTGCATATAAAGGTTGATGTCCATGCCACGGCTATATATCTTCTTTTACATCTGAAGAGGTGGTGACCCCTGAAACGCGTTATGTTTCTGGAAACAATAAAGCAAGGATTATTTTTATATTGGTTAAGTGCTGGAGTTCATGATTTTTCCACCGTGGTACCCTGGGATTTGTCTGATTATATGTAGCCTCGTTAGCGGTCTGTAGTTTATGTAGTTCATCAGTTTATGGCAATCTGAAGAGGAACCTAACTGCACACTATTGTAAAACAAATGTATCGTGGTACCTAATTATAATAGCGCTCTATGAAGAAACTGGTGCTTTAGCACTTCTCAGATTTTCTGCATAGCAGCTCCTAAATGGAGGTTTCTGTGTTAAAATACTAGGAAATTGCAATGTCCGATTCCTCAAAAAGTAACTTAACCTTTTTAAAACTTTCTTTTAAACTGTTCTAAATAGCCCAAAAAAGATTTTTGTAATGTACTTTATTAATCAATTGTGCTGTTTTCCTACATTTTCATACAGCGCTGACATGTCAGACTGTACTGGTGTACGGACTTAAAAGGAACCTGTCACCAGTTTTATGGTGTCCTAACTAAGGGCAACATAAATAAGTGACTGATTCTCTTAGCAAAATACTGGCTCACTTTCTTTAATTGACCCAATCTGCCAACATCTTGTAATGAAAAGCTCCAGCTCATAATGATGATTCCTGAATATTCATGAGCTCCTGACTCTCCCCGCCTACCTGCTGCTGATTGACAGTTATTTTCCATATGAATCAGCAGCAGGTGGGCAGGGGAGTGGCTATAGCTCTGAATTAAAAAAACACTGGCTTCACTGACATCACGCTGGATTCAAATCAGCTCATTAGCATCTTTGTGTGTATATTATGAGGTAACCATCTGTCACACCAGTAAGTGAATACATCTAAGGCACTTTTTAGTAGTTAATGATAGATTATAATCTAACTAATTATATACAAACAGGTTCCCTTTAACTGGCTTCCGCAGCGAATGCTGCACAGGCCGGAGAACAGATTGCTGCTCCTGCCTGTGCTACCCTGTGCCTTGTACCAATGTGCTATGCCAGGATTTAGCTGAGTGGAGCAGCCTTTTAGATTTTTTTTTTCTGTTATGCCATTCGCTGTATGGGATAAATATTTTTACATTTTAACAGTACTGGCGTTTTTGGAGACGGCGATGCCCATGATGTTATTTTTTTTCATGTTTATGAATTTATTTTTTTATTTTAGGGAAAGGGGGGATTTAAATAAAAAAAAACATTTTTTACCTTTTTTTAGCCCCTCTAGGAGGCTAAAATATTCACTAGATTTATTTTAGCTTATACTGTAGTTCAATTGAACTACAGTATAGGCTTAATTTGCAGTCATCCTATGTTGTCCTGCCACCCTCTAAAGGGAACTGCAGCTCTAATATGCTGAGTTTTTTCAGAGAGCACATTAGAACGAAGGATCGCTTCCCCGATTGCCGCACGGAGGAGCCAGTCCTCACCGGGAAGCACATGCTTCTGGGGTTTTTGCCATTTAGATGCTGTGGTCAAGCCTGACCATGGCATCTAAAGAGTTAAATGCCCATTAGCCACGGGCCTCTGATGTTTGAAACTTGCTCGCAGGCGCCATATTTAAAGACCCTCCCAGCACCATACATGTACAGTCCTAGGAGTCTAAAGGTTAAAGTGGTTATCCCATTATAATGATCACTAAATGATTTGACAGTGATCATTTTTGTAAATATATTTGATTAACCAATTCCCACCGTTTAGGAGAAAATTCATCCCCACTTACCTCATGGTTGTCATTCGGTCTCCCCTTGTTGCGGCCACCAATCTTCTCCGGAATCCCGGTGGCCGCACTTGCGCAGAAGACTCCTTCTTTTCTCCCGGCCGTTCGCTGTCCTGGACGCGCACGCCGCCGCGCATGCTCGATGGTGACTTCTTCCTGACCAGAATAGTACAGAGCTGCGAACGCGCACGCCGGCTCTGTACTATACTGGCCAGGAATAAGTCACCATGGCGCATGCGCGGCGGCGTGCGCATTCAGTCCAGCGCGCGGAACGGCCGGGAGAAGACTTCAATCAAGATGAAGCCCACCCCCAGCCAGAATTCAGGAAGTGAACGGCGCGCTGGCAGCAGGTAAGTATGAAAATGCAAAGTGGCAATACCCCTTTAAAGAGGTTTTACTGGGACTGACAAGTTGATGACCTATCAGCTGTAGTACCCAAGAACAGACACAGTGTATGGCGCTGCAGTGTTTCAGTCTGTACATTCTTTAATTCTGGAATCTGTAGCTGCTACTAACAGCTGATCGTAGGGATGATGAGTGTTGGACCCACAAAAACTATATTTTGGTCCCAGAAAACCCTTTTAAAGGGGTCACCCTAAGACAGATATTGATAACCTTCCTATAGGATAGGTCATAAATGTATGATTGCTGGGGGTCTGACCATGTGGACTGCTCTGATATCTAGAGTGGCGGTCCCGAGCCCCCGGAGCAGGGGGTCACTCCATTTGAAGCATATGGGACTAACAGAGATCAGGGCCGTCTTTAATATTGATTGGACCCTGGGCAAGAATTTACTTGGGCATCCTGGATCCCGCTTTCCCACACCCTAGCATGCAATCACGCCCTCCACCACAACACACACACGCACACAATTTCAGTCCGTTTTGTCTGCGATTGCATTGCGTTGCTCAGTTTTTTCCATGCGAGTGCAAAGCGTTTTGCACACGCGTGATAAAATACTGAATGTTGGTACCCAGACCCGAACCCGGACTTCTTCACTGAAATCTGGCCACCAGCACCATACATCCGGGATGTGACCAGGGATCTAATAATGTATGGCGCTGGTGGCAAGATTTGACACATAAAACAATAGAGCTCGCATATGAATGAATGATCCTGAGACAACATCCCATTGTATCTTATAGACACCACTTTAAAGGGAAAGTGATACATTGTGTGTTGATATACACTGACACTGTAAATAAACAATATTGGCACACATCTCCCACAGTGGACAACTATATACTAATGTGTGAGAGATTACAGTGAAATGGTTGCTGTGTCCTTATAATTTGTGGACAAACACCTCCCTCTCACATTGAGCCACAAGTTTTTAATAAGTAGTATTTAATAAAATGGTATTTTAAGCGTTCTATTTATTCAAGCAGTTAATCAATGGTATAGAATTTTGTATAACGCAAATCTAGTCATCAAATATAAGTTAATCCTTATTATTTTTTAACCCTCAATTGACATTTTACTTAGCATTCTGTATTAAGAATGCTATTATTTTCCATTATAACCATGTTATAATGGAAAATAATAAAATCTTCAGAACACCGAACCCAAACCCAAACTTCAGTGAAGAAATCCGGGTTCGGATCTGGGTACCAACATTCCGTTTTTTATCATGCGTGTGCAAAACGCTTTGCACTCGCATAGAAAAAAATGAACAACGCAATGCAATCGCAGACAAAACTGACTGAAATTGCGTGCGTGTGTGTGTTGTGGTGGACGGCGTGATTGCATGCTAGGGTGTGGGAAAGCAGGATCCAGGGGGCCCTGCATCGGATACTCGTTTTCCCTTCGTATTCACTAATGTAGGTTTGGATCAGTTCTGCTTGCAACAGGAGCAATTTGGTTGACTGTAATCAAAGCAATTATACCTAACTCAATTTTCTGGAAGCTGTAGTGACAGATAAACTAATGTGCAGTGCCCGAAGAAGTGGTGATGATGGATGAAGACGCAGTGCAGGAAGCTGTGGTCATAACTGATGAAGGTGCAGAGTACAAGAAGCAGTGGTGATGATGAATGGAAATGCTATTAGCAGTGATGATGTATGAAGGTGCAGTGCAGGAAGCAGTGGTGATGATGATGATGATGATGATAGATGAAGGTGCAGTGCAGGAAGTAGTGGTGATGATGATGATGGGTGAAGGTGCAGTGCAAGAAGCAGTGATGATGATTATGTATGAAGGTGCAGTGCAGGAAGCAGTGGTGATGATAGATGGAGGTGCAGTGCAGAAATCTGTGATGATGATGATGTGTGAAGGTGCAGGAAGCAGTGGTGATGATAGATGGAGGTGCAGTGCAGGAACCAGTGATGATGATGGATAAAGGTGCAGTGCATGAAGCAGTGATGATGATGCTTGGAGGTGCAATGCAGGAAGCAGTGGTGAAGATGAGAGGTGCAGTGCAGGAAGCAATGCTGCTGCTGCTGATGATGGATGGAGGTGCAGTGCAGGAAGCTGAGGTGATGATGCACGGAGATGCCGGAGCAGTGGAGATGCTGATGTAGGTGCCATACAGAAAGCAGTGATGATGATGAGGATGATGATGATGATGATGGATAGAGGTGCAGTGCAGGAAGCAGTGATGATGATGATGATGATGCATGAAAGTTCAGTGCAGGAAGCAGTGATGATGATGGATGAAGGTGCAGTGCAGGAAGCTGTGGTGAGAATGCATGGAGGTGCAGTGCAGAAAACAGTGATGATGATGCATGGAAATGCTGTGAAGGAAGCTGTGATGATAATGGATGAAGGTGCAGTGCAGGAAGCAGTGATGATGATGATGGATGAAGGTGCAGTGCAGGAAGCAGTGATGATGATGGATGAAGGGGCAGTGCAGGAAGCAGTGATGATGATGGATGAAGGTGCAGTGCAGGAAGCTGTGGTGAGAATGCATGGAGGTGCAGTGCAGAAAACAGTGATGATGATGCATGGAAATGCTGTGAAGGAAGCTGTGATGATAATGGATGAAGGTGCAGTGCAGGAAGCAGTGATGATGATGGATGAAGGTGCAGTGCAGGAAGCAGTGATGATGATGATGGATGAAGGTGCAGTGCAGGAAGCAGTGGTGATGATGATGATGGATGAAGGTGCAGTGCAGGAAGCAGTGATGATGATGGATGAAGGTGCAGTGCAGGAAGCAGTGATGATGGATGAAGGTGCAGTGCAGGAAGCAGTGATGATGGATGAAGGTGCGGTGCAGGAAGCAGAGATGATGATGGATGAAGGTGCAGTGCAGGAAGCAGTGATGATGATGGATGAAGGTGCAGTGCAGAAAACAATGGTGATGATGCATGGAAATGCTGTGAAGGTAGCTGTGATGATGATGGATGAAGGTGCAGTGCAAGAAGCAGTGGTGGTGATGCATGGAAATGCTGTGATGATAATGGGTGAAGGTGCAGTGCAGGAAGCAGTGGTGATGATGCATGGAAATGCTGTGATGATAATGGGTGAAGGTGCAGTGCAGGAAGCAGTGGTGATGATGCATGGAAATGCTATGAAGGAAGCAGTGATGATAATGGATGAAGGTGCAGTGCAGGAAGCAGTGATGATGGATGAAGGTGCAGTGCAGGAAGCAGTGATGATGATGATGGATGAAGGTGCAGTGCAGGAAGCAGTGATGATGATGATGATGATGGATGAAGGTGCAGTGCAGGAAGCAGTGGTGATGATGGATGAAGGTGCAGTGCAGGAAGCAGTGATGATAATGCATGGAAATGCTGTGAAGGTAGCTGTGATGATGATGGATGAAGGTGCAGTGCAAGAAGCAGTGGTGATGATGCATGGAAATGCTGTGATGATAATGGGTGAAGGTGCAGTGCAGGAAGCAGTGGTGATGATGGATGAAGGTGCAGTGCAGGAAACTGTGGTGAGAATGCATGGAGGTGCAGTGCAGAAACAGTTATGATGATGCATGGAAATGCTGTGAAGGAAGCTGTGATGATAATGGATGAAGGTGCAGTGCAGGAAGCAGAGATGATGATGGATAAAGATTCAGTGCAGGAAGCAGAGATGATGATGGATGAAGATGCAGTGCAGGAAGCAGAGATGATGATGGATGAAGGTGCAGTGCAGGAAGCAGTGATGATGATGGATGAAGGTGCAGTGCAGGAAGCAGTGATGATGATGGATGAAGGTGCAGTGCAGGAAGCAGTGATGATGATGGATGAAGGTGCAGTGCAGGAAGCAGTGATGATGATGGATGAAGGTGCAGTGCAGGAAGCAGTGGTGATGATGATGGATGAAGGTGCAGTGCAGGAAGCAGTGGTGATGATGGATAAAGGTGCAGTGCAGGAAGCAGTGATGATAATGCATGGAAATGCTGTGAAGGTAGCTGTGATGATGATGGATGAAGGTGCAGTGCAAGAAGCAGTGGTGATGATGCATGGAAATGCTATGAAGGAAGCAGTGATGATAATGGATGAAGGTGCAGTGCAGGAAGCAGTGATGATGGGTGAAGGTGCAGTGCAGGAAGCAGTGATGATGATGATGGATGAAGGTGCAGTGCAGGAAGCAGTGATGATGATGATGATGATGATGGATGAAGGTGCAGTGCAGGAAGCAGTGGTGATGATGGATGAAGGTGCAGTGCAGGAAGCAGTGATGATAATGCATGGAAATGCTGTGAAGGTAGCTGTGATGATGATGGATGAAGGTGCAGTGCAAGAAGCAGTGGTGATGATGCATGGAAATGCTGTGATGATAATGGGTGAAGGTGCAGTGCAGGAAGCAGTGGTGATGATGGATGAAGGTGCAGTGCAGGAAACTGTGGTGAGAATGCATGGAGGTGCAGTGCAGAAACAGTTATGATGATGCATGGAAATGCTGTGAAGGAAGCTGTGATGATAATGGATGAAGGTGCAGTGCAGGAAGCAGAGATGATGATGGATAAAGATTCAGTGCAGGAAGCAGAGATGATGATGGATGAAGATGCAGTGCAGGAAGCAGAGATGATGATGGATGAAGGTGCAGTGCAGGAAGCAGTGATGATGATGGATGAAGGTGCAGTGCAGGAAGCAGTGATGATGATGATGGATGAAGGTGCAGTGCAGGAAGCAGTGATGATGATGGATGAAGGTGCAGTGCAGGAAGCAGTGATGATGATGGATGAAGGTGCAGTGCAGGAAGCAGTGGTGATGATGATGGATGAAGGTGCAGTGCAGGAAGCAGTGGTGATGATGGATAAAGGTGCAGTGCAGGAAGCAGTGATGATAATGCATGGAAATGCTGTGAAGGTAGCTGTGATGATGATGGATGAAGGTGCAGTGCAAGAAGCAGTGGTGATGATGCATGGAAATGCTGTGATGATAATGGGTGAAGGTGCAGTGCAGGAAGCAGTGGTGATGATGGATGAAGGTGTGATGGTGATGGATGAAGGTGCAGTGCAGGAAGCAGTGATGATGATGGATGAAGGTGCAGTACAAGGAGCAGTGGTGATGATGCATGGAAATGCTATGATGATAATGGGTGAAGGTGCAGTGCAGGAAGCAGTGATGATGATGATGGATGAAGGTGCAGTGCAGGAAGCAGTGATGATGATGGATGAAGGTGCAGTGCAGGAAGCAGAGATGATGATGGATGAAGGTGCAGTGCAGGAAGCAGTGATGATGATGGATGAAGGTGCAGTGCAGGAAGCTGTGGTGATAATGCATGGAGGTGCAGTGCAGAAAACAGTGGTGATGATGCATGGGAATGCTGTGAAGGTAGCTGTGATGATGATGATGATGGATGAAGGTGCAGTGCAGGAGGCAGTGGTGATGATGCATGGAAATGCTGTGAAGGAAGCAGTGATGATGATGGATGAAGGTGCAGAGCAGGAAGCAGTGATGATGATGGCTGAAGGTGCAGTGCAGGAAGCAGTGGTGATGATGGATGAAGGTGCAGTGCAGGAGGCAGTGGTGATGAGGCATGGAAATGCTGTGAAGGAAGCAGTGATGATGATGGATGAAGGTGCAGAGCAGGAAGCAGTGATGATGACGCATGGAGATGCCGGAGCAGTGGAGATGCTGATGTAGGCGCCGTACAGGAAGCAGGAGCTCTCTGACGTCATACACCCAGCGGCCGCTGACTGTGACTGCACTGAGCTCTGAGCTGAGCTGTACGATCACTGACAGAGGCGGCAGCATCCGCAGCAGGAGCTCTGACGTCACGGCTGTGGCTCCGGGGCGGCACTGCGGCCAGAGGCTGCTGACAAAGGGACGGAGAGCTGCGGGACTCGGCGAGAAGGTAAGAGGGGGGAACCGGGGGCGGGGAGGGCGGGGGAACAACGTGACATCCGCACACACTGCCTCATGTGACCCGAGCAGACACCGAGCCGAGTAAACACGGCGGCGGCTGCGGGCATTGTGTGCCCGGGAGGGGGGATCCATGTGTGTGGGCAGCAGCAGGACAAGGGGCAGCACTGCACGGGCATTCGGGGCAGAGGGCAGAAATCTGAGTCTCATGTCTAAAACCATATGAATAAATAATCACTGATGAGGGGGATGGGCTATGCTTTCACCAATATTCCCCCAGCCAAACCAGTGGTTGACTTGTCACCTGCCTGACATCTGTCCATGGGGGTGAATGCAGGAAGGAAATTGGAAGAATTATCCATAAGGGAAAACTGCTCCTACATGGCCACCTCTAGTGCTGTATGTACTAAGGCTCAGGACTTGGAGGCACATATCCCTCACAGTCGCTGTCACATGCTGTAGGACAATCGCAAGATCTCCGATAATGTCTGATTAATTATTTATTATCGATGAGCCGATGTGCTGAGGACGCTGCCATCTGCATAAAGCTCCACATGATATTGAGACCGGGCAGAGAATGGCGATACGTAAGGTCCAGGGTGGTCACAACGTGGTTCAGGATCCACATGCGGCTCGTGGGTTTCTATAAGTGTCCACAGTTCATTGAGTTTCCGCTGATTGATGAGCGCAAGACCTGGCTACGTTCTGGTGGCTGCTGACATGCCATTTCCTGTAGGAAGAGTAGAGGAAGGCGCAGTATAATAGAGTAGAAGCTGTATTACAGGGACACCGGCCGATGCCTGATCCATTTCGATGAGGGCACCGTGGGCACTACTGTAGGATTGGAATGGCTATGGGATGTCACTTGGATCACTAAAGCTTTAAATAGCCATCGACCACCAAACCCTCTTTCGGGTGACAGCTATTCCTACTAACCTCGGCCCCCCCCATACAAATGCATCTTCACCCAAGCGTGCATCTGTTCAGAACCAGCGAGGGCGGAATAATTCACTGTCAAACTTCTTTACCGTCCTCATATCTCTCCTGATTGGGCATGTTAAAGGCCATAAGCCTGATTCTTCTTTGCCCCGACATCTGCTGTTGGTGAAGAGATGGGAGGCCCCCATACACATTAGATGGTTGTCTGGTCTTCTTGAAACCAGCAGGTTCACCCGACGTTAAAAGGGTTTTCCGGGGAGAGTAAAAAAAAAAGGGGGGGGGGCCCAGAACTTGCCTTTCTGACGTTTCTTTGGTGCCCCCCCCCCCCATGTGCCAGTGTTGACGATCATGCAAAAGGTGTTTGGGACAAAATTGACCCAACATATCTGCCCAGCTTTGTGGTTACCAGTGTGTTTTTTAGCTTAATCCTTACCCCCTGCAAGTGAAATGTAGTATTATGTGTTGGTCCACCAAATTGGAAGCCGCTCCTTAAGGGGGTTGTCTGATAGGTGTGGGTCCCAGTGGTGGGATCGGAGGTGATCCGGTGGGATATCAAGAACGGAGTGGACCAAAGTGGTGGCTGGAGGACTCTGGTCAGGCCACCACCAAGTGCTTTCCCCATAGAAGTGAATGGGACCGCACCGCACATGACCGGCCACCGCTCCTATTCACTTCTATGGGCCCGGCTATTTTCACCAGCCCCATAGAAATGAATGGAAGGCGGCTGCACATGCGCAGTGCGCCCTCCACCACTTTCAGGGCTCCGTTTAGGAGATGGGTGCAGGTCCCAGTGGTGGGACCTGCACCTATCAGACAATGGGGACATATGCTAGCGATATGCCCCCGTTGTCTGTGATAGGACAACCCCTATAAAGAGAATAACAGTTCAATGCAAAGGGCAGGCAGCATGTTATAGAGCAGGAGGAGCTGAGCAGATTAGTATATCTAGTTTTGTGGGAAAAGATTGAGTAAAACTTGTATTCATTTACACTTCTGTTCTTATGCTTAGGAGTCATGTGGGTGGTCCTATCAGTCCCCGGCGTGCGCTGAGTGGTACCTCCCGCATGAGTTGTAAGCATAAAAAGAGCTGAGGTTTAAAGGGAGCCAGTCAGCAGCTATAAGTAGGGACTGGGAAGGGCTTCGTATACACAGCATCGGACTGACCCACCAGAGTACCAGAGGATCCTCTAGATCAGGGATGGCCAACCTGAGGCTCTCCAGCTGTTGCAAAACTACATCTCCCAGCATGCTCAGACTGCCTACAGCTATTAGCCTACAGCAGGGCATGGTGGGAGTTGTAGTTTTACAACAGCTGGAGAGCCGCAGGTTGGCCATGCCTGCTCTAGATCCTAGGCTCTGATACCACAGTGGGCCCCAAAGGCCTAGTAGAAATAAGCCCATTTGGAGCTGTCTTGGAAGCCAGTCACGTACCACTAGGGTCTATTTGACTCAAAACCTATTAGACTTTATTGATAATATACGGGTTGGGCCCCAAGAATAATTTCCTCTGGTGGGAACAAGGAAGCCCAGTCCGACACTGTGTATACACACTTAAGGCTCCATTCACACGTCCGCAATTCTGTTACGCATTTTGCGGACCCATTCATTTCTGTGGGGCAATTCTGTTCCGCAATTGCGGACAAGATTAGGCATTTTCTATTATAGTGCCGGCGATGTGCGGTCTGCAAAATGCGGAACACACATTGCCGGTGTCCGTGTTTTGTGGATCTGCAAAACACATACGGATGTGTGAATGGACCCTAAAGGGGTTGTCCTGTTTTTTTCATATTGATGACCTATCCTCAGGATAGGTCCCTATCACTAAATATACTGCCTCAGTTTGGACTTACCTAAGCCTACAATATTCAGGGCAGTGTAGGAACATTACAAAAAAACAAAATGGCTGCACACCATTATATATACAAACAATAGAGCTAAGAAGTGGGGGTCATTCTAGATAAAAGTGGTACAATACCGACTATAAATGAATAATGGAAGCTCTTAGCGCACATACGTGTCGGGCCCATCTACCAGGCGTCAAGGTGGCTTCCGCAGATGGGTCCCCATCACTAAATATACTGCCTCACTTTGGACTTACTTAAGCCTACAATATTCAGGGCAGTGTAGGAACCAGCTACAAACGTACTCTGCTCAGAAGTCCCAGATAGATGAGCGTGTTCAGTCACCTTGACGCCTGGTAGATGGGCTCGACACGTATGTGCGCTAAGAGCTTCCATTGACTCACTTATAGTCGGTATTGTACCACTTTTATCTAGAATGACCCCCATTTCTTAGCTCTATTGTTTGTATATATAACGGTGTGCAGCCATTTAGTTTTTTGTATCTATCCTCAGGATATGCAGGCCATAGACTTCTATTATGACGGAATGAATAACGGAATGCCTCTAAAGGCATTCCGTTATGCATTCTGACATGGTCCGTGGTAACGGAAACCATAACACAATTCAAAATATGAAATTCGCTCATCCCTAGTCATCAATATCAGATCGGCGGGGGTCCGACACTCGGCCCCCCGCCGATCAGCTGTTTGAGGAGACGGCATGAGCTGAGGATAGGTCATCAATATGAAAAAGCCCGGACAACCCCTTTAAGATAATGCTGTCATTCAGTACTGATAAGACGACTTCCGTCTACAGCTGAAACCTGAGGATAGGTCATCATCAGTATCAGCTCCTCCTGCTCTATAACATGCTGCCTGCAGATTACACTGCATTTTCCTTGAAGGGATCCACAGTAGTTTAATGCGCACGTTTGCGACCATGCGATATTTTATGCCATGTTAGCCCATAGAATTGCCTATCTACATGTGTGTGTCCAAGATTTTGAGGAGGTAGCCTTCATCCTTTATAGCAGGGATGCCCAACCTGCAGCCCTCCAGCTGTTGCAAAACTACAGCCTACAGCTATTAGGGTATGCTGGTAGTTGTAGTTTTGCAACAGCTGGAGGGCCGCAGGTTGGGCCTCCCTGCTTTATAGGATAGAAGTCTATATTGAAACAAAACAAGTCTTTTCCCCATGGATATTGTAGATCGTCTCTAAGGAAAAAAGAAATACACCCATATTCACAACAGGAAGCAGCTTAGTCATAAATGTCCGAAGTGGATGAAGGCGAGTGCGCAGGAAACGTATAATGGTATCATTTTATCTTTTTCTTCTCTGGGGCTATATGCTGTCTGCAACCAGGGCAAACATATTTCAGATCTGTCTGGTAGAGACGGGGCTTTTTATGTGGCAGCCATTATATATATGGATGGCGGACCTGCCGTATGAACGCACAGTGGCATCTCTCCCTTTATGAGCAGGACTGTGGCATTGGAAATCAAATTCCATGATGTTTCCCTGTAAATTCATCAGCAGAGTGCAGGCTGTATTCTTCCAGTCTATATTGTGTCCTACAATACAGCGGGCACGAGATATCATAAGATATAATGGTGGTCCTGATGAGACTTTTGGTCCCACCCTCCCCATGATTGGCAGGTTTTATTCCTATGCGTAACAGAAAAGAAAACTGCCAGGGGCGAGGAGGGCAGGTCCAAAAGTCTCATCGGGCCGCTGAAAACAGCACAGCAGAGGGGACAGGTTCCCTTTAAGAGGCACAGGCCTCTTAAAGGGAACCTGTAAAGGCAGTCCATGAGGCAGACTTTCATATCTACACCAGCTACACCCAGCGTAGATTTGAACCATCATTTCCGTCAGTTTCTGGCGTGAATTATAGTAAATCCATCAAGTCACATGAGGCCACGTCCCCTCCCACTAAGCCCCACGGGCTTTTCCTTGCCACTTTTTAAAAGTGTCTAGAGAAGTGAAAAGTCGCAAATTGAAGTAGGGTTTTTTGTTTTGGTTTTTTTGTTGCTTTTTCCTGCTTTTTTATTTGTGTTTTTATTTAACAAATAAGAAATACAATGTCAGCAAGTAGTAGAGCGAAGAGCTCAAAATTACATAAAAGTTACACTGTGAAAGCACTGGAACAAGTGTATCCATACTGTATCCAGTCATCAAGATATATCACATGATGATCAAATCAAAATAATAAAAGACAGAAAAGATTTCTTATGACTCTATGATGTGCCATACCTTTATTATTCCTGCTAGAATTACCAGCAGTTTGCATTGAAGGTCCAGCAATTCATTCATAACTTCTAGAAGTTCTGAAGGGGAATGCAAGTAGTTACCAAAACAGACATGTCAGGAGAGGTGACAGGTCCTCCTTAAAGGGGTTGTCGAGGTTCAGAGCTGAACCCTGACTTGTCCTCCTTTTCACCCGTCCGGCCCCTCTGAGATGAGCATTGGAGCATTTCAAGCTCAGATGCTCTCCCTTTCCCTGCGCTGAATCGCAAGGGCTTTTTCATTAGATCTGGTGACGTACTGGGTCTCTGCTAGGCAGAGGCTTCCGCCTAGCAGTGAGCCCGGTGACGTCACCGGCACTAATGGTCGGGCTTTAGCAATGCTAAAGCTAGGGCAGCACTAAAGCCCACCCATTAGTGCCGGTGACATCACCGGGCTCACTGCTGGGCAGAAGCCTCCACCTAGCAGTGTAAAATGTAAACAAACAGCGCAGAGCAAGGGAGAGCTTCGGAGCATGAAATGCTCAGATACTCATCTCAGAGGGGCTGCCTGGGTGAAAAAGGGGATATGTCCGGGTTCAGCTCCAAACCGGACAACCCCTTAAAATGTTTTGTTTTTTGAATTTGGATGTTTTTTTTCCCTGTCTTATAATATTCTGATTTGATTATGATGTGATTTACTTCTAGCAGGAATAATAAAAAAAATGCTACAACACAGAGTCATTAAAATAGATCCTCCAGAATGGTTTTTAAGAAGGGAATTAATGCAAGTAGTTGGTAAAACAGACCACCTGGGAGCACGTGTTCCCGTCCTGAACTCTGCTCCTGAAATGATTTATAATACTGTGTGTTCCTGCCTGTAATGAACTGTACTGACATAATGCCGTCAGTCCCAATCATTACAGCGGAAGTCGGGCAGAGACACACAGCTCCTGCACTACAGGAGCAGAGTTCGAAATGGGAATCACACTCCCCCATGGAGCGCGTTTCCCGCAGTCAACTCACTCATCTGAAACCGGCCTAGGGGTACGTTTTTCTTCCCCTCATGATGAATTGGTTCACGTTTAAGTGTCTTGTCTTTGTAGTCAATAATCTGTCATTCTGCAGTTCTGATCAGGCCTCTGGAGCAGAATTTTGGCCGAATGCCCACTTTTTTTTTACTAATAATGTTCTTGCTGTATATTACTTTTTTGTTATTTTTAATTAAATACAATATTTAGGGTACAGGACTTTTGCATGAAAAGATACAGTTGCTTCAAAATAATTAAAGGGTCCTATCACTTCTATAAACGGACATGTCAGAAGTTTACATCAGTTGTGCTGAGACTCCACACCCATCGCTATAACAAAGGGCAGAAGTGCTCAGCTCAGGGCTGCACCCCTTCCAGTCTCCTCAGTTCTCCTTGCAGGGCTGAGCATGTGATGCACCATTTTTTCGGCCCATAGGCACACGCTGGCTGGGTATGCTCATGTTTATAAGTAAGTCACTTGCTCTGTTGCTTCAGACATTACACATCTCCAGGCAGCTGCTGACGCTGGAGTATAAATATGTCACGTGTAACGTATTAGAACATAACCATGGACATTCACATTCCCTTGTATAGTATCCGAGGTGCACTTACACAGTCAGAAACAACTCAGGGCAGCTACATAGAAAGAACCATAATCAAAAACATGATCATGAAAGTTATGGTTAATAATTACATACACATTAGACTAAACTTGACTTGTGCTCCATGCACATTACACAGGCTGACCATCTAATGCGTATGGGGGTCCGTGACCATAAATGTCGGTGGAAAGGAGGATTGGGCATGTTGCCTTTTTTTCCCTTGGGAGCCATGCCGCCGTCGGAAAGGGTCTGGCATAGCCTTTTCCCCACTCCACGTTGAAGTAAGCATGACGAGCATGCATGCTTATGGGGACATCGAGGAGACAAGCTTTTTAGCCGCTAGCAAATGTGAATAGGTTTTAAACATTGATGGCCTGTTCTCATGTTAGATCGGTGAGGTCAAACTCCGGGGATCCCTGCTGATCAGTTGGGACTCAGCGACCCCTTCACACAGCTGATCGGAGGGGGGGGGGGGGTAAAAAGAGTCAAACCCAACCACTAATGATGACGGCGTAGCCTGAGAAATGGCCAACCCATATAGTGTCCAGCACATTAGTGCTATAGTATTTTTAGTGTTAGAATTTTTGGCAGAAATAACACGCCGGATGTAAACCAGTCAGTATCGGCAGCTTGGCTGTGGCTGAAGTGTCAGGGTGACCGGCCATTGTTTCAGGTGGTCAGGACATTATGCAGACTGCTACTCACCTTACAGACCGTTCGGGTCAGATCTGCTATAAAAGTACATGTCACAGAATGTGTGATTTTCTTTTCTTTTCTTTTCTTTTTTACATACTGCTTGTGCCCCCATTTACACAGAGAGATCATTGATTTTTGATCCAGACAGATGAATTCCTAAAGGTGTTGTGCCAAGTTTAGAATAGGTGATGACTATAACTGATCACTGGGGGTCTGACTGCAGGGACCCCAACCCATTCTGAGAACAGGGGTCCCTTCCCCTGTTGTAATAGAGCAGCAGGTTGGGCATGCGCTCTGCCGCTGCAGTCATCTTCTTTGGGCCTGCCGGAGATGGCCGAGTAAAGCACTTGGCTATTTCCGGCGTTCCCATAAAGAATGAGTGGAGCAGCAGGGCCCTGCAGCTCCATCAGATCGGTGGAGCAGGACCCCTGTTCTCGGGATCGGTGCGGGTCCCAGCTATCAGACCCCCAGCGATCAGTTAGATATCCCCAGAGGCGTATCTAGTGAAAATGGCGCCTATGGCAAGCACTGAAACTGCGCCCCTGTCAAAATATTTTAAACCCATCTTTCAGATAACCTTAACAAAAAAAAAACCACGATAGCTCTTTTGTAGAACCCCCATAAAAACTTACAGTTACTTGACTTGGCCCTTGGGGATCTCGGACGCCACTTCAACACTATGGCCGGGGGCTCGGCGGAGCTGATGTTGTGCTTTAACCTAATGAGAAAGATTTCATAATAAGGATTTGGAGAAAGGGCAGAGGGATAGCAGAGCAGGGAGAGGCTGGTGCTGCTACTAGGGGGTCATACCATGGGGGAGTAATAAAGCCCACCATAATGCCCCCCAGTAGTAATAATTCTCCTTATAATATGCAAAACATTTGTAATGCCCCCAGTTGAGCTAATGTTCCCATAATGTGCCAATATAAAATACCCCTTCTCAGTGCCCCCGTAGATGACCCCCATAGTGCCCCCCCCTTCCCCATAGTACCCACCATAATGTGTCCCAGTATAAAATGCCCCTATACAGAGCCCCCATATAAAATATCTTCTTTTTTAGCCTCAGTAGATGCCCCTATAGTGCCCCCCAATAATCTGCAGTAAGATGTGCCCCCATAGATGCCCCCAATCATGTGCCAGTAATAAGAGCCCCCCCACCATCATGTGCCAGTAGCCAGAGCCCCCCCATATCATGTCAGTAGCCAGAGCCCCCCCATATCATGTGTCAGTAGCCAGAGCCCCCCATATCATGTGCCAGTAGCCAGAGTGCCCCCAATCATGTGCCAGAAATAAGAGCCCCCCCACCATCATGTGCCAGTAGCCAGAGCCCCCCATATCATATGCCAGTAGCCAGAGCCCCCCCCCATATCATGTGCCAGTAGCCCCCCATATCATGTGCCAGTAGCCCCCCTTATCATGTGCCAGCCCAGTAGTCCCCCCTTATCATGTGCCAGCCCAGTAGTCCCCCCTTATCATGTGCCAGCCCAGTAGCCCCCCTTATCATGTGCCAGTAGCCCCCCATATCATGTGCCAGTAGCCCCCCATATCATGTGCCAGTAGCCCCCCTTATCATGTGCCAGCCCAGTAGTCCCCCCTTATCATGTGCCAGCCCAGTAGTCCCACCTTATCATGTGCCAGCCCAGTAGCCCCCCTTATCATGTGCCAGTAGCCCCCTCATCATGTGCCAGTAGCCCCCCATATCATGTGCCAGTAGCCCCCCATATCATGTGCCAGTAGCCCCCCATATCATGTGCCAGTAGCCCCCCTTATCATGTGCCAGTAGCCCCCCTTATCATGTGCCAGCCCAGTAGTCCCCCCTTATCATGTGCCAGCCCAGTAGTCCCCCCTTATCATGTGCCAGCCCAGTAGCCCCCCTTATCATGTGCCAGCCCAGCCCAGTAGTCCCCCCTTATGTGCCAGCCCAGTAGCCCCCCTTATGTGCCAGCCCAGTAGCCCCCCTTATCATGTGCCAGCCCAGTATTGTACCTATATAAAAAAATAAAAAAAAATAATACACTTATACTTACCTCCAGCAATGCGATGCGATGCAGGCCACCTCTTCCGTCTGTGTGTCCCTCGCTATACGGCTCAGGCGACGACGCGATGACGTCATCGCGCCATCACCGGCCTCTGATAGGCTGCCAGCACTAAGCCGGCAGCCTATCAGAGGAACAGGAGGGGACACACCTCTCCCTCCTCTGCCGCAGCACAGACAGGCATCTGTATTGCCGTCCTGAGGACGGCAATACAGATGACTATGGAGATGAGCGCTTCCGCAATGGAGGCGCTCATCTCCTGCTCTGCCCTGCCGCCGGCCGCGGCCGCCCCCACTTGTCACCAGGGCCGCAGCGCTGGGGTGCGGGGCCCGGGCACCCACTGCACCCCGTGTAGGATCGGCCCTGGTCGCCCCCCCCGCTTGGCGCCTATGGCACTAGCCATGGCTGCCATAGCTTGGATACGCCACTGGATATCCCCTATCCTGTGGATAGAATAATTGTGGAGAATCTTTTCTTAGAAGTTTGCTTTGTGGTGTTCCTCTGTTTTTCCTTCTAGAAATGTATTAATAAATTGTTAGCTGGGCATTACCATTTGAAGAGGTGTCCCTGCACACTCTGACACAGAGTCCACAGAGAGGCATGTCCGTAGCAGTCAGAGGCCCTCTTTAATATGTACTGTTATTTTAGATACAGAATGTGAATGTGTTGTCGATATAAACAGTGATAATACTAGATATAAATAGAGACATACTCGATAGAAAGAGGGACATAGAGTCATAATACTAGATATGGAATATGACAATTTGCGATGTAAAAAGTGACAATACTCAATCAATATAAAGAGTGATAATACTAGATATAAAGACTTCTAATACTGTATCTAAAGAGCGATAATACTATGTATAAAATGTGATACTACTAGATATAAAATGTGATAATTCTAGATAATAAAGTGATAATACTAGATATAAAGAGTGATAATACTATGTATAAAATGTGATACTACTAGATATAAAGACTGTCAATACTAGATATAAAATGTGTTAATACTAGATATAAAGAGTTGATAATACTAGATAATAAAGTGATAATACTATGTATAAAATGTGATAATACTAGATATAAAATGTGAGCATACTAGACAATAAAGTGATAATACTAGATATAGAGTGCTAATACTAGATATAAAATGTGCTAATACTGGATATAAAGAGTGATAATACTATGTATAAAATGTGATACTACTAGAAATAAAGAGTGCTAATACTAGATATAAAATGGGATAATACTAAATAATAAAGTGATAATACTCGATATAAAGAGTGATAATACTGGATATAAAGAGTGACAATACTAGATATAAAATGTGATAATAATACTACAATAATATTACAAATAATAATACCAGACAATAAAGTGATAATACTAGATACTAGAATGATACTAATCGATATAAAGCGTTACAATACTTGATATAAAGAGTGATAATAGTAGATATACAGAGTGATAATACTGGATATAAAATGTGATAATAATACTACAATAATATTACTAATAATAATACTAGACAATAAAGTGATAATACGAGATACTAGAAAGATACTAATGATATAAAGAGTTACAATACTTGATACACAGAGTGATAATACTCAATATACTAGATGTTTCGAGTGGTAAACAGCTCTCATAATGTATATATATAAAGAGAAAAAGATTTCTATTAATTTTTAAGTTTTATTTTCATACAAAGCTTTTTAATATGTGCTCCATACTAAAGCAGTTGAACAGCCATTTTAAGGGGATTATGGAGTAGGAAACATGGCACCATCTGCTGTCTTGTTCTTTCTTCTGGGACAGGACCCCTTTGTTTTCGTGACTCAGGGCGGACCCTGTCTTGCAACTCCTACTCCTGAGCCTAAGATTTCACAGACGTCAGCATTGTCTGCGATCGGCTTGTCAGACCACAGTCAGGGTGACACTGCTGAGGCAGTGACATTGTAACCCTGGGCCTGACAGACGGCAGCAGCGCCCTGTAAACATGGTCACATGACTAGCCACGTGGAGCCCGGGCTGAACATGGAGGGGGAGGGAAGGAGAACTGTTGTGCAAGTTACAGAGGCTGGGAAAATACACCGGGGAAAAAAAAAAAAAAAAGCACTGCTTGAAAAACAAAGAGCAGAAATCCTGTGAGCCCAAGACGAGACGCTGAAAGCAGCTCAAATTCTGACATTCTTCTCATTTCTGATAAGAGGGAAATGTTTGCGCTCATATGGCGTACAATTTACGGCATTCACGTAATATGGCGGCACATGTAAGGTAAAGTTCCTTCAGGTCATTTATGTCTCTTTAGTATTTTAGGGGGAGTTCACATCACTGTTATTTTTCCGTTCTTCTGATCCATCAGAACAGAAAAATAAGGAAAAAAAATGGATCCTGTAAAAAAAAAACGGATCTCTTTATTTTTCGGTTCTTCTGACGGATCAGAAGAATGGAAACATAACGGTGACGCGTACTCCCCCCTTAGTTTATTTTTGGTAATAATATAATGCATGATAGTGGCTGTATGCACGGTGCGTGGCTCTGTTCACATGATTTATCCAGTGTTTATAGTGTTTTTGATGGCAAGAATGATGTAGTCTGCAGCAAAATACTTACAACTCCAAATACTGGAAACGTGACGGACCCTAATGTAATGCCTAATTCACACAGTCAGTGTAGGGTCAGTTATTTCCATCAGTTATTGTGAGCCAAAACCAGGAGTGGGTCAAAAACACAAACCAGGTGCAGATCTTTCCCTTATACGTAAGGCTACTTTCACACTGCCGTTTCTAGGTCCGCCTGTGAGATCCGTTTCAGGGCTCTCACAAGCGGCCCAAGCGTTTTGATGTCCGCCTGACGAAGCGGAGCCAAACGGATCCGTCCTGACTTACAATGTAAGTCAATGGGGACGGATCCGTTTTCACTGACACAATATCGTGCAATTGAAAACGGATCCGCCTCCCATTGACTTTCAGTGTAAGTCAAAACGGATCCGTTTGCATTATCATGAACAAAAAATGCAAACGTTCATGGTAATGCAAACGGATCCGTTCTGAAAGGATACAAGTATTTGCATTATAGGTGCGGATCCGTCTGTGCAGATACCAGACGGATCCGCACCTAACGCAGGTGTGAAAGTGGCCTTATGTCTGTGGAGGCTGCAGACCTGGTTTTGGCTCACAATCACTGATGGAAAACACTGACCATCTGAATTATACCTTCATTCACACGGATCCGCAAATCCGTGGATACTGTCCGTGTGCATCCCGCACTACTCAAGGGCCCCATTGTCAAAATGCCTATTGTCCACAATAAAAAGGACAAGAATAGGACATGTTTTATAATTTGTGGCACAGATGACGTCCGTTTGCAGAATGGGTCTGCATGTGATCCGCTAAAAATTCTGAATGGATGCTTACCGAAAATATGGTTGTGTGAATGAGGCCTAAGTCAATGGGATCTCTCCTGGATGTGCTTGAAAATTAGTTTGTCATGGCTTTTTTAACCACTTCCCATCTGGGCCATTTGCCCCCTTCCTGACCAGGCCTAATTTTGCAAATCTGGTAAAACGCCTTTACTTATCCAAGTCATTCAGAGATTGTTTTCTCGTCACACATTGTACTTCATGATAGTCATAAATTTTAGTCAATATATTTCATCTTTAATTATGAAAAAATCCTAAATTTACCAAAAATTTGGAAATATTCGCAATTTTCAAAATTTCAATTTCTCTGCTTTTAAAACAGAAAGTGATACCTCATAAAATATTTATTACGTAACATTCCCCATATGTCTACTTTATGTTGGCATCATTTTGGAAATGTCATTTTATTTTTTTAGGACGTTAGAAGGCTTAGAAGTGTAGAAGCAATTCTTCAAATTTTTAAGAACATTGCCAAAACCCACTTTTTAAGGACCAGTTCAGGTCTGAAGTCACTTTGTGGGGCCTACATAGTGGATACCACCATAAATGACCCCATTGTAGAAACTACACCCCTCAAGTTACTTAAACCCCATTTTACAAACTTTGTTAACCCTTTAGGCGTTCCACAAGAATTAAAGGAAAATAGAGATAACATTTTTAAATTTCACTTTTTTGGCAGATTTTCCATTTTAATCCAATTTTTTCTTTAACAAATCGATGGTTAACAGCCAAACAAAACTCAATATTTATTACCCAGATTCTGCGGTTTACAGAAACACCCCACATGTGGTCATAAACTGCTGTATGGGCACACGGCAGGGCACAGAAGAAAAGGAACTCCACATGGTTTTTAAATGCCATGTCCCATTTGAAGCCCCCCTGATGCAACCTTACAGTAGAAACTCCCAAGAAGTGACCCCATTTTGGAAACTAGGGGATAAGGTGCCAGTTTTATTGGTACTATTTTTGGGTACATATAATTTTTTGATCATTCATTATAACACTTTATGGGGCAAGGTGACCCAAAAATTTGTTGTTTTAGCACAGTTTTTATTTATTTAGTTTTACAGCGTTCACCTGAGGGGTTCGGTCAAGTGACATTTTTATAGAGTAGATGGTCACGGACGTGGCGATACCTAATATGTATACTTTTTCTTATTTATTTAAGTTTTACACAATAATAGCCTTTTTGAAACCAAAAAAATGATGTTTTAGTGTCTCCATGTTCTAAGAGCTATAGTTTTTTTTATTTTTTGAGAGATTTTCTTATGTAGGGGCTCATTTTTTGCGGGATGAGCTGACGGTTTTATTGGTACCATTTTGTGGGACATACGCCTTTTTGATCACTTGGTGTTGCACTTGTTGTGATGTAAGGTGACAAAAATGCCTTTTTTTGACACAGTTTTTTTTTTTTTTTGGGTGTTTATCGGACTAGGTCGATCATGTGATATATTTATAGAGCCGACCGTCACGGATGCGGCAATACCAAATATGTCTATTTTATTTTTTCTATTTTCAAATTTTTTTTTTATTCCTTATTTTTTTTAACACTTTATTTTTTTTATTTTTATTTTACACTTTTCGTCCCCCATAAGGTCATACAAGACCTCTGGGGGACATTTACTTCACTTTTATTTTTTTTGCACTGTTGATTTCTCCTGTAACTGGGTCTGACATAGTAGCCCCAGTTACAGGAGAAATACACCCCCCAGAGAGGCTGTACAGCACAATACAGCGCTGTACAGCCTCAGTGCAGGGCTGATCGAGGTCTCTGAAAGACCTCACACAGCTCCTGCACTCTCCGGAGCATAGCGCTTCCTGCTCTGTATACACAGCGCTCGGTGAGCGCTGTGTATACAGCGATCTAAAAGGCAGTGACCCCTGGGCACTGTACCTGCCTTCTCGAAGGGTTGCCCTGCTGTCACTGACAGCGGGCAACCCGATCAGCAGCTGCACGATTAGCGTGCAGCTGCGATGTCTGAATGGATGTTTTAAAACGTGCATTCAGACATAGAGATCCACCTCCCGGATGTTTATATGCAATGGGCGGACGGGAGGTGGTTAAGAATGGAAAATATGAAGGTTGTGTGACCAGAGCCTAAAGGGGTTCTCCAAGAAAACATAAATATATATACACATACATACACAGTCGAGTCACATTATTATGACCATTTCCTACTTTCGATGTTGGCAGCACGTAGCTCATGACGGCAGTCAGGTGTGGTGATCTGGCCTGGTGGGTATATAAGGTGTGTGATAGGCTGTCTGCACACATATCCCTCTTTGCTGTCATGGGGTAAAAAGGGGAAATTTATCAAGAGTTGCAAAAAGGGATGATTAATAGCTTTTGGGCCAAGAGTGGCGGTATTTCTGAAGCTGCACAGTTTGTGAAGTGTTCACGTGCTGCTGTGGTGCAACGTGGAAACTGCAGAGCACCATGTGCCACTGATGTAAGAGGGGCATGTCGGCCACAAAGGTGCGGGAGCGCGGACCAACAAGCTACAGTGGAGACGCTCACCACCAAAATGAACCAGGGGGCTACCAGACGTGTGTCGAAAACAACAGTTCAGCAAACCCTACTGCGTATGAGTCTCCGAAGCAGACAGATGGTCACTGCACCTCTTCTATTGAAGTTGCATCAGCAGAAAAGGTTTACATTTTCACGACAGTATCAGACTTGAACCTCCACTGATTGGCAAAGGTTTGCCTTCTCGATGAGTCACGTTTTCTGCTTCATGGAATGGATGGACGTTGGCGTGTCAGGATAAAAACGTCAGAAAACAAACACCCTGCAACTATTGCTGGAAGGACACAAGCTGGTGGTGGTAGTGTTATGGTCTTGGGAATGTTTTCGTGGCATTCTCTTTGTCAACTCATCCATATGGAAGGCACTCTCAACTGATCTGAGTATGAATCCATCCTAGCAGATCGCATTCACCCATACATGCTGATTGTCCTCACTGGGGCATATGGGATCTTCCAGCAAGACAATATGACATGTCACATGGCTAGAAATTTCCAACATTGGTTGGAAGAGCATGACCAAGACATCTAAGTACTAACCTGGCCCTCTACTTCCCCAGACTTGAACACAATTGAGCATCTGTTGGACCACCTTGATCGTCGTGTTTTCTCTATGGATCCTCCCCCACGCACCCCGTGGCGGCTGTGGGATGCACTGCAGGCAGCATGGCTCCAGATACCTGTGACAACCTACCAGGACCTTATAGAGTTACTTCTAGATGCTGTCCATGCTGCACAGGGCGGTTACTCTGGATATTAGCTGGTGGTCATAATAATGTGACCCGACTGTGTAACTTGTAAATGTAACTAACCCTTTAGTCAAGTTTGTGTAAAAATGTTCTAAATCCCCATGAAGTTCAGGTGCTTATTGCACTTTAGAATCAGTACACTCATACACCGCTGACATGTCAGTAGTGTATGGGTTCCACTGTAGGGGCCACAGCAAGCGATATACGTGACAAAGCACATATTGCTGCAACTTGGCTAAATCCTGGCACAGCACATTGGTGCAGGAAACTCTATGCAGAGCTTTTACAGTGGCGGAAATAATTATTTGACCCCTCACTGATTTTGTAAGTTTGTCCAATGACAAAGAAATGAAAAGTCTCAGAACAGTATCATTTCAATGGTAGGTTTATTGTAACAGTGGCAGATAGCACATCAAAAGGAAAATCGAAAAAATAACTTTAAATAAAAGATAGCAACTGATTTGCATTTCATTGAGTGAAATAAGTATTTGAACCCTCTAACAAAAAAAGACTTAATACTTGGTGGAAAAACCCTTGTTTGCAAGCACAGAGGTCAAAAGTTTCTTGTAATTGATGACCAAGTTTGCGCACATTTTAGGAGGAATGTTGGTCCACTCCTCTTTGCAGATCATCTCTAAATCCCTAAGGTTTCGAGGCTGTCTCTGTGCAACTCTGAGCTTGAGCTCCCTCCATAGGTTTTCGATTGGATTAAGGTCCGGAGACTGACTAGGCCACTCCATGACCTTAATGTGCTTCTTCTTGAGCCACTCCTTTGTTGCCTTTGCTGTATGTTTTGGGTCATTGTCGTGCTGGAACACCCATCCACGACCCATTTTCAGTTTCCTGGCAGAGGGAAGGAGGTTGTCGCTCAGGATTTCACGATACATGGCTCCGTCCATTTTCCCGTTTATGCGAATAAGTTGTCCTGTGCCCTTAGCAGAAAAACACCCCCAAAGCAAAATGTTTCCACCCCCATGCTTGACGGTGGGGACGGTGTTTTGGGGGTCATAGGCAGCATTTTTCTTCCTCCAAACACAGCGAGTTGAGTTAATGCCAAAGAGCTCTATTTTGGTCTCATCAGACCACAGCACCTTCTCCCAGTCACTCTCTGAATCATTCAGGTGTTCATTGGCAAACTTCAGACGGGCCTGCACATGTGCCTTCCTGAGCAGGGGGACCTTGCGAGCCCTGCAGGATTTTAATCCATTGCGGTGTAATGTGTTTCCAATGGTTTTCTTGGTGACTGTGGTCCCTGCTAATTTGAGGTCATTAACTAACTCCTCCCGTGTAGTTCTAGGATGCTTTTTCACCTTTCTCAGAACCATTGACACCCCACGAGGTGAGATCTTGCGTGGAGCCCCAGAGCGAGGTCGATTGATGGTCATTTTGTGCTCCTTCCATTTTCGAACAATCGCACCAACAGTTGTCACCTTCTCTCCCAGCTTCTTGCTAATGGTTTTGTAGCCCATCCCAGCCTTGTGCAGGTCTACAATTTTGTCTCTGACATCCTTGGACAGCTCTTTGGTCTTTCCCATGTTGGAGTGTTTGGAGTCTGCTTGATTGATTGATTCTGTGGACAGGTGTCTTTTATACAGGTGACTAGTTAAGACAGGTGTCCTTAATGAGGGTGACTAATTGAGTAGAAGTGTCTAACCACTCTGTGGGAGCCAGAACTCTTAATGGTTGGTAGGGGTTCAAATACTTATTTCACTCAATGAAATGCAAATCAGTTGCTATCTTTTATTTAAAGTTATTTTTTCGATTTTCCTTTTGATGTGCTATCTGCCACTGTTACAATAAACCTACCATTGAAATGATACTGTTCTGAGACTTTTCATTTCTTTGTCATTGGACAAACTTACAAAATCAGTGAGGGGTCAAATAATTATTTCCGCCACTGTAGCTGAGTGTAGCAGGCACTGGCAGGAGCAACAGCGCCTGGATATTACAGCTTCAGGTTGTGTGGGTGATCACAAAGTACTTGCTAATTAAGAGATTACTGAATGCAAAATTCACAATCCAGGACATCAGTATAAACTTGTGTAGGCAGCCTAAGTACACAAGGGGCGCCATGTTTAGCTTTGGCATGCATTAGGGATTCCAGCGCTTCCTCAGACACAGCTTGATTCACCAATTACACTGGGAATTTATTAGACCGCTTCCTGCTGATGATTACAATACATTCCTTTGATATTTTACAGCCTGAATAATGGAAAGGAACACGGTGTTATAACAGGTAAGAGCCTTTCCACCTCTTTATTTTATTATGCCTTTACTTCTATTGGTAGAAAAGCATTTACTCCCAGGTAGGGCTGCTGTAAACGATTATTTTAGCAATCGAGTATTCTACCGATTATTTTTACGATTAATCGAGTACTCTAATAATAAAAAATTAATTAATAGACTGTTTTTCTTTATAAAAACTCATCAGACCCCCTGCCATCAGTGCCCAACACCCTTTGTTCCCACCTGTGCAATCAGCTCAAGTGCATCAGTTCCCCCCAATGCCATCAGCTCCACTATCCCCCAGTGCCATCAGCTCCGTTCTCCCAGTGCCTTCAGCTCTCCCCCAGTGCCTTCAGCTACCCCCCCAGTGCCATCAGCTTGCCCCCCTTAGTGCCATCAGCCTGCCCCCCTAGGTGCCATCAGTTTGCCCCCCATTGCTAGTACTTACCTTTCCTGTAGGGGCTCCACAGCTCCTCCATCTTCTTCTCCTTGCGTTGCACTGCCGTCCTGACATCACACAGCGTCGGGTCATAGTGCACGCATACGTGCACCATGTCCTGACGATGTGTCAGGGCTGAAAGTGCAGCGCGGTACGGGCCAGCAGGTGACCACGGAGCGGTAAGTAATAGCAATCGCTTCACTGCCTTCCTATGTCACATGACACAAACGAAAATTTGCATCAAGGATTTGTTTGTGTCGAATTACTCGAGTAATCGTTTCAGCCCTACTCCCAGGCTACCACCGGAGCTACTTCTAAAGGCCCCAGCCCATACACATTAGTATAACTGGCTGTTCAACCAATAGTCTAATGTTGGTCCAATAGTCTAATGCACTGATGAGCGACGGCAGAGGATGGGAGTGTAGTGGCCCCCTATAGAGGATATGTCACTGTGGTCTCCCCAGACTGTCAGTTTGGTTCAGTGAAAAGGAGGACTCACCCTTTCTTCCCTCGTTACACTCCCTGTAGTTGGAGTGCCTGCCTGATGGTAGTTTGGGGGTGCCTTTGATGTTGGTAGTTGTATGGGTGCCTGGAAGGAGGTGTAGTAGGTGCAATACAACACAGTGTCCAGCGTGTGGTGTAGTAGGAGTCAGTAACCAGGCCAGGTTCAACAAAACATTCCTTACTTGAATGCAAAATAGAAGTTGTAGTGCATGGCGATGTGCAGGTCTAAAGATACGACTAGACAAGTCATTACTGAGGTGTGTAGGGTGTCTTAACTTGTTATCCCTCCACAGCAACAGGGTCTGGAAAGCTTGACGCAGGTTATCTTGCTGACTGACTCCTCACCTGGTCATGCAGATTACCCAGTCTTCTCTTGCTGTAGTAGAAGCAGAGTTTTCCACGGTGATCTGTTAGTCTCCAGATTCTTGAAGCCTATTCTTTGAGCCAAGATAATTAAACCTGGCTGTTCCTACCCCATGCTCAGACGTTCTAAGTACACATTACATTGCATAGAATAAAATTACATTATTGTATATAACATTAAAAACATTTGCAGATACCCCCTGTACTGGGTACTGCACATGTGCATGACAGAGTCGTGAGAGATAGCTGTCAGCTGAACAATCTGTCGGCTGACAGCTATTGAATGTACTGTATATGGCCAGCTACCTTTTGTAGTTTTGTATGTGTGTGGTTTATCTATAGTTCCAACGTTTTCTGCATCACTGTGCAGAAATTCTGGAGTGTAGCTGATGTCCTCAGTCTTTAGGCAACCATACACCTTCAAAAGCTGTCAGCCGATTGTTTGTTGCCCGATAGCTATTCCTCATGACCCCTCCATACACATGCATGCAGGTACTCGGCCAGGCATGCATTTGTTCTATATAGGGAGAAGAAAATAAGGCACTGCCAGACACCTCTGGCGGCAGCTCATCTCCCAACAGCTGCTGTCCGGGGGTAAAGTCGGAGTACCTCCATACACATCAGGGGAGGTCATTTATCAAACAGAAATATGCCTAACTTAGGCTTAATTCTTGCGCAGATTGCAGCGCAGTGGGCCTTTGCCCCGCAATCGGCGACTTTTCCCCGCTCACGCCAGGTCTAAAAAAGTGGGCTGTTTTAGGCATAGAAAATGTTCTAAATGTAAGACAACTAGGACTCTGTCTTACATTTCGAAGTGGCCAGGGCTGGCGCCTCTTCATAACTCTGGTGGATCCACCGCCAGGTATAGGGGTTATTAAGACCGGCGTCTAAAATGTTGGTCTTAATAAATGTGCCCCTAGATGTTCAGCCTGGGTGCGGCAAACATTAAGCTAATGTATATAGGCACATGTGTAACAATCAATAATAATAAAAACAACATCAGGGTATGCAGACCCTAAACATTATCACTTAGAAATGGGATATACAGAACCCGAAACAAAATCACTTACAACTGGGGAACGCAGACCCCAAAAGAGTGTCACTTACAAAAGAGTCTGCAGACCTCGAAACAATGTCACATATAAATGGGGTACACTTCAGCACATAAATAGAGCACCAATAATGTCAGCTTAAAAAAAAGTGAAAAAAAGAAAATACATGAATTGCAAGTTCACCCCCCCCCCCCCCACCCCCCAAATACTTGTGCCAGTGCTCATCCAATTATCCACTAAGGGGAATCCTGTTCAAGAGTCTCTCTGCCCATGTCTGATATCAATATCCTGTAGGAGCAGCCTACCCAGTCTCCCCCTCATCTGCTCCACCAAATACCACTCTGTCAAAGAGGCTGCATTATATGTTGTATTTTTGAGTCTGACATAAATGTAACAATAAAGCTCCATTTCTGAAAAAGCCTATTTTTATGTCTATCTTTGGATCGCATTGTATCTGAGCTCTCAATATGTAATAATTTTTTTCAGTTGTTCCACAATAGTGGGTTTTGTAGGCATCTCCATTAGCAGCCACCTCTGCAATATACATATTTTGGTCACCATACAAATCGAGTGGAAGAGACTCCCCAAAACCCTCCCCCTCCTCAAAATGAAATAGAAAGAGTTTGGGCGTTAATTCTACTCTCTGCCCCCATATCTCTCTGACCATCCTCGCCACTCCCTCCCAGAGCTGCTTGCTCTTTGGACATGTCCAGAGCCCATGATAAAGGTCTGGATAAACTCTTGCCATATTGAGGACAGTTTGTTATACGTTCAGGTCTATCTGGATGTGGGGGTATATTAAAACCAAAGATGGCTCTGTGTATAATTTGCAATTGAGTATCCCTCCAAGCTTCATTTAGAATATGACTTCTCACCCGCATCCATCCTTTTTGTATTTTCTGATCTATATTCCCATCTCCTAGCTGTTCATCCCAGTTTTTGAATTCCCACTGCCTTTTCGCTTGGGTTCTTTCCTTTTGCATTCTATAATAAACAGAAGAGACTGATACCTTACCCCCTCCCAGTTCCAGAATTCTATCTAGGGTGTTTTGGTTCACTTCTTTGTGTACTACTACAAGGTTTGATGTAATAGCTGCTTCAACCTGGGCAAGTTGGATAGTCTGGAAGGAGCGTAAAGCAAATTTAGCTATCAGCTCTTCACCATAGAGCCATCTGGGTTCCGAGTCGTGAAGCAGGTGTCGTGTGATCCCTTTAGATTTCCACTCTGCAAAAAGGCTATTGGTATGTCCATGCATGAACTCTGGATTATTCCATAACGGAAGATGTTTAGATATTCTATAAGATAACCAGTACCGTCTCCTCAGTATTCTCCACGTTGCTATAGTATCTTTTATAACTATAGACTGTTTGATCCACACAGGAAGGCACTGCAACCTAGCATGTAAGAGCGCCACTAAGGACCAGGGAGCACAGAAAGCCGAGTAATAACTGGTCCCATTAATCCAATCTGCTATATGTCTAGCCATGCACGCCAAGTTATACCCTCTAATGTCTGGAAAGGCTACACCACACTGCTCTTTTGAAGCCATAAGCTTATGCAGTTTGATTCTGGGACTAACACCGTAAAAGCTTTTGGAGGAATAGTCTGTAGGGGGTATAGCAATTTGGACATTAATGATAGTGGGAGGTCATGCCACTATTTCAGTTCTCTCAGAATATTAGCAATCAATGGAGCATAATTTAGTCTATATATCGACTCCAAGGTATTCCCTTTTTTTATTCCCAGATAGGTAATATAAGCGCTAGCTACCGGTATTCCCTCCACATCGGTGACTCATCCCCCATGTTGTTTACTTTGCATGAAAAGCACTTTACTTTTTTGTATAGTTGATTCAGAGTCCTGGAAAGGACCCAAAGGCCCTTAATGCGTGCATCACTTTGGCCATATCTGATAAATAGGGTCCGCTATAAATAATGCTATATCGTCAGCAATAGTGCTAGCCGCAATGTCTGCTTACCCACCTCCAGTCCTTCAAAGATTTCTGACGAGTCCAGGTATATGGCCAGTGGTTCTATTGCCAGATCAAACAGTAATGGGGACATAGGGCATCCTTGTCTGGTACCCTTCTGTAAGGTAAAAGGGTCAAAAAAACATCCCACAGTACATATCCTAGCCTTAGGGTTCATGTATAGACCTTTAAGAAAGATTCGGAATAAACCTTTAAAACCCATGGCGTCCAAGACCAGATCTAACCATTTCCAACAAACATTGTCGAACGCCTTTTCGGCATCTAATGTTACAATAGCTGAGTTTCTCTCCAGATAGGCCGGTGATCTCGCGACCGACAGCGCCAGCAGTACCTTGCGAATATTAGTGACTGCTGATCTACCCTTAACAAATCTCACCTGTCTAGAGACCAACGGGGGAAGAATATCTACTAGCCTATTGGCCAGTAATTTGGAAAGTATTTTCAGATCCTGATTTATCAATTAGATTGGCCTATTTTAAGATGGGTCGGGTCTTCAGGATCGTTCCCCTCCTTGTGTATTAAGGTAATGAAGGCTGTATTCATGTGGTCAGATAGTCTGTTCCCTTCTCCTGCAGGAGCGCGATATCTGCCCTAAACCTTTTAAGGGGGCGCAAGACTTTCATGCTCTTGTTCGGGGAGCGCAATGCCTTAACGTTCCAAGAGATAATTCTCATATTCTCCCTCTGCAGGAAGATCCATGTCCCAACCTAGTATTTGCACTAAGCAAAGCTCTATACAAGAAACGCCTATGAGCAAGGTGTTACCTCCAAGCGCAGCAACTCCCCTGCTACTCAGTACCCATGACATGCCACAGTGACACCCCAAAACATGTGGAAACCAAAACTTAAACAAAAAAAAATGAAAAAACAGCAACTTGGACATATCTCCAGACATGACTTCCTTTTTTCTGGTATTCGCAGCAGAACCTTGCTGCATCAGTAGTAAAGCAACATCCTTAACCGGAACCTAGAAAAGTGTCCATGTGACCTTCCAATGCAAAGTCTCTGTTTTCTACAACTCCATGGATATTTTGCTCCAATTGCGCCTCAGGATAAAGCTTGATATCACTTTCCTCTGGCAGTCTTGAGGTGTTTCCCATTGAGAAGGCGTTGTGTTTTCGGCGATCTCTGAGACTTAGCTGACGACCCTGAAGGAATACGGCCCCATTCCCTATGCCTAGATGACATATCAGTAGAGGTCATCTGTGGTTCAGTGGCCCCTTCCTCACTTTCTCTTCCTTCTGGGAGCAGTAAATAGGCCTCTGCTTCTCTTGGGTCTTCAAACTGCCAAAATGATCCATCCTGCTGCCAGATTTTCAATATGGCAGGATAAGCAAGTTGAAATCTAATCCCTTTCTTATGCATACCTGAGCAAACAGCACTAAAGGCTCCGCACTTCCTTGAGACTTCCGCCGAGTAGTCAGCAAATAGTAGCACTTTGACTCCTTGCAAGATCAGGGGTTCCCGCCAAATTCTGTAAGCCCTTAGTATGTCTTCCTTATCTGAATAGTCTAAGTACTTGCAGATTACTTGCCTTGGCCTTTGGTTTATATTTGTAGAAGCCGTTATAGGGAGTTCTCTCGGGGGGCCCCACACGGTGTGCTCTCTCCACTTTCCTCCTATCCGACAGACCCAGGGTCTGGGGCAATTCATATTCTAACAAGTGGCGGAGATCTTTTGGCAGCACCGATTCAGGTATCCCTACCAATCTCAAGTTGCTTCCGCGAGACCTATTCTCCAGGTCGTCGACACGATCATTTAGCCGATTAGCCAACTGGAACAGATCATGAAGTTTGGTTGTGACTTCGGCAGAATATTCTTCCATGCACGCAACGTGCTGTTCCACTTCTAATAGCCTATGCTCATGTAGCTCAACCTCCTCCTGCAGCTTATTCAGCGCCGTTTGCACTGTCGATGACAAGGACTCAATAATGTCCGGAGCTAATTGTTTTGCCACCTCTATGGCAAGTTGTCGTATATCCACATTTCCCCAAAAAAATTTAAATAGGTCCACCTGCGAGTCCACTTGTCTGTTTTCTAGCGTTTCACTCTCCATGTGCTTTGGAGTGGAAGGTGGAGACGGCACCATCTTGAAGAGCGGAGGCCCTTTATGTCGGTAACTCAGCCCGAGGAGATAGATTTCTGCCCGCCCGAAGTAAATAACGCTCCATACACTCTCAGGAGTCGGTAGTCGTTGAAATAATCTCCCGTCAATACAGGAGGATGCAGCGGAGCGGGCTACAATGCGATGAGCGGCGAGGAGCTGGTGTCCCTGCGCCCTCACATACCAGCGCCGGAACCGGAAGCCTCTATATGGGCGCATTTTAAAGTCTAAAGCCTGCAGCTGCACTTGTCCTAGGTCCACATGACATCATACCTGTGAGGTGCCATAAGGATGTTGTATGAATGCAAATCACTAGTTGATCCACCAGAGCAGAGACAGTATGTTTTGCCATAGGGGCATGTACAGTCAGAGAGGATGCAGCCGTAGGTCTCTAACTATAAACACTGATATCTTGTTGAGGTAAGCTATTAAAACTGTTACACAATTTTTGCTTATATAACACTTCTGGTAAAGGTTATCAAGTCTGGCTGATTGCAATATAAAAGCAATCAGTCCACAGCTCCTCTACAGATACATACAGTTTTTAAAAGGGATGACCCAATAGGATTACTCCTGTCCATATGCTGTATCTGGGAATATGAATTACTGATTTCAAAGTTCCCCGTTTAGGAATACCCCTCGGTTAGCCAAAATCTCTCTGCTCCGGAGAATTCAATTTAACAATACATGGTCGACCATCTATTTCAATTAGCACCATGTAACACCACGTTTCTACTGTAGTGGCCACTTCATCTATAGTTTTTGCCATTTTTGCAGGTTTTTTACGTGCCCAGATGTTACTTTAATGGGGTTGTTGAACTTTAGGGGTCTTTCTGACTTTTTTCAGACTTACCTCTTCCCCGACGCAGGGTACTGTGCTAAATGGAGGTACCATATGATCGTTCACAGAGTGCCTATGGCTCCATAAGGCAGGACCATATGAACTCGGAGTGCTGCCATGTAGGCTCCAAACCTGTTGTATGAATAAGGCCTAAGGCTACGTCTACATGACGACATTTGTTGCGCGACAATAAGGCGCGAGACAGATAGGGCACAACTACACTGCAACATTTGTAGCGCAACATTTTGTTGCACTAATGTCGCGTGACAATTTTTATAATGGCAGTCTATGGTGTCGCACTGCAACATGCTGCGACGCAACAGTCGCAGAAAAATCCATCTCGAATGGATTTTCTGCGACTGTTGCGTCGCAGTCGCAGCATGTTGCATGTTGCAGTGCGACACCATAGACTGCCATTATAAAAATTGTCGCGCAACATTAGTGCAACAAAATGTCGCACGACAAATGTCGTCGTGTAGACGTAGCCTTAAAGGGAACCTGTGACCTCAAAAATGCATCTACACCGCTCAGCAGTACCTCATAGTAGCCCGCAGCCTGATAATAATCATATGCTTCATCCTGTTGTCTGATGCTGCGTAAGTTCAAAAAACACAGTTTTATTCTCTATCAGCGCTATAGTGCCGGCCAGCTTGAAGTCAAGGGGGCAGCGGCCTCCTTGCTTCAAGTCAAGGTAACCACGCCCCCTAACCGTCCCCTCTTGCCTGAGAGTGACAGCCTGCAGTGCGGCCGCGATTCCCTAAGTCTTGCGCATGCGCGGTGCGCTCTGTAGTTATGCGCTATCCATCTCCTGCTGCCGCTGTTAGCCTGGTTCCAGTGGAGCAATGCGCATGCGCGAGACTTAGGGAATCGCGGCCGCACTGCAGGCTGTCACTCTCAGGCAAGAGGGGACGGTTAGGGGGCGTGGTTACCTTGACTTGAAGCAAGAGGCCGATGTCCCCTTGACTTCAAGCTGGCCGGCACTATAGCGCTGATAGAGAATAAAACTGTGTTTTTTGAACTTACGCAGCATCAGACAACAGGATGAAACATATGACTATTAACAGGCTGCGGGCTAATATGAGGTCCTGCTGGCGGTTGTAAATGCATTTTTAAGGTGACAGGTTCTCTTTAAATAAATCTTTTTAAAGACTATAGATACCTTAGACATGGGGAAAAAAAATAATTTTACATATGTTAGGGATTAGCATGAGTTAAAGAAAATCAGTCCACTATCTTTGTTCCTTCATTTCAGACCTCCTGATATTGATTTTGTAACCAGCTTCTATATTGACAGTGTTCTCATATGGAAATCTCCCTCTAATATAGGCTGGATGTGAGGCCAGTGTGTCCAGGATGCTGCTGTCTTCACTAGCTCCCATTTATAAGCACAGCTTTATTCCAGGACTCCTTTCCCTTTTTGCAGCCAATAATGCTGAGAAGTGTGTGATTTCCCTTTTCCTGCAGAGCTGTTGATGCTCTGTTTTTCTGTACTCTTGTACACAGCCTTTGTGATTTCCCCCTTTGTGTGTGCTTTCCTCCCTATCTACAGCCTGTGTACACTGCCCTCCTTGAGTGCTCTCCCTCCTTTCCACAGTCTGATTTGATATGTACCACAACCTTTCCTTTCCTGCTGCAATCTCTAACGCTTTGTGAAGGGAAGGGGAGAGCAAAAAGAGCTGTCAAAAACAGAAGCAATACCCTGACAGATTTATTGTAGATTCAGTAGCACCAGCAGCAAAGTGAAGGAGTTATACACACTGTGCAGAATCAGAATGGTAGGAAATATTTAATAAAGACTATTTTGAAAGTTGCTTATTTTTACATTTAGGAAGCAAATTAACTACAAAAAATCCATGCTAAGGTGTCCTTATCCTTGGACAATTAAAGAGGTTGTCCAGGACTAGAAAAAGATGGCTGCTTTCTTCTAAAGACAGCCCACACATGTCTACAAGTTGTGTGTGGTATTACAGATCAGCCCCATTCACTTCAGTGGAGCAGAGCTGCAATATATACCAGACACAACCTGTGGACAGGTGTGGGGCTGTCTTTGGAAGAAATCAGCCATGTTTTTCTAATCCTGGACATCCCCTTTTAGGGTCCATTCACATGTCCGCAAAATGGGTCCGTTCCGCAATTTTGCATAACAGATGCGGACCTATTCATTTTCAGTGAGGCCGGAATGTGCAGTCCGCATCCGCATTTGCGGATCCGCACTTCCGTTCCATAAAAAAAATAGAACATGTCCTATTCTTGTCCGCAATTGTGGACAAGAAAAGGCATTTTCTATGAGAGTGCCGGCGATGTGCAGTCCGCAAAATGCGGAACGCACATTGCAGGTGTCCGTGTTTTGCAGATCCGCAAAACACATACAGACGTGTGAATGGACCCTTAATATAGCCTAATGTGACTGAGGAAGCTGTTGTTGCTATACAGGTTACGCAGGCAGCATAGGTCCTCCCCCGTGGGTGCATTGTTTACATCTGACAGACTCACGCAGCAAGAACTTTGTTTTTCCACTTCGTCATACTGGTTATTTATTGTGTTAGTACATAGCTAGTCATTAACATTATCGAGAGGACAAGTCAGAGCTGTTCTGCATGCATTTTATCAGTCTGGCGCACAGGGTTGTGACCAGACAGCCATATCATTTCTGAAACATGCAGTCACTGATTAAGTATACCCAATAAAGGGAACATGAAACATGAAATTAAACCTGTATCATACACATCATCTACAACCTATAGCAAACTTGAAATATACTTTCAATAGAAGACTCTTTTTTTTTTTTTAAGTGGATATTTATTATTGCTCCATACATACTAGATAATCTGCGTAATTTTTATCATATTGAGGTCATAAAGAAATCTAAAATGGACTTTGCTTATCTTGTTGGCCCTCTATATATTTTACATCATTAAATATACATTAGTGCACTCATTAGGGTACTTTCACACTAGCGTTTTTGTTTTTTTTATCAGTTTTATTCTAATGCATTCTGAATGGAGAGCATTCCGTTCAGGATGCATCAATTCAGAGTCCCTCTTACGTTTTTTGGCCAGAGAAAATACCGCAGCATGCTGCAGTTTTCTCTCCGGCCAAAAATCCTGAACACTTGCCGGAAGGCCGGCATTAATTTCCATTGAAATGCATTAATGCCGGATCCGGCCCCAAGTCTTCCGGCAAAATGGATTCGGTTTTGCGGTCTGCGCATGTGCAGACCTTTAAAAATTAGAAAAAAATAAATACCGGATCCATTTTTCCGGATGACAACCGGAAAGACGGATCCGGTATTGCAATGCATTTGTGAGACGGATCCGCATCCGGATCCATCTCACAAATGCATCCGTTTGCGTTCTCTTTCGGTGACATCATCGGCGCAGGCGCACTGAGGGAGTGCTGAGGAGGCGAGCGTCCTTCTCTCAGTGCGCCTGCACCGAATGAAGACAGGCGCGGGATTTGAAATGCTGACAGGGCCAGCCGGAGGAGGAGAGCGCTCGCTGGCCCTGTCAATCAACAGGAGGAGGGGGCGTTTTTTTTGCGTTTTGTGGTAAAAGATGAATTGCGTTATGGATTCCATTACCACGGACCATAACACAATTCTATGATGGAATGCTTTTAGAGGCATTCCGTTATTCATTCCGTCATAATAGAAGTCTATGGGCTGCAAAACGGATCCGTCCCATTTCAGTTATGCAGGAGAGGACTCCTGTGCATAACGGAAACTGGACGGATCCGTTTTGCAGGCCATAGACTTCTATTATGACAGAATGAATAACGGAATGCCTCTAAAAGCATTCCATCATAGAATTGTGTTATGGTCCGTGGTAATGGAATCCATAACGTAATTCATCTTTTACCACCAAATGAAGTGTGAACAAATTTCAAAATATGAAATTCGGATCATTAATACTTAATTCAGAGGGAGGTCCTTGAAGCCCCAAATAAATGATTTACCCTGCCGGGGTGAGCCATCTTGCCTCCAGCCGTTGAGCGCCAGCTCGGAGGCACCCCTGAAGACCCCCGCAACTTCTGCCACAACCAACCGCCAACCAGGGGAGTCCAGCCCCAACCGTGGAGCTCTACCATCATCCCCACCTGAGAGTATCTCCAACTTCAAGGACCTCCCACCTCCACAGCCATGACAAATTGACTCCCTACTACCACCCAACCCTACGAACCCAAACCATTGCTTACACGAGACACCACCCTCTTCAACGGTTGAACCAACTCCCCGTCATGTGCGCCTCCCCTAAAGGCCCGGCCCCCCGGTCCGGCTCTTCTGTTCAGGTGACAGGTTCCCTTTAAGAACTTCATCTCTTGTCAGGTGCCACTTAACTTTTCAGTGTTTTTTTTCTGTAACTTATATTTTATTGAGTTTTCAAAAGTGAGAAAAACATACACCTCTCCAGTAGTGTTACATACAAGTACAGTAATATCAAAGGGTCAATGGACAGAAATAACACAGACTCATATCTGGATAAGTAATACAGTCTTTGAAACCCGTTTGAAAAGGTTTAAAACTGATATTTAAGGAAAAAGAAAAAAAACAGCAAACAGATATAACATTGAAGTGCACCACTTTTCATCAGATTTGTCACAATTACAGGAGGCCAGATAGCCCATCACGCCCACATCATTTTTCTTTATTTCCAAATCCTAAAGAACACACTCAGTGCTGTCTAAATACACTCCATTTTTCCCATTGTGAGGCGAATGTGGATAATGTGTTTAATCTCCTAGCAATAAGCTCCTTAATAGGATAGTTATAATTGACCTTCCCTATAATTTCTCCCATGGCAGGTAAAGAGGTACTTTTCCAACATTTAGCCACCAAAGTTCTGGTGACGGTAAGGATGTGTGATATAATGGTCACATCTGGTTTTGGCAAGGGGTTCTAGACCAGGGGCGGATTGGGAACTTAGAGTGGCCCTGGAAAAAAAAATAAAAGTGGCCCCATGTTGTAGGTTGGTTCAAACTGACAGAAGACGGGCCAAAACAAGTAGGCGGGGACAACCGAAGTAGGCGCGGCCTGCAATACTGTAGTGCAGCGCAGAATACCGCCCCAGCAGAACCAAGTACCACAGGACAGCACAAGATACTGCTTCCCTCACCATAGTATTCAACTGTATCACCATCATGAGGACAGTAATACAGTTGAGTTCAGAAGGGCACCTGCAGCCGTTGAGCATCAGATCATTATGTACCTGGCCTGCGGCCATCAAGAGGGCTTGAGTGCCCCCCTGGGCATCGACCCACCGGGAAATTTCCCTGTAGGGTCTATGGCCAATCCGCCCCTGGTCTATACCCATAGACAGAAGAGCCACTTCAGGGCCCCATCGTATTAGTGTCTTAACTTTTCAGTGGTTTTAATGTAATTTCTGATTGATGTGTTTATATACATCTCCAAAGAAAAGGAAGCAGCGCTCAGTACCAGTCAAGTAAGGGGTGCCAGACAGTTTTCTCAATTTTAGACTGGCAACAGATGTCCAGGTTGTGGAGAACATATTCCAGACAAGTTTCCCTAACCAGCCATGGGTATAATGAACCAAACTCACTGCATCATCGATCCCTATATGACTTAAGAACGTGTCAACATGAAAATACAGTTCAGTCTTTAAGGCCTCATGCACACGACCGCTGTTGTGGTCCGCATCCGAGCCGCATTTTTTCGGCTCGGGTGTGGACCCATTCACTTCAATGGGGCCGCAAAAGATGCGGACAGCACTCCATGTGCTGTCCGCATCCGTTGCACCGTTCCGTGGCCCCGCAAAAAAAATATAGAATGTCCGATTCTTGTCCGTTTTGCGGACAAGAATAGGCATTTCTACAATGGGCCGCCCGTTCCATTCTGCAAATTGCGGAAGGCACACGGGCGGCTTCCGTTTTTTGCGGATTCGCGGTTTGTGTGCATGAGGCCTAAGCAGCATGGTCGTGTGCATGAGGCCTAAGAAGCATGTTATAGAGCAGGAGACCCTTATCAGATTGATATATAGTTTTGTGGGAAAAGATTCAGTGTAACATGACATTTCTTTCCAGGGCTTAGGAGTCAAGTAGGCGGTCTTATCAGTGATTGACAGCTGTCTCTTTAAGCAAATATATACAGGGAAGGCTGTCAATCATTGAGTAGGACAGCCCACTGGACTCCTAAACCCAGAATGTGCAGGAATTAAATTGAAAGAATTACAAATTATCTGGAATCTTTTTCCACAAACCTATATATTAGTGTGCTCAGCGCCTCCTGCTCTATTCCTTACCCACGGGATAGGCGATAACTATTAGAGACTACCTTTTCAGAGTACGAGGTCCCAATTTTCATGATCGGTGGGGGTCCAGTGGTCAGATCTCTGACGATCTAATATAGGGGATAGCTACTTAATCTCTTTATGTGACGGTGAGTTATTAGGAAAAGTTATGAACTGCTGGGCCTGTCTCTGAATTATTTTATCAAGTTCATATGAGGTTTCAGGATTATGTGAAATGCTTCTTTAAAAAGAGTTCATTCACAGGCGAGACTTCCCTGAAGCACACCGCAGAGTGCATATGACTAAAAGATCATCGGAGCAATTAAGCTCTATGGAGATAGAAGGATAAATGGGACATCTTGTAGCTCTGGCAAGAAGCAGTGTGCTTACCTGTTTGTCTGGCAGCACAATGAAAGCAGCAATCACTGCCAAGTGTGTACAATGCAGTGTTCACCTCATGTTACCGCTCGCTGCTGTGGTTACTGCCACAACATTTGCTTTAGTGCAAAAGTACATTACTTTCTAAAACACAATTTATTTATTATTAAGAAATATATATTAAAGCTGCAGATTGTGTTGCAAAAGGGCTTTTCCCCGCTCACACCACTTTTCCGAGTTGGTGGAAAAAAGGGGCGTGATGAGGACGGGCCGGTTTCCCCATGTCATTTATCATTTTCGACGCCAGTTTACGGTGTGAAAAATGGTCTTAAACTACGCCAGCAAGGGAGTGGCGTAGTTTAAATCATGGCACACGACCGGCAGCACCAATAGACAAAGTTATGTAGAGGCCTGCACCTCTACATAACTTTGTCGCATCCGCTGCCAGCGCATGGGGATTAAGACTGGCATATAAATCGCCGGTCTTAATAAATGACCCCCTCAGTCCATATAGTACATTTAATAGGGCTTGTATATCTGTTACAGACACATGCCTATTTTAAAGAGTAACTAAACTTCAACTTTTTTTTTTTTTTTAAATGTCCCAAAAGCCCAAAAAATTATTTTAGTAATTTACTTTATTAATTGATTTTGACTTTTTACTAAAGAAATTTCCCCCTAAAGCACTGATTCCAACTTTAAATTCACTGTTCTCCACATCGCTGACTTATCAGAGGTGTACGAACTCTGCATGGTATCAATGGGGCCACAGAGAACGGTGTACGGGCAGGAGTGCACATTGCTGCCCCTGCTTGTGCCCCCTGAGACTGGCTAAATGCTGGCATAGTACATCAGTACCCTGTAATAATGTGCTATGCCAGGGTTAGCTGAGTGCAGCGGGCTCCTGCCTGTGCCTGCTTCGCTAAGCTAAAAGTCCTGCATGTAAGCTTTTAGCTAAGATAAGCTTTGACAATCGCCTATTGTGACTGGTGGATCCTGTCTTATCTATACACAGAGGTGATATCATCACAGGCAGGATTAGAATAATATATAACTGCAGTAAAGTGATCTGTACAGACCAAGAAGTGGTGCATATTATTAGGCTTAGTGGCCAGTGCGGAAACTGCAGACGATTGTGTGAAATACAAACTGAAAAAGATCTTTTTTTTTTAGGCTACTAAAAATACGGATCCGTCACCATTGACTTACATTGTTTTCAGTTTTTATGACCGGAAACAAAACTTGCAGCGGTTTTGTGTCCGGTCACAAAACTGAATGCTGCCGGAACGGAAGACATCCTGATGTATCCTGAATGGATCTCTTTCCATTCAGAATGCATGGGGACAAAACGGAACCGTCAGAGGATCTCAATACTGGAAAAACACAACGCAAGTGTTAAAGTAGCCTTATTTGGTCAGTTATTTCCATCAGTTATTGTGAGCCAAAACCAGTAGTAAGGCCTACACAGAGATCAGGTATAATGGAAAGATTGCGCGATTTTGCAGGTTGGATGCGGACTCATTCACTTCAGTGGGGCCGCAAAAGATGCAGACAGCACACGTGCACATCCGTATGTCTGTTCCATGGACCTGCAAAAAAAATAGAACATGTCCTAATATTGCCCACATTATGGACAAGGATGGGTCTGTTCTAACAGGGGCCGGACGTTTTGTTCCGCAAAATGCACAACGAACATGGCCGATATTAGTGTTTTGCAGACTGTGAACAGGCTACGGTCGTGTGCATGAGCCCTTAATCATACAGTCAGTGTTTGGTCAGTGATTTCCATCAGTGATTTTGAGCCAAAACCAGGTGCGGCTCTAAACACAGAACAGGAGCAGATCTTTCCCTTATACCTTATTTCTATGTAGCCGCCACTCCTGGTTTTGGCTCAAAATCACTGATGGAAATCACTGACGTGTGAATAAGGTCTAAGGCAGGGACGGACTGGGAAGTTAGTGGCCCTGGGAAAAAAAATTGGCCCCATGTTGTAGGCGGATCAAAATTGAAAGGAGGGGCAACACAAGTAGGCAGGGACAATAGAAGTAAGCAAGGCCTGCAATACCGTAGTGCAGCACAAAATACTGAGGACAATGATACTGTTGATTAAGGGGGCACTGGGGCCCATTGTCCAGATGAATAAGTACCTGATTCTCCTACCAATAATTAATGCTGGGACCATCAGATCATTATGTAATTGGCTTAGAGGATGGCTCGGGCGGGCCACTGGCCATCGACTCACCGGGAAATTTCCCTGTGGGGTCTATGGCCAATCCGCCCCTGGTCAAAGCTAGGTGAGGTAGCAGAATAGAAACGGAGCTCACTTTTCATGCCTGTGCAGTTATAGAAGACGACTCCTAAATGGCAAAAGCTTCCTGATATTAGCTGCTGCACCAGTCCCATTATCTTCCCTGAGCAGAATGGAGCTGGGTTCATAGTTACTACAAGGACTGTCCTCGTGTAGGGAGCCAGAGTGCAGTATTAATGCTCCTCTTCCTCCTGCAGATCTGACAGCATGCACTAGAGGTCTTCCAAGCACCAAGAAAACAAGACTTGAAAGTCCTGGAGACAAAAGGAGCTGGGGTGGAAATACAGATCCTGTGCCAATGCAGCAACACAAACGGCAGCCAGAGTTAGTGGAAGGAAACCTTCCCGTGTTTGTCTTTCCAACTGAACTTATATTTTATGCTGATGATCAGTCAACTCACAAGCAGGTGTTAACTTTGTATAACCCCTATGAATTTGCCTTAAAGTTTAAAGGTAAGTTTAACAATACAGGTTTATAAATCTTGGTAAAGAGTTAAATTGAGTCTAACCTTTTGAAGAATTTTATTCAAAAAAACTAATTCTAAGCACCATAAAATTCACTTTTGTAATATGCTTAATTTTTTTTCTTCACATTTTGCTTACAAAATAGGCACCTGGAGTTCAGGTGTCTATAGTGCTATGAAATCTGTACTCTCGTATACTGCTGACATGTCAGTAGTGTATTGGTGGGGCCACAGTGAGCGCTGTACTGGCAGGAGGACACATTACTGCTCTTGTCTGTGCCAGCTCCGCTCAAGCCTGGCATTACACATCCAAGGAGGAGCACTGGGACATTATGGAAGGTCTGATAAAATTAGGGGCCTGATGAACATTGGAGGGCTCTGAACTGAGGTCTGATGAAGATTGGGGGTCTGATCTGAGGTCTGATGAAAAAATATTTTTTCTGATTTTCCTCCAAGGTGCGTCTTATAAAGCAAAAATATGGTATATTACAAAAAATTATTGTATGGCCCTTAGAAGAAGTGATATATTAATCTTCACACTTGGTTACTTTAATATTATATTTTCACCAGCTTGAAGTGAAAAAAGATTATGATCAACAAATATTGCTATAAAATATAGAAGGTCATTTATGAGCAGATACAAACATAAAAGTGGCGTATATCTGGCGCAGATTCTGTTGCAGAATCTGCAACTTCTTTCCCGCTCACACTAGGTATAAACAAGTGGAAGGGGACGGGTCGGCAGGCCCATCTCATTCATCATTTTCTACACCTGGTTTAGAAGGCTTCTTACATTTAGAAGTGATACTGGATGCGCTGAAGTTATGTAGAGGCCGGCACCAGCTATAGGTCTTAATAAATGTGCCCCATAGTGTTTGCCAGGGTTACTGATTTTACGTGCAAATTAATAAGGAAATTCATGTATACAGAATGACAAGTCAGTGGGGCCACCTCCCAAGTACATTGTGCTCCCTGTGAACTTGCCTGAAGCCCCAGGAAATGATTTTTCATCATGTAGGTCAGAATATCCCTTAAATCTACCAAGAACAAGACAGTACATATAAGAGACACACCTCAACACATACAGATCTAGTAATTAATTAAACAGATGACGTGGACATAAAGGAATAACAGAAAACCCTCCAAAATAGAATCCTAAGAAAAGATGCTCCACAATTGTAATTTAATGTGGAATTACATTTCCTAAAACGGACATTTCAGGAGTGGCAACGCGTCCTCTTTAAGAACACTCCTCAATCATCTCTCCACCATAGAGCCTTGCATCACCATCCCGTTTATTGACAACCTGTTGAGGAGCATTTGAGTTTAAAAGTTGTCGACTGATTAACTAGGAACAGAAACACGCTTCAAGACTGGAGACAACCAGACATGATAAAGTGGGGCTGAGGCAAGTGTTGCCAGGGAATTATCAAGTACTGGCACGGCAGTTATATCAGCATTCAAGGCCATGTGGCAACTGACCCATGAAATGTATTTATATTATATTTTGTAATTTACGGTTTTACCATATAAAGGTCTATCTTTTCCAGCTTGGACCTAATTAATTGAATATATATTTGCTAACAGCTTAGAATGTTATAAAATAAGTCATACCCACCTCACCAAACCCCTGCGCTCCTGGTAATATATATTTATATATATTTTTTATGATTGAAATCTATATTAACCCTGGCCCGCCTGACCACCTCCTGCTGGCTGCCGCATCCATGGCTCAAGTGATGTCCAGGTTTACAGAAATAGCTGTCTGAGATGAAGATGAGAATAACCTCTAAAGAGCGGTGCATAACCATGGTTTGCGGCCCCCGTCCTGCTGGACAGAAACACAGCTGATTGTGCAATTATCTGTGGACTGTGCTGGGTTAAAGGTCCTGCTCGTAAAGTCTAGCAGGAGCAGGTCAGGTCCCTCTCTTTCAGTGACCGCAGGGGACCAAGGAGAAGACAGAAGCAGTTTATTACCGCTTCTGCCCTCTCCTCAGATAGGTGTATAGCATTCAATGAGCGCTATGCCGCTTCCTCTATTGGACCTGTGTTAGACGCCTCTCTCCCCTGTGGGCACGGACGCTGCGCAGCTCACCCTGCCTACCGCTGTCCCAATGTCCTGCTGGCAGCACTCCCAGCCGCCAGCATCTTTGATAGTGTGTTAAGGCTGCGGCCTGAACATCTTCTGTTAGGCCTCCTGGCCTGTATCATAGTGCACGCAAATGTCCAAATTTTTCCCCAGCCAATGGCTGGATGTCCCTGGGTATTTAAGCCTACTTTCACATATGCATTTTGCATTCCGGGTCTGAGATCCAGCACAACCTGGCAAATATGCCAAGGAGCTGTTGGACAAATACCGCTGCACGCACATCCAGCACGCATCCGTGTGCATGAGCCCTTATAGTGGAAATAGTGCAAAATAAGAATAAAAAAGTGGGCATGTCCCCCAGAGGATTTTCAGTGACCTCTGGTGGAACATATTATATGTCGGAAAAATATATTAAAAAGATAAGTAAAGTAAAAACGAAATGGTAAAAATAATATAATAGCATAATAATAACATTCACTTGAATCGGGCTGAGCTGCGCCCAGGCCATGGGACTGATGAACATGACGTCACATGGCCTAGGAGGAGGCTTAAGCTGTCTTAGGGTACTTTCACACTAGCGTTTTTCTTTTCCCGCATAGAGTTCCGTCACAGGGGCTCTATACCGGAAAATAACTGATCAGTTTTATCCTCATGCATTCTGAATGGAGAGTAATCCGTTCAGGATGCATCAGGATGTCTTCAGTTCAGTCATTTTGACTGATCAGGCAAAAGAGAAAACAGCAGCATGCTACGGTTTTATCTCCGGCGAAAAAAAAAAAAGACTTGCCTGAATGCCGGATCCGTCATTTTTTCCCATAGGAATGTATTAGTGCTGGATCCGGCATTCAAAATACCGGAATGCTGGATCCACCCTTCCGGTCTGCACATGCGCAGACCGAAAAAAAGTAACTAAAAATTGCTAAGTAACCATGGCAACAAGGACTGCAGTAGTGGCCAGGTTGCCATGGTTACCGATCGGAGCCCCAGCGATTAAGCTGGGACTCCGATCGGAACTCTCCGCTGCCACTAATGATGGGGGGGGGGAGGGAGGGGGGGCCCACTTTGCGGCACCTGAGGGGTTAATTGTGCGGATCACAGCCCCCTGTAAGATCGGGTGCTGCCAGGCAGCAGGGGGCTTGTACACAGTTCTTAGTATATTCTAACTTGAAGCGTCCCCATCACTATAGGAACGCCTCTGTGTTAGAATATACTGTCGGATCTGAGTTTTCACAAAGTGAAAACTCAGCTCTGAAAAAGCTTTTATGCAGACGGATCTGCGATCCGTCTGTGTGAAAGTAGCCCACGGCCACGAATCACGGACGCGGATGGCAATCTTGCGTGCATCCGTGTTTTTTCACGGACCCACTGACTTGAATGGGTCCGTGACCGTTATCCGTCCAAAAAATAGGACAGGTCATATTTTTTTGACAGACAGGAAACACGGATCACGGCCGCGGATGAACAACGGTGCGTCTTCCGAGTTTTCAACGGACCCATTGAAAGTCAATGGGTCCGCAGAAAATCACGGAAAACGGAACAACGGCCACGGATGCACACAACGGTCGTGTGCATGAGGCCTTAGGGTGCATTCACACGACCGTACTTTTGGCTCCGCATTGGACCTATTCATTTCGGACCTATTCATTTCAAAGGGGCCGCAAAAGATGCGGACAGCACACAATGTGCTGTCCGCATCCGTAGATCCGTTCCACGGCCCCGCCAAAAAAGATAGAGCATTTCCTATCCTTGTCCGCAATCGCGGCCAAAAATAGGCATTTCTATAATAGGGCCGGCTACATTCACACGGCCGGTATCAGTGTTTTGCTGATCTGCAATTTGCGGACCGCAAAACACATACGGAATGTGAATGTCAATGTGAATGTAGCCTTAATATACATTGGTGTGAGTTTAGGCATAGCCCTCCATAAATGTATGCCACACAGATAGTTACTGGCCTCAGTGGTACATGGCACAAGACCACTGAGGCCAGTGGTTGGCTGCAGCAGTCACAAGCCTTATACACCTATGTCACCACTGCAGCCTGTAAACAGAAACCAGAGGTGAGGACCAGAAATGCAGCGCTGGATACTGCAGCGAATTAAGTGGTGAATACGGTATATGTTGTTTTAATATTTTATCACATTTCACGGCATCTTAAAACTCAGACAACCACTGGTTAGAGTTTAGAAAATGTTAATAATAAATTATACCTAATAACCACCAGAGGGCGTGTGTCCACAATTATAAATAGAATTGTAGATTAAGGCCTCCTGCACACGACCGTATGGTTTTGCGGTCCATTTTAAACGGATACATTTTTCCGTTTTTTTGTTTCAGTAGTGTTTCCGTTCCGCTTCCGTTCCATTTTGCCGTTCCGTTTGTGATCCATTTTTTTGCGGATCGTAAACGGAAGCATACAATAATGTTTAAACAGTAAGTACATAAAAAAATTGGGCTGGGCATAACATTTTCAATAGATGGTTCCTCAAAAACAGAACGGATACGGAAGACATACGGATGCATTCAGTTTTTTTTGCGGAACCATTGACTTGAATGGAGCCACGGAACGTGATTTGCGGGCAATAATAGGACATGATCTATCTTTGAACGGAACGGAAATACGGAAACGGAATGCATACGGAGTACATTCCGTTTTTTTTGTGGAACCATTGAAATGAATGGTTCCGCATACGGACCGCACATGGAACCGGCAAAAACGGAATGGAAACGTAAAGAAATAAAAATAAAATGTTTGTGTGCTGGAGGCCTGATGGTTTTTATAGCATATAAAATGTAAAAAAACAAAAAACAAAAACAAACTTAAATGGCCTAAATAGAAAACCTGCAAACCTTTTCCGATGAGTGTGATGGTTTTTTGGTGCATTTTTTTAGACAAAGTATACCAGCTCCAGATATTACATGAAATTCTTGAACAAACATTTCGGTTTTTTGTTTTTTGTAATGGCGTTTTTTAAAACTTGAGGTGTTTTGATGCAACATGCTCTGAGTGTGGCAATTTTTCATCATTTTCTGGTGTTTTTGTCTCATAGACATCAATTTTTTTGACCTTTTGTGGAAAAAAAAAGAGTGGCAGTGCATGTTGAAACTGGCATAAATTAAGATAAATTTGTTGGGGTGGCTGGTCACGCCCCTTCCTGAAGTTGCCACACCCCCTTTAAGGAAAGTGTCGTAAAAGCCTAGAGATGCGATCATTTTAAAAAAAGCTGCGGTTAAAAAGGCGAAAACACATAGTTTGTGACTTTTTAAAGCTACTTTTCAGCGGACCTACTTCAAAATCAGAACATAAATGCTTAAAAAAAACGAAAAAAAAAAAACCCTCAGGCCTCTTGCACACGAACGTTGTGTGCCCGTGGCCGTATTGCGGCCCGCATATGGCACCGGCCCGTGTGCACTCTGCATCACGGATGCGGACCCATACACTTGAATGGGTCAGCAATCACGGAGATGCGGAACGGAAGCACGGGTGCTCCGTAGTGCTTCCGTGGTGTTTCTGTCCGCGCCTCCGCAAAAAAATAGAACTTGTTCTGTTTTTCTGAGGTGCGGACAGATCATGAACCCATTCAAGTTGAATGGGTCTCGATCCGCCCCAGCCGCCGCACGGACGTTGCCCATACATTGGGGACTGCAAATTGCGGTCCCAAATGCACAATGTTCGTGTGCAAGAGGCCTCACAGTGTAATAAACAGTGTGGCAACACCCTAAGGGTCCATTCAGACGTCCGTAGGTATTTTGCGGTCCGCAAATTGCGGATTCGCAAAACACAGATATCAGCAATGTGCATTCCGCATTTCACGGACCGCACATCGCCAGCACTATAATAGAAAATGCCTTTTCTTGCCTGCAGTTGTGGACAAGAATAGGACATGTTTTTTTTTTCCCAGGAACGAAATTGCATCCGTTCCGGCCCCATTAAAAATGAATGGGTCCACACCCATTCCGCAAAATTGCGGAACGGATCCGGACCCAAGTTGCGGACGTGTGAATGGACCCTAAATCAGTTATTGTCAAAGATTGCTAATAAAATGCAAGCCTTTGCTCACCCACATGCCCTTCTTTCTTTGCAGTCCTGTGTACATCCCCAAACAAGTATGCTGTTGTTGATGCTGCTGGTGCCGTGAAACCTCAGTGCTGTGTTGATATGTGAGTATATTACAGCCGTTTAATTTATTCTCTTCTCTGTCATTACAGATTCAGTCTCCTGAATATAATCAGATTAACATAAAATATGGCTTAAAGGGATTGTACCATCTCAGACATTGGGGGCATATAGCTAGGACGTCCTCCATTCGTTCCTATGGGAGCGCCGAAAATAGCTGAGCGGGGTGCTTGGCTATTTTCAGAAGTCCCATTGAAATGAATGGGAGGCGCAAGCACGGCCACCACTCCATTCATTGTTATAGGAGCTACAAAAATAGCCAAGTGCTGGCTTGGCTATTTCCGTCATCCTCATAGAAGTGGAAGGAGCGGTGGTCGCCCTTGCGCAGTGCGCCTCCCATTCTTTTCAATGGGACTTTTTGGCACTCCCATAGGAATTAATGAAGGGCGGCCATGCCGGCTCGTTCTAAGTATAGGTGTGGGACCTGCACCTATCAGACATTGGGGGCATATCCTAGCGATATGCCCCTAATGTCTGAGATGGTAAAACCCCTTTAAACTTATAGACTAAGCGAATATTGGACCGAATGCCTCGGTCAGATCTGTATAATATGGCGTTGTCTACTCACTTACAGACCACATAGAGGCGTGGTACTTTGTAGTGAACGATTTACAAGTGAAAGTACGAACGAACATTGCTCTGTGTAATAAGCATATTTTTGGCGAGGCTGTCTGTACCAAAATTCCACTTAAAAAGCTGCCGTGTGAACCTCCCCTTAGGCTGGGTTCACACGGGCGTTGCGGGAAAATGTGCGGGTGCGTTGCGGGAACACCCGCGATTTTTCTGCACGAGTGCAAAACATTGTAATGCGTTTTGCACTCGCTTGAGAAAAATCGTGCATGTTTGGTACCCAAACCCGAACTTCTTCACAGAAGTTCGGGCTTGGGATCGGTGTACTGTAGATTGTATTATTTCCCCTTATAACATAGTTATAAGGGAAAATAATAGCATTCTGAATACAGAATGCATAGTAAAATAGCGCTGGAGGGGTAAAAAAATAAAATAAAAAATTAACTCACCTTAGTCCACTTGATCGCGTAGCCCGGCATCTCCTTCTGTCTCCTTTGCTGAACAGGACCTGTGGTGAGCATTAATTACAGGTAAAGGACCTGTGGTGACGTCACTCCGGTCATCACATGATCCATCACATGATCTTTTACCATGGTGATGGATCATGTGATGACCGGAGTGACGTCACCAAGGGTCCTTTACGTGTAATTAATGCTCACCACAGGTCCTGTTCAGCAAAGGAGACAGAAGGAGATGCCGGGCCGCGATCAAGTGGACTAAGGTGAGTTAATTTTTTATTTTTTTTATTTTTAACCCCTCCAGCACTGTTTTACTATGCATTCTGTATTCAGAATGCTATTATTTTCCCTTATAACCATGTTATAAGGGAAAATAATAATGGTCGGGTCTCCATCCCGATCGTCTCCTAGCAACCGTGCGTGATTTTCACGCAGCCCCATTCACTTCTATGGGGCCTGCGTTGCGTGAAAAACACTGAATATAGAGCATGCTGCGATTTTCACGCAACGCACAAGTGATGCGTGAAAATCACCGCTCATGTGAACAGCCCCATAGAAATGAATGGGTCGGTATTCAGTGCGGGTGCAATGCGTTCACCTCACGTATCGTATCCGCGCGGAATACTCGCCCGTGTGAAAAGGGCCTTACAGTAAAACTTACCATACACATCGGACTCTTGTGTGGCCGACAGCTATCTTTTCCGACCCCTCGGCCGAGCTTGCATGTGTTCTGAGTCGGGAGAAAGGAGAAAGACACTGTCAGACATACCTGGCAGCAACTAATCTCCCCAAGATTAAAAGGATTGGGCATGTTAAAGTCCAACTGCCTGATCTTTATTTCCTCTAATATCTGCTGTCTGGGCAGCCCCAATGCACATTAGATGGCTGGCTGGTCTCCCTCTCTCTGGGCAGTTCTGCCTGAGTAGTTTGTGACTGACAGGTTACTAGTATGGGTTTGCCTGACAGTTGCACTAAAAAGTCCTTGGTTTTTGGGCGTTATATCCCTAGCAACTTATCTGTCTGACACAATTTAGCTTTCCTCGCTCAGAGCTGACAGGAGAGTAGGCAGTGGCATGTCACGTTATAGGCCATCTCTATCGGCATTTAGATTTTGCTAAACTCAGACTAATGGAAAACCTTTTTAAAGGGACTCTGTCAGCAACCAGTACCATTTGGATGGCAGTGTAGCTCTCTTAAAGTCATTTACGAATATACCTTTAAGTGCTGAAAAGAGCCCAAGGGGCTGTACCCAACCTCCCAGCCTCGGCAACGTCATCATGAGGCCGCTGGAAATCTTTTACAGGTGCACACTTCTTTATGTGTGCTCCTTCTCTGTCTCGTCCCTGCTGCGGGCAGCGGCTTCAATAACTGGACTGCGCATGCGCCAGAATGCCATGAACTGCTGGAGCATGCGCAGTTCAGTTATTGAAGCTGTTGATCGCAGCAGGTAACACACGACCTGTGCAAGATTTCTATAGTCTTCATGATGACGTCGCCAAGGTGGAGAGAAGGAGAGGAGCGGGGCTCCGTTCCGATGGGTGCGGCTGGGCTACAGCACCCATAAGTACAGCCCAACTCTTTTCAGTTTATTTGCATTATTATAACAACGTGTGTTTTTTTTGGGGGGGGGGGGCTAGAAAAGATAAATTAGCACAGGGATCAGCAACCTCCAGCACCCCAGCTGTGGTGAACTACAACTCCCAGCATGCACAATTGCTTGTCTGTTCTTAGATCTCCCATAGAAGTGAATAGGGCATGCTGGGAGTTGTAGTTTCACAACAGCTGGAGTGCCGGAAGTTGCTGATCCCTGGATTAGCACATATATTCGTAAATGACTATACCTCTGAGAAAGCTACACTGCAGTCCAAACGGTTACAAACGGTCCCGGTTGGTGACCGACTCCCATAGATCAGCAGTCATTAGCAGTAATGTGCCCTGTATCTCCGCAGTTCCTGTAATCAAGAACAATCTGATAAATGTCAGTAATTGTGTTTGGTGAGGTCACTCTTGATGGTCAGATACATCTGAGGAAAAGACACACACGGCAGTACTTCAATCAATGCATTGATATACATTATATATTGTCGTAACATTATTGATTGTGTATTCTTGTGTACTCCAGTGTTATCCGACACAAAGATGTCCGAGCCAGTCACTTTGGCGTTATTGACAAATTTCGCCTTCAAGTGTCCGAACAAAGCCAGAGAAAAGCGCTGGGACGCAAAGAGGTAATAGCAACGCTTCTTCCGTCAGCTAAGGAGCAACAGCACAAAGAGGAAGAAGAGAAGAGGATCAAGGAGCATTTAGCAGAAAGTGTCTTCTTTGAGCACACACCATGCCAACCGGGTAAGTGAAATTATACTCGATATTAAATGAATACGTAAGGCCTCCTGCACCGTAACCGTTATGCGGTCTGCAAATCGCAGATCCGCAAAATATGGTTGCGGTCCGTGAGCATCCCGGGACCTACTGTACAAAAGCCTATACTTGTCTGCAAAACTGACAGGAATACGACAAGTTCTATCATTTGCAGCCAGGCCATACAGATGCGGACTGCACACGGATGACATCTGTGTGCTGTGTTTTTTTGTGCGGACCCATAGAAATGAAGAGGTCCTTGTGCAGACACTGACCAAAAATATGGTTGTGTGCATGAGGCCCAATTCAACAACAGTCACATCACACTGACCCCTGAAATATAGTAGCTCTATTGGCAACAATGCAGTTCGGCACCATGTCTCCACAGATCTGTAGGCTCTGTTCATATATGTGTTTCAGATGCTGTTATATTTAACAGTAGTGCAGCGAGCATCATTATTTTTTCCTGCCAAATTTCAGACACTTTAGTGGAATCAGACAGCCCCATTTTATAAGTCATTGGGGGTCATTTACAAAGGCTGGCGTTTTATGCCGGTGTTTGATTCCCCCCTGAGCTGCCAGAGGATGCACCTGATTTATGACAAGGTGTAAAAACTATTGCAGCCGCTGACTGGAGTAGTGTTTCACCAACATCTACACCTGTTTCCAGGAGTAAACGTTAGTAAATTTGTCCTCGCTCTTGCATGGCCCCCATCACTCCCAAGTTGCGAGGACAACGCAAAAACACCCATGTGACAAAATATTGTTGCAAAAAGGGGTCTTACAACTTATTTTTACACCAGAAACTAGTGAAAAATGTTAGTAAATGACCCCCTTTGAAATCTGTCATGTAACTAATCTGGTGGAGCAGTATGTAGCTTATGCAGTGTATCAAAGCCATAACACAAATGTGAACATAGACTTACTCATACATGTAAAGTACCGTATTTTTCGCCCTATAAGATGCACCGGCCCATAAGACGCATCTAAGTTTTTGAGGAGAAAAAATATATTTTTAACCAAAAGGTGTGCTTTTGGTGGGTTTCAACTAATGGCGGTCTGTGCATGACACTATTATGGGGGATTTGTGGGTGGCACTGTTATGTGGGGGATCTGTGAATCGCACTGTTATGGGGGGGATATGTGGATAGCATTATGATGGTGGGGGGTCTGTGGATGGCATTATGATGGTGGGGGGGGATCTGTGGATGGCATTATGATGGTGGGGGGGATCTGTGGATGGCATTATGATGGTGGGGGGGGATCTGTGGATGGCATTATGATGGTGGGGGGGATCTGTGGATGGCATTATGATGGTGGGGATCTGTGGATGGCATTGTTATGGGGTAGTGGATCTGTGGATGACACTTCTATATGTGTCATCCACAGAGCCCCCCCATAACAGTCCCATCCACAAATCCCCCCATCATAATGCCATCCACAGACCCCCCCTTCCCCCATCATTATCCCATCCACAGATCCCTAAGGAGGGTCTGTAGTAGGCGGGGAGAGCGGCGGGGCCGTGCAGGCACTGTACTCTGGCCCCGCCGCTCAGTATGTACTGTATACGTAGTGTTAATCATCATATCTAAACTGCGCATACTTTATGAATGAAGTAGGCGGAGCAGGCACATGACCTCATTGAGTTACGGCCGCCTGCAGCCCGGCCTGCCTGCTAGCTGCTAGTGCTTACTACAGGAGCGTGACGTGTACCGGTAAGTACGGTACACATGGGGAGCAGGGGGAGCGCAGTTTAGATATGATGATTAACACTACGTATACAGTACATGCTGAGCAGCGGGCCAGAGTACAGTGCCTGCACGGCCCCTCCTCCCTCTTCACTAATACATCGCAGACTGCGATGTAAATTGCCACCACTTTTGGGGGGGGGGGGGGGAGTGCATCTTATGGGGCGAAAAATACGGTATACCTCTACTGTGAGGGGATGACAGGTACACGTCCTGTTGCTTTGTGAGCCTTTGTTAGATGGAGTATTGCTGAAATTTTGACCTTGGTTGTGTGATGCTTTGTTTGTTTTTAACTTATGTTTAATGGTTCCTAACAGCTTCATAGCTACAAATCTGTGATAGATGCCCTTTAAAAAGTCATTTGCTAGCCTATCATTCATGTGGCGAAATCCGGATGAAAACTTGCATTCGAACAGCGCATGAATAATTATTATTCATTTTTACTTATTCTTTCAGATATCAGAAATTCTTCCTCAGGACCCAGCTTGCTGATGGTCCTCCTTGGCATGGTTTGCATTGCAGCACTGATGATGCCCACTTTGGGTGAAATGGACTCTGTGGTGCCTCTCTACCTCCACTTAAGTGTGAATCAGAAACTAGTAGCTGCCTATGTTTTAGGTAAGAATATTATGCTAAACGCTTCATCTTGCCCACAGTGGAGCCACATTAAAGGGGTTGTCCTATCATAAGAACTTGTCCCCTATCCACAGGATAGGTGATTATCTGATTGGTGGGGGTCCGACTGCTGATCACAAGAATGAGGCACCAGGGTCCCCAGAGTGCAGGGAACGGAGGTATGCATGCTCTATTAAACTGTATGGAACTGCCGCGGAGAACCCAAGTACAGCGCTCGGCTAACTCCAGCAGTCCCAAAGAGTTGAATAGTGGCAGCATGCATGTGTGACCACCAGTCTGCTCGCGCCAGCGTTTTATTTTAGCGGAGATCAGTGCTTTTTATGGTTACTTAGGAGTTTTAGTTGGTATTCCGTCTAAATGTATGTATAGTAATTATTAGCTACTAATGTTTTTATAACTAAGGGTGTTTTTGAAGGGGTTCTTTAAATGTAACTCCTCCTAACCCCTATATAATTATGTATTTCTGCTTACACGTCTGTTGATCCTACATGGCACAGACACTAAGCAGCACTCTTTGTTCCAGCTTTCATGCTAATGGCTACATCCACATTATGAGGCAAGTCTTACACAGGGCCGTACACAGCCATGTATATTAGTGAAGCATTTTGAAATGGTATGATTCATTACATGAGGGCAGCTACACGCCCTTGGTGCTTTGTTAGGGAGAACAAGCACACAAATCAGTTTCTTCCAGGTCGTTTCCATTTATCCTCAGCAAAATCTAGGGATCATAATCTAAAGATGGCAACAAGCCTTTGAAGTCTCGATGTGAAGAAAGACAAGGAAGAATTTCACATGATATGCAATATTGTTCATAAATTAAAGGGGTTGTCCATCGGCACCTGTGGAGAAATCCATACTCTTCTAGTCCCTGCTGTTCAGTTCCGGCTGCTGGACTGTCTTCAGTAGACTTCCGCTCCTTGTCAACTTCCTGCATGGACGGTATCACGTGCGCTCCTGCAGCCAATAACTGGTCCCAGTGGCGACATGTCCCCAAGCGGCACGTGGCCAAGCAGTGTGTAGCCACTTCTGAGGCCAGTCATTGGCTGCAGTGGTGTACGTGACCCCGTCTGTGCAGGAAGTTGACTGGAAGACCAGTAAAAGGGAATCTGTCAAAAGTGACTATTTTCATAGAGACATAGAGCCTGGTTAAAATGCTGTTTTTGTCTTGTTGAGCCGAGGCTCCGTTCCCGAGTTATGATACTTTTTTCGTAATATGCATATTAGGCCTTTGGTGCAATGAGGGTGTAACCTTTGCTCCTGTTGCACACAAGCTCCACTTTCTGTTGCCAGCTTCTCCCTGGCTGCTCTGCCACAGCCTGGCCCTGTCAATGAAAGCAGACAGAAAGGAGCAGAGCTTGGGTGCAACAGGAGCAATGATGACACCCTCATTGCACCAAAGGCCTAATTTGCATATTAAGAAAAAAATTGCATAACTCAGTAATGGAGCCTAGGATAGACAAAAACAACAAAAACAGGGTTTTAATCAGGTAAACTATGCAGATAGTTGGATAGGGAGGTCGCTGGACAGGGAGGTCGCTGGTGACAGATTCCCTATAAATGCTGTAACATACCGTATTTAAATCCTGTTTTCACAAATATAACATAGTATCCTTCCCCTGTTATCTGTGACAGTTACATGTGCGTCATTGACACTACCTATCCTCTCCTGTGTGTTTTGTAGGTCTTATAACAATGGTTGTTCTGCGGACATGAAGGTTTTAGTTCACCTGGACTATGGCAGTGTTTGTTCACTTCATCACATGGACTGCGTCTGGCTGTTCCTCCGGCAGCACTATCCCTCCATACAGACCTAGCAGTGGTTTTAAGGAAAAATGCCAGAAACGTAATCTATTTTAACTGTGTATTACTGTAACTGAATGGCTGATAACATATTACCGGTGAATTTGTTACAGACAACCAAGATTCTTTGTTAAATGAGGTCTGTGAAGAAATCGGAAGAATCTGCATTTTATATGTATGCCTCTACAATACTTTTCTTGTAATATGGACGGTCATTTTCTACATTTTGTTTGTGTTTCATTTTTCAGTAATAATAAAAATGGAAATAACATGAGATTTAATCCAGCCAACATGTAACACGTCATGATTCATATGTTCAGTCATTGTAATGTGTATAGGGATTATTGCTCCTGGTAATCTTGTATTGGAAAAATAGACACTTAAAGGGGTATTTCCCATAACAGACAATAGGGGCATATCCTAGCGATATGCTCCCATTGTCTGATAGGTGCAGGTCCCACCTCTGGGACCCGCACCTACGCCGAGAATGGAGCAGGGAGAGTGGTGGCTGGAGGAATCTGGGTTTCCCGGGGTCCAGCCTCTGCCGCGTTTGCGCGGCCACTGCTCCCATTCATCTCTATGGGGCCGACGGAAATTGGCTCGGCTATTTACGTTGTCCCCATAGAAATGAATAGAGGGAGGCTGCTCATGCACAGTGCACCCTCCACCACTTTCCCCACTCCGTTCTTGGTGTAGGAGTGGGTCCCAGAGGTGGGATCGGCACCTATCAGACAATAGAGGCATATCCTAGCGATATGCCCCCATTGTCTTTGATGGGAATATCCCTTTAAAGGGTTTTTCTCATGAAATGAAGATAGACAATGAATAGTACATTTCAAATGAAGTATTATCCCAATATAATGCAATAAAATTGTTAATTTTGTACATTACATTTTCCTCTCTGGTAGCGCCCACTGTTTCTTCTGTGGCCGAAACTCTGATCCTTCTCCTGTATTCGGTGGTGGACGGGCATGCCCAGTAGCTTCCCTGCTGTCTTCCTCCTTCTCGCTACTGGTGTAGTGATCACATAGTGATATGGGTGAAGCCACCCATACACATTTCATTCATTTGTCCCTACTTCTAAGGTCTCATGTACAGAGTCGTATTCGATTTTCAGTCCACGAAAATGAATATCTTCTGCTTGCATTCTGTTTTTGTCTCACTGCAATCGACACAAAGAGCTATTCTTATCTACAAATACAGACAGGAATACGTGTGCATGACCCCGTCGAAATGAATGGGTGCTATCCATGAAAAAAAAAAAAAAGAAATATATGGTTGTGTGCATGAACCCTTAATTCATGCAAATATATAGCTATCTCTCATAGGGAAACTGGGGGCATTACCTACCATAGTGCTAATTTTTTGTGGAATCGCTGGGCTGCGTCTGAGAGCTAAAAAGAGCCGATTGCAATGCACTCCTGGAAAATGCAGGTGCTTGATACATGCGACATCCTGCTTCTCACCCACAGAAAGTGAAGAGACCAGAGCTGCAGAGAGTAAAGAAGTTGAAAAAAAAAAGTAAAAATTACACTGGAGTGTAATCATAATGTACTTTACCCCAAATATTTTTCAATTTATGGGATAACCTATTTAAAGCAGCTCTTTAATGTATAGATATGAATAATTACAGTAATTTTTGCAGAACTGGAGCATTCTTAAAGTGGAATTACAGTTCTTCCAAGCTCCACAAAATCATTTGTAATGTCAAATATTTCTGTAATTTATACAATGAACATACATTTTCTGACGATGGTAGGAAAGTCATCTTTGATTCTTTATGTCAAGCACTGGTACAGTATTATACAATTTAGGACCTGGCTGTCTTGCAGACAAGAACAGCAATAATATGTATATTGTGCCCCCAACCTAACCAGCCAAACCCCATACCAGCAACAGCCGCTGTTTAAAGGTGCTGTGCAGCCATTAACAATAAAGGACTATACAATGCGGTCTTCATTGTTAAATGAATGGCAGCTGCAGGCTAATTGGCCGAGCGTTTCTCAGGGGTGCACCTAGCCTTTCTACTGCCTGAGGAGAAAATTTAAAAAGCGCCCCCCATACCAAATTCTCAACCTAACACCTTTCCTCCTAACATTACATATATCACTACAGAACATACAGGGTCATACAGCGCCCCATACCTCTTACATCCAGTGAGGTCTCCTTTGATATAGATGTTCTCTTTCCTGATCTTCTCCTTTCAGACCAGACCACCATTTTTCAGCAATTTCTGGTCTCTGCAGTTCGACAAAAAAAATCTTAGTTTACTACTTTTCCATCATCCTCCCATCTTCTGGACAAATCATCCTACCACCCCCAATACTGTGCTGCTGTGCTCCACAATATTATACTGCATAAACAGATAAACCCCCTGATAATACTAGTACCATGCAGATAGTGCCCTTCAGTAATTATTGGCACACAGTGTCCTAAAATAACTGCGCCCAGCAAATAGTGCCCCTGACACTAATAGTGTAAACATAACGTCCCCCAAAAATAATTGTGGTAAGCTGATACTGTGCCAAGGTACCCCCACAGTATTAGTGCTTCCAAAAGTCCCACCAATAGTAATAATTCTCTGCTAGAGCACACTTGGTAGTAATAGTGCTCCTACAGTGCCCCCAACATGTCCCCACTGTGCCCCAGAAGTAATAATGCTCCCATAGTGCCCATACTAGTAATCATGTTCCCCATATACCTCCAGTAGTAATAAAGCCCACCTTAATGCCCCCCAGTAGTAATAATTCTTATAATGTGACAGTACAAAAAATGTCCCCTTGTGTGCAAGTGCAAAAATATCCCCTTTTAATTCCCCCAGTTGAGCTAATGTTCCCATAGTACTCCCATAATGTGCCAGTATAAAATACCCCTATATAGTGCCCCCAGTAAATGCCCCCATAGTTCTCCTCTCCTCCTTCCTCCTAGTGCCCCCCATAATGTACCAGTATAAAATGCCCCTATATAGTGCCCCAGTAGATGCCCTCAGTGTCTCCCATAATTTGCAAATATAAAATACTCCTTAGTGCCCCCTGTGGGGACTCGCTCTGGTAGACAGGATTAGCGGACGCAGTATAGAGGCAACAACAAGTTCTTTGGATCAAACAGTTCAGTGTTTTAGGGTACTTTCACACTTGCGGCAGAGAGATCCGGCAAGCAGTTCCGTCGCCGGAACTGCCTGCCGGATCAGGCAAAACGTATGCCAACTGATGGCATTAGTAAGACTGATCAGGATCCTGATCAATCTTAAAAATGCCTGATCAGTCGAAAAAATGCATTGAAATGCCGGATCCGTCTTTCCGGTGTCATCCAGCAAAACGGATCCGGCATTTATTTTTTTCACCTTTTTTTCAGTCTGCGCATGCGCAGACCGGAAGGACGGATCCGGCATTCCGGTATTCTGAATGCCGGATCCGGCAATAATACATTCCTATGGGAAAAATGCCGGATCTGGCATTCAGGCAAGTCTTCAGTTTTTTTCGCCGGAGATAAAACCGTAGCATGCTGCGGTTTTCTCTTTTGCCTGATCAGTCAAAACGACTGAACTGAAGACATCCTGATGCATCTTGAACGGATTAGGGCTCTTTCACACTTGCGTTATTGTCTTCCGGCATAGAGTTCCGTCGTCGGGACTCTATGCCGGAAGAATACTGATCAGGATTATCCTAATGCATTCTGAATGGAGAGTAATCCGTTCAGGATGCATCAGGATGTCTTCAGTTCCGGTACGGAACGTTTTTTGGCCGGAGAAAATACCGCAGCATGCTGCGCTTTTTGCTCCGGCCAAAAATCCTGAAGACTTGCCGCAAGGCCGGATCCGGGATCAATGCCCATTGAAAGGCATTGATCCGGATCCGGCCTTAAGCTAAACGTCGTTTCGGCGCATTGCCGGAGCCGACATTTAGCTTTTTCTGAATGGTTACCATGGCTGCCGGGACGCTAAAGTCCTGACAGCCATGGTAAGTGTAGCGGGGAGCGGGGGAGCAGCATACTTACCGTCCGTGCGGCTCCCCGGGCGCTCCAGAGTGACGTCAGGGCGCCCCAAGCGCATGGATCACGTGATCACATGGATCACGTCATCCATGCGCATGGGGCGCTCTGACGTCACTCTGGAGCGCCCGGGGAGCCGCACGGACTGTAAGTATACCGCTCCCCCGCTCCCCGCTCCTACTATGGCAACCAGGACTTTAATAGCGTCCTGGGTGCCATAGTAACACTGAAAGCATTTGGAAGACGGTTCCGTCTTCAAATGCTTTCAGTACACTTGCGTTGTTACGGATCCGGCAGGCACCTCCGGCAACGGAAGTGCATGCCGGATCCCAACAACGCAAGTGTGAAAGAGGCCTTACTCTCCATTCAGAATGCATGGGGATAAAACTGATCAGTTATTTTCTGGTATAGAGCCCCTGTGACGGAACTCTATGCCGGAAAAGAAAAACGCAAGTGTGAAAGTACCCTTATTCACACTTTAGGTAAGTGATAAAACAAACAAATAGTCATATTCAAACAGTCACCTTGCGGTGTTGGTGGTAATTCACACCATACGGCAATTCTGCCTCAAAGAGTCCTTGCTGATAGCAGCACCAACCTGTTTTTATGCCAAACAGGTAGCAAGCCTTCATCCAGACACAAGGCTTCCAGATCCCAACACAGAGACCTGGCTTCTGAGCCCAGCTGCCTATTTAAAGGGATTCTGTCACCTCTTTTTATCCTATAGAGATGTGGACATGCACGGCTAGATCGCCGCTAGCATGTCCGCAGTATACCTGTCCCATATCTGTGAGTGCTTTTATTGAGTGTAAAAAAAGATTTTATATATATATGTAAATCAGCCTGGTAAGGAGCCCAAGGGGCTGTACTAACCGTTCTGGAGCCCAGCCATGTCCCCGTGTGTAGGAGCCCAGCACCGCCTGTATCCAGGAATCTCCTCCTTGCTCACGAAGTCAGATCACTGTAACTTCACGATGTGCGAGCTCGCGCCTGCGCAGTTCCTTCCCTGAGGCTTATACCAGCACAGGGAAGGAACACTATGCCGGTACTGCGCATGCGTGAGCTCACGCATCGCAAGATTACAGCGATCTGACTTTGTGAGCAAGGAGGAGATTCCCGGATACAGGCGGTGCTGGGCTCCTTCACAGGGGGGCATGGCTGGGCTCCAGAACGGTTAGTGCAGCCCCTTGGGCTCCTTACCAGGCTGATTTACATATATAAAAAATCATTTTTTACACTCAATAAAACCACTCAGAGATATGGGACAGGCATACTGCGGACATGCTAGCGGCGATCTAGCCGTGCATGTCCGCATCTATATAGGGTAAAAAGAGGTGACAGAATCCCTTTTAAAGGGTTTCTGTCATGAGAAATAACGTTATGTAGCTGACTGACATTAGCGATGTGCTAATGTCAGCAGTACATAACAGTGTGCTTTATAACTCCCTGCCTACCGCCGTTCTCTTAAAATAAAGACTTTTAAAATATGCTAATAAGCCTCTAGGTGCTATTAGGGCGTTGCTTCAGCACCTAGAGGCTTGGTCTAGGCAGCCTTTGGCACGCCCAGGTCCAGTTGATTGACTTTTGACTTCTCCTCAGTGTCCCGTAAATCCCACGCCTGCGCCGTCCCTTTTAGTATTCGGCGCAGTGAGTGAAGGACGCGCTCCTGCTGCTGGCTTCCTTCGGCGCACCCTGAGGGTGTGTGTACCCAAGACAGAGCATCCGCATTTCGCTGTAAGCGGCCTGCCCTGTGTTCCACCGAAAATTTAAAGTTTTGTAGGGAGAGAAACCATCGGGTGACCCGGGCATTTCTGTCCTTGGCCTGGCTCATCCACTTGAGAGGGGAGTGGTCAGTAACCAGGTGGAATTTTCTCCCCAATAAATAATAGCGGAGAGATTCTAGTGCCCACTTGATAGCCAGGCACTCTCCACTACACTATACCGGGTCTCGGCTGGGGTGAGCTTACGGCTGAGGAAGACAACGGGATGCTCCTCCCCGTTGACTTCCTGAGACAGTACAGCACCAAGGCCTACTTCGGAGGCATCGGTCTGTACTACAAACTCCCTATTGAAGTCGGGCGTCACCAAAACCGGGGACCCGCACAGGGCCGACTTCCAAGTGGAAAAAGCCTCTTCCGCCCGCTCATCCCAGCGAACCATCACTGACTTGTGTCCCTTCAAGAGTCCTTTCAAGAGTCCTGTCAAGGGCGCGGCTAGAGTAGCAAAGTGGGGAACAAACCACATGTAATTGCCCACCATTCCCAGGAATGACTATTTTCCTAGTGGTGACAGGTCGGGGACAATTCCGTATCGCCTCTATTTTGTTCACTTGGGGTTTGATGACTCCGCGCCCAATGACATACCCCAGGTACTTAGTCTCTTCTAACCCTATCGCACATTTTTTGGGGTTAGCGGTTAGACCAGATTTCCAAAGGGAGTCCACTACAGCCTGCACTTTGGGCAGGTGACTTTCCCAGTCGGTACTGTGGATGACAATATTGTCCAGGTAAGCCGAAGCGTACCGACGATGTGGACGAAGCACAATGTCCATTAGTCGCTGAAAAGTGGCGGGGGCGCCATGCAGACCAAAGGGTAAGACCTTATATTGATACAGCCCCTCAGACATAATGAGGGCAGTTTTCTTTTTGGCAGCCTCCGTTAAGGGCACTTGCCAGTACCCTTTGTGAGATCTAAAACAGAAAAATACCGGGCTTGACCTAACCTCTCGATGAGCTTATCCACCCGGGGCATGGGATACGCATCGACTTTGGAAACCTTGTTAAGTTTTCGAAAGTAGCTACAAAACCGCAACGTCCCGTCCGGCTTGGGTATCAATACAATAGGACTGGCCCACTCACTTTTTGACTCCTCAATGAAGTCTAGCTGCAACATTAGCTGCACATCCTCCTATATGGCTTGTCGCTGAGCATCGGGCACCCGGTATGGTTTTAATCGGACTTTTGCCCGAGGCTCAGTGACAATGTCATGCTGGATTATAGTGCGTCCAGGGAGGTCCGAAAACACATCCGTGTTCCGACTAACGAACTCCCTGGCCTCCTGAGTCTGTTTAGAGGAGAGCCTGTCAGCAATGTTTACTGTGGCAGCCGCCTCTTTTTCATCAGACAGAGGGGCCGGGACCTCTTCTAGAAAACCCAGCTGCAGGCTGTCTTCTGTACAGGTTTCCCTATCTTTCCACGGTTTGAGTAAATTCACATGGTAAACCTGCTCGCCGCCCTGGCTGGTGTACCTTGTAGTTTACATCTCCAATTTTCTCGAGTACCTCGTAGGACCCCTGCCACCTAGCCAGGAACTTACTGTCCACGGTCAGCACCAGAACTAAAACCAGATTACCCGGGTTAAAGATCCAGACCTGAGCCTGACGATTATAGACCCGACTCTGGGCTCGCTGAGCTGCCTCCATATGCTCCCTGACAAGAGGCAACACTGTCTCTATCTGATCTTGCATCTGGGTAACGTACTCAATGACACTTATGTGGAGTGGGTTGTTGTTCCCACGCCTCTTTGGCCACGTCCAGGAGACCGCAAGGGTGTCTGCCATATAGCAGTTCGAAGGGCGAGAACCCAGTAGAGGCCTGGGGTACATCTCACACTGTGAACATGAGATAGGGCAGAAGGAGGTCCCAGTCCTTCCCATCTTTAGACACTACCTTTTTCAACATATTTTTTAATGTTTGGTTAAACTGTTCTACCAGAGCATAGTCCGTAGTTGTTTTATGTGCAGCAACTTACAGAGTTCCCTTATCACCTTGGACATAAAAGGGGTCCCTTGGTCGGTCAGAACTTCTTTACGTAGTCCTACGTGTTGGTGGGCTAGATCTAACACAAGCTTGCGATAAGCCTTGGGGACCACCAACTGTTCAATAGGTTCACCCCGTAGTTTGTTTACCCGATCTAACATATCTTGATGAACCACAAAATGGGGAAACACTGACCCTGCCTCAGGTTGTTGTGGTTCACCATCTACTATTAACACATTTTCCGAGGCACGGGATAGGGTTGGGTCCAGACATTGTAGCGGTACCAAAATTATCCCCGGAGAGATTGAGGTCTGCCAATCTAGGACCTGGCGGCAAGTCCTCCACGTCTGCCAATCCAGGACCCGGCGGCAAGTTCTCCACGTTTGCCACCATCACACTTAGGGGTGTTGTCTCCCCCTCTTCCACCAAAGTGACGGTCACCCCTACCGCTGGTCCTTCGGTCTCGGGTTCCCAGGTCTCCCCCCCTGAACCGGGCCACTCTGCTAGGGTTACCCCTGTCTAATGGGTATCAGTCACTCTCATAGCAGGCCACAGTGTTGGGAAGTCTCTCCCTATTATAAGTTCGTAGTGTAAATATGGGGCAACTCCCACTTCGTGAGTCCATCTGCCAGCCCCTGTGGTTAGAGACACCAGGGCGGTGGGATAGTCATTTAAGTCTCCATGGATGCACATGACCCCGACTTTCCGGCCAGTATACTTTGCTGACCGTACCAGGGGAGCCCCTACTAGGGACACTAGACTCCCTGAGTCCAGCAGAGCCTTCGCTGGAGTGTCTCCTACCTCCACCTGGCACAGGTGGTTTAGAGTTTTTGGGGTACCTGCTGCTCACAGCTTTCTGGCATATAGCGACTAACGGCAGCCATAGTTAGTATCCATGGGTTCCACCTGATGGGGACAGTCAGCTCTTACATGGTCCGGCTCCTGACACCAACAGACTATCAGAGCCAGGTCCGTAGAGGGTACACCCGTGGGACTCAGCACATCAGGCTGTAGCCACTTTTGCAAGAGGTGTGGAGTAAGTCATAAAACTGGGTCCTCGCAGGCTCAGCCGGCTTAAAACTCCACTGATGTACCCACTGGGCCCGGACCAACACATTCACCCCCAGTCTTGCCAAAATCTCACCCTTTACTTATTGGTAGTTGGCCGCTTGATCGTCTGGCAAGTCGAAATACACCCGCTGGGAATCGAATGCCAGGAATGGAGCGACGACCCCAGCCCCTGGTCACGGGGTAGCTTTTCCCTGATGGCCACTTTCTCATACACCGCCAGGTAGGTTTCGATGTAGTCTGCGGGGGTCATCTTAGAAATCGCGGCACGTTGTGCTTTCCAGGCATCGTGGACGCTCGGGGTTGCTCATGCTGTCTGCAAAGCCATCACGTGTTGTAGCAACAACTCGTTAGTCTCCTGCTGCTGCTTATTAGCCTTGCGTTGCTGCAGATTAGCCTCCACGAGGGCCTTCACAACAGCCTCCATTTTGTCGTGGGGCACTGCTTGTAATAGAGCTGGTTTAATGTACGACATACAACCGTGCCTGAAAAATGCAGAAACCAAAAAGATCAGCGTTCACGCCAGCCTCACTGCTCTTGCCCGCATCCTCCACCAATTGTGGGGTTTCGCTCTGGTAGATAGAGTAAGCGGGTGCAGTACAGAGGCAAAATACAAGTTCTTAACTCAAAACGTCAGTGTTTATTCACACTTGAGGCAATTGCACAAAACAGCACGGAACTTTGCAGTATTGGTGTTAATTCACACACAATGGAAAGTTCATATAACACAAGTCACCTTGCTGGCAGTTCTGCCTCCAGTAGTCTACAGCAGGCTTTAGGGGACCTGTTTCCACAGTGTGCGGCTCTCAGCCGTCCAGCAATGCACAAAGCCTCAGATCCCAAAAACAGATACCTGGCTTCTGAGCCCAGCTGCCTATTTAAGAACAGCCAGGTGCTGTCAAAACCCGGATCGGCACTTAAAATCCGGTCCGGTATTTGATCTCACCTTGATGGAAATCAGCCCAACAGCACATGCTGGGAGGAAAATACCTGCCTTGCCAGACAAAACCCCTCACTGTGTCACACCTGCTAACAGGGAAAACAGATGCTTGCAACAACAAAAAAACAACACAAGTTCCAAGCGTTTTTCCTGGTGTCAAATCCATCAGAGAAACCTGTGGGAAAAATGGCAAAAAAGAATGCAACACCCAGAACATGCCACATTTTTGTAAAAAAAAAATAGACTTCCTAAAGACTTCTATAGTAATATTTGGTTGTAGTGTTTTTGACCTAACAAAACACGCCTCAGATGGTCAGTGGTGTTTCATAGAAAATTGTATGGTATGGTTTTCCATAGGCTTTTCAATTTAGCCTACTGTCACACTCGCGTTTGGTGCGGATCCGTCATGGATCTGCACAGACTGATCCGTTCAGATAATACAAATGTCTGCATCCGTTCAGAACAGATTTGTTTGCATTATCTTTAACATAGCCATGACGGATCCGTCTTGAACACCTCTGAAAGTCAATGGAGGACGGATACGTTTTCTTTTGTGCTAGATTGGGTCATAGAAAACGGATCCGTCCCCATTGACTTATATTGTGTGCAAGGACGGATCAGTTTGGCTCAGTTTCATCAGACGGACACCAAAACGCTGCAAGCATTTTGGAGACTGAACTGAATGGAGACTGAACTGATGCATTCTGAGCAGATCCTTTTCCATTCAGAAGGTATTAGGGCAAAACTAATCTGTTTTGGACCACTTGTGAGAGCCCTGAACGGATCTCACAAACAGAAACCCAAAACGCCAGTGTGAAAGTAGCCTTACAAGGGTTCTTCATCTTCTGGTTGTCTTTCGGCAGAAGTTCTTATCGTGGCCGGACCCACAGAGGGAAGCATACTTAAAGGGGTATTCTCAACACGCCGTTTAATACTTACCTGCTCCCAGCGCGCTGTCCACTTCCTGGTTTCGGCACTCGGCAGGGGGCGGGCTCCATCTTGATTGATGTCTTCTCCCGGCCGGGCCGCACGCTGTACTGAACGCGCACGCCGAGACCGCGCATGCGCCCTGGTGACTTCTTCCTGGCCAGTATACTATACTGGCCAGGAAGAAATCACCATAGCGCATGCGAGGTCTCGGCTTTCGTGTTCAGTACAGCTCGTGGCCGGCCAGGAGAAGATAAGAAGTCGTCTGCGCACGCGCGGCCACCGCGATTCCTGAGAAGAGCGGTGGCCGTAACCAGGGGAGACGGTCGACAACAGTCAGGTAAGTATAGGTTTATTTTCTTCTAAGGGGTGGGAATTTATTAATTAAATATATTTAGAAAAATGATCACTGTTAAATCATTAACAGATTTAACAGTGATCATTAAGATGATAATACCCCTTTAACTGGTCCCCACTGCTTGTCATGGCTAATTTGCTTCCCTTCTGCAGCGCTTGGGTCCCCCGCTGTCCACATCTGGTTTGATGGGGGGAGGGTCACCACTGCAGCCAATTAATCACCCTGCTGTCGGGTGCTGGCTCCTTTGCAGTGGCTGTAGGGTAGCAAAGGAGACAAACCCCAGCAGCAGTAAGCAGGTAAGTATCCTTCCCTGCAAAGGTCTGAGGTGGGGTCTGCCCAAAAAATCCCCAGAAGATGAACAACATCTGAAAGGCCACTTTTAGATGAGCGAGCATCACACTCCAGACTCGCAGTGCAGCTCCCGTCCTGAACTTCCAGCACTGCCGGGGTCACATAGCATTATATTGATTTATGATGCTATATAACCCTTAGAGTTCTGGAATGTATTGTATAACATTGACAGCATTGTCATAAATCAATATAATGCTCTTCAACCACGGCAGTGCTGGAAGTTCAGGACGGGAGCTGAAACCAGCCTAACATCTGCAAAAACTATTATACAAAAAGCCACTACACTACTTATAAAAAGCAATAAAAATGCATCAGCGGGCATTTTTATGTGCACTTTAAAACACAAAGAAAATCAATGTCAGAACCCCTCCTTAGAATGAAGCATTCCAAAAGATTATTTATTAAAGCCAAAACACTCCGTCATAAAAGGGTTAAAATATTTTTCAGCCATTAGTATTTGTAGAGCCAAGATTTTCCCATACTATGGATTCTGTCCATTAGAAGTTTGTCATGGATGTAGCTGAAGATCTGGAGCAGATTTCACTCAGTGTATAGCACATTTACAGCTTTTCCACAACCTAGTCCGTGTGTCATGGATTTTAAAATCCATAGCATGCTCATATTTTCCAGTGGCATACTTACCCCGTCCCCATCGTGGCCTGCTATTGGCTGCTCCACTTGTCGCCGGATGTTTTGATCCGAGCATCGGAGAGATGCAGTGGTGGCCGTGCAGAGATAGGGAGCAATGCAGGTTCCAGGTAGCAGGTAAGTATAATCCATACAAGGGGCCCCGGCCTTGCGGAGGATATTTTAGATATCGGATAACTCCTTTAATAGTAAAAAAAAACAAGCTTTACTTACGGCTACTGCCATTCTGCTGCTCCTAGCTGGTCTACGCTTCCTGTCCCAGCTAAACATGCTGGAAACGCTAGGAAAGGCACACTCCGCCATTCACTGGCTGAAATGCGTTACCACTAAGGCCAGTGATTGGCAGAGCAGGTCTTTTTAGCATTTCTGGTGTGTTGAGTGGGGACAGGAAGTGTAGAGCAGCAACGGTGGGGATCCTTGGAGTCGAATATGGCTTCTATGCTATTTCTAAAGGGATTGTTTGGTACACAGTGGATAAAGCCGTGTATTTCTCCTCCAAGCAGGACTTTTTCTCCTGTCTAAAATAACGGATCTCTGATGGAACTGACAAAACCAGATTCAAAATGAGTGCAACAGATGCAGGAGACATTTAAACAGAACCTGTCAGCGGCAAAAGTCATCCCAAACCGCCAGCAGGGAGTTTCTAATGATTTTCTAACTGCATTCAGAGGAGGCAGAAGTATGAAAAACGTTATTTTATCCTCCGTCTGCGCTATTTTCCAGTCAGGCTTGAAGTCAAGGTAACCGCGCCCTCTTCCCTGCCCCTTCGCTGTGACTGACCGCACTTATGCCCGACAGCCGGCTGTCAGTCACAGCGAAGGAGCAGGGAATGTGGCGCGGTTACCTTGACTTCAAGCCTGACTGGAAAATAGCGCGGACGTAGGATAAAATAACGTTTTTCATACTTCTGCCTCAAATAATTCTGATTTTCTGACGGATCAGAAGAACGGAAAACTAAAAGCGCACATCAATAGAATAAAAAACGCACAAACAGCGGCTGGAGTAATGGTCGACTTGAGTTTCACAATCAGCTTCTTTCGGGGCACACTAATCCATTCTGGGAGTCACATTTTATACCGGCCAATCATCCACTAAAATATCCATAAAAAACCTTTACAATAAGTAAAAAAAAAATACAATACATCATTCATGCATATAAAGTTTAACCCCTTAGCGACATAGGACGTACTAGTATGTCACAGCGGGAAGTGACTTCCCGCAAATTGACGTACTAGTACGCCATGATGATCAGGTGGCCACCAGAGCTGTGCGCACCTGATCAATGCAGGGGCCCGGCTGTAACTGATGTAAACGGCAATGCTGGCGGATTAACCACTTATATGCCATGATCAACACTGACCACATCATATCAGAGGATCCAAAAGGGAGGAGCTCCCTCTGCCTCTCCATTGGCCCCCCACACCACGGTCATAGGGGGCCAATTGCTGCTATGGCAACCCCAGGCATTGCAAAGGCCTTGGGGTCTGCCAATGTACAAAGCCTGTGAGACCCACTCCCCAGGCGCTCTGTCAGTGTGAAACTGACAGTTTCAATGTAGTACAATACAGAATAAAGTAGACATATGGGAAATGTAAAGTAATAACTATTTTATGAGGTATCACTAGCAGGGAAATTGAAATTTTGATAGAGTCTCGCACGCATGGCCCCCACCATTAGAGTCTCGCACGCATGGCCCCCGCCATTAGAGTTTTGCATGCTTGGCTACGTCATTTTGGGCCCCGCTTTCAGAAGTATTGCATGCTTGATCCTACACACATGGCTCCGCCATCCTGAGTCTCTCACGCATCGCAAGATTACGGCTATCTAACGGTGACAAAAGGAGGAGATTCGGAGGACATAGGCGGTGCTGGGCTCCTTCACAGGCGGGCGTGGCTGGGCACCAGGAAGGTTCGTACAGCCCCTTGGTCACCTTACAAGACTAATTTACATATCTCTAAAATCCTTTTTTAAAGAAAATAAAAGCACACAGCCCTATAGGACAGGTATATTGCGGACATGCTAGCGGCGATCTAGCCGTGCATGTCCGTAGCTCTATAACCTAAAACTTGGTGACAAACTCCCTTTAAGGTGTGTCGCAAGTTGATTGCCCATCATCTTCTCTAGTGGGGTCATCTCAAGCAGTGCGTTACTTATCAATTATTGAGTCAATTGTCTACAGCTTTTCCTTTATATATATATGCGTCCATAGGTTCGTGGCTCCTTCTATCCACCCGATGTACAGCTTCGGACCAGCAGACGCAGCGATTCTTAGTAGACACATTTAGCATCAGGCTCAAAGTAAGCTATTGTGCATCACGGGAGTAGATTTAAGACTAGGGGGTTGGTACAGTTGCTAATACTCCGTTTTTAACATGTTCATCTACGTTCAGTCATTTCATCAGCAAGGTAGCAGTTGCCCCAAAAAAAAAAAAAAAAGAGAGAAAAAATTTATAAAAATAAAACCTTAAGTCCTGTCACGACTACAGGCATCAATTCGATACGTCTGTCACATCTACAGACACGTTAAGTCCTGTCACGACCACAGGATACGGTCCTACACTGCATGCCTCGTCCACTCTCATGTCTCAGTCTACACTCGTTCGGGGCTTGCAAGGCTACTTAGGTCACATTCTATTCCGCTATGTACACATCTTCCCATATTCAGTCACTTTGGTGAAGGGGTGCTCCGCATGCTGGGCGGCATCTCGTGTGCTGGTACGGTGGTTCTTGGCACATCGGTGGCCCGTGATACTGGTGAATGGCACAAACTGGTGTGGGCTATTTATCTTCTGCATTAATCATGTTGTGTTTTAGTAGGATGTCTCAAGAATCATTGATGGACTGTACATCATCATCCCGTGGGAGCGTGGTGTCACATTCCCCAAGAGACTCCACAACATCATTAGGTCATGGACTGTGCCCAAGTTGATGGCAGAGTTATCCAAAAGAGGCATTCCATTTCCAGCTTCTGCAAGGAAGGCGGAACTGTTCCGTCTTCTGTCTTCAGTTCCGGAGGTCCAAAATCCGCAGGTGGTGTCCATGGACACTATTCAGACCTCGCTTACGCAACTGCACGCGGCCATCAACTCCATGGCGTCATCAATGTTGAACTTTCAGGCCAGGCTAGAGTCGGTCAAGGCAGGCGTTACAGCTGCCCGTTTGGTGTGCCAAAGTCCGGCAGGTTCTTCTAGTCTCCAGGCTAGTGTTTCTAGTGTGTCAGATTCTGTACCCCCTATCGCACCGTTCCACTTCATTCCAGCCAACATTCGATAGGAAATGAACTTAGCGTCCTTACTCATAACAGCTCATAAAGGCGCCAGATAACAAGGCCATAGTCTGAGGGGAGGTCCCGGTGGTCCTCAAATCTAAGGACGTGGGGTTGAATAGAAACTCAGCATACCAGAGTTTCTTAGCCTTAAGTCTGTACACTGTTAGGGTCCCATCCACATGCACACTGGGTACAGTATGTTATCAATGGTCTTTCCGCAGGTTTCCATACAGGGCTATTGGCTCTTCTCTTTTTGCAGGTCTCTCAACAAGCAGACCGCGTACCATCACCAGTGCCCAGGCTCGACCAGCTAGTGATGGACTAACGGTTCATCTCGCCACCGCCAGGTCCCTTATGACTAAAGCCCTGTCGTGTAACACCCTGAGGATATATAAGAAGGCATGGACCTCGTTCTGTAATTTTAAGAGAACCCATTCTTCGGCAGGAGTGGGCAACATCTCTCATCTACTGGCCTTTGCCGCATTTTTTGGCCACTCTCACCAGAAGCTGTCATTTAGCACTATTAAGTTATACCCGGCTGGGATTCAACATCATTTGTATCTATGGCATCCTAATTAACCCTCCTTGTTTTCAGCCCATCCAATTAGAATGTTACTGAAGGGTATCCAGAAGGGGTCCGCTGTGGCCCGCCCTACACGACAGCCATTTACAGGGTCAATGTTTAGATTGCTTTCAGATAAACTACGCAAAACCCCTTCAGTAAGCACACTCGTTTATTGATCAAGACACCATGTACCTAGCCTTCTACGGCTTCCTCAGACCAGGCGAGTTCACCTGCGCCACAACATGCAAGAGCTATCTGAGGAAGGATCAGCTGTCATGGGATGGGTCATGCTAAATTCTTACTTTAACATCCACAAAGACAGCCCGAGCGGGTGAGCTCACAGAGGTTAGATACTTCCCCACTGGTAATAAGTGGTGCCCAGTTATGGCAGTGCAAGATTGGACGCGCTTTACCGAAGCAATCCCAGGGGATGCTCTTCTGCTAAGGCTGGGCTCTGCGCCTTTGAATTGTCAGAACTTTCTCAAATTCATCCGAATATTATTGAGGAATCGTGGGGTCTGTCCCAGTTCCATCACAGGGCATTCCTTTAGCACTGGTGCAGCTTCGCCGCCTCCAAGCACAACGTCTCAGTGCATGTTATTAAGAAGTTGGGCAGATGGCAGTCTGGTATTTTAATTTTGTTAATAACACTATTGCCCTGAGCTATGTTTGTTATTTTTGGCCCCTTTAGCCTACCCTCCGTACAGCAGTCTCAGCATACCCCTACTGCTTAGCATAATAGGTAGGTAGGTAGGTAGGTTGGCGTACTTATCTTGAGCCGACCTGAATACAAGTTATAGGCAAATGGCTATTTGCCGCATTTGTGTGAAGGGGGCGGGGCTATACTGCTTATAAGCCGCAGCCTCCTCCTCACCTTACCGGCGGCTCGTTTCTGCCCCACCCTCCCAAGTCCCCTTTTATTCTAACTACTCAATGGGGTGGGCCCCTTTAGCCTACCCTCCGTACAGCAGTCTCAGCATACCCCTACTGCTTAGCATAGTAGGTAGGTTGGCGTACTTATCTTGAGCCGACCCGAATACAAATATATATATAAAATAAGGATGTATGTGGCGCACAGGACCAACTCTGGCCAATAGTGGTGCTCACAGTAAAGAGGACTCACCCTGTCCACTTGAAATGTGTAGGTAAAATCTAGAAAAAAACTGGGCACTCTCAGGATGCTGGAACCATCTTGTAATTTAATAGATATATAATAAAATGATATAGTGATTATTAATATATAAATAAAAAAAATAAGTAAAAATGGACAACAAGTGCAATAAATATTCAACCTAAAATATGGTGGCTAATATGTTCAGAATAGATAGCAGCAATCAATCAAATAGCAGCATATAAACACCAATATTAGGGTAGCAGCATATAAACACCAATATTAGAATAGTTATCACTTGACCCCTAATGAGACTTCAAACAGAATCCAGTCCATACATCAATATGTCTGCTAGTATGGATGTAGCAATACTATAACTGTATCGAAATGGTGCGATCCCAATATAATGCAAAATTTGTAGGATGATCGCACTTCACTTATTGCTGACTTTAAATATTGTAATAATATCTTATTGCAGTTTTGCAGATCTTTTGTTCCACAACGGTAATAACCGCTTGAAGTGGTGTCCCGCTCTATTGGAGTAACAGCGGCGTCCCGCTGGACTCCTCTACTGTCAGTTTAAATGTTATAGATATATGCCGGCATAACTTGAAATGATCCTACCATATGTCTCGCTTCCACCCCAATGTCGCTCTGGACGAAGGTTTGCTATGGACTGATATCATACAGGTCATACAGGTAATGTCTGATCTCCCACGTTGGCAGTGTTGTTTGACACGTGTGGCCCTTCCTTATGGTATCGGGTCAAGCGTTGTAACTTTCCACTTTCCACTCACGCGGCGGACGGTCCTGCAATAGGGATTTAGGCACAGGTTATTTGTGTGGCTTCTTGAATGATTACAAGTATGGGGTCCTCTCTCACCAGACGCGTTTCGGGGTATCTATGACCCCTTCCTCAGTGGTTGTAGGTCCCCCATTAAATCTCCTCTTATATAAGAGTTGTGATTTGAAATAAGACCCGGTATGGATCTTTCTTTGAAACCCTTTAACCCTTAGGCTACCAGCGGCGTACATGTACGGCGCTGGTGCGATGTGTGAACATAATGCCCGCTCGCTTGTGCAGCGGGCGTCATGGCCGGCAGATCTCTGCTGTTTCATACAGCAGAGACATGCGGCTAAATACCGTGACCGGCAATAATGCCGATCGCGGATATTAAATGCTTTAGATGCCGTGATCAAGTGAGATCACGGCAAATAAATGCGCAAAAACCTTTAGGTAGTTGCGCTGAATACTGTTAGGCTGCGTTCACACGGGCGAGTATTCCGCGCGGGTGCAATGCGGTAGGTGAACGTATTGCACCCGCACTGAATCCTGACCCATTCATTTCTATGGGGCTGTTCAGATGAGCGGTGATTTTCACGCCTCACTTGTGCGTTGCGTCAAAATCGCAGCATGCTCTATATCCTGCGTTTTTCACGCAATGCAGGCCCCATAGAAGTGAATGGGGTTGCGTGAAAATCGCAAGCATCCGCAAGCAAGTGCGGATGCGGTGCGATTTTCACGCATGGTTGCTAGGTGACAGTCTATTCACTATATTATTTTCCCTTATAACATGGTTATAAGGGAAAATAATAGCATTCTGAATACAGAATACATAGTAGGTGATCAATTGAGGGTTAAAAAAATAAAATAAAAATAACTCACCTTCTTTAAAAGATGAACTATGGGCTAAAGGACCTTTCGTGACGTCAGATCACATGCTCCAATCACATGGTCCATCACCGTGGTGATGGACCATGTGATGAGCACAGTGACGTTACCAAAGGTCCTTTTCTCCCAGGTCCTCAAAAAAGAAGAAAGAAGACAAACCGGGTTGCGCGCACAAGTGGATAAGGTTTAATTTTTATTTTTTAACCCCTCCATCCCTAATTTACTTAGCATTCTGTATTAAGAATGCTATTATTTTCCCTTATAACCATGTTATAAGGGAAAATAATAAAAATTGGGTCCCCATCCCGATCGTCACCTAGCAACCAAGGGAAAATATTAAAATCTACAGAATACCTAACCCAAACCCGAACTTCAGTGAAGAAGTCCGGGTTTGGGTCCGGGTCCCACATTCAGTTTTTTCTCACGCGCGTGCAAAATGCATTGCACTCACGCGGAAAAAACTGAAGAACGCAATGCAATCGCATACAATACTCACCCCACTCGCAGGCAAAAATCGCACGATTTTTCCACGACGCACTCGCATCCTGTCCGGCCCTCACACGCGACACCCGTGTGAAAGAGGCCTAGCAGTATTCAAACTGAAATTCTTATTTTGCCCACCAGATGGCAGGCCAGGATAAGAAATGAGCAAAAGTGAGCAAAATATACGAAAAATAAATTCCTGATAAATCAAAATTTAAAAAAATTTTTATAAACTCATATATGAGGCACATAATAATCACAATATATAAAAGTTTAAATCAACCCCCTTTCCGTATAATAAAAAAAATACCTAAATAACATCATGGGTATCAGTGCGACCGAAAATGCCCATACTATTAAAATATTTTTTTAAAAATCCAATACTGTGGATGGCGTAACGGAAAAAAAGGGTCAAAATGGCCGATTTGCCATTTTTTTCATTGTTTCTCTTATCCAAAATTGTTTTATAAAATGTCATCAAAAGGTCACGCATACTCCAAAATGGTATCAATTAAAAGTACAGATTGTTCCGCAAAAAATGAGCCCCATAACAGCTCAGTAGACATAAGTATAAAAAAAGTTATGGGGGTCAGAATATGTTTCTCAAAGTTAAATTTATTTTTACACTATTTAGACAAAAAGAACCTATACATATGGGGTATCGTTGTAATCGTACTGACCCAGAGAATGAAGGGCATGGCCCATCTGACGCTGCCATACACTGCGCCCACCGGACGCTGCCATACTCAGCTCCCACCTGACACTACTATATAGATATTACATACACAGCTCTACCACATTCCCATTACACAGATAGTTTACTATATACACATTGCACACACATGTCCATTAGGCCTCTTGCACACAAAACGGACATCCGTGTGTATTCCGTATTTTGCGGAAAGCTGGCCCCTAATAGAACAGTCCTATCCCTGTCCGTAATGTCCGTAGGACATCTATTTTTTTGCGGAACGGAAATACGGAATGCACACGGAGTACCTGCAGTTTTTTTTGCGGACCCATTGAAATGAATGGTTACGTATATGGTCTGCAAAAAAAACGGAAACGGAATGAAAATACGTTCACGTGCAAGAGGCCTCAGGCCTCTTGCACACGACCGTATAGCTTTTTCAGTATTTTGCGGTCCACAAAAAATAGAGATGACGTCCGTGTGCATTCCGTTTTTTGCGGAACGGAACAGCAGGCCCCTGATAGAACAGTACTATCCTTGTCCGTTATGCGGACAATAATAGGACATGTTCTATCTTTGAACGGAAAAACAGAAACGGAAGGCATATGGAGTACCTTCCGTTTTTTTGCGGATCTATTGAAATGAATGGGTCTGTATACGGAACGCAAAAGACGGAACGTAAACAGAAAAAAAAAACATTTGTGTGCAAGAGGCCTTACACAGATAGAACCACTGTGTGCACATTACACACAGAAAACTGTACAATAGACCGGTTACACTGACATATCCCTGCTTTATACACACCTTCCATACATAAAGTACCTTTGCATGGGTTTCTCAGGAGAGGGGCGGGGCTTCATGTGTGCCAGACCTGGCTGCTTCTGATACAGCCGCGGAGGGGAGCGCTCTGGTGTGCGCGCAGGAGGAGTAACAGAAAATCCGTCAGATGACGGATTCTCTGTAAACTCACTGAGAGCAGCGTGCTGTGGACACAGCAGCCTGTAGAACAAAAACGAAAAAAGAAAGATAAATAGAACCAATTGGAGAAATAATTTTCTCCACAAAATAAATTAATACATTTTTACAAAGGTGTCCATATCCTTTAACTCTATACACTCATCAGCAGGGACTAGTGAGTTCTTATAGTTGACAACATGGAGAATGGTTGCCCCCCTCTTCTTGTCTTGGATATAGCTTCCCAAATAAAAAGCAGCTTTTAACCATAGAGCAACACTGTTGTGCTTGTGTACTGGAAATGATTCGCCATAGCTCCCAACCGTCCCGGATCCAGCGGGACAGTCCTGGATTTCGTCAACTGTCCTACGGTCCCAGGGTCAGGGATGGCCAGTTCGCAGTGTTCGCCAATGAACACATGCGGGCTGCCATCTTGATTCACAAGTCCGGCGATGCACAGGTAAGTCCTTACCTGTGCCTGTGTCGCGAGCTGGTCTGAAACAAATGCGGTCACCGGGAGCAGGCAGTTCCGAGAACAGCTCAATGAAGGCCCCCAGCGGCTGTTCTCGGAACTGCCTGCTCCCAGTGACCGCATTTGATTTCAGACCGGCTTGCGACACAGGTAAGGACTTACCTGTGCATTGCCGGACTTGTGAATCAAGATGGCAGCCCGCATGTGTTCGTTGGCGAACACTGCAAACTGGCCATCACTGCCCAGGATGGCTGAAGCATGTCCTATATACCCGTTTGACAATATTTTGTCATACGGGTGTTTTTACTCTGTTCTTGCCACTTGGGAGCAGAGACGGTCGGCCCGGTGCCGTGCCATCAGACCTGGCATATTCACGTACATTTACACCAGTTTTAGGTGTAAAAGATAGCGAAAAGCCATGGACTGCCGTAGATGCACCTAATTTATGACGAGGGGCATGCCTCATCATAAATAATGTGTAGGGGGGAATCAAACTCTGTCATAAAAACACTAGTCTTAGTAAATGACACCCATTTGGACACATTTACTATAGTGTTTGCGACTGTTTTTAAGCGTAAAAATGCCAATTTAGACTGTCTTATTTTTTTACTCTCATTTACTATAGAAAATGCGCCTGTTTTGGAGGCATTTGTGCCTTGTTAGCCTAATTTGATTTTCTAACTTTTGCACCTATTTTCTGACCTATTTATGTAGGTGAGCCTTATTTTGCCCCTGATTTAGTTTTAAAAACTCCATTTCTACTCCACCCCAGGGCTGGAGTACTTTTCTGCGTCTGTTTTGAGAGGTAAGCTGCGACACATTTTGGTTTAAAAGTATGGAGACGTGCGCCTAATCTCAGCTCACTTGCGCCACATTTCTATGCGTACTTTCGTTCATACGAATTAGAACCTGTTGTACTGATAATGAACCCCTAGATACCAGACTAATGCCAATATGCCTAGTCTAATTCAGGAAGTACTTGATAAATAGTCGGCAAAAGAAAGACAGGTGAAACAAATATGCCTGTCTCATCGAAAGCCTAAAAACAGACGAGCTTGACAAATGTGCCCCATTGACTTTCACCTAACATCTGGATCAAGCGTTCATTCAGCAAAGACCAAAGCAAAAACCACACATGTGCAAAACACCACAAAATGCTGAAAAATGCCATTAAAAACCTGTGTGTGAATCCACCCTGACAGATACATCAAGCTTCCTTCTGCGTGACACAACTATTATAAGACTTCTCCACCCATAATTAAACTTTACATGTTTCCACCCATATTTATGCCCTATACTCCATAATGGTAATGATTTTAGTAATTACACATGTGCATTAAGCGAGTCCTGTGATGCTTCCAAGATCTGTACATTACTCAGCTCCTAACAACAATGGGGGTCATCTTTGATTTCCCCGCCCATGCCGCCGACGGATGTGACTTGTCATAAATTAGGCGCTCCTGCGGGAGTCCATGCACCTGGTGTAAAAACTACTTCAGCCGCTGACTGAAGTCGTTTTTAGCCAACATTTGTGCCTGTTTCCAGCATAAATGTTAGTAAATTTGCTGAGGCCGATGTCCTGGCCCCCATCACTGGCCAGATTTACTGATGTGTCTACAACCAAAAATATTTTTAAACATCCTTGACAAAGAGGCAGGACTAGCAGAAAGGGGTTTGGGCTCCATTTGAAAGAGGCGTACCTAAGATGCATCACAATTCTGCTGGATTTTTGGTGATTCAGGAGTCACAGTAGCGGCAAATGTTCGACTTGTGCTGCGACACCATTCATTTCTATGGGAACACCGCTACACTGCGATGCCTTGCGATCATGGCCGCGACCAGTGTAGCTGTACCCTTAGTATAGAGTAGGAGAAAAGAGTCTATTCCTGCACTAGGGCTGCAGCTATCGACTGTTTTTGAAATTGAGTATTCTATCGATTAATGGACATGACACAAACGAATAATCGATGCCAAAAATTTGCATTGAGGATTTTTTGTGTCGGATTACTCGATTCAATCAAGTAATCGTTTCAGCCCTATCCTGCATCCCACATTTATGATTCAGCCGGAGCCCCTGTGATAAATCTGGTGCAGGCCTAGACAGCCGGTGTAAGGCAACCTGCACATGAGTGCGGGTCAACACACATAAGATACGCACAAATTTCGCTGCGGTTTTTCTGCATGAGAATCCGTGCAGAAAAAAATGCACATATTCTGCACTGTGTGCAGGTGGCCTAAAGCTACCTGTACACATTGTGTATTATGTGTGTTTTTCCTCACAGATTCTCATGCAGAAAAACTGCAGAGGTAGGGTATGAGGGCGGGAGGCTGTAGAGATAACGCAGGGTATGAGGGCGGGAGGCTGTAGAGATAACACAGGGTATGAGGTGGGTAGCTGTAGAGATAACGCAGGGTATGAGGAGGGTAGCTGTAGAGATAACGCAGGGTATGAGGTGGGAGGCTGTAGAGATAACGCAGGGTATGAGGGCGGGAGGCTGTAGAGATAACACAGGGTATGAGGTGGGAGGCTGTAGAGATAACACAGGGTATGAGGCGGGAGGCTGTAGAGATAACACAGGGTATGAGGTGGGAGGCTGTAGAGATAACGCAGGGTATGAGGGCGGGAGGCTGTAGAGATAACGCAGGGTATGAGGGCGGGAGGCTGTAGAGATAACACAGGGTATGAGGTGGGAGGCTGTAGAGATAACGCAGGGTATGAGGGCGGGAGGCTGTAGAGATAACGCAGGGTATGAGGTGGGTAGCTGTAGAGATAACACAGGGTATGAGGAGGGTAGCTGTAGAGATAACGCAGGGTATGAGGTGGGTAGCTGTAGAGATAACGCAGGGTATGAGCTGGGTAGCTGTAGAGATAACGCAGGGTATGAGGGCGGGAGGCTGTAGAGATAACACAGGGTATGAGGTGGGAGGCTGTAGAGATAACACAGGGTATGAGGCGGGAGGCTGTAGAGATAACACAGGGTATGAGGCGGGAGGCTGTAGAGATAACGCAGGGTATGAGGGCGGGAGGCTGTAGAAATAACGCAGGGTACGAGGCGGGAGGCTGTAGAGATAACTCAGGGTATGAGGTGGGTAGCTGTAGAAATAACGCAGGGTACGAGGCGGGAGGCTGTAGAGATAACTCAGGGTACGAGGCGGGAGGCTGTAGAGATAACACAGGGTATGGGGAGGGTAGCTGCAGAAATAACGCAGGGTACGAGGCGGGAGGCTGAAGAGATAACTCAGTGTACGAGGCGGGAGGCTGTAGAGATAACTCAGGGTACGAGGCGGGAGGCTGTAGAGATAACGGCAGGGTATGAGGGCGGGAGGCTGTAGAGATAACGCAGGGTACGAGGCGGGAGGCTGTAAAGATAACTCAGGGTACGAGGCGGGAGGCTGTAAAGATAACTCAGGGTACGAGGCGGGAGGCTGTAGAGATAACGCAGGGTACGAGGCGGGAGGCTGTAGAGATAACGCAGGGTACGAGGCGGGAGGCTGTAAAGATAACTCAGGGTACGAGGCGGGAGGCTGTAGAGATAACTCAGGGTACGAGGCAGGAGGCTGTAGAGATAACGCAGGGTACGAGGCGGGAGGCTGTAGAGATAACGCAGGGTATGAAGGCGGGAGGCTGTAGAGATAACGCAGGGTACGAGGCGGGAGGCTGTAGAGATAACGCAGGGTATGAGGAGGGTAGCTGTAAAGATAATGCAGGGTATGAGGTGGGTGGCTGTAGAGATAACGCAGGGTATGAGGTGGGTAGCTGTAGAGATAACGCAGGGTACGAGGCGGGAGGCTGTAGAGATAACGCAGGGTATGAGGAGGGTAGCTGTAAAGATAACGCAGGGTATGAGGAGGGTAGCTGTAGAGATAACGCAGGGTATGAGGTGGGTGGCTGTAGAGATAACGCAGGGTATGAGGAGGGTAGCTGTAGAGATAACGCAGGGTATGAGGAGGGTAGCTGTAAAGATAACGCAGGGTATGAGGAGGGAGGCTGTAGAGATAACGCAGGGTATGAGGAGGGTGGCTGTAGAGATAACGCAGGGTATGAGGAGGGTAGCTGTAGAGATAACGCAGGGTATGAGGTGGGTAGCTGTAGAGATAACGCAGGGTATGAGGTGGGTAGCTGTAGAGATAACGCAGGGTATGAGGAGGGTAGCTGTAGAGATAACGCAGGGTATGAGGTGGGTAGCTGTAGAGATAACGCAGGGTATGAGGAGGGTAGCTGTAGAGATAACGCAGGGTATGAGGGCGGGAGGCTGTAGAGATAACGCAGGGTATATATGAGGTGGGTAGCTGTAGAGATAACGCAGGGTATGAGGAGGGTAGCTGTAGAGATAACGCAGGGTATGAGTGGGTAGCTGTAGAGATAACGCAGGGTATGAGGTGGGTAGCTGTAGAGATAACGCAGGGTATGAGGTGGGTAGCTGTAGAGATATCGCAGGGTATGAGGAGGGTAGCTGTAGAGATAACGCAGGGTATGAGGTGGGTAGCTGTAGAGATAACGCAGGGTATGAGGTGGGTAGCTGTAGAGATAACGCAGGGTATGAGGTGGGTAGCTGTAGAGATAACGCAGGGTATGAGGAGGGTAGCTGTAGAGATAACGCAGGGTATGAGGTGGGTAGCTGTAGAGATAACGCAGGGTATGAGGAGGGTAGCTGTAGAGATAACGCAGGGTATGAGGTGGGTAGCTGTAGAGATAACGCAGGGTATGAGGAGGGTAGCTGTAGAGATAACGCAGGGTATGAGGAGGGTAGCTGTAGAGATAACGCAGGGTATGAGGTGGGTAGCTGTAGAGATAACGCAGGGTATGAGGTGGGTAGCTGTAGAGATAACGCAGGGTATGAGGTGGGTAGCTGTAGAGATAACGCAGGGTATGAGGTGGGTAGCTGTAGAGATAACGCAGGGTATGAGGTGGGTAGCTGTAGAGATAACGCAGGGTATGAGGAGGGTAGCTGTAGAGATAACGCAGGGTATGAGGTGGGAGGCTGTAGAGATAACGCAGGGTATGAGGTGGGTAGCTGTAGAGATAACGCAGGGTATGAGGAGGGTAGCTGTAGAGATAACGCAGGGTATGAGGCGGGAGGCTGTAGAGATAACGCAGGGTATGAGGTGGGTAGCTGTAGAGATAACGCAGGGTATGAGGAGGGAGGCTGTAGAGATAACGCAGGGTATGAGGTGGGTAGCTGTAGAGATAACGCAGGGTATGAGGAGGGTAGCTGTAGAGATAACGCAGGGTATGAGGTGGGTAGCTGTAGAGATAACGCAGGGTATGAGGAGGGTAGCTGTAGAGATAACGCAGGGTATGAGGAGGGAGGCTGTAGAGATAACGCAGGGTATGAGGAGGGTAGCTGTAGAGATAACGCAGGGTATGAGGAGGGAGGCTGTAGAGATAACGCAGGGTATGAGGAGGGTAGCTGTAGAGATAACGCAGGGTATGAGGTGGGAGGCGCATTATACAGGGCGCTCTCCTCACAGTCTCCGCCAGTGTACAGGCAGGACTGCGCATGCGCGGGACACTGCTGCTTCTTCTCGCAGGGGCTCTGCTGATTGTCCTGGGCCTGAGCTCTCCGGGGCCTCGGCCTCACACACGGCAGGAGCTGGGGGTGGGGGGAGCAGGGAAGCGGCCGACCACTTGTCTCCTTCACTACCAGCATGGAGCACCGAGCTCCCACCGGCGGCCTCCCCGCTTTCATTCAGGCCTAAAGCGGGAATGAGCCATTGAGGGAGCGAGGGATCCGCACATCCACCCCCGGGAGATCTGGGGGAGCAGCGCTGACATCATGGCCCAGGAGAAGATGGAGCTGGACGTGGTGGAGATCCCTGGGGATGGAAGCCTGAGGAGATCCAACAGCGCCCCCCATATTAACGGGCTCAGGTGAGGGCAGCAGGGGTGCGGGGTGGACGTGGTCGGGGGGCTGCAGGACACCGGCAGGGGGCGCAGTGCAGGGTGTAAGAGTTGAGGGCACCGGAGGTGGGGGAGGGAAGGGAAGGTTACAAGTGTCCTGCTTACAGGTGTGTAGATGATTTGTGCAGATTGTGATTTAGAGCATATATATATCCCTTTAATGGCAAATAGTATTTCGTAACTTATGAGTCTTCTGCTTCCTGTGTGTGTCTTCTAGCTCCTATGTGAGTCCTGTTGTTGGTTTCCATGGGGCTGTGCAGGAATCCAGATGTTGGAAAGTAGCGGTATGATGTGTATCTGGCCCGGTCCAGCTGCAGGCGCCATACTGTATACACTGAGACGCTTGTCTCCTGCAGCCCCGCTCCGGGTTCTCCTGGCTGCAGCGGTGACGTCATGTCGGCAGCACATGGCCACTTCAGTGCACTGCTGAGACCAGTGATTGGTTGCAGTGGTCGCATGTCGTCATTTTGACGGGAAAATCGCCATGGGGGTGCGTGACCTGTAAGTTTACACTGATATACATGGACTTTAAATTGTGCCTTTTATGTTTTGCTTTTCGCAGTGATCACTCGCAAGTGTTTCAACCCTACCTGGCCCGTGCACGCCGAAACAGCACTACCGTAGTAAACCGCCAGACCATGGTAAGGGAGGAGCGTTTTCTGTAACTTTCGGGGTCTGTTGAGTTTCAGTTTGAGTAGCAGCTTTTTTCCTGCATTTCATAGTTTATTTTTGCTTGTAGCTCATTATCCCTCAAGAAGCGTTTATCATCTATACATAGGATATGAGATTTTCCGCCTTACAATGGAGCGGTGGTCGTACGTGTGCAGTGAATCTGCTCCATCTAATCTCCATGGCACTGATAGTGATAGCCGAGTACAGTGCATTACACCCATAGGCTGCAGCACCCATTCATACTCCTTTTGGAATGGGGGCCTGAGACCCCTATCCCTCTTCTAGTGATCGGTGGGCACCCAAGCAATTACACATACATTACGTATCCCGTGGATAGGTGATAAATACTTTTCTTGAGAGAACCCCTTCAATTTGATGTTATTACCGGAAAATTTCCATTTTCTCTGACTATTCGTATAATTACCTGCAGAGTAAGGCCTCATGCACACGGCCGTTGTGCTGCCGTTTTGTGCATTGGGGACTAAAATTGCGGTCTCCAATTCACAGCCAACATCCGTGCAGCGGGGCGGACCCATTGAACTTGAATGAGTCCGTGGTCTGTCCGCACTGCAAAAAAAAATGACATGTCATATTTATTTACGGTGCGGAACAACGGAAAGAAACGCCACGGAAGCACTCCGTAGTGCTTCCGGTGTTCCGTTCCGCATCTCCGGAATTGCGGACCCATTCAAGTTAATGGGTCCGCATCTGTAGTGCACAAGGCCGGCGGCCGCGGATTGCCGGCCCACTGTTTGCGGGCCGCAATACAGCCACGGCCGCCCAACGGCCGTGTGCATGAGGCCTAAAGGTGGCCATACATAAGATTAAAGTGGACCTGTCACCGCTCCTGACATCCTGTTTTAATAGCTTCATGCATTCCCCATGTAATAACAAATCTGGAGCATCTATTCTTATGGCTCTATGTTGTCATTCCTTTAGAGCCATAAGAACAGATGCTCCAGAATTGTTATTACATGGGGAATGCATGAAGCTATTAAAACAGGATGTCAGGAGCGGTGACAGGTCCTCTTTAAAGTCGGCCGGATTTCAGCCATTCTGGCTGACTGTTTTTAAAAAAAACTAGTGGGAACAAGAGTTTAGGATTACCCACAGCAGACTCTCATCTGCCGAAAATGCGATCCACCATGCTGGAAAACTTCGGCTGGTGCTCAAGCACCATGGAGTCTTAGTTTTTAATTAAAAAAAAAGACTCCCTGGTCGCGCAGCTTAGTTGGTGGGATCATTCGTACGAACGATCCCATGGACGACTGAGTGGGCGCAGTGTGGCCGATCATTGTCTCGTATGGATGGCTAGCTTAAAGCTTACATTACCCTGGCAGATCACACAGGCGATTGTTGAGAGGGAAGCGTTCCTTCTCTGCAATCACCTGCCCTCTAGCAGAGGAGACCCCAGCTGTTACATGCAGCAATCTCTTCAGTGTGGGGAGAAGTGATCGCTAATGCCATCGATTGTCCCCATACTGAATCATTATTTTCTGGCAGCAGATCGAGATTACACAGCATGATCTGCCACTGGCAAACTGTGATTTTTAAAGGGGTTGTCTCATCATGGACAATGGGGGCAAATCGCCAGGATATGCCCCCATTGTCTTATAGGTGCGGGTCCCACCGCATCTATATCGAGAACGGAGCCCCGCAAGTGAAGGAAGGCCCACTGCACGTGCGGAGCCGCCCTACATTCGTTTTCTATGGGGCCGGCGAAAATAGCCGATCCCTGGCTGTGCTATTTCTGGTGCGCTCCCATTCACTTCTATGGGGAGTCGGCTTGGTGGTGGCCGGACCGGAGTACTCCAGCCACCACCTTGCGGGGCTCCGTTCTCGATATAGGTGCGGGTCCCAGCGGTGGGACCCGCACCTGTAAGACAATGAGGGCATATCCTAGCGATATGCCCCACATTGGCCATGAAGAGACAACCCCTTTAAACCTGTTCCAAGATACTTAGATTACCAGATGAACTTGTGTTTGCTCGTTCATGTGGTAATCGGCGGCAGTATTACCCTGCCAGATCATCACCAAAAAGCGTTCATCTGAATGCTTGTTAGCGATGATCTGCGAGATTATCTGTCAGTGTAATATAAGCTGAAAGGTCCCCTTAGACGGGACAGTACAACAGGCGATTGTCAGGAAGGAAGCACCAGTGTCGTCGTGTAGACCTAGCCTTACATGCAGCGATCTCCACAGTATGGGGAGGAGTGATCGCTAAACCCCATACAGACTCACTGTTCTCTGCCAGCAGAGCGCCATTAGAAAGAATGATCTGCTGCCGGCAAACCATGACTTATGTGCCTGCACAGACGAGCATCTTACCTGACAAACGAGCGTTTCATTGGGTAATAGGCGGCACCTTTATACACTCAGAGAATCGCTAACAAGCATTCCTATGAACGCTCGTTGGTGATTATCAGGCGGCTTTCGGCCTGTGTAAGGGGCCCTTTATAGTGAAGGTCAGGTTCTAAGCTCTTGCTCGGCAGATCCGGACAGGCATCTCTTTACAGTCTATCAAAGACTTATCTACAGGGCGCCCCACAAGCCCACACACCCGTCTGAACAGATAAAACCGCAGATGAAGGTCCTGTGCGACCGAAACGTCCGGTTTACGAAAACTGTTCATATTATGAAATATATTGGGCAAATGTATGATACTACTACATGATGCGAATGAATAAATTCCCCCTTTGAAATTGCAAATACTAAAAATTGTGTGCCTCAATTTTACTTCACCCTTTTAGATATCATCTGTAGCTGGCATTTTTAACTGCAAAAAATCCCATTAAAAATGTAAAAGTACACAAACCCCTGCCTTAAGGTTTTTTATTTTTGGCACCATGTTGTGTGCCTTTAATAAGTATTACTGATTTTCTCCACAGGTGCCGTCTTCCTCTCCTGTCCGTATTCCCAGCAGCAGACTTCATCAGTTAAAAAGGGTAAATTCATCCATACGATTCCATTGTGTTTTACCTCATGCAAAAATATTCTTTTTGCATCTACATGTACCCTACGTGCCAACAGTCAGAGGACATGTGCCCAGTGCCGCATTTACAAACATATTACGTACTCTGATAATGGGGAGGGTTAGAACATCATACCAGGGAAAAGTGTGAAGTTATATCCTAGCCACACGACAGGGGATAACTATTAGATCGCTGGGGTTCCTAACACTGGAACCCCCAGCGATCATGAGAACTGGGACCCTATACCCCGTGGAGCCCCCTAAAATGGACAGAATGGCCAGTCAGGCATGAGCCCAACCTCGACATTCATCTCTGTGGCAGTGTTGTACTCGGCTGTCTATAGAAAGCGATGGAGAGGCTGCAAGCATGCTCTGTTCATTTTGGCTCCACAGGGTGCGGCGGGGTTTCCTTTTATTGTTATTGGTGTGGGTCCTCACCGAATTAATAGTTATCCCCTATTCTTCGGGTAGGGGATAAGTTCACACAACCAGAATACCCCTTTAAAGGAGTTATGTCGCAAAACATATTCTAAATTTTTTTATCCGAATACTTTGTAATTGCATGGAATTAAAAATTTAGTATAGCGCCACCTGCTGTTAGTTCATTTCCTTATAGTTTGTCCATCTCACTGAGCTGGTCGAACGTGCTCAGTTTAAATCTTCAACTGCCACCAGGCATATGTTCTGTTAGGGTCCATTCACACGTCCGTAAGTGTTTTGCGGATCCGCAAAACACAGACAACCGAAATGTGCGTTCTGCATTTTGTAGACCGCACATCGCCGGCACTTAATAGAAAATGCCTGTTCCTGTCCTCAGTTGCGGACAAGAATAGGACAAGTTCTATATTTTTTTTTTCGGGAACGGAATTGCGGACCCAGAAGTGCGGATCCGCAATTCCGTATCCAGGCTGCACATCGTGCGGCCCCACAGAAATGAATGGGTCCACAATTCCGTTCCGCAAAATGCGGAACAGAATTGCGGACGTGTGAATGGAGCCTTACGCTGGGTTCACACCAGAGCGTACTGAACATACGCTCTGTATGCGCGATTGTACGGGCGTTTACAATCGTGCCGCGGAGACAAGAGAACGCCCATTGTCGCGCGTTCCCGGAAGTCTATGTACGGGAACGCGCAACACTACGCCCCAAAGAAGCTCCTGAACTTCTTGGGGCGTCGGGCGTTTTACAGCGTGATCGTACGCACTGTAAAACGCCCAGGTGAGAACCATGCCGATAGGGAAGCATTGGTTTCTCCTTGTTGAGCGTTTTACAGCGCGTAGGAACGCGCTGTAAAACGCTCAGGTCTGGACCCGGCTGTTAGAAGCTGCAGCAGAAAGGACACGTCCCCATGAGCAGCGAGGCTGAAGAGAATCTAGCAGAGAAATTGGAGCAGTGAATGGGGAGATCTCTGGACCCATATGTGATACAAGGCTGGTTCTAGCTTTGTTAGAAAGAGGTTGCTATGTACTACATGATGTCTGTTTTTCATTTTTTGACATCAGTCATGCCATAACCCCTTTAAGGGAATTTGTCAATTGAGGCAAAGAAAACCATATAGCCTAGATTTCTGACTGGATTTTCTAATCTGCATGGCATTGCAAAGCGCCGATCACCTACAGCACTACTTAACTGTAGTCTGCAAGATCTTCATTAGTGGAGTGAAGTGCAGCTTTGCTTGGGGTGGTAGGCACCATTACTTTAGTGTTTGCATGGATGAGTGGTGAGTCAGCTATTTATTGTGCTAGAAATATGTCTGCAGAGTCATTTCATGCTGAACCTGAGATCTAAAGATGGCTCATTTGCATCATTTCTTTATTTTATAAAGGAGGAAGGAGTCGACTTAATGAATCGTGAAACAGCTCGTGAGCGGTAAGTAGGAGTAAAAGGGTCATGAAGTAAACTTAAAGGGATGGTCCAGTTTAAAAAAAAAAAAAAAAACACAGGTGATGCTTGGAAATGCCATAAAGTAATAAGAGCAGCATTACTCACCGATTAGATCCAGCAGCGCTGTAGCCGGGTTCTTCCCACTCTGCGGGTGACTAATAGGTGAGCAATGCTGCTTCTACTGCTTACTGCAGAAGACAGCTTTGAAAAATATTTTTTTTATATAGCATTGGTCAATATTAAAATTTGCAAAATCAGAAATACTTTGCAGTGTTCACAATACGTTTTCAGTTTTTGTTTTGTTTTTTTATAATTTTTAGTGAAGTGCAGACAGCAATGCAAATGAGCTTATCCTGGGAGGAAAGCTTTAACCTGGTAGGCATTTTTTCTTTTTATATTTACTGCTATTGTTCTTTTGAAACGCATTGGTTAGGCTTATTTACAGCTCGAGAAGCTGGCGCCCTCATTATTTGTATAAAATGGCATCACAATGTATCTCCCTTTTCATAAACTAATTTTACTCTTCGGCCTGTTTTACCGGCACCAACAGTTTGGATAGACAATCACTTGGTAAAAGTTGGAAAATCACTTTGAGGCTGTGTTCGATCTTCTTACAACCTCCTGAGTAGTAATGTGACGCCCATAGACCCTAGAATAAACCCATGATTTGGAGCTACTCCGTCTTGCCCCCCTACAGCCATTTACACTTGTATTTTGCAGTTGTATTTTAGTGCTGTAGTTTCAGCAGTTTTCAACCATTCGCATTACCTTACAGAGTGACAACGATTATGACAAATTGGACAAACCTTCATCTCCAAAGCGTGTTGACTTTGCCCCCGTGTCACCAGCACCGTCGCCTACAAGGGGAATAGGAAAGGTAATATCTATGGCAGCCTATAGATTGGGTGTCAGGCACAAACATTGAGATTGCTTTGCGTCTTTACAATGTTGGATAATGGGACATGATATGATGGGGGTTTGTTGGATAAGTGGGTTGGACTTGGTCGCTTGTGCATTGTGGGATATTACGGTGTTCTTTATTTCCATAGAACATCTGGACTCTAACCATGCAATATAATCCCAAGGAGTGATCAGGGCTTCCAGCCTTTAAGCACAGGCTGAGTAGTAGTATATCCCTCCTACATACGTGCATCTTCCTTCTTCTTTTTTTTTTTTTATATTGAATCTGACAAAGAACTGTTTGTCCTGTGGTATTGTCAAATGATTAGCTCTTTTATATGTACCAGAGTCACACTGAGCTGTTATCTGTTTTGTCACCCACAGCAATGTTTCTCTCCATCTCTACAAATGTGTCTGGGCAGTAATGGTTTGCCCCCAAGCCCTATCCCCAGCCCTACCAGGCGCTTCACTAGGTAAGTATTACACCTTTTTGTCACAGCGCCCTGCAGTGCTGACATGGATATAGTCTATTGAATATTTTATGTAGCCTACATACATGCTAATTGTCCCTGCTTGTGTTTTTGTTTGTACTTTTAGTGCATGTGGGTCTTTTAGGCATTTGGCCTTGACTACTTTCAGACACAGAGGCTTTAGTAATCGATGATCGCACCTCCAAGTATTCTATATTCTAGCTGTTAAAGGGGTTATCCTTCTTTTTATAATCTCAGCATGTCCACAGTGCCCAGACTTGGAAGAAGTGACTCATGATGATGTAAATTCCCTTACTGGGCAAGTGCTGCGCTCCTTGGTCTAATGCCGTTGCGCAGTCAGGCAGCCTTGGCGCAGTGAGCTGTCTGCGTCTGAGGACGCCTGACTTGCACGGATGCAACCCGAGAACAATTTTCGGGTTGAAACCGGGCTAGGATCACGTGCCCAATGTACAACACAAGATCCTGGATGTGCCCTCAACGGAATTAGACCTGGGAGGCGCATGAATATACATCATCGTAAGTGTGGGCATGCTTAGGTTAAAAAAGAAAATATAACACCCTTTAGGGTCAATTCACACGTCCGTGTGTGTTTTGCGGATCCGCAAAACACGGACACCGGCAATGTGCGTTGCGCATTTTGCAGACCGCACATCGCCGGCACTAATAGAATATACCTATTCTTGTCTGCAATTGCGGACAAGAATAGGACATGTTCTATTTTTTTCGGGATCGGAAGTGCGGAACAGAATTGCAGACGTGTGAATGGAGCCTTAAAGTCACATTAAAGGGAACCCATTAGGCCTCTTTCACACGAGCGTTATGGAGTCTCTCAGGGTCTGTTCTGGAAAAAACTGATGGTTTCGCATGCAAGTCCAGTCAAAAAAGCCTTGAGTGCCATAAAACTCTTGTAATATCCAATATAAAACCTCAATCAAACCTTCTGGTTGTTGATGTGAAGGAGTTGTGTGCACAGAGCCTTTTCGGCTTCCACATAACAAAATGTATATATTAGATACTGTATATGGTATCAAGCTCTCCCCTGGAAGCACTAAATTCTGGGTTTATAGAAGAAATGTTTGTCCATAGAAGGGAATCTCGCTCAGAATTAACTGGCCACCATACAGGTCCGTTTTGTGTAAGGTATGCAGTTGGAGCCGCTTGCAAGTAAAACTCAGTAGTTTCCGATTGTGCCTGAGACAGTATAACATATGACAGAGGCATTTTCCAATGTTAAATGAATTGTTTGCATGCAGTTTTCATATGCATATGGTAAAGCCCTGGATCCCCACCCCGCTCATAGCTAAAGCCATTCACAGTAACAGAGCTCTCTTGCATATCTATTGATAGGGTTTGTTTGCCTTGCTGCAGGGCGTAGAAGTCTCGTCTTTCGTTCTATCCGTGGTTTTGATTTTCCTCATGAAAATCCAGGATAGAAGTTCTCCAGTATTATATTAAATATTAACGTAACTTCTTAATTGATAATTGACACTTTTGACCCCTGTCTTCAGCAGGAGGAGTCAGAGTCCCATCAACTGTATACGGCCAAGTGCACTAGGTCCCATAAAGAGGAAAGGTAATAAGTTCTAAATATTTAAAAAGCCTTATTCTCTCCTTTTTTAATGTTATCTGGGTGATCTTTTATATCTACGATGTTGATGTGTGCATGACAGATGTTACTCCTGTGCTCCATGCTGTGGTGCATCAGTGTATCGAAGTCATGCTAGAGAAGTGCATAGGGAGTTGTCAGGGCTGCCAGTTGTCAAGTACAGACTGAGTGGTAGTATAATACTCCTACACTACTGTCATTTTCTGTCTGCATTATTGTATAGGATAATGTATATACTGTGGTGACATATTATGCAGTGACCTTATACCAAACATTTTATCAAGTGTTTTTTTTTTTTTTTTTTTTTTTTTTTTTTAATAGTGGAAATGGACATGGAGACCCAACCAAAGAGACTGTTTCAAGGAACAACTACCATGCTATCTCCAGACATGACGCACCTGTCGGATTACAGCTGGTAAGGTTAACTCTGCTGCAGAACGGACTGGTTTGTTGCTTTTCGATAAGCAAAGATTATAAAGGGTGTGAAGTAGAACTGGCTTAGTTGCCCGTAGCAACCAATCAGATTCCACCTTTCCTTTTCCAAAGGAGCTGTGAAAAATGAAAGGTGGAATCTGATTGGTTGCTATGGGCAACTAAGCCAGTTCTACTTTACAACAGTTTGATAAATCTCCCCCATGGTCATGTTAGAAAGCATTCTCTCTCCTACTTTGGAAGATATAGCCTTTACAAATGGGGTCGGAGCCTGATTTCTAAAGGCTCTATCTTCAGATGAAGAGGAGGTAATGCCCTGATTCTCATCTTGTTCAGATTGCCCAATGGAGCAGCCGGTCGGGCATGCGCTCCAGAATTCTGGAGATAGCCAAGTACATCTCTCAGCTATCCCATAGAAATGAATGCGACAGCTGAACCTGGCCGGCCACTCTGTTCATTTCAGTCCGGGGAGAGGGGAGGCTGGGGAGATAGGCCATCAATATGAAAATCACAGAAAACCCCTTAACGTGTTACTGAACTCAAAGCAACATATTAGAGGTTTTGATTAAAGGGCTCTGAGCGCTGAGGAGTCTGATTGCTAGAAAGAGGAGAGAGAAGCACTTGCATAGTGTAGTCTCTTTCCCTTCGCTACGGGACACGGAAACGAGACAGGCCCATAGACTTTGTCTGCCATTTGCAGCGAAGAGAGAGCACATACTATGTTAGCACATCTCTCTCCTCGTTCTAGTGTCTCTGCACTCCCACCAATCAAAACCTTTGGTATGACACTTCAGAGCTGTGTTACTTCATCCTCTACTGGTTTAAAGAAGACCTAACCACGTGAACACCCTGTAGTGTACATTAAAAAGGCAGATATATGATTGTCTGAAGTTGCAGGCCCAAAGCATGAGACTGCACTATTGAAACCTTCTGGTCTCCTTCAGGTGCAGCGCTGTCATTGAGATGTTGTATTTCCATCCATAACTGCACTGCTCCTGACAGAAAAAGTACAGCAGTTTAAATCAGGTCCAAATCCTAAGTCTGAACTGCAGAGAACAAGTTCTTCTATGAATGCTTCGAATACAAACGATGGCAATGTTCTATTGGACTGAGAAGGGCTTACCTTACAAGATGCTGTAATTGATGTAATAGCTCATTATAACTGATGGTGTATTATCAAGGAACAAGTTACAGTCAAATGCTGCTGGCAAGGGGAGAGGTTTATAAAAAAAAAAAACGTGTTCTAGTTTTCTGGTGGAAAAAGTTAAAAATTTTGGTGTATGCCAGTTTTGCATAAAAATGTGCAACTATTTTTTATTTATTATTATTATTAATAATTTTTTTTTTTTTTTTTCCAACGCCAGTCTTTTGTGGTCTGGGAGGGTCAGTAAATCACACCTGAAATCTAGGCCTGCTCATAGCTGGCATAGATTAGATTTTTCTGGCACACAGACTGCCAGAGATGCACCAAATTTGGGTTCTGTGGTTCTATCTAAGTTCTGTGCACCTTAGGCCTCTTTCACACAACCGTATGGCTTTTTCAGTGTTTTGCAGTCCGTTTTTCACTGATCCATTGTTCCGTTTTTTTGTTTCCGTTGTGTTTCTGGTCCATTTTTCCGTATGGCCTATACAGAATACAGTAATTACCTAGAAAAAATTGGGCTGGGTATAACATTTTCAATAGATGGTTCCACAAAAACGGAACGGACACGGAAGACATACGGATGCATTTCGGGACCCATTGACTTAAATGGAGCCACGGAATGTGATTTGCGGGCAACAATAGGACATGTTCTATCTTTCAACGGAATGCATACAGAGTACATTCTGCTTTTTTTGCGGAACCATTGAAATGAATGGTTCTGTATACTGAACGCAAAAATGGCCCATAAACAGAAAATAAAAAAACGGTTGTGTGAAAGAGGCCTTACTCTAAGTGACATTTTATAAAACACTGTCGATCTGCCCCAATATTTTAGTCTGTAATGTTTCTTTCTGCTTGCAGTCTTTCCTCGGACCTTGACAGCAGCAGCAGCATCGGCTCCTCGTCTGACTCTGCAGCTAAGGAAAGCTGTGTGACCGACTCCCCCGCCGCCTGTTCCAACTCCTGCTCGTCATTCATATCACTGGATGATCTGTCACCCAAGTGAGTGACACAAGGCCAGGCCACCGTGTCCCCGATCCCCATTATTTTAAGACTGTGCAGCACATCATTTACAACCCTGGTCTTCTCCACTGTGGATTACGTTTTTATTTTTATTATTAGGTATATAATTTACCTCCTGCCTGATGGACTGTTACAGGACTTGAAAAGTGGAGCAGGAGATTGTGTATTTTGTGTACAGAATAGTATGTACAGTATCCGTGTACATATTGCCTGTGTGTCCCAGGTATTTATGCGTGTAGTTTTCGCTTTTATTTATTCTTTTTAAACTGTGTATTGTCTGCAGTCATGGATTGAGATTGTAGTATTGTGGTCTCGGCTGGTCCACCAAATTCTCTATCGTCCAGGAAGGGAAGAGTAATAATGCAGCTTCATTTCTTGTAATGTACAGGGTGGGCCAGGACTGACCGGCCAGTATAATTCAGCCAAATAAGAAACGTCACCTTTTACTGTTAACCCGTGTTCACACCCCAGTGTCAAATGCTTTTCAATGCACTATGGCTTGCATTACCACTGGGTTTCACAGCCATTTATGAATCCAGTTCTGCTTTACCCTGGTTATATTTCTTCTTTGGTTCTCCTTCTCCTCCTGCTCCGTTCTTGTCACAGTATTTTGGGCAGTTTATTAAGATGCCTATATCTATTAGATGAGCAATGTCGGAACCCAAATGATTTCAGCAGGGCCAGCCGGCCATCTAATGTGTATTGTGTAGTGTCTTTGGAAAGAAGGATCCGGCTAGTTGTAATTAAACATGCCCGATCACTTGTTTTTCTAAGGCTACTTTCGCACTGGCGTTTTGTCTTTCTGTTTGTGAGATCCGTTCAGGGCTCTGACAAGCGGTCCAAAACGGATCAGTTTTGCCCTAATGCATTCTGAATGGAAAAGGATCGTCTCAGAATGCATCAGTTTGCCTCCGAACCGTCTCCATTCCGCTTTGGAGGCTGACACCAGAACACTGCTTGCAGCGTTTTGCTGTCCGCCTGACGAAGCGGAGCCAAACAGATCCGTCCTGACACACAATGTAAGTTAATGGGGACGGATCCATTTTTTATGACACAATCTGGCACAATAGAAAATGGATCCATCCTCCATTGACTTTCAATGGTGTTCAAGACGGATCCGTCTTGGCTATGTTAAAGATAATACAAACTGACCCGTTCTGAACAGATGCAGACGGTTGTATTATCTGAATGGATCCGTCCATGACCGATCCGCACAAAACGCGAGTGTGAAAGTAGCCTTAGCCCATAAGGTGTTTGTTAGTCTGTCCCCATTGAGAACACATGCCAAATGTAAATGTGTTGGGGGAGGGGTGGGAGCCACTCTTGGCTGAACAAATGTCATCACAACAGCACCTTTCAGCTTCCTATACATAAGCCAGTTGCCTGCAATAAGCCTATTCTGAATTTCCAAATTATTTTTGCCCTTTTTATTTTAATCGGTTATAATATTGTAATCCCCTGAAATAATAAATGAGGCCAGCTTCAATCACAGAACTGATACATACCCCCTTTTTAATGTACCCATTACCCAAATAAACTAACGGCGGCCATTTATATTATTTACAGGGTAAGCTGATTCAGGGTAAACTCAAGACAAGGCCTCATGCACACGAATGTATCCGCTTTGTGGTCCGCAAATCGCGGATCTGCAAAATACAGGTACTGTTCGTGTTGCATCTATATATTTATAAAATTTTTTGCAGACCTGTTGACTTCAATGGGTCCATTTTTCAGACATAGTCTATCTTTTTGTGGAACAGACATACAGATGCAGAAAGCCTATGGATGATCTGTGTCTTTTCCGCAAAAAGAATTCTTCCTACGCTTGACCTTAAAATGTAGACCATGGACTCGTTTAAACTCAATGGGCCCGCAAATAAGTGCGAATGCAACACGGACGGTGTCCATATTTTGCAGACCGCAAAATACATATGTTAGTCTACGTGAGGTCTGTCTAACAGAATTCTGTGTTCTCATTATCCAGTTTGGAGTCCTTCAGAGTCCCTAATTAATCTCTAGCTGTTGCTTTGCACAGAAGTGCTTGCTGTCTTCTGATGGGCAATTCTGCCTTTAATACTGCAGATAAAAAAAAAAAGGGGGTGAGGGTTAATCGAATCTTAGGGGGTAGTAACCCAAAAGATAAGAAAAGACTAGAGGCGCCAATGGAATAGGATTAGAACGTGAAAGATGGGGTGGAGGCAAAAAAATGATATTTTGGGGTAGGGAAGAGGTATTAACTTATGGAAGGCTGCTGATGGGGTGACAACGTGGAACTCGGTCTGCGTGTGATACTGAACGAAATAGAAATGGAATAGGATGGAGGTAATTACAGAGTGGGATCAGATATTCCTGTATCTAACCCTCAAAACGCGTTGGACAGAATATATAAATAAAGAAATTGATCCGAAGCCACCACGAATTGTGCTGACCTCTATCTACTATTCTACAGGCGATTCTGGCTAGGGGGGCATCGGGCTCCATAGGTGTCTTGAGCTTATCCTATGGACCACCCCCCAGTGAAGTGAGTCAGTAAGCTTTTATCTATTTACCATTTTATATTTATTAATCATTGATTATTTGTATCTCTTGATTGGGAACTAAAAGGTTGTTATATATAAAGTTTATATTCTAAAGGGTTTGGCGCTTTTCCCCTGGGGTCAAAAGAAAAACGGATTGGCAAAAACATAGAGGGTACTATATCTGATCCCACTGTGTAATTACCTCCGACCTATTCCATTTCTATTTAGTTTAATACAGTAGGTAAGGTGTGAACAGTTCTCTACTGCCATCAGTATGTGGTTACAGGTCCCAAATATAACCATGTTTCGCAAGTATTGCTGTTTCGTCAGCGATGTAGAAATTCACAGTTCCTTGATCAGAGTAGCCCAAGGTTGCCCTGATCTCCACGATCTGGCATGTATCGAAGATTTAATAAGCTGAGCCTGTTTGTTTTAAAATCAGTAGATAGGACCACAGAACCCAAAATGAAGTGCCATATGTAAAAAGACGCTGGTCACGTGTACATATTTATTATGCACAGAATGCATTGCAGCCAGTTTGATCTCATTTGATCAGCAACCTTCGGCACTCCAGCTGCTATGTAACTACAACTCCCAGCATGCACACCTACTTGGCTGTCCTTGTAACTCCCATAGAAGCGAAAGGAGGATTCTGGGAGTTGTAGTTTCAGAACAGCTGGAGTGCCGGAAGTTGCTGATCCCTGAATTAGACGGTGCGCTCAGACCGTTCAGCGCAGTCAGTAGTGGACGGCGGATTAGTGCCGTGATTTAATGCCACGTGTGGGGGAGGTCTGGTCAGTGTTCAGCAGCATGCGCACACAATGCACTTTCAGATGGGTATGGGAGTAATGCACAAAGCTTTGTATAGTGCACATACTAAGAAATCACCAGGAGAGCTAATCAATAAAAAAAGATAAAATCACTGTAAATGCTCATACTGTTGGCAGATATCCACGTATACAACGTGGATTGTGCTTGCCATTTGGATCAACCTGCTTTTTGTTTGTTTTTTTCTCTTCTTTTAAAAATGAAAATGTTTCACTAAATATTTAAGCCTGCAGAGTTTTTTTTATAAAAATAAAATAAAATAAAAATACAAAAAACTGACCACTCGTGACCTACTCCTTGTTGTTTGTTAGGTTAGTCCTCTATTTTGTATAGCTAAGATTTACAGATATTCCTATATTTGTCTTATTCTTGGAATAAATGTCTGTATGGTGTACAAGCAATCGTTATCTACTTCTTCCTTATTGGTGTCCTTTCCATACTACGCATTTTATAACAATAGGTGTTGTCGCTAGTACAAATTGGCTAAAAAATGGCTGCTTAAAGAGGACGTGTCACTACAAAATGCAATGCAATCTAACGGCACCATGTTATAGAACACCCATTTTTTTTTTTTCTCCCTAAAGTGGGTATGTCTTATAGAGTAGATACTAGTTAGTGTCTCCATTAAGGAGTGAATACCGTGCTTCTGGTCCTGGCTGTAATCACCGCTCACTGGTCTTCCCTGGGCACTGTGTTGCACTCTTCTGACTGTGTCAGGACGTAGTGCGTGCGCTATGACTTGATGCCGTGCAATGTCAGGTCACAGTGCAGCAAGGTGCCTGGAGAAAACCAGGGAGCGGTGAGCGCAGGAAGAGCCGCTGGATCTGCAGAGTGGTGGCTCGGACTGGCGAAGGAAAGCAAGTTAATTTATGTATTTTATGCCTGATAGGTTCTGATCTGTGGTCTAATGGGGGTCTGAGGTCTAATAATCAATCTGGGTCTGATCAGAGATCTAATGAGAAATGGAAGGGTCTGATTTGTGGTTTGATGGGGAATGGGTGTCTGAGGTATAATAATGATTGAGGCTCTGATTGGAGGTCTAATAATTAGGGATGAGTGAATCGACTTTGGATGAAACATCCGAAGTCGATTCGCTTAATACTAATTCTCTGAATACTGTAAGGAGCGAGCGCTCCGTACAGTATTAGAATGTATTGGCTCCCATGAGCCGAAGTTATTACTTTGCGGAGTCTCGTGAGACTTCGGGTAATAACTTCAGAAATTAATTTCTACTGTAAAAAACCAAGTTGGAACCAAACCAGAGTTCGGGAAATAGGGGTCTGACCTGAGGTCTGATGAGGATTGGGGGTCTTATGAAAAATATTTATTTTTTCTTATTTTCTTCCTCAAAATAATATAGTAGTTTTGTGGCAAAAATATTCAGTAAAACCTGTAATTTATAAATTTATATCTTAGCTATTCACAGGAGGTGGAGAGGTGCAATCGGTGACTGACGGCTATCTCTGTGTATACCTATATACACAATACTATCAATCGCTGATAACACCTCCCTCCTGTACCAATAGCTGTTCACAGGAGGTGGAAAAAGCAAAGATATTAATGTATGAAATAAAGGTTTTACTGAATCTTTTCCCATAAATATATATATATTAATCTGCTCAGCTTCTTCTGCTCTATAACACGCTGTTTTCAGATTGTATTGTATTTTGTAGTGAGAGGTCCTCTTTAACTCTTGCAGTTTTGCTAGGCTAGGAATACACGCTAGGTACCTAGCACTAAGGCAGAGTTCATGCGCTGCAGTTTTAATTCAGTTTTGACATGCAATAGTTAATGTGATGGCAATAGAGCAGGGATCAGCAACCTCCGGCACTCCAGCTGTTCAGAAACTACAACTCCCAGAATGCTTCATTCACTTCTAAGGGAGTTAGAAGCGCAGCCGAGTGTTTGCATGCTGGGAGTTGTAGTTCCACAGCTGGAGTGCCGAAGGTTGCTGATCCCTGGAATAGAGCATGGAGTTTGATCCTCTAGTTGCCTTAGGTACGTTCTCTAGTAAGTACATTACCCTTAAAGCCAAGTGCAACACAATTTTTGAATGTGATATTGTCATGGACCTTTTACACTTGCCATCGATCGCCCTCACACAGAGGAGATGATTGTTGCATGTAAATGCAGCTGCTGCTTCCTCTGACGAGCAATTCATTCCTGATAATTCCCTGCCGAGGTGACCTGTGTGGATGGTGGGTTTTCAGTTTGCATTGAATTTGTCATTTGCATCTATAAAGCAACCAGAGCTTTTGTTCTTGAGTTGTAAGTATTGTTTTAGGTTTGTCCGTAAAGAACCATTGAGATGTTAAGGCGGCCATACACATTCAATAGATGCTGGCCGAACAGCTCTCTCCTGACTCATACATATTTGCTTCAGCCGAGAGAAGAAAGCCGCTGCTGGAGGCATATCTCCTGGGAGGACAAAAACATTCAGCTCAAAATTCAGTTTGCTTGATCCTCCTCTCCCCCAACATTACCATCAGTAGAGAGCTCCCCATATACATTAGTATGCATTCACACAACAGTATTTTTTTTGTCCGCATTCGATTGGCATTTTTTGTGGATCGGATGCAGACCCTTTCTTTTCAATGGGTTTGCAAAGAAAATGCGGACAGAATACAGTATGCTGTCTGCATCCGTATATGCGTTCCTATTGAGTATTTTCTCTTGTCCTTTTTTGCAGACAAGGCTAGGTATTATTAAAATAGATCCGTAAAAAAAATCGGAATTCACATTATTCAGTCAACAGTATTTCTTGCGGGACGGTGTTTTGCAGACCCCAAAATACATATGGTCGTGTGAATGCACCCTTATACGGTTGGTCAAACCTGACGTTCTCCGTGGGTTTGGACGACAATATGCTAATGTTTATGGGTGCCTTTTAGACTCATGTGTAGACTTTAACCCCTTCCTGACCAGTAGGGTATTTAAAGATGGCGCCTGGTGCCTGCTGTTTCACACAGAAGACACATTGGTCTAATGTCTGCAATAATGCCAAACGCAGATATTTAAACCCTCGGATGCCATGGTCAAATGTGACCATGAAAGGTAAAAAACCAGAAGCGCACAGTTCCCGGGCAGGAACGCCTTTCTCTCACTGAGTTCGGGGAAGACTGTTCATAGTAGTACTAGGCCATAGTCTGCATAAGAGTTGTAGACCTATTCCTGGCATATGCCAATGCTGGCCTGCAGGTGGCAGCACTGCATTGGAATACCGTATATAGATTTTTGTATAATGTTAAAGATAAAATTCCATTACTGACTAGAAATGGCAATCTAATGATTGCATGTTGGGGGCCTAAAAAGAAGTTAAAGTGAAAAAAAAAATTCACCTTCCTTTCCACAAAACTAAAAAAAAAAAAAAATTACATCATAGGAATTGCCGCATCTGAAAATGTCTGTTCTGTTAAAATCTAAAATAAATATATATATATATATATATTACACTCGCCTAAAGAATTATTAGGAACACCATACTAATACGGTGTTGGACCCCCTTTTGCCTTCAGAACTGCCTTAATTCTACGTGGCATTGATTCAACAAGGTGCTGATAGCATTCTTTAGAAATGTTGGCCCATATTGATAGGATAGCATCTTGCAGTTGATGGAGATTTGAGGGATGCACATCCAGGGCACGAAGCTCCCGTTCCACCACATCCCAAAGATGCTCTATTGGGTTGAGATCTGGTGACTGTGGGGGCCATTTTAGTACAGTGAACTCATTGTCATGTTCAAGAAACCAATTTGAAATGATTCGAGCTTTGTGACATGGTGCATTATCCTGCTGGAAGTAGCCATCAGAGGATGGATACATGTTCTCATTCTGTTTACGCCAAATTCGGACTCTACCATTTCAATGTCTCAACAGAAACCGAGACTCATCAGACCAGGCAACATTTTTCCAGTCTTCAACAGTCCAATTTTGGTGAGCTCGTGCAAATTGTAGCCTCTTTTTCCTATTTGTAGTGGAGATGAGTGGTACCCGGTGGGGTCTTCTGCTGTTGTAGCCCATCCACCTCAAGGTTGTGCGTGTTGTGGCTTCACAAATGCTTTGCTGCATACCTCGGTTGTAACGAGTGGTTATTTCAGTCAACGTTGCTCTTCTATCAGCTTGAATCAGTCGGCCCATTCTCCTCTGACCTCTAGCATCCACAAGGCATTTTTGCCCACAGGACTGCCGCATTCTGGATGTTTTTCCCTTTTCACACCATTCTTTGTAAACCCTAGAAATGGTTGTGCGTGAAAATCCCAGTAACTGAGCAGATTGTGAAATACTCAGACCGGCCCGTCTGGCACCAACAACCATGCCACGCTGAAAATTGCTTAAATTGCCTTTCTTTCCCATTCTGACATTCAGTTTGGAGTTCAGGAGATTGTCTTGACCAGGACCACCCCCCTAAATGCATTGAAGCAACTGCCATGTGATTGGTTGACTAGATAATTGCATTAATGAGAAATAGAACAAGTGTTCCTAATAATTCTTTAGGTGAGTGTATGTGTGTGTGTATATATATCTATATCGCCGATTTGCCTTTCTTTTTTTTTTTCTATCGTTTAACCTTCCCAAAAAAATTTGAATAAAAAGTGATCAAAAAGTCGTACACAACCCAAAATGGTAACAATTAAAACTACAGATGGTCCTGCAAAAAAATGAGCCCTCAAACAGCTCCATAGTTATTGGTTTAGAATAGAACTGAGCCAAACTGATCCTGACACACAATGTAAGTCAATGGGAACGGATCCGTTTTCTCTGGCACAATAGAAAACGGATCCGTCCTCCATTGACTTTGAATAGTGTTCAAGACTGATCCGTCTTAACTATGTTAAAGATACGGTAATACAAACGGATACGTTGTGAGCCGATGCAGACAGTTGTATTATCTGAACAGATCCGTCCATGAGGGATCCGCACAAAATGCGAGTGTGAAAGTAGCCTAAAGTGTATCCCACAAAAAAAAAAAACAAGGCCTTATACATCTATGTGAGCAGAAAAATAATAATAAATAAAAAAAAAGTTTTGGCTCAGGAAAGGCCAGAGAGTGGAAAATCGCCTGGATTGAAGTGGTTAAAGATGGTGGCGGGTGCCTGCTGTTTCACACAGCAGATACCCGGGGTTAATGTCTGCCATCTCTGATGATGCTGATCATAGACGTTTAACCCCCTCAGATGCCTCAGCATCGGAGCGCTGCACTCTTGGAAGAAAAAAGAGAGGACTCCCCTGCATAACGGAAACGGGACGGATCCGTTTTGCAGCCAATAGACTTCTATTATAACGGAATGCCTCTAAAGGCATTCGGTTATGCATTCAGTCATAGAATTGCGTTATGGTCCGTGGTAAAGGAATCCATAACGCAATTCTGCTTTTACCACCAAAAGAAGCGCAAACAAATTTCATAACTGGAAATTCGCTCATCTCTAGTCATGATTGCTTTGTGACATAATGGTCTTATGACCTAAAAATACATTATGCCATAGTTAATGCATTGTGATGTCATAACGGTGTATTTGAGAGGTCAAAAGTAATACATTACAATCTCTTAATTGTGTCTTATGTCATAACTAGTACATGATGATGTCATAATGCATTATGATCATAATAAAGCCATTGGTATGCCATAATAAAGGCATTATGATATCATAATCAGGTCTTGTGATGTTCTAACTCATGCATGATGTCACAATGCTGCCTTTTGTGGTCACAGTGACTGTATTAGGATGTCATGAATACTTTGATTCCATAAGTAATGCATTATCATGTCATAGTGGTACCTTATGATGTCATGATTGGAGAGGACCGGTCCTGTCTCCTGTCAGATGTCTTTTTTTCAACCGTATTAACTATGTAAAAAGATAAGTCCATCAAGTTATTTTTAGTGAATAAATCTATTTCTGTTAATAGAACTATTCTGAATAATCTTCTTGTTACAACTGTTTTGTCCTGTTCCTCTGTTATTCCTCCTCGACATTTATGAATAAATGTCAACTGTTACCATGTGGAAGGGGGGGGGAGGGGGTTGTCTGTGACTGATTTGAAGAGAGTCCACTTTAATATATGTACACAGTATATCTACAGCTGACACTGTGCTCTAAGATGCTCCACAGTAAGGGTCCATTCACACGTCCATATGTGTTTTGCGGATCCGCAGAACACGGACACCAGCAATGTGCGTTCTGCATTTTGCGGACTGCACATCTTTGGCACTCTCATAGAAAATGCCTTTTCTTGTCCGCAATTGCGTACAAGAATAGGACATGTTCTATTTTTTTTTGCGGAACGGAAGTGCGGATATGCGGATGAGGACAGCACATTCTGGCCCCATTGAAAATAAATGGGTCCGCACTTGTTCCGCAAAATTGCGGAACTGATGTGGACCCATTTTGCGGACGTGTGAATGGACCCTTAGGCGACAGGCCCTCTTTGATTACGATTTTTTTTCAATTAAAGGAAATTGTGTAAATAATGCAGTACCCCACCGCGGGGAACTATGGTCAGGATCGCAGCGTGACTCGCATGTTTGCTGCAACCCTGACACGTGAGTCGCAAAAAATCCAACACTTGCTACTGTTGGGTAGCAGTGTCCTGAAGAAGATTTCACATCGGGTTTTTTAGCGCAGAAAAAAAAAACCTGTGTGAACATACGCTTTTCATTGCAAAGGGTGAAATCTGCACTGAAAATCTGCACCACAGGTCAATTTTGCCACCGTGTACATGAAATTGTGAAAGTCTTATCTACTGAAGTGAACATACCCATTCACCGCTACTGTGATGCCCTGGTGATCCTGGCTGCGACCAGTGTAGCTGTACCCTATTGGGTCAGCTCTGACCGCTAACCATCTTTTTGAGGGGCCACACAGGACACAGGACAGAGCTCTCCAAATGGGAAATACCTCCTGGGTGTAATTACACCGCCAGATTGACCTTACATATTTTCTCAGCTGGTACAAATTTCTAAGTATATTTACATGGGTCAATTATTTTAGGTAATTAAATAAAAATTGCTCAGTGTTGGTGCAGTTACAAAAATAATGCTTGTGAAAATATACTATTAGCCTAAGGGCTCATGCACACAGCACTGTCTGACTCCATGCCTACAGATATATTTTCATCTAAAAGCAATGCTTCTAGAGGGGAATGCCTTCTACAAATTGTCATATTCGACACCCAGGACCCCGCCGATCAGCAGGTTGAGAAGGCACCGGCGCTCCTGCGTTCTCAGTTCACCAAGCACAGTGCCGTACATTGTATAGTGGCTGTGCTTAGTATTGCAGCTCATCCCCATTCACTTCTATGGGGCTGAGCTGTGCCTAGGCCACGTGACCGATGAACTTGTCATCACTGGCTTAGGCCTCATGCACACGACCGTTGTGTGCATCCGCGCCGGCATTTTTCACAGTTTAGCGGAGGTCCCATTCATTTCTATGTAGCTGAGAAAAAAAACTGATAGCCCTCTGTTTTTTCTCTGTGTCCGTCAAAAAAATATAACCTGTCCTATTCAACGAAGGATGGACCCATTCAAGTCAATGGGTCCGTCAAAAAAAAAAAAAACAACTGATGCACAACTGGTATGTCATCCGCGTCCATTTTTTTTCTACAAGACCTTGGTGCAATAAAATTACACTTTTCATTAACCTTCCTTCTTTTTTTTTTTTTTACCCTGTCAGACAAAAAAAAAGGAAGACACAAGGAAACACAACTGAAGCAAAATCGGACACGGACCACTGAAGCCAAATCACTGACAGTGAAAAAACACTGTCGTGTGCATGAGGCCTTAGGAGAAGCCGAGAGAAGGCTGTAGTGCTCACAGGAGTGCCGATGACTTCTCAAATAGCTGATCGGCAAGGCCTTCAGGTGTCGGACCCCCACCATCAGATACTGATGACCTATCCACAGGATGTCATCAGTAGTTAAGTCTTGGAAAACCTCTTTAAAAGGGCTCATGTCCATGAGCGTAAAAGCCCTGCTGTTTGCGGTCCGCAATATGGGGATGGAGCCCTTACATTCATAGGCATGAGCCCAAAGGGTGACATCTGAGTCAAATCCACAAGTAACTGTTCATATACCCTTCTAACCATCAAATCCCTAAGGGTAGGACCACACAGTGCAGTTATAATGCGGCCTATGGGCCGCAGTCGTTTCTAATGAAGGCCGCACTGTTTAGGGTCCAGCAACATGGTGACGTGACATGGAGTCGCAATGAGACATGCCACATGTAGCAACTGTGACGCGACAGAAAAATTTGATTTTTTTTTTTTTTTTTTTTTTTTTTGCGAGTGTCGCATCGCAGCATGTCCCATAGGGACACCATTGAAATCCATTACATGAAATGTCTCCATGCCGCCGGATCCTTCATTGGTCTGCATTGTTAATGGCTGTGTGGCTATTAACGATACAGACCCACTGAAGAGTGCGCTGCTTTTGGCTACACTGTACTGGAGCGCAGCCCAGTCGCGTGGTCCTACCCCAACCCTCATGGTTTTATTTCGTACACTTCTCTGTGGCGTAGCTATAGGGGCCGCCCAGGAGAGATGAAATCCCATCCTGACAGACGTAAACAATGAAAGCGCTGGCTTCAGCGGTAGGTCCACATAGAGTGTGTGATGATGATTTGTATACAATACCGGGTCCGTAACACAAAGTTCACAAGTCAACCAATAGGGTGAGAGGGCGGCCGAAGGCAGATCTTGTGTGCGTGCCGTCCTGTTGGCAGACAGTGCTGTGTACGGGGCCGGACGCGGATGGTGAAGCTGCAGGCAGTGAGGTGAGGTCCGGAGCAGAGAGCTCAGCCTCTACAAGTTATAAGACTGAGGGATGCTCACGGGTAGGAAAGAGGACTGGGAGATAGCAGCGGCCAGCTTACTGGTCTCCAGCACAGCCCTCTTGTCCCGAGTCCTGACTGATGTGCCAATGAAGGGCGGGCCACTCCTGCTACAGGCTGGCAGGGCCAGGGGCCCGGGACCTAGTTGCTGCTAGTCTGTGTACAAAGTGGCCAGTTTCTACTGGTTCCCCAGATTGTGCTGGCCTGGGATGGGGCTGGGTCCTAGTTACTGTGTGAGTGACACTGCTGTAATGTGGCTGTACAGCATGCCACCTCAGTTTGGGGGGTACACTGCCACTACCTTGCCTTGTGATGTATCCCTGTTTTAGAATTTACTTAAAGTGTCAACTACATTCACATTGCTGTGGTGCCACTGGGCTTTTGGATCCATGCCTCTGCCCCTTAAAATATAGGACATGTCCTGTCTTTGGCCACATCTTGTGGAACGCGGACCCATAGAAGTCAATGGGTCCGCGTCCGCACCATGATGTTTGTTCACACAGTTAGTGCTTTGCAGATCTCCGGTTTGCAATGCAAAGCACAGGTATGGCAGCGCCATAGCCATGTGAACATAGCAGCCTAACTTTAAGTCAATTATCCCTTTAAAGGGGTTGTCTCATACACAATGGGGGCATATCGCTAGGAAATGCTCCCATTGTCTTACAGGTGCGGGTCCCACCACTGGGACCTGCACCTATATCGAGAACGGAGCCCTGCAAGGTGGTGGCTGGAGGATTCCGGTCCGGCCACCACCAAGCTTCCCATAGAAGTGAATGGGAGTGTACCGCTCATTACCGGCCACTGCTCCCATTCACTTCTATGGGCTCGACGGAAATAGACGAGCCAGCGCTCGGCTATTTTCGCCAGCCCCATAGAAAATGAATAGAGGGTGGCTGCACGTGCACAGTGTGCCCTCCTTCACTTTTGGGTCTCTGTTCTCTATATAGGTGCAGGTCCCAGCAGTGGGACCCGCACCTATAAGACAATGGGGGCCTTAGCATAGCAATATGCCCCAATTGTCTATGATGAGACAACCCCTTTAACCCATATGCTTTTCGATGGCATCCTTATTATAATGCACTTATGTCTTATTGGATTAAAATTAATTTTCTCAGTGAGATTTTAGTTCGGCCATTCGGCATGGTGGGCGTGCAGGGGTCCGGTGGTGTTAGGAAACAGTATTGAGGGTAGGGGGGCCCAAACTGAACTCTTGCACCAGGGCCCTTGAACCTATAGCTGCGCCCCTGTCTGCTCTCATACCACTGACTAAACACATTATCCATTTAAAAGGATGGATAAACTGCGTGGGAGTTGTAAATGGCCGCCATATTCCCTGTCAGTAACCCAGCTTTACCAGAAACTTTTGCTAAGCTCAGAAAATAAGTAAATGTGAAATGTGACATCCTGACATTGAGCATTTATTTTAAGATAAATGGCGTGTCATATTTGACTTCAGACTGATAGGACTGTGGTTGAGGCGGGAGAGATACCGCAGGGTATGAGGTGGGTAGCTGTAGAGATAACGCAGGGTATGAGGTGGGTAGCTGTAGAGATAACGCAGGATATGAGGAGGGTAGCTGTAGAGATAACGCAGGGTATGAGGAGGGTAGCTGTAGAGAACGCAGGGTAAGAGGTGGGTAGCTGTAAAGATAACGCAGGGTATGAGGTGGGTAGCTGTAGAGATAACGCAGGGTATGAGGAGGGTAGCTGTAGAGATAACGCAGGGTATGAGGAGGGTAGCTGTAGAGATAACGCAGGGTATGAGGTGGGTAGCTGTAGAGATAACGCAGGGTATGAGGTGGGTAGCTGTAGAGATAACGCAGGGTATGAGGTGGATACTGTAGAGATAACGCAGGGTATGAGGTGGGTAGCTGTAGAGATAACGCAGGGTATGAGGAGGGTAGCTGTAGAGATAACGCAGGGTATGAGGTGGGAGGCTGTAGAGATAACGCAGGGTATGAGGAGGGTGGCTGTAGAGATAACGCAGGGTATGAGGTGGGTGGCTGTAGAGATAACGCAGGGTATGAGGAGGGTAGCTGTAGAGATAACGCAGGGTATGAGGTGGGAGGCTGTAGAGATAACGCAGGGTATGAGGAGGGTAGCTGTAGAGATAACGCAGGGTATGAGGTGGGTGGCTGTAGAGATAACGCAGGGTATTAGGTGGGTAGCTGTAGAGATAACGCAGGGTATGAGGTGGGAGGCTGTAGAGATAACGCAGGGTATGAGGAGGGTGGCTGTAGAGATAACGCAGGGTATGAGGAGGGTAGCTGTAGAGATAACGCAGGGTATGAGGTGGGTAGCTGTAGAGATAACGCAGGGTATGAGGAGGGTGGCTGTAGAGATAATGCAGGGTATGAGGTGGGTAGCTGTAGAGATAACGCAGGGTATGAGGAGGGTAGCTGTAGAGATAACGCAGGGTATGAGGTGGGAGGCTGTAGAGATAACGCAGGGTATGAGGAGGGTAGCTGTAGAGATAACGCAGGGTATGAGGAGGGTAGCTGTAGAGATAACGCAGGGTATGAGGTGGGTAGCTGTAGAGATAACGCAGGGTATGAGGAGGGTAGCTGTAGAGATAACGCAGGGTATGAGGTGGGTAGCTGTAGAGATAACGCAGGGTATGAGGAGGGTAGCTGTAGAGATAACGCAGGGTATGAGGAGGGTAGCTGTAGAGATAACACAGGGTATGAGGAGGGTAGCTGTAGAGATAACGCAGGGTATGAGTGGATAGCTGTAGAGATAACGCAGGGTATGAGGTGGGTAGCTGTAGAGATAACGCAGGGTATGAGTGGGTAGCTGTAGAGATAACGCAGGGTATGAGGAGGGTAGCTGTAGAGATAACGCAGGGTATGAGTGGGTAGCTGTAGAGATAACGCAGGGTATGAGTGGGTAGCTGTAGAGATAACGCAGGGTATATATGAGGTGGGTGGCTGTAGAGATAACGCAGGGTATGAGGTGGGAGGCGCATTATACAGGGCGCTCTCCTCACAGTCTCCGCCAGTGTACAGGCAGGACTGCGCATGCGCGGGACACTGCTGCTTCTTCTCGCAGGGGCTCTGCTGATTGTCCCGGGCCTGAGCTCTCCGGGACCTCGGCCTCACACACGGCAGGAGCTGGGGGTGGGGGGAGCAGGGAAGCGGCCGACCACTTGTCTCCTTCACTACCAGCATGGAGCACCGAGCTCCCACCGGCGGCCTCCCCGCTTTCATTCAGGCCTAAAGCGGGAATGAGCCATTGAGGGAGCGAGGGATCCGCACATCCACCCCCGGGAGATCTGGGGGAGCAGCGCTGACATCATGGCCCAGGAGAAGATGGAGCTGGACGTGGTGGAGATCCCTGGGGATGGAAGCCTGAGGAGATCCAACAGCGCCCCCCATATTAACGGGCTCAGGTGAGGGCAGCAGGGGTGCGGGGTGGACGTGGTCGGGGGGCTGCAGGACACCGGCAGGGGGCGCAGTGCAGGGTGTTGAGGGGGGTTGTATTGGGGACTCCTACATTACAAGTGCTATGGCAGCCATGGCACATACTGTAGGCAGTGCACTGCAACCTTCGGCTCTCCAGCTGTTGAATAACTACAACTCCCAGCATCCACTATTAGAATGTAGCACATACTGTAGGCAGTGCACTGCAACTCTGGCTCTCCAGCTGTTGCAAAACTACAACTCCCAGCATGCCCTGACATTCTGTGGCATGGTGGGTGTTATAGTTTTGCAGCAGATGGAGAGCCACAGGTTGGAGTACACTGCTTACAGTATGTGCTTCATTCTAATAGTGGATGGTGGGGGTTGTAGTTTTGCTGGGGGGGGGGGGGGGGGGGGGGGGGCATGAAATGGAGACCACTGCTGTAAGGAATACCTGAACCTATCATCAATATTGGATCATTTATATGCCCTTAAGTGTATTTTTTTCAATCCTCCTACAAACTGGTGCCCGCTAGAGGCCTGAATCAGGACGGGTGCAACTTTGTAAAATGCGCCCCTTCCTGCTGTTGGCATTTCTGCCCATCGCAGAGCATTGGCGGGAAGAGCCCTGTGACAAAGCTATGTGGTTGGTGCAAGAATCAGGGGGAATATTAGAGGGTCGTCCTATATTATCATTGGCACTAAACCTTATGAAATCTGACAATATCCATCACGTGTGTGTGTATATATTATACCCGTTGTGGCATCAGAGATACTTTCTAATCAGTAGCCACATTGAAGGGCAGTGCAGTCGGCGTGTCTCCGGCCTGATAACAGAGGGTAGTACACTGCACAGAACATGTATAACGCACACACATGATATACCGTGCACTGATAAGACCTGTGTTTTCCCTCAGTGATCACTCTCAGGTGTTTCAGCCGTACGGATCCAGAGCGCGCAGGAACAGCACTACTGTAGTCAATCGCCAGAGTCTGGTAAGCTAACCCTATTGCAGAGTACTCACCTGGCCGAAAATCGTGGATCTGAAAAATATGGATGCCTTCTGTGTGCATCCCCCAATTTTCGTGGACCCACTTTAAAAAAAAAAAAAAAAATTATAAATTCTTGTCCGCAAAATAGACAAGAATAGGACGGGTTCTATCATTTGTGGCCACAAGATGCAGACTGATATGCCCCCACTGTATGAGAGCAGAGTGGTGGCTGGAGGACCTGGCATTCGGCTGCCTGATTGATTGTGCCGCCATTTGAAGCCGGTGCCATAAATATAGTATGGTGCAGGCTTTTGAGCCCTGGACTGCCCACTGTAAGGGCCCATTCACACAACCGTATATTTGAGTCCACATCCGTTTCGCAATTTTGCGGAACGGATAGGGGTCCATTAATTTTAATGGGGCTGCAAAAGATGTGGACAGCACAGTACTTCCCTTCCGTGTCCCCGCAAAAAAAAGAACTTGTCCTCTTCTTGCCCACCTTTTGTGGAACGCACACAGGCGGTATCCTTATTTTGCCATATTTTTGTCATCTGAATGAGCCCTAACATTATTTCGAGCAGTTCTTAAAGGGGATATCTGAGATTTGTATATTGGTGACCTATCCTCAGATTAGCAGTGGGTCTGACTCCCGACAACCCCACCGATCAGATGGTTGAAGAGGCTCTACTGAGCGTCACATTCATTGGTCACAAGGACTTCCACTGGATAGCGCTGTGGGTGGCAAGCTGCAAGAAGGCCACAGTACTCTGGTAATCAACCAGCTGTTCGGCAGGGGTGCCTGGAGTCAAACCCCCCCCCCCCCCCCTTCAATCTACTATTCGTGACCTATCATGAGACCGTTACTGTAGCACTGCTCCCATTCACTTCAGTGGAAGCAGCGCTGCACTAACCTGTGCATCTGGTGCCTATTTCCGCCGCTGGAGCTACATCTGGAAAGCTGATCTGCAAGGCATAGTACCTCTGCCGATCCAAGTTTGCACACACACATATTTTCATTCTGTTTCTGTTCCGTTCTTTTGTGGAACTTATACAGAACCATTCATTTCAATGGGTCCGCAAAAAAAACGGAAGGTACTCCGTGTACATTCAGTTTCTGTATTTCCGTTCCACAAAAAAAATGTAACATGTCCTATTATTGTCCGCATTACAGACAAGGATAGGACTGTTCTATGAAGGGCCAGCTGTTACAGTCCGCAAAATACGGAATGCACACGGATGTCATCCGTATTTTTTGCGGACTGCAAAATACATACGGTCGTGTGCAAGAGGCTTTATTAAGAGGCACAGGCATTTATAGTGTCAGTGCGCCAGAAACTGAAACTTAATCCATCTAGGAGCTGTATATATTCCAGTTATAATTTATGCCAGAAAACTGGCTGAAATTGTCATAAATGTGTTGGCCTGCCCCCTTCCACTAAGCTCGGAGTGTTTTGGACACTTTTTTTGCACCTTTCGCGACAGTTTAGTGAAAGAGGTATAACTGTGAGGAGTCTAAAAATGATTTATTAACCTAGTGCAATTTTGCGGAATTGGTGCGGACCCGTCCATATGAATGGGGCAATCTTGCGGACAAGAATATGGGAATGCACAAGGCTGGTGCTGGTGTTTTGCAGATCTGCAATTTGCGGACCGCAAAACATGGCACGGTTGTGTGAATGCACCCTAATGGTGTATAGTAGCCAACCCAGAAGGTTCCAGTTTTATCGTACGGCATGCTCCACTATAGATTCTGCCTGTCTGGCCTAGTTTTAGAAAAGTAATAATAAATCTCCCCCAATTCTGGATTTACTACAGATTTCTTCCAGTGCAATAGGAGAATCCAGCTGTATAACCCACATGTAACAATATGTGCTTGGACTAGAACAGTGGTGACTGACGGCAGGAGCAGCAACACAGTGGCCCAGATTTACTAATGTGCCTGCGCCAAAAAGTGGCGCACATTGACACAAATAGGGTTTCTACACTTTATTCCTGACTTTCTGCAAGGGAAGGGTTGAGGCCTAAGATGTGCCATTTTGCAACCTAAGGCGACATGCACACAAACATGTGCTGGCCGGGCCCGTGCATGGGCACTAACTGTAGGGCCGCCGCATGCAGAAGCAGACCCGTTCACTATTTTTTTGCAGTGCAGAGGCACAGAGAGAACCCCACTGAAGCACTCCGTAGTGCTTCCATGGGGATCTGAGCCTCCGTTCCGCACTGACCTTCCGGATTGCGGACCCATTCAAGTGAATAGGTCCGCATCCGCGATGCGGGGTTTACACGACCGGTGCCCGTGTATTGTGAACCTGCTGTTTGTGGGCCTCAAAACGGGCACGGGTAACGGCCATGTGCATGAGCCCGAATTCTGGCAAAAAATATATATTTTTGCAGTGTAAGGGCTCTTTCACACTTGCGTTCTTGTGTTCCGGCATAGAGTTCCGTCGTCGGGGCTCTATGCCGGAAGAATCCTGATCAGTTTTATCCTAATGCATTCTGAATGGAGAGAAATCCGTTCACGATGTCTTCAGTTCCGTTTTTGGCCGGAGAAAATACCGCAGCATGCTGCGCTTTTTGCTCCGGCCAAAAATCCTGAACACTTGCCGCAAGGCCGGATCCGGAATTAATGCCCATTGAAAGGCATTAATCCGGATCCGGCCTTAAGCTAAACGTCGTTTCGGCGCATTACCGGATCCGACGTTTAGCTTTTTCTGAATGGTTACCATGGCTGCCAAGACCCTAAAGTCCTGGCAGCCATGGTAAAGTGTAGTGGGGAGCGGGGGAGCAGTATACTTACCGTCCGTGCGGCTCCCCGGGCGCTCCAGAGTGACGTCAGGGCGCCCCACGCGCATGGATGACGTGATCGCATGGACACGTCATCCATGCGCATGGGGCGCTCTGGCGTCATTCTGAAACGCCCCGGGAGCCGCACGGACGGTAAGTATACTGCTCCCCACTACTACTACGGCAGCCAGGACTTTAATAGCGTCCTGGCTGCCATAGTAACACTGAACGCATTTTGAAGACGGATCCGTCTTCAAATGCTTTCAGTTCACTTGCGTTTTTCCGCATCCGGCGTGTAATTCCGGCAAATGGAGTACACGCAGGATCCGGACAACGCAAGTGTGAAAGAGCCCTAAGACAACCTACAAGCTATATAGGTAGAGGAAAGGTCCATCCCTGCAGCACATTTATCATCCAGTCTGTGCCCCTGTGATAAATCTGGTGCAGGTTAGACAGCCCCTTTAAGTTTACGCCACGGAGATAAGATGAGGACTGTAGATACGTCAGCCGCATATTTTTAATGGAGACTATTTACAGAGTTGCTTTTTTATTTTTTTATTTAAGAAACTTGGTTTCAAATTTGGATATGCCATTTGTCATATCTGTTTGCAGATCCCATCATCCTCTCCTATCCGTATACCGAGCAGCAGATTGTATCAACTTAAAAGGGTAAGAAATAGTACAAATATGAGAACCGTTCACATTAATCTATGAACAAGATTCCAAAAACTGCGTTTCGTTGTGTTCACTTTATAAGTAATGTTGGAGGGACTGTGACAACCTTTCATATTTAGGAACGAGAGAATAATTGTCACCGTTAAAGGGATTTTCCAGGGTTTTATAATAATGGCCTATCCATATCAGAGCTGTGGGCATCCCCCCATTTTTCAGTGACCCTGGTACGGGAACTACATAGCTCTGTCCATTGTGTAGTGGACAGAGCTGGTTTTTGCAGCGCTGCTCCCATTGACTTCACACAGTGGACAGAGGTATGTAGTACCAGCTTGGTCAGGGATTTTTGAAGGGGGTTTGCTTGGATTTTCGGCTACCATTTTAAATGCGCATCCAGGATGGATAGGAGGTGACTGTTCCCACACCTTGAGGGATCTTTGCCCTCTTTGTGGAGAATGGTGATGAACGCTTCTAGCATTTCCTTTTGGAGGTTTCCACCCAAAAGCAGCGAGCTGCCAAATGCTCAAAATGAGGGATTAGAATCTCAAAGTTTCTTGCAGTATATTAACCCCTTAAGGACCCATGACGTACATGTACGTAATCTCTGGCCGTGACTTAAGGACCAGAGAAGTACATGTATGTCATGGTGATCGGGCGGGTGCATGAGCTGCGCCCGCCCGATCAGCGGCAAGGGTCCGTCAGTCACTGATAGCCGGACCCCTGCTGCATGCGCCGGCATCCGTGAAATCACCGTTGCCGGCGCATTAACCCCTGCACAGCCGTGGTCAGCACTGATCGCAGCACGTGCGATGTCCATGCAGGGAGAAAGCAGCTATCTTGCTGCTGTGACGGGGACCCGATGGCATGGAAGGCAGCACGATGCCTTCCTTAGGCATCGTGGCTACCTTCCGGGAGAGCCTGTGAGATCCAGACCCCTGAATCTCACAGGCAAGCAGACTAAGTGTATTACAGTCTGTAATACACTTACAGCCAATGCATCACAATACAGAAGTATTGTCATGCATTGTAAAGGGGATCAGACACCCAAAAGTTGAAGTCCCAGAGTGGGCCAAAAAAAAGTTTAAAAATATTAAGTTTAAAGTAAAAAATAAATAAAAAAATATCCTTTTGCCAAAGTAAAGGGGGAAAAAATATTTGTTAAAAATAGGGAATAAGAAAAGTACACACATTAGCTATCGCCGTGTCCATATCGACCGGCTCTATAAAACTATCAAATGTGAACACCGTCAAAAAATAAAATAAAAACGGAGCTAAATAAACCATTTTTTGGTCAGCTTACATCACTAAAAGTGCAACACCAAGCGATCAAAAAGGCGTATATCCCCCCAAAATAGTACCAATCTAACTGTCCCCTTATCCCGCAAAAAATGACCCCCTACCTAAGACAGTCACCCAAAAAAAACCAAACTATGGCTCAGAATATGGAGACTCTAAAACATCGCTTTTTTTGTTTAAAAAAATGCTGTTATTGTGTAAAACTTAAGTAAATAAAAAAAAAGGATACGTATTAGGTATTGCCGCGTCCGTAACAACCTGCTCTATAAAAATACCACATGACCTAACCCCTCAGATGACCACCATAAAAAATAAAAACGGTGTCAAAAAATCAATTTTTTTTTGTCACCTTACATCCCAAAAAGTGTAATAGCGATATATTGTTTTCTATATTTGGAGGAGGGGCCGTTAAACTTTTTTTTTTTTTTTTTTTATTTTTTTTTTATTTAATAACTATTAGCCTCCTTAAGGGCTAGAACCCTTGTCATATTCACCCTAATAGAGCTCTATTAGGGTGAATAGGACTTTACACTCTCCCTGCTGCCCTGTGCTTTGTGCATACAATAGCAGGGAGCTGACCATGGCAGCCAGCCTCTCATGTGCCCCCCTGCCTCTGATCAGCCCCCCAGCCTTTCCCTCTTATCAGCCCCCTCTGGTAACTCAAACCCACCCCCTCCCTCCCCAGTATTAATCATTGGTGGCAGTGGCCACAGAGTCCCCCTCCTCCCGCCCCCCATCGGTGGCAGTGGGCAGTTCTGATCGGAGTCCCAGCAGTGTAATGCTGGGGCTCCGATCGGTTACCATGGCAGCCAGGACGCTACTGAAGTCCTGGCTGCAATGGTATGTTAGTGAGCAGCATTATACTCACGTGCGCCGTGGCCGCTGGGCGCTCCTTCTTCTCATAGGTCTGTGTGGCGCATTGCTAATGCTATAAGCATTAGCAATGCGCCGCACAGACAGAAGAAGGAGCGACCGCACGTGAGTATAATGCTGCTCACTAACATACAATCGCAGCCAGGACTTCAGTAGCGTCCTGGCTGCTGGGACTCCGATCGGAACTGCCCAGACTGAAGAACATTCCCGGCACCCGACCTCTGACAGGACGCTGTGATCCGCGCGATTAACCCCTCAACTGAGGGGTTAATCGGGCGGATCACAGCGTGCAGTCATAGGGGCCGGGATATGGCCGGCACATTGGTATTCAGGCATTCATTGGTGGCGCAGTGGCCACAGTCCCTCCCCTCCTCCTCCTACTCTGTTCATAGTGGCCAGCGGCAGCCGCGCACAGTGGGGAGGGAGGGACTCCTCCTTCTTCACTGTGCCGGCTCAGGAAACCATGGTGCGCGCCGAGAGTGCGATCATATCGCGGTCCATATCGTGGCACAAATTTATATCGCCTATATCGCCCACCCCTAAAACTATGGTTCTCAGACTATGGAGACACTAAAACATGATTTTTATTTATTTTTTGTTTAAAAAATTATATCAGTGTGTAAAAGTTACATAAATAAAAAAAATGTAGACATATTAGGTATCGCCGCATCCGTTATAACCTGCTCTATAAAAATATCACATGACCTAAACGGTCTCAAAAAAGCAATTTTTTTGTCACCTTGCATCACAAAAAGTGTAATAGCAAGCGATCAAAAAGTTACAGGCACCCCAAAATAGTAACAATCAAACTGTCATCCTATCTTGTAAATATGATACCCTACACAAGACCGTCGCCCAAAAAATAAATATGGAATCAGAATATGGAGACGCAAAAAAAGAATTTTTTTTTTTGTTTGCTTTTTTAAATACTTTATGTAAAACTGAAACATATTTGGTATTGTCGCGTCTGTAACAACCTACTCTATAAAATACCACATGATCTAACCTGTCAGATGAACATTGTAAATAACAAAAGATAAAAACGGTGCCAAAACCGTTACCTTACCTCACAAAAAGTGTAATATAGAGCAACCAAAAATCATGTACCCTAAAATAGTACCAACAAAACTGCCACCTTATCCCATAGTTTCCAAAATGGGGTCACTTTTTGGGAGACTTCAAATGTGACATGGCAGCTTAAAATTATCCCAGTGAAATCTGCTTTCCAAAAACCATTTGGCGTTCCTTTCCTTCTGTGCAATGCCGTGTGCCTGTACAGCAGTTTACGACCACATATAGGAATCGGGGCAATAAATATTGAGTTTTTTTGTCTGTTAACCCTTGCTTTGTTAGTATCAAAAAATTTATTAAAATGGAAAATCTGCCAAAAAAGTGAAATTCTGAAATTTTTTCTCCATTTTCCATTAATTCTTGTGGGACACCTAAAGGTTTGAATACCTTGAGGGGTGTAGTTTTCTAAAATATTACTAATCTATTATAAAAGTAGAGAAATTGAAACTTGCAAATTTTTCACAATTTTTGGTAAGTTTGGTATTTTTTTTTAAGTTAGAACCACATAAAGTGACACATGTCAGATTTGCAAAAAATTGCCTGGTCCTTAAGGTAAAATTTGGCAGGGTCCTTAAGGGGTTAAAGGCCACCCATCTGGGCCTTAGCTTTAGCCAGTTGGGATAGGAGATACACATGAATATTTCAATCACCTTTCTCATGAATAAGGTGTGTGTGTGTGTGTGTGTGTGTGTGTGTGTGTGTGTGTGCGCTAATTGGGAGGGAGATGTATTGATTTATGAAATGGAGCGTCGAGACTGTACATCTCAACGCCAGGCCAATAATGAGCGCAGACTGACGATTTGAAAGTTGATTGGGGCTCGTTTAAGGCCACCTGCACATGTTGCGGAATACATGAAGTTTTTCTTTCTCGCCTATGACAACACCCCTGGAGAGACCGCCTCCTCAGGACAGGAACCAGAACCGCCTTTTAAAGGAGGGATCATTCCCTCTATCTCCAGTTCTGTTTCCTGTTCTAAGAGGCAGGAGGGAATCTGATCCGCCGATAGAAGATTAGGAAAAGAGTTGCGGGGGCCCCGACTATTGTAAATAGTGTGTGGAGGGTTACCCCGTGCGGCGTAAGCCTCCTCTGGGAGCCACTGCAGAAGTCTGGGCTCCCTTCTCTATCCTTACCCCTTCTGTCCTCCTTCCCGGTTCCTGAGAGGGCTTGTCCTTCTGGGGCTCCTGCGAACCTCTGCGACCAAAATAGTGCCAATCATACCTTCATCTCATCCCGCAAAAATTATACGCTACCTAAGACAATCGCCCAAAAAACTGAAAAAACTATGGAGACACTAAAACATGATTTTTTTTATTTTTTGGGTATAAAAAATATCATTGTGTAAAACTTACCTAAATAAAATAAAAAGTAGACATATTAGGTATCGCCACATCCGTAATAACCTGCTCTATAAAAATATCACATGACCTAACCCTTCTGGGCTCCCTTCTCTATCCTTACCCCTTCTGTCCTCCTTCCCGGTTCCTGAGAGGGCTTGTCCTTCTGGGGCTCCTGCGAACCTCTGCGGCCATGTTCGGCCGCCGGCCCGCGCAATGAAATTGCTACCGGGTTGCCTGCCGTGGTGGGAGGAAGCTGATGCTGCGGACCGGAAGGGGAGGAATGCCGGCTAGCGCGCGTCGAGGAGAAAAGCCCAGGCTCACTGCGCGAGTCGAGGAGAAAAGCCCAGGCTCACTCACAAGGCAGTTCCTCCATTAGGCTGGTGTGTGCCGTATGAAACATGGAGCAGACTCAGCGTGTTAAACCCACTGAGACCACCAATGATACATCGGTACCAGGGTGGGGTAAAAGGGGTTATACTGCAGCATGAAATTTTTATTTTATGTGCTCATGGGGTCATTTCTTGTTGCTTAGGCTTCAAAAGAGTCTTCTAGGAAGACCTCCAGAGTAAAAGAGAAGGGATGTGGTGTGTGTGTAAGAAGAAACTTTCTTCTGCCTGGGCAAAGCCCCTATGTCAAGGGTGTATCAGCAAGTGATGGAGGAAGCTCCGTCTTTTATGGGCAGTATTAAACCGATAATATGTGAAGAGGTCAGAGAGTCGGTTAGCGGTTTGATAAAGCACCGTCCCAGTACTACTTCTGCTGCCGGTACTAAGGACTCCCCCTCCAGTGACAGTGATATACTTTCCGGTTTGGAGGAAGGAGGAGAAAGGAGGTCATCTGAAGAGTCTTCTGAGGACGAGGCCGCAGGGAGACCATTATTTCATGTGGAGAATACCAACTGCCTAGTAAACTGGGCTACTATGGGGTTGGAGGAGCAGAAGCCACAGCATTTTGTCCAGGCTAATTGCCAGAGAATGAAAGAGACCAGATAGGAAGTTTTTTATTCTTTCTTCGGTGAAGTGGAAGTATCCGTTTGATGAGGGATTGTCTGCTCCTTGAGATAGGGGCCCCAAAACTTAATGCCCCGGTAGCAAAAATGTCCAGAAAAAACGCTCTACCCTTTTGAGGATATGGGTAAGCTCAAGGAACCAATGGACAAGAGGGCAGAGGTTTATTTAAAAAAGAATTGGCGGCTTTTAAACCTGCTTTTGCCGCTACATCTGTGGCCAGGTCCCTAAAAGTTTGGATGGGAGAGCTAGAGAATCACATTAAAGGGGCCAGAGCGCCTGGTGGGGGTCATCTGTCTCTTTTTGCTCTTCAGTGGCAGAAGATCTCCAACGGCCCCTGCATAAATTCTGTGATGGGGGAAGGCCTAAAGCCAGTAGGGAGATTTTGTAATTACAGATCCTGCAAGACAGACTGCCATCATCATCAGAGGTTTTTTCCCTGTTAGAAAAAAGGGTGTTGGTATAAGTCTCAGAGCTGGGTTTTATTCAACTTTTTTTCTGGTCATAAAACCAAATGTCTCATTTCAGACTATAATAAACTTAGTGTTTGAACCAATTCCTGCAGTACGAGAGATTTTGTATAGAGTCCATCAGGTCTGTTCCTGGATTGCTTTATGGCCACAGTAGACTTGAGGGGGATGCGTATTATCATGTCCCCATTCATCCCAGCCATCAGAGGTTTCTGAGGGTAGCAGTCCAGTTAGAGAAAGAGATTCTGCATCTTCAATTCCAGGCGTTACCCTTCGGCCTCGCTCAAGCTCCTAGGGTTTTCACAAAGATTATTTCGGAAATGATGGACCACATCAGGGAGAAGGAGATCATCATTATACTATGCCTGGATGATTTTCTGCTGGTGGCCCAGTCAGGTCAGATTCTTCAGGGTCAGATTGCCTGGTTCAGAGAGGTTCTAGAGAAGCTGGGATGGGAGATAAACCTAGAAAAATCCAGTTTATGCCCAAGCCAGAGATGCAGTGTCCTAGGAATGATTTTGGACTCCAGTTCCCAGAAGTGCCTGCTACCCCTGCAAAAAGCTTTACTAATCAGATCAAGAGTGGGCCCAGTACCATTCAAGGCTTCTTCAGATCCTGCAGGATTGGGATAGAAGTCTTCCCTCTCTGGACTCAGTGATGTCTCTATCTCCCCATACCCTAGATTCCTTGGGGTGGTGGATGGACCTAAAAAACCTGGCTAGAGGAGTTCCTTGGACCAGGGAGGTGGTTCTCCCCTTAACCACGGATGCGAGCCCATCTGGTTGGGAAGCCCATGTAGGGTCACTACTATTGCAGGGGAATTGGAAAAGCAAATCTCTGTCCCATTCGCACAATTTCAGGGAATTGGATGCAATCCGAATAGCCTTACTACAGCGTCTCCTGGTCATCAGAGGCAGGAATGTAAGGGTCTATTCAGATAACACGACAGCAGTGGTCTATATCAACCGGCAGGGAGGTACAAGGGCTCGGGGCCTAATGTCTCTCACTCAGCAGATTTTCAGCCTAGCAGAAGCTTCTCTATTATCCCTTTCTGCAGTACATCTAAGGGGTTCATAGAATGTAAAAGCGGACTTCCTGAGTCGTCATCAACTATACCAGGGAGAGTGGTCCCTAGATCAGGGGGTTTTCCATCAAGTAGCAGATTGAGATAGATCTCTTTGCCACCAGGGCGAACAAGAAAGTAGAGGTCTTCTTTTCTCTTTCACCGGAGGAGCATCAGAGAGCAGTGGATGCACTGGCCCAATCCTGGAGGTGGGGCCTTCTGTATGACTTTCCCCCCGCTAAAATTGCTACCCAGGGTCCTCAAAAAGATCAGAGAGGAGGAAGCCACAGTAATAGTTATGGCTCCCCTTTTGGCCAAGAAGAGTATGGTTTTCCTGGCTCCGCAAAATGTCGATAGCAACACAGTGGGTCCTTCCAGAATCACAGGAGCTTCTGTCCCAGGGACCAGACCAGACGTGAAGAATCTACACCTGACTGCCTGGTTTTTGAGAGGGAGATTTTGAAGAAAAAAGGTCTCTCCGAGCTCTCTGTTGGCCAGTCGGAAGAAGGTCAGCTCTAAGATCTACCTTAGAATTTGGAGGACCTTTTTCAAATTCGCCAAAAAACCTGTGGACGTGCTGGAAGCTCCTGACATCCCACTTGTTTTAGATTTCCTACAAGAGGGATGGAACAAAAAACTTAGCCCCAGTACTTTGAAGGTATAGGTTTCTGCCTTAAGTGCCCTATTTGAATTTAAATTAGCAGAACATCCTTGGGTTAAGAGGTTTATACAGCAGTATCAGGTTATCCCCGGTCTGTAAAAGTAAAATTCCTCCCTGAGATTTAAATTGTGTGCCCTCCTCTCTCACTTCAGACCCCTTTGAGCCTATTGATAAAATCTCCCTAAAGTTGCTCTCCCTTATGCTTGCTTTCCTTCTGGCAATTACTTCGGCTAGAAGAGTTAGTGAGATCTCTGCTCTCTCGGTTGACCCTCCCTATTTGGTGATCCTGGAGTATCGGGTTGTAATTTCTCCTGATCCTCCTTTTTTTCTTTTTTACCAAAAGTCTCTTCACATTTTCATCATTCTCAGGAGATGGTGTTGCCTTCCTTCTGTGCTTCCCTTAAAAATAAAAAGGAATCGTAGTACCACTGTCTAGATGTTAGAAGATGAATTTTGCAATATTTTCAGGTCACTCAGCCTTGGGGATCCTCCTCTTATGCTGATTTTGTTTCAGGGAGCAAAAAAGGGTTCTGCAGCCTCTTCTCCCACTATTGCTAGGTTGATTAGACAGGCCATTTCCTTAGGTTACTCTTCTAAAGGAGTTGTTTGATTCTGGAAGATGTAATATCTGCTCTGTTTTGTCATCGCTGCAGAATAGAGAAGGACGTTGGGATTTCATTTGCTACATGCAAATCAACAGAAACCATAATTTCATGCTTGAAGGTTCCCACTTCTATTTAAAGAGTAACTCTGCTCTTCTGCATAAAGAATGAAGTCCCCTCGTAAATTGTTTGCTTTATTTGTAACTTTTTTTTTTTATACATGATGTTCGGAATGAATATATGATCCAGATTTTAATTGATAGAGGGGTTTTTACATTGATGACCTCAGGATAGGTCATCAGTATGTGATCGTTTGGGGTTACGACTCCTGAAGCCCCCACCGATTAGCTGTTTGAAGAGGCCCCTGTGCTCCGGCAAGCGCTGTGGCCTCCTTAGAACATACCAAACACAGAGCCGTACATTGTATGAGACTGAGCCGTGAGTAAGCCATATGACCAATGAATGTCACCTCACAGGCATACAAAGAGGTCATGTCGCTCACCAGAGCACTGTTGCCTCTTCAAGCAATTGATTGGCAGAGGTGCCGGGAGTGGGACCCCCATTAATCAAATATTGATGACCTCTCCTGAAGATAGGTCATTCGTATCAAAATCCTGGAAAACCCCTTGAAAGCAGGTTATAATCACAGTATACAATTGCTGAGCTCTAACACCGCAAGGAACTATTTCATGAATTATTCCATGCAATGGATATAAACTATGTAGACAGCTTTGCTCACATATAAGTAAATTGCCATGACTGACTGACTGCTTTTTTGACAATTGAATTTTTTTATTTGAAGGAGGAAGGTGTGGACTTAATGAATCGTGAGACGGCCCGTGAGAGGTGAGTATACCCATTATATGTTGTGCACGCCTACCAACCTATAAGTGGTTATTTCCCTCTGATGCCCCTTTCCTACTTGACTGGTCACATAAACTTGACTATAAGGGGTCTGCCTGCTGAGTGATCCGTCTGTATGGACTTCACCCATCTTTAAGGGGTTGTCTCACTTTAGCAAGTGGCATTTATCATGTAGAGAGAGTTAATACAAGCCACAAACTAATGTATTGTTATTGATCCATATCGCCCCCTTTGCTGGCTGGATTAATTTTACCCTCACATTATACACTGCTCGTTTCAGTATAATTTTATTTATTTTAATTTATTTTTTAGGGAGATCCAGACTGCGATGCAGATGAGCCTGTCTTGGGAGGAGAGCTTCAGCCTGGTAGGATGACTTTTATTAACTTGAAGATCTATTAATTATTTATTTTTTGTTTATAGGGTATATTCAGGATGTATCTGGTATTACAGCTCAGCTCCATTTAGGGTTGAGGGATATACCGGTGTCCACGATATACCACGGTATTAAGAAACAGTGATATCACCGTTTCCTAATAACTGTGGTGTTAAATGACGTCATAGGAGTGGTCACGTGTCCTGACCGCTTCTAAAAATGTCCACGTCCTGCTGCCTGCATACATTACGTGTCAGTTCCCGCAGCGACCACCTCCTCCTCCTCCTCACTCCTACTTCCCCATGACCGCGCCCACTGACATCTGGAAATGCCCGCACACACAAGCCAGGCGGTCCAACATAAGGAGCCAGTGAGGGAGACTAAGCCAGTATTTCAGGAAGTTCTGGTCCTGGTCTGCCATTGTCCAAGGCGGGGCAAGTGAGACAGCGGATCGGGATGCAAAAGATAGTACTTAGATACTCATGAATAAAGGTGTTACTGTCTTCCTGTCTAGATCTGCTGAGACTTATCAGCGGCCCCTGCACAAGGGAGTTCTATCAGTAGAAGCCCCATACAGTATGTTTCCCTGTTGTCCCCATATAGGAGCAACAAGGAGTTATCTTCACTGGTGGCCACAGCCCCTCCCCTCCTCCTCCCGTCTCTCTTCTTATTGGCGGTGGCAGCAGCACCGGGGGGAGGGAGAGACTCCTTCTCCACTGCGCTGCTGAGAAGAACATCGGCGGCGGGGCAGAGAACTATCTTCTCCGGTGCCCCGCCGCTGTATTCAACTGCAGAGCTGCAGCGGCGAGTCTAATCGCAAATGGTAAATTGTCGCCATTTTGGTCGCCATCTGGAGCCCTGACTTTGGTCCCAGCTCCATACAGTTTAATGTGTTTGTGGCCCCATGCAATATAATGTCACCTTGTATCCCCCATGCAGTATAATGTCTCCATGTGGCCCCAAGTGTTGTTCTTTCTTCTAAATGGGTATTTATCGTGATAGAGATATATATATATATATATATATATATATATATATATATATATATATATATATATATATATATATATATATATATAATCTCTAACGAAGAAAGGACAGCACTCCAAGTAAAAATATACTGGTCTTTAATCACCCATGCAGATGGCAACGTTTCAGCTCCAAACAAGAGCCTTTTTCAAGCAATGAACACACTATATGCTGGGGTATATATAGTCCAACCCCCATTACATCATGATACAATCAATCAACAATAAAATGTACAATTTAAAGTGCAAAAGTGCATATACAATCTCCATATGTAAATACAATTGTGTAATACCCATAAGTAAAAGATGATATAATAATACATCAGAAATATAATATATAGTGTACATATTATGACCTACAACGAGGTAATTGGTGATAAGGGACAGGTGTACACAATAGTGCAAGTAATAAAAATGATGATGCCGCAAAGAAAGAAAGAAAATGTTGACATACCCAGCGCCGTCCACCGCATCAAACATGTCGCATATCAATCGAACCGGCGTTCGGAAACAGATAGTGCGCAGACGCCAACCGCGTCCAGTCACGGCATGACGTCACCAACATACACACAGATATGAATGATGCTGCGGAATCAAGATGTGTGACGTACCCGGTGCACATACACTGTATCCACATGTCCTCACTTGTCTATATGAGTGCCCTCATTGTGACTTGTTATTTTGGTTCGGCTAGTTTTTCATCGCCTCGATTTACATTTTATGTCAGTCCACACTGCGGTATATTGAAACATGTTTGTTTTGGGGGGATCTGTGGGTGATCTGGGTGAGGATCGTGACACTCGTGTTGCGGTCTCCACTGCTCGCCCATGGATGGTGGGACCTGTGTCCTTTGAGATACAGTGCCCTTCCTTGCCCCTTTTTTATATACTTGTTGTATAGCACGGCTTGTATTCCCGTGTTGCGCTGTCCTGTCCTTATGTGCATGGACATGCGCATACACAGTGGTGGGACACAATGACCTTTTACAATATGGCCGACCGAGCTTCTTGTCAGTAGTGCGCATGTCCGTGCGCGTGTCTCCGCAACTATTGTTGGTGACGTCATGCCGTGACTGGACGCGGTTGGCGTCTGCGCACTATCTGTTTCCAAACGCCGGTTCGATTGATATGCGACATGTTTGATGCGGTGGACGGCGCTGGGTATGTCAACACTTTCTTTCTTTCTTTGCGGCATCATCATTTTTATTACTTGCACTATTGTGTACACCTGTCCCTTATCACCAATTACCTCGTTGTAGGTCATAATATGTACACTATATATTATATTTCTGATGTATTATTATATCATCTTTTACTTATGGGTATTACACAATTGTATCTACATATGGATATTGTATATGCACTTTTGCACTTTAAATTGTACATTTTATTGTTGATTGATTGTATCATGATGTAATGGGGGTTGGACTATATATACCCCAGCATACACTGTGTTCATTGCTTGAAAAAGGCTCTTGTTTGGAGCTGAAACGTTGCCATCTGCATGGGTGATTAAAGACCAGTATATTTTTACTTGGAGTGCTGTCCTTTCTTCGTTCCTGTACATCTGGGGCAAGCAGCAATATCCCTAGACATAGCACCCATATTGCTTGTTTCCAGTGCCGCCGCTACTTTCCCTTTTTTATATATATATATATATATCTATCGTTATTGCAATACATTTCTTAATATCATTATCGTGGGAATATTTCTGATATCGCCTAACTCTAGCACCATTCAAGTTAATGGGCCTGAGCTACAATGCCAGACATATAATATGAAAAAGAATAAGGAATATATACAATAATATTATCTACTTTTTCCAAATAGCAGGCACTCACCATCTGGTTATATAGAGTAATCAATAAAGAGCGGTTAATATAAACATTATATTATTTATTATTAAAGTTAAAAACTACCCTAAAATAAAATCTCTACAGATAAAAATTTCTACAAATAAAATAATGTGCAATAGGGCTGCACCATATGGGAATTTTGTGCGATTGCAATTAGAGCCCTAAAAATTGCGATAACGATATGCGATGCAATATTTTAAGGGAATTGTGCTAGAGGTCTATTTGCTTGGATTTTCCCATATGAGCCGCTGACGCGGCTGGGTATGACATAGTTATAGGGGATCTGTGGATGGCACTGTTATGGGGGATCTGTGGAGGATGCTGTGTTGTGGGGGATCTGCGGAGGACGCTGTGTTGTGGGGGATCTGCGGAGGACGCTGTGTTGTGGGGGATCTGCGGAGGACGCCGTGTTGTGGGGGATCTGCGGAGGACGCCGTGTTGTGGGGGATCTGCGGAGGACGCCGTTATGGGGGGGATCTGCGGAGGACGCCGTTATGGGGGGGATCTGCGGAGGACGCCGTTATGGGGGGGATCTGCGGAGGACGCCGTTATGGGGGGGATCTGCGGAGGACGCCGTTATGGGGTGGATCTGCGGAGGACGCCGTTATGGGGTGGATCTGCGGAGGACGCCGTTATGGGGTGGATCTGCGGAGGACGCCGTTATGGGGTGGATCTGCGGAGGACGCCGTTATGGGGTGGATCTGCGGAGGACGCCGTTATGGGGTGGATCTGCGGAGGACGCCGTTATGGGGTGGATCTGTGGAATGTCACATAGGGCCATGAGGAGGGGACAGCATAAGACATATAGCATCTTATGCTGGTCCCCCTCATGGCCCTATGTGTCCCCTCATGTGTCCTAAACTGTGCACATAACTGGCTTTGTGTGTAAAGTATTTTACTAGTGTGTGAAACAATCTCTCTCCTATTGATAACAGGTCCAGCCTCTGTACTCACTGTCACGATGAATGCACTGCAGCGAGCGGGCCGGCCGGCGCGTGACTGACGTCACTTAGTAACACTCCTCCCACTTCAGGAAGCAGGAGTGTTACTAAGTGACGTCAGTCACGCGCCGGCCGGCACGCTCGCTGCAGTGCATTCATCGTGACAGTGAGTACCGAGGCCGGACCTGTTATCAATAGGAGAGAGATTGTTTCACACACTAGTAAAATACTTTACACACAAAGCCAGTTATGTGCGCGGGGCCCCTTCATATATAATCGCAGCATTTTCGGGTCGGCCATATCGCATTTGCCGATTATCGCGATTCGATTATTTTTTCGATTTATCGTGCAGCCCTAATGTGCAATTAACAGTAATCTTCGTTCACCAAGATTAAATAATCATTGGCTATTGTTTATAAATCCATATATTTCCAATCTATGGTAGCAAAATTTGCTAGTGGCTCCCATAGTTAGTTATGGTGGGGATTGATGTTATTCCTTTTGTATGTTGCTAACAATTTGTATCAGTGGTTAATGGTAACCTCCAGTAGTTGTCAACAAGGTTGTCAATAGCAACAATAACCTCAATGGTTGGTAGCAGCGGTTGTCAATAGCAGCAATAGTCGATAGTAACAATGGTCAATAATAGCGATTACTACCAGTTGCAGAATTCAGTTATTCGTACCAACAATTGAAAACAGCGGTAATGGTGGCTATAGTGACCGTGGTATTTGATAATGGTAATAGCTTGTGGCAGCATCGGCAATGGCACAGTTCAACAGTATGGAATTCAGTCCATCTTAAAACTGCTTAATTTTACTCTTGATACTTGCCAGGAATTTGTTTATGACAGCCGTGTTGGGTACATTAGTGAGGGACACTCGTGTTTAATACTCACTGTTTACTTGTTTTGTACCGTTACACTGGTTATGGTGGCGTCCCACTCGATATTTAGTGTACTCACCCCCCCCCCTTGATCACTGTGTCTGTGTTGTCACTGAATGTGCGCTTGTGTTTGTTCCTGCTACGGCTCGGCGTCTCACGTGATGACCGTAGTTCTCGCTTCAAATCCCGCGGGATTCAAGCGTTGCTGTGATATTGGTTGACAGCGGAAATTCGACTAACGCAGTTAGTTATATCGCTGCCAGTAATGTCCGAAAGCTTTCATCGCTATTTTGCGATATTTGTGTGGGTGTTCTGAAATGTCTGCTAAACGCGTTTCGAGGTTCAGACCTCTTCCTCAGTAGCCATATCTGAAACCCCACAAAATCAGTCCTTATATAGCTTTTATCTGTTACTTGGAAAACCTGGAGCCAATTGTGGGTTGTTCCAAAAACCCGGAAAAGTGATTAGATAGTTAAAACGTAAATAAGATTAAAATTGATTTAACAATATATAATAAATATAGAAAAACCTTGGTAATTAATATAGCTTAGTATGATTACATTATTTTATGATTGGGTGAAATCACTACTGAGCAAGAGCACCCGTCCTTTGCTACATAGAGAGTGAGCCACTATATTCTTATAACTATACAATAATATTATACTGAGCATCATATTGTTTGCCCTTCCTTTTATATGTGTTTACATTCGGGACAATGGTTTAGCGCGACTATAAAATACTGGGAGATTTTGGTTTGTTGCTTAGTTTGTAAAATTAGAAAAGTCTCTTGTTTCAATTTAGTGTAATTTCAGTTAAATGTGAGTGTTATTATGTTCCAGATGTGAGTTGGTAACTTATTTTTATTTTTCTTTTTTTCTTTTACAGAGTGATAATGATCTTGATAAATTGGATAAATATTCTTCCCCAAAGCGCATAGATTTTGTTCCAGTGTCACCAGCTCCCTCACCCACCAGAGGAATTGGGAAGGTATTGTAGATATTTGTTTGCCTTTGATGTCTAACTTAAAGGGGTTGTCCCACAAAAAATATTCTAGTTTTCAAACAAGCACCTGGATCTGAATACTTTTGTAATTGCATGTAATTACAAATTTAGCATGGCCACTGAGTTATTCAATGAAATGTATCTGTATAGCGCCACCTGCAGTTGGTTTTTTTTCTTTATTTCTTTGACCTGCTCACTGAGATGGCCGCACATGCTCAGTTTCATCCTTCAACTGCCTCCTGAGGTGTGATAGGGAGTACATGGAGAAGAAAGAGTTGAACGGCACTCCTCAGTGTGCGTAGCGAGGTGCTCTGTGGTATACAAAGTCAATTGTAGTTGAAGGAAAGACCACGCCACTCTGTTTTTGGGGTTACAGAAAAATGCTTATTTTTATTGCCTTATTGTATTCATCCCAAAATAATTTGAGCCACTGGCCAACGTTTCGGTCAACAATAGACCTTGATCACGGCCGTAGTCATATTGCTAAGAAGTGAAATTCAATGGCGTTCATGGACACACACCCTTAGCTGTAGCAGAAAGGACACTCCCCTGAGCTGTCAGCTTGATATAAGTCTAGCAGAGCAATGAATGAGGAGATCTCTGGATCCATGTGAGATACAGGGCTGGTTCTAGCTTTGTTAGAAAAATATTGTCAAGTCCTATATGATGTCTGATTTTCATATTTTACATTAGTCATGGGATAACCCCTTTAAATGGCTGAATGCTTTCTTTCTTTTGGGCCTCGTGCACACAGCCATTGCCGTTTTGTGGTCCGCAAAATACAGATACCTGCCATGTGTGTCTTGTACTTTTCATTGGTCCCTATTATAGAAATCCTATTCTTGTCTGCAAAACGGACTAGAATAATAAAGGTTTTATAATTTGTGGAACAGCTGCACGGATGCGGACAGCACGTTAATGACATCCATATGTTGTCTTCATTATTTGTGGCCCCATGTAAATGAATGGGACCCACATGCGTTCAGCCAAAAAAAAGGCGGATCGGATGCAGATCCAAAATACAGTTGTGTGCATGAGGCCCTAATATTGGACATTCATTTGCCTGTCCGGTTGGTTGGTACCATGTGATTTAGTTTGCCTTTGTGCATGTTGAGGTCCAGTTCGTGTGATCCTTTTTTGTAGGTCACACATCCTCTATACATGCAATATAATCCCAAGGAGTTGTCAGGGCTGCCAGCTTTTCAGTACATGCTGAGTGGTAGTATATTACTCCTACATTAAAGTAATGTTTCCTAATAATAATTTTTTTCCACTAATGTTTTTATGCACTTATCATTCCAAACCTATTTGGTAGTATATTTTATAAGAACCTGTTATCTTCCTATGTGTTACATGTGGCCTGTAAGTGTAATCATATGCAGTTTAGGTCTGGAAATTGTCTGATTTTTATTTTTTTTTCCTTTTCACCAACAGCAATGCTTTTCTCCATCTCTGCAAATGTTTGTGAGCAGTAACGGCTTGCCTCCGAGCCCTATCCCCAGCCCTACCAGACGATTCACCACGTAAGTATGATATATATTGCAGGTGGTTAATGTGACAGCAACTAGGGGGTTTATTAACTGCATTTGGGTTTAGATAGTATCTGGCTGCGGGGGCATGTGTACTGCTTTGTTCAGGGCTTGCTGTAATGCTGGCCCAATTGTCAGGGACAAACATGGTGCGAATCGCTCGTTCATCAGGTGAAATTGTCGTTTGTTCAGGCAAGTAAATTATCATTTCTGGGCAGCAGATAGCAATAGCGATCCCTCGTTCTCATACTGTGGAGGAGTTGCTGCGTGTAAATACAGAGCTTAACCCCTACTGAATAAGTAGTCAGTTGTCAGGAAGGAACGCTTCCTTCCTGATAATCGGCTGCTCCTCTGGCCGTGTAAACATACCATCAGGCCTGAGACTAAAAGGGTTGTCTCATCATGGGCAATGGGGGCATATCGCCAGGATATGCCCCCGTTGTCTTATAGGTGCGGGTCCCACCGCTGGGACCCGCACCTATATAGAGAACGGAGCCCCGCAAGGTAGTGGCTGGAGGACTCCGGTCCAGCCACCACCAAGCCGGCTCCCCAATAGAAGTGAATGGGAGCGTACCGCGCATGCGCGGCCCCCGCTCCCATGGTTTCTATGGGGCAGACGGAAAAAGCCGAGCAATTGGACAACCCCTTTAAGGCCTCTTGCACACAACCGTATGTATTTTACGGATCCACAAAAAATGCGGATGACATCCGTGTGCATTCCGTATTTTGCGGAACAGAACAGCTAGCCTCTAATAGAACAGTACTATCCTTGTCCGTGATGCGGACAGTAATAGGACATGTTCTATTTTTTTGTGGAACGGAAATACAGACATACGGAAACGGAATGCACACGGAGTAACTTCTGTTTTTTTGCGGACCCATTGAAATTAATGGTTACATTTGTGTGCAAGAGGCCTAATTCAGCTCTTTAAGGGTTCCAAGGAAGTACATTCCATCTTCCACTTCTGACACATCTTTATGTTTCAAAAGGTATTTATTGAGTTTTGCATAGAAAAAAAAGCAATATAACAATAATGAAATAAAATAATCACATGGAAACAAAACATCTCTTGGATACAAGTGAGCTATTGATATATTCCTTAACAATATAGTAGGGTTACATAAAGTTAGGGACTGGGATATGGAGCAGAAAGACAATCCTCCTGCTTTCGGTTAGTAAGAAACACATTCTTATAGGGAGATAATCGGACGTAGGTCCGAAGAGTGTGGTGAAGATAGCCAGGGCTGACACATCTTTATAATGGTGCAGTGAATGCATTACTCAATGTAAATGCACAGTTTTTATACAGCTTGGACATGAAGCAGATCATACTGTACAGGACTCAGTGTACAATATAGTTGGGATTAGAATTAAGCAAAGAATATATTGTAAATCCGAGATACTATGGTGGCCAGCAGTTTCCAGATATTTATCCTTCTACTAAATAGAAGCCAGAAATAAAACACATTTAGGGTACGGCTACACGACGACATTTGTGTAGTGCGACAAAAGGGTACAACTATTGCGACATGCTGTGACTCGACAGTCACACACAAATCCAATTTGGTTGGATTCTTGTGCGACTGTTGTGTCGCAGCATGTCGGATGTCACAGTGTGACACCATAGACTATCATTACAAAAAATGTTGCACGACTATTTGTCACAGTAATGTTGCGCAACATTTTTTGTAATGACAAGTCATCGTGTAGCCTTAGCCTTTAAATGTCCATTAATCTATAGAACGCCATGCTGACATGCACTGTTTACAAATCTGTACAGTATAGTGTTGCCCATGTCACTAAAGGGGTTTTCCCTTTGTAATTACATCGGTTGATAATTGATGGCCTATGCTCAGGATAGCCCATCAGTATTATTCACCGATCAGTGCCAGTAAACTAAACTATATAGTGGATGGAGCTGGAGGCTTGTGGTTCTGTCTAGTGGCCATGCTTGATACTGCAGCTCCGCTCCCATTCAAATGATTGGGAGCTGAGCTGCAAAATCCCGGCTCCAGAAACTACACAGTGGGCAGAGCCTTCTGTCCACTATGATGTATCCAGCGGGTGCCTGAATTGGCTGGTTAATGAGCGTGTTAAACCCCTAACAATCTGATATTGATGACCTAGCCTGACGATAGGCCATCAATATCTTAGTACCTGAAAACGTAGTTTTCTGGTTTCTTTAAAACAAAAGTAAACCCGCCATTTGTTCCAATATGAATTTGTTTTAAGGGAGAGATTTAATGTACAGATTCCAGTTTTAGGCACAACTTCCCTTCTGTTTCTCGGGGCCAGCACAGCTTCCCTTCCACTGGCCATACATCAGAATTGTTACTCTGATGATGAGGAGATCTGGTGCCCGGAGATGGTCCTCTGTTCTTTATGATTGTTTGGCTGTGCCAATAGGTCATGTTTATTTTGTTATAGACTCATGCTGTGGTAGGTTAGGTATATTTTTACCTATTTTTGTATCTCACTAATTATACATTTTGTGTTTTTCACAAATAAAAGTTTGCATGTTCTTCTCTCTAGCAGAAGGAGTCAGAGTCCTAATTGTATCCGTCCAAGTGTCCTTGGCCCCATAAAGAGGAAAGGTACTCTATACATTCCCGCATTTCAGAGGTGTCTGTGTGATTGTGTCCACCATAGACTGTATGATGTTTGCATGACAGATGTTACTCTTGTGCTCCTTGCCGTGGTACATCAGAGTATCGAAGTCATGCTAGAGGAAGTTCAAAGGGAGTTGTCAGGGCTGCCAGTTGTCAAGTACAGACTGAGTGGTAGTATAATACTCCTACACTACTGTCATTTTATAGGAGAATGTGTAGACTTAGGCCTCGTTAACATTTTTCACTGGTGTGTGCTGTCCACGTTTTCCATGGACAGCACACATATCCATTGATTTGAATGTGTCTGTTCACACATCAGTATTTAAAAAAATAAAATAAAAAACACGGAGACATGCACTACTTTGGTCTGTGATGTGGACCAAACATGCCCATTGTATTCTATGCGTCCATGAAAAAACACGGACACAACACAGATGGCGTCCGTGTTTGGTCCATTTTTCACTGACCACTAATAGGAGATTCTCTGGAAATTAACTTTCAACTGATCAGTGTCTGTGGAATACGGATGACACACCGAGGGCAAAAAACTGCAAAATACGGATACCATACGCGTGATGTCCACATCTGTATATCCGTTCTGCAAAAGATAGAACATGTCCTATTCTTGGCCGCAAATGTGGACCACGGACCCATCGAAGTCAGGGGATCCGCAGTGTGGACGTCACTTGGACAATATCCGTGTTTTGTGCATCCACTTTTTGCGCACAGCAAAATCCATACCATCGTGTGAACGCACTGTGCAGCTGAATCTAAGATTATTCCTTACTAGGATAAATTCTTATATGGCACATTTGTTGCTGAATTTTTTGTGACTTACAATTGAGATGTAAAGAATGGATTTTATCTACTGCATGGGTGAACTTCTGCAAGCTTTAGGCCTTTTTCACACGACCGTATGGCCTTTTCAGTGTTTTGCAGTCCATTTTTTACAGATCCGTTCCGTGTTTTGTTTCCATTTCTGTTCTGTTTTTCTGTATGGCAAAGAAAAAATTGGGCTGGGCATAACATTTTCAATAGATGGTTCCGCAAAAACTGAATGGATACGGAAGACATTTGGATGCATTTCCGTATGTGTTCAGTTTTTTTTGCGGACCCATTGACTTGAATGGAGCCACGGAACGTGATTTGCGGGCAATAATAGGACATGTTCTATCTTTCAACAGAACGGAAATACGGAATGCATACGGCGTACATTACATTTTTAATTTTTTTTGCGGAACCATTGGAATGAATGGTTCCGTATATGGACCGTATACCGAACACAAACTGCACGTAAACGGGAAAAAAAAACAGTTGTGTGAAAGAGGCCTTATACAGATTAATGTGACAGTTGCTGAAATATCTGCAGCAAATTGACAGAGTATGAGTATACCCCAGCAGTTGGGCTACATGCACACGACCGTATGTGTTTTGTGGATCCGCAAAAAAAAACTGACGTCCGTATGGCATCCGTTTTTTTTTGTGTGGATCCATTGTAATAATGCCTATACTTGTCCGCAAACTAGAAAAAAATAGGACATGCACAATTTTTTTTTTTTTGCGGAGCTACGGAACGGACATACTAATGTGGACAGCACACGGTGTGCTGTCCGCATTTTTTGAGGACCCATTGAAATGAATGGGTCTGCATCTTATCCGCAAAAAAAACGGAACGGACACGAAAACAAACAACGTTTGTGTGCATGTAGCCTTATTCTGAGAATCTGAATGTGGGGCAGGAACTTAAAGCGGCTGTCTCACCAAAGGAAATGGCATTTATGATGTAGAAAAAGTTAATACAAGGCACTTAGTAATGTATAGTGATTGTCCATATTGCCTCCTTTGCTGACTGGATTCATTTTTCCATCACATTATACATGGTTTATCCAGGGGTTACAACCACCCTGCAATCCATCCTTGGCGGTCGTGCGTGCACATTATAGGAAAAGGTACTGGACTATAAGCCTTTTCCTATTGTGTGCAAGCATGGCCACCCCTGCTGGATTTGGTGGTGGTTGTAACCATGGAAACGAGCAGTGTATAATGTATGTTAATGGGTACTTGGGGCAGCCTGTCTTCCAAATATTGGATTTACCTAGGAAATAAAATGCTGATTGTTAGGGCTCATGCACAGGACAGTATTTTGCGTTCAGTATACTGGCCGTTTTTGTAGTTCAGTATGCGGAACATATACTGAACCATTCATTTCAATGGTTCAGCAAAAAATACTGAAGTGTCTCCGTGTGCATTCCGTTTCAGTATTTCAGTATTTCCGTACCGTGAAAAGATAGAACATGTCCTATTCTTGTCCGCAAATCACGGTGCTTGGCTCCATTCAAGTCAATGGGTCCGCAAAAAAAACCGAACACATACGGAAATGCATCCGTATGTCTTCCGTTTCCGTTCCGTTTTTTGCTGAACCATCTATTGAAAATGTTATGCCCAGCCCAATTTCATCTATGTAATTACTGTATACTGTATATGCCATACGGAAAAACGGAACAGAAACGGAAACACAACGGAAACAAAAAACGGAACAACGGATCCGTGAAAAATGGACCGCAAAACACTGAAATAGCCATACGGTCGTGTGCATGAGGCCTTAATCAATTCTCGTGTTTTCCTTACCATTGTTCCCTCTTTTTTTTTCTTTTTTCTACCAGGTGAAATGGAAATAGAAAGTCAACCAAAGAGACTGTTTCAAGGAACAACGAACATGCTTTCTCCTGACGTCACTCATCTGTCCGATTTTAGTTGGTAGGTATCACCACAATACAGTTTTGTACAGCGCTGCAGAATGGATTGGCATTATGGAGATTGCACTTGCATCTATTGCTTTTTCCCCACTGTTAAGTGCATGCTCACTCGCCCTCGGGCTGAGTAACCTAAGCTTGTATTTGGAATAAAGATGGCATTTGGAACACCGAAAGAGATGCACAAAATCATCTCTGTAAAATACAAAATCTTGGTGCTGGAAGACTTTATAAAATTTATATAATTTGTAATTCACTGGATATAGAAGTGTCACAACCGTGAAACATAACCCGTTCTAGAAGTTCTTCCTTTTTCCACTAATTTCAGTGCTGCCTACTGTGAGAATCGAAGGTGTAATACGATGTTATATAGATTAGGTTATATTCCTGTATTATAAAGGGTTTGTCTTATAAAGACCACCCCATTCATATTCCCACTGGGGCTTATGCATGGTAATAGGGAGGGATCCCCAGTTTGGGTCTCTGTCTGAGCTATATATTAAACAGCTGGTTAGTCATTTGGAAGCTTAAAGTGGTTGTCTCCACGTGTTTAATACTGATGACCTATCATCAAGGTAGGTCATCAGTGTCAGATAGGTGGGGGTCCATATCCTGTCACTGATCGACCACGGCGGTCTCTTCCTAGACCATTGACCTCATGTTCATCGGTCACATGGCCTAGGCACAGCTCAGTCCAATTAATTGGGGCTAAGCTGCAATACTAATCACCGCCACTATCCATTGGATGGTGCTGTGCTCCGTAAGCTGTGAGGACAGCTGATCAGCAGGGGTGCCAGGGTCAGATACTGATGGCCTATGCACTCGAAAAGCTCTTAACTTTCTCCAGCAATGACAACTGATCACCAAGAGTTAGAGAAGGCCGACACTTGAATAATTGATTGCAATTCATTGTTCATCTGCCTTCTCTAGCTCTCGGTGAATATATAATTTTACACTATGTAATTCCATCATTCTGTCTTTTAGGCCTCATGCACACGACCGTTGTGTGCATCCGTGGCCGTTGTTCCGTTTTCCGTGATTTTCTGCGGACCCATTGACTTTCAATGGGTCCGTTGAAAACTCGGAAAATGCACCGTGGTTTATCCGCGGCTGTGATCCGTGTTTCTTGTCCGTCAAAAAAAATATGACCTGTCCTGTCAAGTCAGTGAAAAAACACGGATGCACACAAGATTGGCATCCGCGTCCGTGGCCGTAGGCTACTTTCACACAGACTGATACGCAGATCCGTCTGCATAAAAGCTTTTTCAGAGCTGAGTTTTCACTTCGTGAAAACTCAGATCCGACAGTATATTCTAACACAGAGGCATTCCCATAGTGATGGGGACGCTTCAAGTTAGAATTATACTACGAACTGTGTACATGACTGCTGCCTGGCAGCGCCCGATCTCTTACAGGGGGCTGTGATCCGCACAATTAACCCCTATGGGAACGCCTCTGTGTTAGAATATACTGTCGGATATGAGTTTTCACGATCTAACTCAAATCCGATGGTATATTCTAACATAGAGGCGTTCCCATGGTGATGGGGACGCTTCAAGTTAAAATATACCATCGGATTGGAGAAAACTCTGATCCTATGGTATATTAACTCCTGACTTTACATTGAAAGTCAATGGGGGACGAATCCGTTTGCAATTGCACCATATTGTGTCAACGTCTAACGGATCCGTCCCCATTGACTTGCATTGTAAGTCAGGACGGATCCGTTTGGCTCCGCACGGCCAGGCGGACACCAAAATGACTTTTTTCATGTCCGTGGATCCTCCAAAAATCAAGAAGACCCACGGAAGAAAAAACGGTCACGGATCACTGAACAACGGAAATCCGTTTTGCGGACCGCAAAAAAAAACGTCCGTGTGCATGAGGCCTTATGGTGACTCGACCAGAAAAAGCTTTAAAAATTTTTTATTTTATTTTTGCAGCTTTTCCTCAGACCTTGACAGCAGCAGCAGCATCGGCTCCTCGTCTGACTCTGCAGCTAAGGAAAGCTGTGTGACCGACTCCCCCGCCGCCTGTTCCAACTCCTGCTCGTCATTCATATCACTGGATGATCTGTCACCCAAGTGAAGTGACAAAAGGCCAGGCCACCGTGTCCCTGACCCTTTATATTTAAAGACTGTGGGAGAAAGTAACCCTGTGTAATTTTTTTCCTATGTTATTTTTGTATGTGTATATTTTCTAATCTTCCCTCCAGCCTGAAGGAGACTCAAACAATGGAGTGGAAGGGTTGTAATTTGTGTACAGAAGGCTATGTACAGTACAATGCCGTTTGCTGCTTGTTCCAGGTATTTAGCAAAAGGTTAAATTATTGCTCTGTTTTTATTTATTGTTTTCTGAAGAAATTCTATAATTGCAGATGGAGAATGTTATTTAATTTAGATATTGCCATTAAATGTGGCCATCTTTAACAGAGGGAATCACAAAAAACCTTCAGTATATTGTCCTAGGGCAGTTTTTGCACATTTTGTTGGTTATCCATTGCCTTACTTCCCTATCCATATACCTCGATTGTCTCCTGGTCTCTTCCTTGCGTTATTAGTCTCTTCTTAGTATTTATATTGATTGTACACAGTCAAAGAAGCCTTTTTAATAGGTTGACTAATGGTTCAACCCATAAAATGTCTGCTTCCAGTGTGCGTGGGGTGCAGGTTAGTTTATATATTACCAATTAAGTTTAAGTCCATTTCCATATAGTAGTTTGTACATTATTGGAACAATCCTCTTATGCATTGTATAGGTTGCAACAGGTTTAGGGCTCATTCACATCACTGTATTTATGTGTCCGCATCCGTTCCATTGATTTTCATTGTTCACCATGTGCTGTCTGCATCCGTACTTCCGTTCTGTGTCCCCGCAAAAAAAGATAGAGCATGTCCTATTCTTGTCTGCAAAATGCAGAACGCACGCGGCCGGTATCCGTGTTTTGTGGATTGCAAAACATGCTCGTCTGAATGAGCCCTTACAGAGAGGAAGAGGGTGCTCCTCATTTCATGAAATTCTGTTGGTGCAGGGGAGACACTACGTTGCTAAAAAAAATAGGCCTCATTTATTCACATTGTCCAACAGGAAAATTGTTCTTGTTGCCCATAGCAGCCAGCCACAGGAAAGCTTTTGTTTTTCCACAGCAATATAAGAAATGCAAAATGGGCTTTGATTGGTTGCTATGAGCCAGCTTTTCTTTTTATACTTTATGTGCTACAGTACGGAAAACTACTGTTAAAGGGGTTGTCCCATCTTTCATTCTCACCTGCTTTACCCTGCCGCAACTCGCAGCTTCCTGTACTTTGTGTGGGAGGTACCGTCCACTTTGACGGGCTAGACGAGCAACGTTTTGCTGACGCCACCCGATGCAGTTTACAGCTAACATGTCTATTTGCAGCAGCTGCTTGCACTCTGCATTGCTTGCACTCCGAACAGCTCTTTGGCTACTGCACATGCCCAGGAGCTGTTCCATAGATTACTATTACAATGCTGAGCAGTGGACGGTTTGAGAGGCCACCCATGCGCAAATACGCATGCTCCCGTGGTCCTGGGCAGCAGTGGCTCGAACCCCTGACAAAAAGCAATAGACAAAAGGAAAGAGAAATTAAATTAGAAATAGGGAGTTATGGTATGGAGGCCATGGTGAAAATAACACTGATTGGGTGAGTTTATTGTCAGGCTAAGGCCTATTGCACACGACTGTATGGCTTTTTCAGTGTTTTGCGGTCTGCAAAAAACACAGATGACATTCGTGTGCATTCTGTTTTTTACGGAACATCTGGCCTCTAATAAAACAGTACTTTCCTTTGTCCGTTATGCGGACAATAATAGGACATGTTCTATCTTTGAACGGAAATACGGGATGCATACATTGTACATTCTGTTTTTTTTGGCGGACCCATTGAAATGAATGGTTCCGTATACGGAACGCAAATAACTAAGCAGAAAAAAACCCTGTTTGTGTGCATGAGGCCTAAAAGGAACAGAATAAAAGCAATTTATCGAGATAGCATAACCCCTTTTAATTCCCCAGAACTTGAATAGCACTGAGCTGCACAAAGCCTTTTTCATACCTGCATTTAAGCAGATCCGGCAGGCAGTTCTGGATGGATCTGTTACTGTGCTGTTGGAATTTATTTATTAGGTGGCACTTTTTTATTTAATTTTTTTGCCTTTCTGGCTTTTCGAAAATGAGCGTGCTGGAGCTCTCTGTGTTTTTTCAGGTGTTTTGACATCCCTTTCTCTATGATGGGATGAAGAAAATGCTAGCCACACTGCACGCGAAAAAAAGGTCAGACAAATTGCCACCAAAAAACAAAGGAAAAACCTGCAGGTGGCCAAAAAAATGCAAGTGGTTCTTCTGGGGACTTGCCACCAATGCCAAATTTATGTGTAGGAAATATTACCACCACCTGGGGCACGTTAATAAATAAGACTAAATCTTAGGGGTATCCTCTACAGTGAAGCACAGGTCCATATTTGTTACTTTAGTTCATATGCTTGCCAATGTAAATCATATGTGCCAAATTCTAAAAAGTAAAATTACCGTTAACCCTGTATTGTGGTTCTCGTACCCTTTATAGGCCATGTGTGATGAGATGTGCCAGTAAAGATGGGAAAGACAGACCTATTGGACCAAGCTGTTCTATAAAGCTGCACGCTTTTCATTCCGCAGGAGCCACAGATCTCCCAGGAGGTTATTTTGTAGGACTTTGCTAGTATGTAATTTCCACAGTAACGCTGTATATAACTCCCGGATTTAGGATGGCCGCTATCGACTTTTTTTTTTTTTCTCTTGATGAGTTGCTTGGGTACCTATTGTGTAATTTTGATGGGGTCAGAAAAACCTCAGTGTATATATAATGGCTACAAATTATTTTTTCCTGTTGTCACATTACTTCTACAAAGTAAGATTTGTACTTTTGTCATCTGTGTACCTTTTATGAAATGTGTTTTTATGAAAGCTGCTTAGTACATAGGAACTGCACAATAGTAAGGATTAGCCTGTAGTATATTTCCGTTGATTGTCTTGCCACAGTGATGGCCTCGGTCTTTGATGGGGTGTTGCAGAGTACAATGTTAAGGTTTTCTGCAACATCCCTATAGTGATGGAGCTATGTAATACAAAAAGTAGTATTTTCAGAAGTTAAAGGGGTTCTCCAGGAATTAAGAAACTGAAAATACTTAAATATTACTTTATTATAAATACATTCCCATATACCTTTCATTAGTTATAATGGCTTGTTTTGGCTAGGGAGCAATCATTAGGAGAAATAAAATGGCCGCCGTCCTAGTAGTGCACGCAAAACCTCTCCTAATCGCACAGGAGGACAAGTTACTGCAGAACACTGAGGTAAAGGGCTGCCTCATCCTCCTCTCTGCTCTGCTTGTCAGGGATTATGGTCCTGAATACAGGTGATAAGATCTTCAGCTGAATCTCTGTAGGAATGGAGTTCATGAGAAGACATGAAGTGCTGAGAGGAGGTGGGGATGTGACTAATGACCAGCAGCACTTGTATGGCGTCTTCATTACCACAGTCCCACATTGCCATAGTTAGGGATGAGCGAATCGACTTTTGATGAAACAAAGGTACCACTTGGAACCGAACCCGGTTCTGAAGTTATTATGCGAACATTCTAAGGCTTTGTTCACATCACCGTTCAGCCTTTTCGTTCTCCTGCTCCGTTTAGGAGCAGGAGAACGGACTTTTCGTTCTCCTGCTCCGTTTAGGAGCAGGAGAACGGAAAGGACAGAAAAGGCACATAACTGACGCCAAACTGAGTCAAACGGAGCCCTTCGGACCCCATAGACGGGGTCCGTTATGTTTCCGCTCAGAAGAGGATTTTTAAGCGGAGACAAAAGTCCTGCCCGCACAACTTTTGTCTCGGCTTAAAAATCCTAAACGGAGCAGGAAAACTGAAAGGCTGAACGGTGATGTGAACGAAGCCTAATACTGTATGGAGCGCTCGCTCCGTACAGTATTGAAACAAAGTTTTATGCAAATCGACTTTGGGTGAAACATCTGCTCATCCCTAACCACAGTCTGTCGTGTCCGTCCTCTCTCTAGTTCATTTCTCTTTAGCTCAGCGTTGTGAAGTCACTTGTCCTGCTGTGTGATTAGGACAGGTTTTGCGTGTACTAATAGGACGGTGGCCATTTTATTTCTCCTAATGATTGCTCCCTAGCCAAAACGAGCCATTATAACTAATGAAAGGTATTTGGGAATATATTTATAATAAAGTAATATTTAAGGATTTAAAATGTTGTAATTTCCGGAGAACCTCTTTAAGCCAAGGTAAGTTTCTTGGCACAAGGAAGGCGTATCTGATTTCTATAGTATATATTATTAAACTTGGTCGGAGACAGTGTTAATAAAGTTGGTTGAAACAAGCACAGGAAGTGGGCTTTGGGCTCCTGCACATGGCTGCTTTGTGGCCTGTTGTATCGATCCGTCATACAGTGCCTATTGCCGGTTATGGGCCCATGACATGCCTCCAGGTTTTTTCAGATTTGATATGGGCGTAGGCCCTGTTCACCCGGCAGCATTGGTCATTTCTTGCATCGGAATTTGTAAGCCAAATCCAGGAGGGGAACTGAGGACCATAATCGAAAAATGTAAAACGTAAAATACTCAGACCAAAATTACAGCTGCTTATGTACATAAGATGCCTCCTGGGGTATCTAAGGATTATATGGGAAACCCTTGTTTTTCCCAAAGAGGGAGTGGAGGGTGGGGACCTTAGTCGGTTTCCATATATGTGATATATTTTGGAGGATCCCGTCATTTTCTTCTTGACACAAACCACTGATTATCTAATTGGTATGGTCAATTTTATTACAAAGTGAGCATGCTGCTGTTTCAACAAACTTTATTCACAGAAAAACATTCAGCTCTGTTCAGATTTTGCCTTGCCTGCAAAGGTGGAAATGGCCAACAGCGAAACGCCACCTTTTAGGAATTGTCCACCCCGACCGATTTGTGGTGTCTCCAAGAATTTTAAGATATTTATCCCTTGGTTGGTACGAAACATTGACCACAAATACTATCCTGTGAACAGCATGTCTCCAATGTAAACTTCTGCAGTGCCTTATTGCATTTATCTGGTGAGCAAGGTCCTCCCCAGGTACACAAACCATTCCGTGCCATGGTTGCGTAATGTGCTGCTTTATCAATGCAATTGCCACTTAACTACATGAGCTTTCTGCCAGTTGTGCCAAAATCGGTGTTTTTGTATAATAAAACCTGTACTCACGGTTGTGGCTGTACCATTGTGTGTGTGTGTGTGTATATATATATATGTATAGAAGTGTTCTTATTCTGTGAAGGCTCCTCCTCCGGTAAATGAATGTTTGCTAAGTAGTTTTGACCGTTCACTACTGTACAGTCTAGATATATTTTTCCCCTTGAATTATGTACCATGCATGATTAATATGGGAATGTACAGTGTCAATATACAGATCTGTTTAACCAATGATTCTGCTTCCTTATCAGTAAAATGTTGCATATTTAGGTATTTTACAATATTTTCTGAATGCAACTTCAATGCTACCAGATGTATATGTGTAAAATAAAAGTGTCTAAATAAAACCTTTCATGTCAGCAATATTTTTTTCATTCACCTTGACCATCCCAAATGTGAAAACTCTGCTATGATTTTCAGAGTTGAACAGCTTAAAGAGGACCTTTCACCTGGAAAAACTATGTGAACTAAGTATACAGACATGGAGAGCGGCGCCCGGGGATCTCACTGCACTTACTATTATCCCCGGGCCCCGCTCCGTTCTCCCGTTATGCCCTCCGGTACCTTCGCTCTGTAAGTTATAGTAGGCGGAGTCTGCCCTTGTCCTGTGGGCGTCTCCTTCTCCTAGACTGTAGCGCTGGCCAATCGCAGCGCACAGCTCACAGCCTGGGAGGTTTTTTTCTCCCAGGCTGTGAGCTGTGCGCTGCGATTGGTAATAGGGAGGGATCCATTCATTTCAATGGGTCTGTGTACATGAGCGTTTTTTTTCACGCATCACTTGTGCTTTGTTCTATATTCTGCGTTTTTCACGCAGCCCTGGCCCCATAGAAGTGAATGGGGCTGTGTGAAAAACGCATTGCATCCGCAAGCAAGTGCGGGTGCGATGCGTTTTTCACTGATGGTTGCTAAGAGATGTTGTTGTTTGTAAACCTTCAGGTTTTTTTTTTTCATGCGCATGAAAAACGCATCAAAACTCATTGCACCCGCGCGGAAAAAAGTGAACACAATCGCAGACAAAACTGATTGAACTTGCTTGCAAAATGGTGCAAGTTTCACTGAACGCATCCGGAGCCAATCCGTCACGCTGGTGTGAAAGGGGCCTAAGGGTCCATTCACACGTCTGTAGTTCTGGGTCCGCATCTGTTCCGCAATTTTGCAGAAGGGGTGCGGATCCATTCATTTTAATGGGGCCGCAAAAGATGCGGACAGCACACATATGTTTCACGGATCATTAAGAAGAGATTCTTTTAAAATTATTTTTCAGCTGATCAGTGTCAGTGAAACACAGATGCAAGACAGACAGCAAAAAACGGACACACCGATCCTTCACGGATGTATCACTGACCATCTGCTCCCGGATTTGAGCACGGACGTGTGAATGAGGCTTAATTCGTGATTCGTTCTCCATGCTCAGCACATGAATACCTATTATATTCTCTTAGGAGTCATATAATACCAGAGTTGCCAACTGTCCAGAAAATGGATAGTCTGTAAAAAAATAGGCGACTTTTTTCCTGTGGCCATGTTTTTATTTGAGGCTGGTGCTACTTGACTAGATATTTTTTTATTGTGATTTCCATTATTTTACAGCTCACTGTAGATGCTGGTAATGAGTTCTTATCGGTATATGGAGCTATAGACGTATTCATTCTAATCTTTATTATTCATTATGGATTTACAATTTGTCCGTAAAAACATGTTGGCTGTCCGTGATTTAGGGATAAGTTATACAGGGTTGCCAACTAGAATATTTCTTTTTGCTGGACAACACTAATCTTTTGATTTTTCTTCCTTCTTTGCTCAAACTTGTAAAAAAAAGAATATATTGGTTATAAAGCATAAAAACCTGACACTTGCACAAATTAGGCACAATCATAATCTATTAGAAGGATCAATTAACTGCATTAATCAATCACTAGGACTCCATTACCAGGCTCAAGAGTACCTTGGTTTTTTTTTTTTTGCTTTTTTTAAAAGGTTAATATTATTAAGACTTGACTATTACTATTAGAAGACATTTCCTATAATTACCAAAGAATTCTGCTCTCTACTGAGAACACGACACATTAGAATTTATACGTTACTTCTCACTATGGCTGCATTCACAGTTGTGTTCACTAGTTTCTGGATAAATGCCAGCATTCGGACGGGCAAAAGCCATTGCATACAGCGGTATTTGTCTGCCCAGATCACTGCTGGATCCCATTATAGTCAATGGGAATATGGTGGTACACGGTGTCTGGCAATGCCAGAAACGGTAAGCTCCGGTAGCCTGATCCTCTGTCGGATCCAACACATCTGTAAATGCAGCCTAAGTTCCTTAAGATACATATGTCTACAAGGCCTAGTTCACACAAACTATTTTTTTGCGAGTGTACGGGCCGTTTTTTTGTGTTCCGTATACGGAACCATTCATTTCAATGGTTCCGCAAAAAAAAAACGGAATGTGTTGGTCTGTAAGCATTCCGTTTCCGTTTTTTCGTTCCGATGAAAGATAGAACATGTCCTATATTTGGCTGCAAATAATGTTCCGTGGCTCCATTCAAGTCAATGGGTCCGCAAAAAAAAGGGGAACACATACGGAAATGCATCCGTATGTCTTTCATATCCGTTCCGTTTTTGCTGAACCATCTATTGAAAATGTTATGCCCAGCCCAATTTTTTCTATGTAATTACTGTATACTGTACATGGCATACGGAAAAACAGAAACACAACGGAACTCAAAAACGGATCCGTGAAAAACGGACCGCAAAAAAACTATAAAAGCCATACGTTCGTGTGAACTAGGCCTAAGGGTACCTTCACACTAAAGTTTTTCTTTTCCGGTGTTGAGTTCCGTCACAGGAGCTCAATACCGGAAAAAAACTGATCAGTTTTATCCTAATGCGTTCTGAATGGAGAGCAATCTGTTCAGTATGCATGAGTTTAGTTCCTCTTACGTTTTTTGGACGGAGATAATACCGCAGCATGCTGCAGTTTTCTCTCCGGCCAAAAATCCTGAACACTTGCCAGAATGCCGGATCCTGCATTAATCTCCATTGAAATGTATTAGTGCCGACTCCGGCATTAAGTGTTCCAGCAAAACGGATCCGGTTTTCCGGTCTGCGCATGCGCATACCTTTAAAAAAGCCAAAAACTTACCCTTAGGCCCCTTTCACACGAGCGAGTTTTCCGCGCGGATGCGTTGCGGGAGGTGAACGCACAGCATCCGCACGGAATCCTGACCCATTCATTTCTTTGGGGCTGTTCACATGAGCGGTGATTTTCACGCATCACTTGTGCGTTGCATGAAAATCGCAGCATGCTCCTCTTTGTGCGTTTTTCACGTAACGCAGGCCCCATAGAAATGAATGGGGTTGCGTGAAAATCGCAAGCATCCGCAAGCAAGTGCGGATGCGGTGAGATTTTCACGCACGGTTGCTAGGAAACGATCGGGATGGAGACCCGATCATTATTCTTTTCCCTTATAACATGGTTATAAGGGAAAATAATAGCATTCTGAATACAGAATGCATAGTAAAACATCGCTGGAGGGGTTAAAAAAAATAATAATAATTTAACTCACCTTAGTCCACTTGATCGCGTAGCCCGGCATCTGCATGGTGAATCACCATGGTAAAAGATCATGTGACGTACCATGTGATGACCGGAGTGACGTCATTAAAGGTCCTTGACCTATAATGAATGCTCACCACAGGTCCTATTCAACAAAGGAGACAGAAGCAGATGCCGGGCTGCGCGATCAAGTGGACTAAGGTGAGTTAAAATTTTTTTAATTTTTTTTTAACCCCTCCAGCGCTGTTTTACTATGCATTCTGTATTCAGAATGCTATTATTTTCCCTTATACCCATGTTATAAGGGAAAATAATACAATCTACAGAACACCGATCCCAAGCCCGAACTTCTGTGAAGAAGTTCGGGTTTGGGTACCAAACATGCACGATTTTTCTCACGCGAGTGCAAAACGCATTACAATGTTTTGCACTCGCGCGGAAAAATCGCGGGTGTTCCCGGAACTCACCCGCACATTTTCCAGCAACGCCCGTGTGAAAGAGGCCTTAGGCCTCTTGCACACGGCCGTTGTGGTTCTTTTTCGTGCATTGGTGACCGCAATTTGCGGTCCCCAATACTCGGGCAACGTCCGTGCGGCAGCCTGGACGGATCCAGACCCATTCAACTTGAATGGCTCCGTGATCTGTCCGTTCCACAAAAAGATAGAAGTTCTATTTTTTTGCGAAACTGAAGCACGGATCTGAACCCCATGGAAGCACTCCATAGTGCTTCCGTAGGGTTCCGTTCCGTGCTTCTGTTCCGCACCGCATCTCTGGATTTGCGGACCCGTTCAAGTGGGTCAGCATCCCTGACGCACACGGCCAGTGCCCCCTGTATTGCGGAACCGCCGTGCTCCCGTGGCCGGATTGCGGGCCGCATACAACAGCCGTGTACAAGAGGCCTAAGGGAGAGTTCACATCACCGTTATTTTTCCGTTCTTCTGATCCGTCAGAAGAACCAAAAAATAAAAAAATGGATCCTGTAAAATCCTGTTCATCAATTATGCACATTTGGCATCCGTTTGAGCCATTTCTGCCTGAGATCCGTTTTTTAAACAGAAAAACAGTCCTGCATGCAGAAGAACGAAAAATAACGGTGATGTGAACTCTCCCGAACTAGAACAACATATCTGACTCTCAAATAAGACTGCATTCTCCAGCAGGTACCTCCACATCGGACTGATATGCTGGAGCTTTGTTTTAGGCTGGGTTCACACGGGCGTTGCGGGAAAATATGTGGGTGCGTTGCAGGAATATGCGCAATTTTTCCCCGCGAGTGCAAAGCATTTTAATGCGTTTTGCACGCGCGTGAGAAAAATCGGCATGTTTGGTACCCGAACCCGGACTTATTCACAGAAGTTCGGGTATGGGTTAGGTATTCTGTTGATTTTATTATTTTTCCTTATAACATGGTTATAAGGGAAAATAATAGCATTCTGAATACAGAATGCATAGTACAATAGCGCTGGAGGGGTTAAAAAAATAAAATGTAACTCACCTTAATCCACTTGTTCGCGCAGCCCGGCTTCTCTTCTTTGAGGAAAAGGACCTGTGGTGACGCCACTGCGCTCATCACATGATCCATCACCATGGTGATGGATCATGTGACGGACTATGTGATGAGCGCAGTGACGTCATCACAGGTCCTTTTCCTCCTGGACAGCAAAGAAGAAGACAGAAGAGATGTCGGCTGCACGAACAAGTGGATGAGGTAAGTTAAATTTTTTATAATAATTTATTTAACCCCTCCAGCGCTATTTTACTAAGCATTCTGCATTAAGAATGCTATTGTTTTCCCTTATAACCATGTTATAAGTGAAAATAATAATGAACGGGTCCCCATCCCGATCATCTCCTAGCAACCATGCGTGAAAGTCGCACCGCACTTGCTTGCGGATGCTTGCGATTTTCACGCAGCCCCATTCACTTTTATGGGGCCTGCGCTGCGTGAAAAATGCACAATATAGAACATGCTGCGATTTTCACGCAACGCACAAGTGATGAGTGAAAATCACCGCTCATGTGCACAGCCCTATAGAAATGAATGGGTCCGGATTCAGTGCGGGTGCAATGCGTTCACCTCACGCATCGCATCCGCGTGGAAAACTCGCCCGTGTGAAAGGGGCCTTACAGTCAGGGGTGCACCACCAATGAGGCCAGGCAGCACCAGGTAGAGGGGGGCAGTGGAGGGGCCATGGGCAATGAGCGCTTTTATTGTGGCAAAGGGGTTAGGTTAAGAAATTGACATTTGGGAGGGGGAGGGGGGGGTGGGACGCCATTTCAGTTTTCTCCTCAGGCAGCAGAAAGGCTAGGTGCACCCCTGTTTACAGTACAAAGAAAGTGCATGAGATTTTAGGAAATTTCATCTGCAACATGTCCATTTTTGCGGTGCATATCCACCACGTTCACCCTTTGTAATACATAGGCTGAAATCTGTGACAAATCCGCAGCAGAACTTCATCTGTAGAAAATCTGCCCTGTTTGGGCCATATTCGTAAGCTACAGCTGCAGTCCATAGGGAGCCGCAGCTGTTACTGAAGGGTTAACAATCGGTAGCACTACATGACGTCTGGAGCCGATGTTGCTCGCTCATAGGCCTTTCCATGATGGATCAGAGGTGCAGTTCTGATTGTTACCAGGCCAGGGCTTGAGGCTATACATTACAGCTGCTTACCAACTGTCCCATACAGATGCCGCCTACAATAGTATCCTGGGTTTTCCATTGAGAGGAATGATTTTTATGTTGTCGTTTGGGGGGGGGGGGGGGTCTATCTATTACAATCCAGCTGTCGGCTGTTCTTTTTGGTTTTTACAGCAGCACAATACTATAATAACGTGAAATAGCATCCACGGGAGGGAGGTAAGTGGGAATGGACCTGGGAAAAAAACTAGTGACTTCAGTTTGTGCAGGCTATGAAACACATTATTACAGGCTGTAAATCTATAATGTGTCCGTTCAACTTCATTGCCTTACAATTGCTGCAGTCCCCCCCCTCCCCCCCTTCCTTGTAGCCCCCACAGACCTCTTGGACTTGTGCCTTTGTTTCAGATAGACTATTGCAGCCCCTTTTTTTTTTTTTTTTTGCCTGGCTGCACCTGCTGCCCCTGCTGTTCTTTCCCTTATGTCCATGTGTATAGGGCGGAAAAAAAAAAGGTTTTCTTTGGAGACCTGCCTGCAGATGTCACTGTAGAGCCAGTCACGGGTCCAGTAGTGCAGCCTCACCGCACAATCCCTTTTTGCAAAGTTGGGTTGTGTTAAAAAAAAGTAGGTAAATCAACTGGATTAAGGCATTTAAGAAGCTAAATTGCAACGTGCTGTATTAAAAATCTAAAATACCTTGCTTTATAGGGCTAGTCCAGCCTTGTGTAAACCATCAGTACAAGTAAGCGGTGTAACTTTTCCTTATACATTGTGTGTCACCCACCTGACCAGTATTACACGATCGCATAGTTCAATGGGACACAAACACATGACACAGATGTTACCTTTGTTTCGTTTTTCAGATCCTCCGAATCGCCCCAAAAAAGAGTTTTTATGATATGCTAATGAGCCATCGCAAGTGCCCATGCCCCCTCTGCCTTTAGGCCTCATGCATATGACTGTGTGCTGGCCAGGCCCGTGCTGCGGTCCACAATGCACGGGCACAGACTGTAGGGCCACCGCATGCAGACCCATTCACTTGAATGGGGTCTGCGATTGGCATCCGATGGTCGGCACCGCAAAAAAGTAGTGCATTCTTTTTTTGCGGTGCGGAGGCACGGACATAAACACCACGGAAGCACTCCATAGTGGTTCCGTGCCTCCGTTCCACAACCTTACGAATTGCAGACCCATTCGAGTGAATTGGTCCGCATCCGTGATGCGGGGTGCACACTGCCGGTGCCCATGTATTGCGGACCCACTGTTTGCGGGTGGCAATACGGGCACGGCCGGACAACGCACCTAACTCAGTGTTCTCCAGCCCTGTGTCTGTGTGACATAATTTTTCCCTGTAGCCCAAATGCTGCACCTTCACGCATTACCGCCGGGCCTGCGCATGTGCAGTGCTCTGCCCACTGTGGGCCGAAGCACAGAGATATGTAGTGTGCATGTTGAAGAAGAGTCACACGCTGCTAGAGAAAAGTCTGGCCGATTGACTAGCCACAGTCAGAGTCCTTAGGAAAAAACTGTTGATCAGCAGCTGATAGACAGGGGAGCAGCAACTTATTAATAAGCCGGACTCTTCTCGGCAGTGTGTGACTCGGCATTGAATAGTAAATGCTCTACAACCCTCTAAGGGCTCATGCACATGACCGTTGTTTTGAGGTCCACAAATTGTGGATCTGAAAAACATGGATACCAGTCGTGTGCCTTCCGCATTTTGTGGAATGGAACAGCCGGCCCAAAAAAGAACAGTCTCATCCTTTTCCATAATACAGACAATAATAGGACATGTTCTTTTTTTTGCAGAACAGACATGTGGATATACGGACACGGAATGCACACTTTCCGGTTCCGCATACAGCCTGCATAAAAAAGGAACGGATATGGATAAAAAATAAGTTTGTGTGCATGAGCCCCAAGGCTGAGTTCACACTTCAGTTAGGCTACTTTCACACTTGCGCTTTTCCTTTCCGGTAATAGCGGGGGGAAGGGGGGGGGAGACGACACTTCAGTTTGGTCCCCATTTATTGTCAATGGGGACAAAACTGAACGAAACGGAATGCACCAGAATGCATTCCGTTCCATTTGGTTGCGTTCCCATCGCGGACAGAATAACGCAGCAAGCAGCTTTTTTCTGTCCGCGATGTGGTGCGGAGCAAGACGGATCCTGGCGCACAATGTAAGTCAATGGGGATGGATCAGTTTTCTCTGACACAATAGAAAACAGATCCGTCCCCGATTGACTTTTAATGGTGTTCATGATGATCTGTCTTGGCTATTTTAAAGATAATACAACCGGATCCGTTCATGACAGATGCAGACGGCTGTATTATCATGACGGAAGTGTTTTCGCTGATCTATGATGGATCAAGCAAAAACACTGGTCTGAAAGTGGCCTTATTTGGTCAGTTATTTCCATCAGTTATTGTGAGCCCAAATCAATAGCGAAGCCTACTCAGAGACAGAGGCGTAACTACCATAGCGGCAGACCATACGACTTCTATGGGGCCCAGGGCAAGAGGGGGCCCAGTTGAGATCATCCCCTCTTCCACTGGAGGTGAAAACTTGGTCAGGACTTTACCTTCTAAAGGAACAACTTTTAGCAAATGAGGCAGTGGAAAAAATGGCCCAAGGGTCACTGAAAGGGGTTTAGGTGAAAACCCTTCTGTCCTGTGTGGGGGGGACCTGGTTTGATCCTTGCTATGGGGCCCTCACTTTCCTTTGTACGCCACTGCTCAGAGATAAGGTATAATGGAAAGGTTTTCATTTTTGGTTCTCATGGATTTGATCTCCTCTTACTTAATGCAGATTGTGCCAAAGACGGGACTACTGCACGTGTGTGATTTCTCTGCACATGAGTAATGGGAGGACATATTGTGCATGCATGTTTCACTGCACACAGAGAGGTAGCATAGGCTTAAAGGGGGGGCATACTGCACGCGCATTTCTTTGCACAAGGAAAGATAGCAGATGAGTAATAGGAGGACATACTGTGCACACTTGTTTTTCTGCACAGAGAGAGAGCATATGAGCAACAGGAGGACATATTGCGCATGCGCATGTCTTTGCACAAGCAAAGATAGCATAGGTGTAATGGGAGGACATACTATGCACATTTTTTTCTGCACAGAGAGAGGGATAGCACATGAGCAATGGGAGGAAATATTGTGCATGCATGTTTCTTTGCACAGGCAGAGATAGCATAGGAGTAAAGGGTGGACATACTGTGCGTGCGCATTCCTTTGCACAAGGAAAGATTGCATAGCAGTATTAAGAGGACATAGTTATTACGGTTGAAAAAAGACATACGTCCATCGAGTTCAACCAAGGGATAGGTGGGGATGCGAATCCCAAAAGGAACTGCGACTCAGATTTCATACTGCGCATGCGTATGTCATTGCACAAGGAAAGATAGCATAGCAGTAATTGGAGGACATACAATACACACTTCTTTTTCTGCACAGAGGGAGATCGCATAGGAATAACAGGAGGACATACTGCACATGCGTGCTTCTTTGCACAAGGAAAAATAGCATAGCATGGAAAAGGATCTAGGAATTTTAATAAACAGCAAACTAAGCTGCAAAAACCAGTGTCAGGCAGATGCTGCCAAGGCCAATAAGATAATGGGTTGCATCAGAAGGGGCATAGATGCCCGTGATGAGAACATAGTCCTACCACTTTACAAATCACTGGTCAGACCACACATGGAGTACTGTGTGCAGTTCTGGGCTCCTGTTAACAAGGCAGACATAGAAGAGCTGGAGAGGGTCCAGAGGAGGGCAACTAAAGTAATAACTGGAATGGGGCAACTACAGTACCCTGAAAGATTATCAAAATTAGGGTTATTCATTTTAGAAAAAAGACGACTGAGGGGAGATCTAATTAATATGTATAAATATATCAGGGGTCAGTACAGAGATCTATCCCATCATCTATTTATCCCCAGGACTGTGACTGTGATGAGGGGACATCCTCTGCGTCTGGAGGAAAGAAGGTTTGTACACAAACATAGAAAAGGGTTCTTTACGGTAAGAGCAGTGAGACTATGGAACTCTCTGCCTGAGGAGGTGGTCATGGTGAGTACAATAAAGGAATTCAAGAGGGGCCTGGATGTATTTCTGGAGCGTAATAATATTACAGGCTATAGCAACTAGAGAGGGGTCGTGGATCCAGGGAGTTATTCTGATTGCCTGATTGGAGTTGGGAAGGAATTTTTTATTCCCCTAAAGTGGGGAAAATCAGCTTCTACCTCAGTTTTTTTTTTTTGCCTTCCTCTGGATCAACTTGCAGGATAACAGGCCGAACTGGATGGACAGATTGTCTTTTTTTCGGCCTTATGTACTATGTTACTAGGTGTAATGGAAGGACATACTACACACACTTTTTTTTCTGCACAGCGAGAGATAGCATATAATGGGAGGACATACTGCGCATGCGTGTTTCTTTGCACAAAGAAAGATAGAATAGGTATAAAGGGGGGGATACTGCAGATACTCGACTGCTGAAGGACAGTCCAGAAGCAATGAAAGATTAAAGATTAATATGTCACCTACCCCTAAGGCTTCTTGCACACGAACATTGGGGACCGCAATTTGCGGTCCCCAATGCACGGGCAATGTTCGTGCGGTGGCCGGGACGGATCGAGAACCATTCAACTTGAATGGGTCCGTGATCCGTCCGCACTGCAAAAAAAAAAAAAAGTTCTATATTTTTTTTTGCGGTGCGGAGGCACGGACAGAAACACCACGGAAGCACTCCGTAGTGCTTCCGTGGGGTTCCGATCCGTGCTTCCGTTCTGCATTTCCGTGATTGCGGACCCATTCAAGTAAATGGGTCCGTATCCGTGATGCGGCCCGTGTATTGCGGACCCACCGCATGCGGGCTGCAATACGGCCACGGGCACACAGCGTTCGTGTGCAAGAGGCCTAACTGTGTGCTCAGCTTTCACTAGGATATAAAAATGCTTAGAAATGAACAAAGGCTAAATATACAGCATTAAACACTCCTATTAAAAGAAATACATACTCTGAAATTAAATTCCATGTCCGCTGCTGTAAATGAACACTTGCGGAAAGTTGGCCAAACCTTCCATTTGGCAAGTAGCACATAAATAGGAGCCACGCTGTGTAGGATGTCTGCCAGCGAGATATTACTCAGGACCTGACTAAACAATGAACTCTAGCCGCGCAGACATTTAATGAAACAGACACAGGCGTTCCATCTCAATTTATAGATCTCATACCGACGACAGCTACAATGTCTTACCTCCGGGGAGCTTTATGTGGGTGCTGCACAAGGGAATAGTTTCTAGCAACTAGATCTCTATGCAATCACTAGGCGAAGATCTGGCAAATGCTCCTTGAGCGCCGTCCTCAATTATCCAGTCAGTATAAATTACTGTCGCTTGGAAAGGTGGGCAATGTATGTATCGGCCTTTTTTCACTGGAGTTAGCAGGCGGTGGTTATTCAGCTGAAAAAGTGCTCAAACATCTGTACAGATACAGAAACCAAAGCCAGAATGGCAAAAAATGACTAACTATATTCATGCTTTTTTATTTATTCATAGTCAGTACTTGGGGGATACTTTTTTGAAAAAAAAATCACAGAACTGGGAACCCCTCCGACATGGAGTTCGCTGTCTCTCAAATCCTCCCATGCTTTCCTGAATGGGCCAAATCCAGTAAGACAGCTGTTGGAACATATTAGTGCCAATTCTGTTAATCTAGGTGTGACAGCGTGAGACTGAATTCCAAAAAAATAGATATTAAGAATAAATGTGTCCATCTAAGGCCAGGTTCACATCTGCAGTAGGGTTCTGGAACAGAATATTGGACACTGCCGGGGCGCTAGTTGTCCAGTGTGAATACTGGCATTTTGCAGCAGTTTTTCATTCAGTTTTTTGCCGCAATCTGCAATGGTGGTTCCAAGCCTTTTTAACTGATCAGTTAGGTTCTGACACCTGGGACCCCCGCCAATCAGCTGATTGAGAAGGCACCGGGGCTCACAGTTGCACCGTAGCTTTCTCACAGCTTTGCCTAGGCCGTGTGATGACACGTTCATCGGTCACGTGGCCTAGGAGCAACTCATCCCCATGGAAGTGAATTGAGCTGAGCTGCAATACCAAGCACAGCCACTATATAATGTACGGCGCTGTGCTTGGTGAGCTGAGAGAATGCCGCAGCGCTACTGCAAGCTTCGGTGCCTTCTCAAACAGCTGATTGGTGGGGTCTCGGATGTCAGACCCCTGGACTTTGGGTGTCAATTTCTTTATTAAAAAAAGGCTAACTCCATTAATAAAGGATATTATAGAAATGATTGTATGGCATTTTCTAGCGAGGGTCCTATCGACCTCTAGAACATATCTCAGGCAAACAATCACAAGGCAAGCAATCAGACAAGGCAAAGACTAACAAGAATTCTTTATTTACAGAAATACAGATATAGCAGGAAACTGGACCGGCAGGTAAGGGACCAGTGGCAGGTAACACCACTGGTACAAGTGCATCGGTCTGACTTGGGGCCAAACCTAGAGGGCAGAGACTGAGTGAGCCCTGTTCTTCACAGAGCTCCTGAGGGTGGGATGAACTGAGGCTACTTTCACACTAGCGTTTTTGCTGGATCCGGCAGGGTTCAGCAAAAACGCTTCCGTTACTGATAATACAACCATCTGCATCCGTTATGAACGGATCCGGTTGTATTATCTTTAACATTGCCAAGACGGATCCGTCATGAACTCCATTGAAAGTCAATGGGGGATGGATCCGTTTTCTATTGTGTCAGAGAAAACGGATGCGTCCCCGTTGACTTGCTTCGCATCCCAGGACGGAAAGCAAACCGCAGCATGCTGCTGTTTGCTCTCCGGTATGAGAATGAAACAGAATGCATTTTGGAGCATTCTGTTCAGTTACGTTTTGTCCCCACTGACAATGAATGGGGACAAAACGGAAGTGTTTTTTCCCATTATTGAGACCCTATGACGGATCTCAATACTGGAAATTATTAACGCTAGTGTGAAAGTAGCCTTAGCTAAGGGCTCACTGGTAGCACCTCCAGGATGTTCCCGGTGCACTTGGCCACTTACCTGCAGAGACTGGCGGTGCACACAAGCATAAGGACTGGAACCCAGGCACACGACCTGGAACCCAAACAAAACCGCACAGGACACAGTTCAGACAAGTCCAATGGGAACCAGAACAAGCAGATTCCTGGACCCCATGCGGAACGGATGTATGGTGGTCACAGGCAGACAAGCAGATGCCTGTACCCCATGTGGAATGACACATGGCGGTCACAGGCAGAGCTGCACACAGACTAGATGTCCTCCCTCCAGACAACCCAGGAGCCCTATCACCAAAGGCATAGACTCGGACTAACAGATACCTGATCCCCATGCAGAGTTAGTTCATAGGCGAAGAGTCAGAGCTCCACACAAAACCGGACTAGCAGTTGTCTGGAGTTAGTCCATGGGCGAACAGACAGCTGCACCACAAGACACAGAACCAAAGTGACCTTGATGTCTCACTAGGTGACCACACAGACAGGGCAGATGGAATAACCCCAGGTCAGGTGCATAGCTCCTACACCAGCAAAACTGAAGACACACTGACTCCAAACCCACAGCACCCAGGATATTATAGCAGGGTGACGAGGTCATCTGATCACCTAGCAGACACACCCAAATCAAACCATTAACCTTACAAGCATCAAACAGAGAGGGAAGCCTGCATCAACAGAGAACAGTACACACACAGGCTGCCATTACTACTCGTCGCCCCTGCCAACCAGCCTACACACATTCCACTGTAGCCAGTACACCAGAGCACAAACGTGAGCAACATAGCAACCCGTGTCACAGCGAACCACACTGTGACACTACAAAGTTCATTCATAGTCTGTTGTTCTGGAACCAAAGGTCAGCAAAGCAGCTGCAGATATTAACAATAATCTTAAAAAATACATCATTTTTTGTAGATTTAAAGGGAACCTGTCATCAACGTTATGCTGACCTCACTGAGGGCAGCATAAAATAGTGACAGAAATGCTGATTTCAGCAGTCTGCCTCTCATTAGCTAAAAGTAAGTGATTGCCGAGAACCAGCATCATAATCATTGCAGCCCAGGCCTTGAAAAGAGTCACATCTACCTGAGAAGAGTCCTGGTTATTCATAATCTCCTGCTCTCCTCGCCCATCTGCTGATGGTTGGCAGTTCTCTCCTAGAGAGAAAGAGAGACAACTAGGTAGAAGACTGTCAGTCATCAGCAGGAAGTCATGAATAACCAGGACTCTTCTCAGGTGGCCGGGACTCTTTTCCAGGCCCAGTCTGTAATGATTGTGATTGTGATGTTGGTTCTCAGCAACCGCTTACTTTTAACTTTTAAATGACGACCACTGAAATCAACTCACCTGTCACTACTTTATGCTGCCATTAGTAAGGACAGCATAAAGTTGATGACAGGTTCCCTTTAAGTTTCCATGGTAACAGACTACAAGTAAACATTGTAGTCTGATTCTGCAATCTTACTCCCTTCCATCTTTCCCCTAAATCTTGTAAATTTAAGTTTATTGAATTTTTCAAAAAATGAATTTACAACATTGGTGTAAAACATGGGTATAAAGAACCAGGTTCTAAATACAAGATAACATTCAATCACTTGTCGAAGTTACATCTATTTTCTTAGTAAAATACATTTTAAATTAAATACCCTTTTGATTATAAGCCAACTTAACCTGGTTTCAACAGGTAACTTTTAATTTTTGACTAATGAAGCCTTATGACTTAGATAATCCACTAATAATCACCTCAGGTCTAAATATAACCTATTAAATATTAAAACTTTGATTAGTACCTTTATTATATCAGGCTGCGTTAGTACCTAGATAGGCAAAATAACCTTATCACACTGAATTTTATTTCATGACATTTAATTCCTGTCATTTGCATTAGTGTGTAAATTTCTGTCTAGAATCTACCAGCTATGTATGATTCTGTAGAAGAACTCGCTCCTGCGCTTTCCCCTATTTCTTACCAGCATAATTTTGTTAGGTTAGGAAGAAGTAAGAGACATATAGATGGCAATGACTGCAGGTTTAGGCCTCTTTCACCCAACCATGTGTCCCCTGTGGCCGTGCTGCGAACTGCAAATTGTGGTCCGCAATGCACGGGCATTGACCATGGGGCAGCCGCATGCGGATCACGGACCCATTCACTTGAATGGGGTCTGCGATCCTTCCGTTCCGCAAAATCGTCCGGTCCCTCTGCCAGATCTCGCGCGTGCGCACTAGGCATAACCTGAGGGATCGGACGATTGCGGAGGCGGGGCTGAGGTGAGGAAGGCGGCGATTTCAGCTGGGATTGCGGCGCTGGGCACTAGTGTTGAGCGCGAATATTCGAATTTCGATTTTTTTTCTCGAATATCGCAATTTCGAGATTTCACGAATATTTAGAATATAGTTCCAAATATTCGCGAAATCGAATATTCGTATTTTTTTTTTTCGGAAAAAAAATAAAAAAAATCGTACGATTATTTTTTTCCTATGACTATGGCTAGGCTAATATGTGTATTTTACGAAATTTCTTAATATTGCTCTAACTTCGTCTTTTAGAATATTCGTAATATTCTAAAAGACGGAGTTAGAGCAATATTCCGAATATTCTAAAAGACGAAGTTAGAGCAATATTAAGAAATTTCGTAAAATACACATATTAGCCTAGCCATAGTCATAGGAACGTTGCCTTATTCAGGGGGGGAAAAAAAATCGTACGATTATTTTAATCTTATGATTTTATTTTTTTTCCTATGACTATGGCTAGGCTAATATGTGTATTTTACAAAATTTCTTAATATTGCTCTAACTTCGTCTTTTAGAATATCCGTAATATTCTAAAAGACGGAGTTAGAGCAATATTACGAATATTCTAAAATACGAAGTTAGAGCAATATTAAGAAATTTCGTAAAATACACATATTAGCCTAGCCATAGTCATAGGAACATTGCCTTATACAGGAAAAAAAAAAAAAAAAAAAATCGCACGATTATTTTAATCGCATATTATTCGCGAAAAATTGAATAATTACGAATATTCGATTTCGCCGAAAATAATAAGAATATTCGTTCGAATATTCGCGAAATATCGCGAAATCGAATATGGCACCTCCCGCTCATCACTACTGGGCACCAGACGGAGATAGGTGCAGCCGGGCACACTGTATGAAGCGACGTCCCCTTGGGCACCTTAGGTAGGTGAATAACAGGTTATAAAAAACAGTTTTATGTGCTAATAGAGCCACAGGCAGATTTAATAAGGACCGTTTCGGATTCAGGTTATTAGTAGGGACCTGGCCATATGTTCAGGTTATAGGCCTAAAATGTCCTGACAGAATCCCTTTAAAATTGTGTCCAATAAAGACCAACTAACTTCCTTCAGAAAAAAAAAATTAAAAAAAATATATATATCACTGCCCTCAGATAACCAGAGCAACGGAAATCTAACATCTGAGCAAAAGTTATTCCACACTTAGACCTTTCTGGCAACACCATTTATTGCTAAGCTGACAGATGCTAGCTCAGCTAAAGTCAGTGGAACTATGGACATAAAGCAAGTGGCAGTCATATGTCATTCCTCCTAATTGGAGACACGACTAATGATTTTATTATTAAAGGGGTTCTGCACTTTGTTTAAACTGATGATCTATCCTCTGGATAGATCATCAGCTTCTGATCGGCGGGGGTCCGACATCCAGGACCCCCTACCGATCAGCTGTTTTAGAAGGCTGCGGCGCTCCAGCAGCGCCGTGGCCTTCTCACTGTTTACCGCAGTCCCAGTGACATCACTGGGCCAGCGGTAAACAGTGAGAAGGCCGCAGCGCTGCTGGAGCGCCGCTGCCTTCTCAAACAGCTGATCGGCGGGGGTCCCTGGTGTCGGACCCCCGCCGATCAGAAGCTGATGATCTATCCAGAGGATAGATCATCAGTTTAAACAAAGTGCAGAACCCCTTTAAGAACATCAAATCATCATGTTGGCCTACCTTTACAATACAGGAAGGCCTTTAATACTGACACAATAATGGTGCAGAAGCAGTGCAGATTAAGCATTGATGCTTTCACTCTTCAGAAATTTTCTAAACTTCTAGATTGGCAGCATTCATTTCCTGATGACTCTTTCTTGATGGCTTTGTCTACAACCTAGCTTCTCAACCTGTGTTACAATCAGAAGGTATAAGCCATGTGTCTAGGGGTACTGGTATTGCTCTCATGCTGTGCTTTTGATAGGCAGAACCATGTATGATCATGGCCTTGGGGGTACGTTGATGTAAATTACAGTATTTAAAAAGGGGATACTAAGCTTTGGAATATTGAAAACTCCAGTCTACAAGCATTTGAGGTGTTTTGTAAGTATGGTAAGGTCATCTTTCTATCTTATTGAAAAGTGAAAGCTCTTGCTGCTGCTGTCTTCTCAGAACCCACGACCAGGTCCCATGAAACACTGAGCAGGATAGGTTTTAGAGGGTGCTAGACCATTGCCCAGGGGCGCAGCTATAGGGGGTGCAGAGGTAACAGTCGCTACCGGGCCCAGGAGCCTGAGGGGGCCCAAAGACCCTTGTGTCAAATAGGAAGATACCAGTAGAAAGTGCATGCTGGTCAAGTTATAGCTCTGGCTGGACGGAAGGGGTTAGGTCAAGAATTTGGCATGGGGGGGTTGGGGGGGTCTACTGTTTCAATTTTTTGTCGCAGGCAGCACGAAGGCTATGTACTTCCCTAGCCACAAAACACTGAGGGAAGGGGGGGCCCAAGCTGAACCCTTGGACCAGGGCCCATGAGCCTTTAGCTACGGCCCTGCCAGGGCCCCATTTTTAAAGGGGCACCCAAGGAATGAACTCCCAGCAGCAATCTTAGAGTGGAGCATTTCAATTTTGACTAACACCAGGAGCTTTGTAAGTAACCACTTCATTGCCCTACGACACTTGGGACAATGTGGTCATTTAGACCAGTGTTTCCCAACCAGTGTGCCTCCAGCTGTTGCAAAACTACAACTCCCAGCATGCCTGCACAGCCAAAAGGTCATCCATATGAGATCGGTGAAATCTGACACTCATACTGGTGCCGCCATACTGACGTTCAGCTGTCATTCACTTGAATGGGAGCTGAGCTGCAGTATCCCCCACCCCCAGGGCCACTGCACAGTGTATGGAGTTGTCTGCCTCCAGCACCATACACTGTATAATTCCCGTTGCAGTGGTAACCCCAAACAGCTGATCATTGGGTTGTCGGGTGTTGGAGTCCGAAGAACAGGTCGTCAATATCTATAGCCAGGGGAACCCCTCTAAGCATCGTATAGCAATACTATTTGGACACTAAATGGCAATTTTTTCTGAGAAATGTTATCAACCAGAGTTGTGTGGAAAATGTATTGCAGCGCTATATGGATACTGTATAGAACCATTATTTTATTGCAGTAAAATGGGATCTTGTGATTTTTTTGGGCTTATTTTCACAATTACACCATTCACTCCCGTTTTAAAAACAGGGTGGAAAAGTGAGTTAGTCGCCTGTCAATCTGAATGAAGCCAAATGGATCAACTGAATCAGTATTTTGAAAAAGTCACAAAAAATTGTCGCATTAGGGAGGGGTGGCTTATAAAGTGGAACAAATCACAAGAATGCAGACTGCAAAATTGGCCCAGATTTACTAATCCTGTCGGTGGTGTAAATTTTGACAGGCTGCACCAGATTTATCCTTGGGGCTCCGACCGGATGATAAAAGTGGTGCAGGGGTAGACACTTTTGTGTAGCATTATATAAACTATAGGTGGGCTTACTTTGAGACATGAAGGGACATTTACTAAGCATGTTGCGCCAAAATTATGGCATAAAATGTGCCAAAAAGAATGGTGTTTTAAATTGTGCCAAATATATTAACAGTTTTTGTCCAGAATTTTCACCATAAAGAATGCATCACGCCAGAAATTGGTTATAAATGTCAAAGTGGGCGAAGCTATCAAATTGGCGCATATTACGCCTCATTTATCATCCTCTTAGGCCTCATGCACACGACCGTTTTTTTTTAAGGTCCGCAAAAACGGGGTCCGTAGGTCCGTGATCCGTGTCCGTTTTTTCTTCCGTGGGTCTTCCTTGATTTTTGGAGGATCCACGGACATGAAGAAAAAGTCGTTTTGGTGTCCGCCTGGCCGTGCTGGGCCAAACGGATCCGTCCTGACTTACAATGCAAGTCAATGGGGACGGATCCGTTTGACGTTGACACAATATGGTGCAATTGCAAACGGATCCGTCCCCCATTGACTTTCAATGTAAAGTCAGGAGTTAATATACCATAGGATCGGAGTTTTCTCCAATCCGATGGTATATTTTAACTTGAAGCGTCCCCATCACCATGGGAACGCCTCTATGTTAGAATATACCATCGGATTTGAGTTAGATCGTCAAAACTCAGATCCGACAGTATATTCTAACACAGAGGCGTTCCCATAGTGATGGGGACGCTTCAAGTTAGAATATACTAAGAACTGTGTACATGACTGACCCGATCTCTTACAGGGGGCTGTGATCAGCACAATTAACCCCTCTGGTGCCGCACCTGAGAGGTTACTTGTGCGTATCATAGCCCCCTGTAAGAGATCAGGTGCTGCCAGGCAGGAGGGGGCAGATCCCCCTCCCCTGTATTTAACTCATTGGTGGCCAGTGCGGCCCCCCTCCCTCCCTCCCCTGTATTTAACTCATTGGTGGCCAGTGCGGCCCCCCTCCCTCCCCAGTATTATATTCATTGGTGGCCAGTGCGGCCTACCCTCCCCCCCCCCACCTAATTAAAATCACCTTCCCCCATCATTGGTGGCTAGTGCGGCCTCCCCTCTTCCCCCCCTCTAATTAAAATCACCCCCCCCCCCATTATTGGTGGCCAGTGCGACCTCCCCTCTTCCCCCCTCCCTAATTAAAATCACCCCTCCCATCATTGGTGGCCAGTGCGGCCTCCCCTCTCCCCCCCTAATTAAAATCACCTTCCCCCATCATTGGTGGCAGCGGAGAGTTCCGATCGGAGTCCCAGTTTAATCGCTGGGGCTCCGATTGGTAACCATGGCAACCAGGACGCTACTGCAGTCCTGGTTGCCATGGTTACTTAGCAATTTTAGAAGCATTATACTTACCTTCGCTGTCTGTGACCGGCCGGGCGCTCCTCCTACTGGTAAGTGAAAGGTCTGTGCGGCGCATTGCCTATAGCACAGACCTGTCACTTACCAGTAGGAGGAGCGCCCGGCCGGTCACAGACATCGCAGGTAAGTATAATGCTTCTAAAAATTGCTAAGTAGCCATGGCAACCAGGACTGCAGTAGCGTCCTGGTTGCCATGGTTACCGATCGGAGCCCCAGCGATTAAACTGGGACTCTGATCGGAACTCTCCGCTGCCACCAATGATGGGGGAAGGTGATTTTAATTAGGGGGGGGGGGGAGAGGGGAGGCCGCACTGGCCACCAATGATGGGGGGGTGATTTTAATTAGGGAGGGGGGGAGAGGGGAGGCCGCACTGGCCATCAATGATGGGGGGGTGATTTTAATTAGGGAGGGGGGGAGAGGGGAGGCCGCACTGGCCACCAATGATGGGGGGGTGATTTTAATTGGGGGGGGAGGGGACGCCGCACTGGCCATCAATGATGGGGGAAGGTGATTTTAATTGGGGGGGGGGAGAGAGGGGAAGCCGCACTGGCCACCAATGATGGGGGAAGGCGATTTTATTTAGGTGGGGGGGAGAGGGTAGGCCGCACTGGCCACCAATGAGTTAAATACAGGGGAGGGAGGGGGGCCGCACTGGCCACCCATAAGTTAAATACAGGGGAGGGGGTCTGCCCCCTCCTGCCTGGCAGCACATGATCTCTTACAGGGGGCTATGATACGCACAATTAACCCCTCAGGTGCAGCACCTGAGGGGTTAATTGTGAGGATCACAGCCCCCTGTAAGAGATCGGGGGCTGCCAGGCAGGAGGGGGCAGTCATGTACAAAGTTCTTAGTATATTCTAACTTGAAGTGTCCCCATCACCATGGGAACGCCTTTGTGTTAGAATATACTGTCGGATTTGAGTTTTCACAAAGTGAAAACTCAGCTCTGAAAAAGCTTTTATGCAGACGGATCAACAACTGTCGTGTGCATGAGGCCTTATCGGCAGAAATGGCTCAGATTGTTGCAAACAATTATGCCAGCTTATGTGGTGGTGGTTTGTGTAAAAAGTCGCATTTATGGCAGAAAGATGCGACTTTTTGTCAAAAAGTCACATCTATGAAAAGAAAAAACAACTCGTCGTGGGAACAAGTGACAGGTAAGTATTAAAACAGGGGGCATTTATTTTTATCTAATATAAATGAGCCAAACAGCAGGGTTCTGTCAGTAAATTAACATTCAACAAAAACAAAACATTAAAAAGATAAAAGTTGCAATTTACCACAGGAAATGTTGCAAATATGCTTCAAAAGTCACAAATATGTTTCAAAAGACGCAAGGGCAGTCTGGCAGGGGCTGGCTGAAATGGCGCATTTCAGTTTACAAAGGTTGCATTTCAGTGGTATTGGCTTTAAAATGTCGCAAATTGAGAGGAATAGGCGGAGAATCAAATTTATATATAAAAAAAGTCACATTTTAAAAGTGGCGTGCGCCTTTTGATACATGAGGTGAAACAAATCACCACTTTTGATTTGTAATGCTAGTATTTTTTTTAGTGCAAATTAGGCCATTATTAATAAATGTCCCCCAGAGTTTTATGCCAGAACAGTTGCGGATGAGTCTTCTTTCACACTGGCATTTTGGCTTTCTGTTTGTGAGATCCGTTCAGGGCTCTCGCAAGCGGTCCAAAACGGATCAGTTTTGCCCTAATGCATTCTGAATGGATAAGGATCGGCTCAGAATGCATCAGTTTGCCTCTGATCAGTCTCTATTCCGCTCTGGAGGCGGACACCAAAACGCTGCTTTCAGTTGAAACTGAGCCAAACGGATCCGTCCTGACACACAATGTAAGTCAATGGGGACGGATCCGTTTTCTATGACACAATCTGGCACAATAGAAAATGGATCCGTCCTCCATTGACTTTCAATGGTGCTCAAAATGGATCTGTCTTGGCTATGTTAAAGATAATACAAACGGATCCGTTCTAAACGGATGCAGACGGTTGTATTATCTGAAAGGATCCGTCTGTGGAGATTCATGACGGATCCGCACCAAATGCAAGTGTGAAAGTAGCCTAAGAAAGAACGCCAAAATCAGATTGGCGGAAGTCCAACACCCAGCACCCCTGCCGATCAGTTGTTTCCTCCAAGCCCCGGCTCCACAATTCCAAATCTCCGTCCATTGTGTAGTGGACGGCGCTTGCTCCTATTGTAGTGATGAGAGCAGTGCTGAAGTTACTTGCTCCGTCCGCTACACGCCATAGACAGAGCTGTAGTTCCGGAGCTACACTGCGTGCAGAATTATTAGGCAAATGAGTATTTTGACCACATCATCCTCTTTATGCATGTTGTCTTACTCCAAGCTGTATAGGCTCGAAAGCCTACTACCAATTAAGCATATTAGGTGATGTGCATCTCTGTAATGAGAAGGGGTGTGGTCTAATGACATCAACACCCTATATTAGGTGTGCATAATTATTAGGCAACTTTCTTTCCTTTGGCAAAATGGGTCAAAAGAAGGACTTGACAGGCTCAGAAAAGTCAAAAATAGTGAGATATCTTGCAGAGGGATGCAGCACTCTTAAAATTGCAAAGCTTCTGAAGCGTGATTATCGAACAATCAAGCGTTTCATTCAAAATAGTCAACAGGGTCGCAAGAAGCGTGTGGAAAAACCAAGGCGCAAAATAACTGCCCATGAACTGAGAAAAGTCAAGCGTGCAGCTGCCAAGATGCCACTTGCCACCAGTTTGGCCATATTTCAGAGCTGCAACATCACTGGAGTGCCCAAAAGCACAAGGTGTGCAATACTCAGAGACAGGGCCGGCGTCATAACCCGGCATCCCGGGCAAGTGCCGGGGCCCAATGCTCCTGGGGGGGCCCACTGAGCTGCTATGAGCACTTCCATCAATACAGATGGGAGCTCTCACTGCTGTCATTTCACATACGCAGTACCCCTCTGGTGGGCCCTCTGAGCTGCAGAGACTCAGGACACGCCCCCTCTACACAGGACACACGCTGCCTGAGGAGACTGGAGAGAGACCGCACGGCTGGAGCTGGAGCAGAGAAGTGTGGAGACAGTCTGTGAGTGAGTCTGCACTGTAACTGTCTCTTCTCTGTGGGACAGAAGGAAAGGGGGGGGACACTGCTGCTTCATTCTATTTAGTTGTGTTACTGTTTTATTAAGCTGATTGTCTCCATGACACCTCCCCCCCCCATATCCTGTCCTATATCACCCTTATGGAGCCCCTGCTGTCTCCTTTCCTCCCTCATGTATCCAGGGCTCCTGTCCCACCCTCCTATCTCCTATTGCTGCCCTGCACAGACCTCCTGCCACTACTTGTATGAATCCCCCTCAGAGCCCCTTCCACCTACTTGCTGTGTCCACCCCTCCTGTCCATCCAGGGCCCCGGGCCCCTGTCTCACTCCTCTGCCTCTCATTATGGTGGCATCTGAACCGCATTCACCATAAGGACCTTCTAACATCACAGGGTCATGTGACTGTGCCCCCCACCCCGTACTGTGCCCCTTTATACCCTGCATTGTGCCCTCTTACCACACTCTGTGCAGTGCCCATAGTCATTCCCTGTACTATGCCCTCTTATACCCTTTTATCCGGTCACTGTATGGCGGTGTTATCACTATATGGCGGTGTTATCACTATATGGCGTTGTTATCATTATATGGCGGTGTTATCACTATATGGCGGTGTTATCACTATATGGCGGTGGTATCCAATAACTGCATGGCCATAACTGTATCCTTTCTCTGCCCACACCACTTTTTTTAGACCTGGCATGAGCGGGAAAAGATACAGATTGCGGTGTTAAGGACCTTTGCGCCACATCTGTGTCAGAAATACGCCTAATATAGACGTATTTCTATATAATAAATGACCCTCTAATCGTATGATTATTCGGGGGGAGGGCTAATATCTTTATATTATATAGATTCTAGTGTATTATACTGCGCCCTGTATTTCCCAGTAGAAAATGATCCTTGGGAAGCACAGTCCCCATCCCTGACCACCAGGACCAGGTAGCGCTCTGTCAGTACATGGCGGCCTCCCCTCTCCTCCATGCTGCTCCGCCGTGTACTGGTGCTTATTCTGACACTAGGGCCGGGTTCACATCACATTTTTGCCATCCATTTAATGCATACCAAAAATATATGCGTTAACAGATGCCTCAGACTGATGCCGTACAGTGGCGTCCGTTCACCATACAGTTCCATGGTAAAAAAACATATACGTTAACATCTGCATTTTTTACTGGACTCTGCAGGATACAAAAACGTGGAGTGCTGCACATGTGTATACATCAAACCGATAGGAAAAACGTAATGTGAACACACATTGGGGGGGAGGGGGGCGTACTAAATTTCGCTGTGGGGCCCAGTCAGTTCTAGCTCCATCACTGCACATCTCCTTCTCTCCTCCAGGCCTGGCTCACTGCTGCAGCGGGCCGGAGGAGAGAAGGAGCGCAGGGAGCTGCGGTTAGTGAATGACAGGACCACCAGCTCCCCTGCAATGATAGGTATGTGAGGGGGCCACTGGGGGGTCATTCATCACACTGTGAGGGTCCCTTACACAGTATAATGACTCCCAGTGCCCCCCATTTAGTATAATGATCCCCATTGACCCTCCATTTAGCATAATGACCACCAGAGCCCCCATTAAATATAATAACCCCTCGTGCCCCCTCCATACAGTATAACCCCCAGTGTGGGGGCGACTGGGGGTCATTATTCTGAATGGAGGGTCACTGTGGGGTCATTATACTGTGAGGGCCCTTTACATAGTATAATGACCCCCAGTGTCCCCCATTTAGTATAATGATCACCAATGACCCTCCATTCAGTATAATGACCCCCAGAGCCCCCTCCATACAGTATTCCCCCCGTGTGGGGGCTACTGGGGGGCATTCAGGGCCGGCTCCAGGTTCATGTGGGGAGCTGGGAGCTGTGGTTAGTGAATGACAGGACCACCAGCTCCCCTGCAATGATAGGTATGTGAGGGGGCCACTGTGAGGGTCCCTTACACAGTATAATGACTCCCAGTGCCCCCCATTTAGTATAATGATCCCCATTGACCCTCCATTTAGCATAATGACCACCAGAGCCCCCATTAAATATAATAACCCCTCGTGCCCCCTCTATACAGTATAACCCCCCGTGTGGGGGCGACTGGGGGTCATTATTCTGAATGGAGGGCCACTGTGGGGTCATTATACTGTGAGGGCCCTTTACATAGTATAATGACCCCCAGTGTCCCCCATTTAGTAATGATCACCAATGACCCTCCATTCAGTATAAATACCCCCAGAGCCCCCTCCATACAGTATTCCCCCAGTGTGGGGGCTACTGGGGGTCATTATTCTAAATGGAGGGCCACTGTGGGGTCATTATACTGTGAGGGCCCTTTACATAGTATAATGACCCCCAGTGTCCCCCATTTAGTATAATGATCCCCAATGACCCTCCATTCAGTATAAATACCCCTAGAGCCCCCTCCATACAGTATTCCCCCAGTGTGGGGGCTACTGGGGGTCATTATTCTAAATGGGGGCGACTGGGGGTTATTATTCTGAATGCAGGGCCACAGGTGGTCATTATACAGTGGGGGGGGGGGGGAATTGGGGGTTCATTATACTGTGTGAAGGGCCACTAGTAGTCATTATACTGTATAGGGGCCACTGGGGGTCATTATACCGTGTAGGAGCCACAGGGGGACATGTCAATGTAAAAAAATGCCTCATGGGGGCCCACTGGGATTTATCGCCCAAGGGCCCACATGAACCTGGAGCCGGCCCTGCTCAGAGACATGGCCAAGGTAAGAAAGGCTGAAAGACGACCACCACTGAACAAGACACACAAGCTGAAACGTCAAGACTGGGCCAAGAAATATCTCAAGACTGATTTTTCTAAGGTTTTATGGACTGATGAAATGAGAGTGAGTCTTGATGGGCCAGATGGATGGGCCCGTGGCTGGATTGGTAAAGGCCAGAGAGCTCCAGTCCGACTCAGACGCCAGCAAGGTGGAGGTGGAGTACTGGTTTGGGCTGGTATCATCAAAGATGAGCTTGTGGGGCCTTTTCGGGTTGAGGATGGAGTCAAGCTCAACTCCCAGTCCTACTGCCAGTTTCTGGAAGACACCTTCTTCAAGCAGTGGTACAGGAAGAAGTCTGCATCCTTCAAGAAAAACATGATTTTCATGCAGGACAATGCTCCATCACACGCGTCCAAGTACTCCACAGCGTGGCTGGCAAGAAAGGGTATAAAAGAAGAAAATCTAATGACATGGCCTCCTTGTTCACCTGATCTGAACCCCATTGAGAACCTGTGGTCCATCATCAAATGTGAGATTTACAAGGAGGGAAAACAGTACACCTCTCTGAACAGTGTCTGGGAGGCTGTGGTTGCTGCTGCACGCAATGTTGATGGTGAACAGATCAAAACACTGACAGAATCCATGGATGGCAGGCTTTTGAGTGTCCTTGCAAAGAAAGGTGGCTATATTGGTCACTGATTTGTTTTTGTTTTGTTTTTGAATGTCAGAAATGTATATTTGTGAATGTTAAGATGTTATATTGGTTTCACTGGTAAAAATAAATAATTGAAATGGGTATATATTTGTTTTTTGTTAAGTTGCCTAATAATTATGCACAGTAATAGTCACCTGCACACACAGATATCCCCCTAAAATAGCTAAAACTAAAAACAAACTAAAAACTACTTCCAAAAATATTCAGCTTTGATATTAATGAGTTTTTTGGGTTCATTGAGAACATGGTTGTTGTTCAATAATAAAATTAATCCTCAAAAATACAACTTGCCTAATAATTCTGCACTCCCTGTACAAGGAAACGCCAAGAAAGTCTCTGCACTTTCAATACTGTAACTTTCTGAAGTTATACAGATCATTTTAGCCCTGATTTGACAGTGGTGCTTTTCCTTCACTGCACATCAATAACAGGAAACGTATAGACTTGTGGACGGGTGCGCTATTGTTACACCGATGTTCAGTTTCACTATCAGGCTCTGGTAAGACATAAGGACGGGAAACCCTGGCCAAAGGGGTAATAAGTGCAGGCCTTAAAATACTGTATTTGCCTCTTGGAGTGCCTCCAACCACAATGAAAAGTGCTGGGGGAGATTTCTCAAAACTGGTGTAAAGGGAAACTGGCGGGAGTGGAGCCTGACCACTGAGCGTGATGGAGGTCTGATCCAGAGCTTCTGCTCCACAGACCCAACCTTCTAATCCATAAGACGCCCGAATCATCTTTAATATGGTGAATATTGGGAAGGACAAACCCAGAGAGCCTCCCATGTCCCCCAAACACAAAAAGGGACAAGCAGACATGGATCGCTTCATAAAAAAGAAGATTGCGCTTTCACCAGCGCGCACGGACAAGATGGCGCCGAGAGCTCCTATGTCTGACTCGGAGGAGGAAGATGCCGGAGCTGGTGCTGCGCACAGAACAAGTGGCGACTATCGGGTAGAAGATAATAACAACCTAGCAAGGGCTTTTCTAAAAGAGTCTCTCACCCAAGCACTAGCCCCTGTGTTACAGGAATTGAGAGAAATGCGTCATGAAATGCAATCATTAGGCCTCCGGGTCGAATCCTTAGAGTCTAATCAGTGCCTGCTCTCAGAGCATAGTTCGCCATGTCTAAATATGTCCATACCCACGTGAACTCAATAAACAATGCATACCTCCTAATAGAGGATCAGGAGAACTGGAGCAGAAGCAGAAATATTCGGTTCAAGGGATTACCAGAATCCATAGTGCCAAATGTACTGCGTAATGCAGCTCTGCAAATATTCACTGCTCTCTTGGGTGAAGAGAGGGCGCAATCTATAATCATCGTACGGATTCACAGATCCTTGAGACCACCTCTGGGGCAGGGGCGGATTAAGTGCATGATAGGCCCGGGGCTGTCTACCCAACTCGGGTTCCCCCCTCCAGTTTTAGTTTTTTTTCTGTATGAAGAGGCTGCGGTGCTCTGTAAGCGCCAAAGTCTCTTCCTTGGCCATATGACATTGTTTACATGGTCTAGGTGCAGCTCTGTCTCATCTGAGTGATTGGGTCTGAGCTGTAATACCAAGCGCAGTGCTATCAAATGGACAGCGCTGTGCTTGGTAAGGAGCAAAGAGGCTGCGGCGCTCACTGGAACATCATGGTCTCCTCAAACAGCTGATTGGCGGGGGTGCCAGGAGTCAGACCCCCACCATCTCATAACTCTCTGAGTACAGATTTGATAGATGTTACCTGCAGTCCTATGTAACACCCCACATAACAGTGAGCTATTGTGTTATGTGGGGTATTACATAGGACTGCATGGAACATCTACTACATTATCTGCACACAGAAAGTTATCACTTTTATCTGGGCTGTTACATAGGACTGCAGGTGACAAATACAAATTTTAGTTGGCAGTTTTTTAACCACCTCCGGACCACCTAACGCAGGATCGCGTTCCGGAGGCGGCAGCCCTGCGCAGAGCCACGCATATATGCGTCATCTCGCGAGACGCGAGATTTCCTGTGAACGCGCGCACACAGGCGCGCGCGTTCACAGGATCGGAAGGTAAGCGAGTGGATCTCCAGCCTGCCAGCGGCGATCGTTCGCTGGCAGGCTGGAGATGTGATTTTTTTTAACCCCTAACAGGTATATTAGACGCTGTTTTGATAACAGCGTCTAATATACCTGCTACCTGGTCCTCTGGTGGTCCCTTTGTTTGGATCGACCACCAGAGGACACAGGTAGCTCAGTAATAAGTAGCACCAAGCACCACACTACACTACACCCCCCCGTCACTTATTAACCCCTTATTCACCCCTGATCACCCCTGATCACCACATATAGACTCCCTGATCACCCCCCTGTCATTGATCACCCCCCTGTCATTGATCACCCCCCTGTCATTGATCACCCCCCTGTAAGGCTCCATTCAGATGTCCGTATGATTTTTACGGATCCACTGATACATGGATCGGATCCGCAAAACACATACGGACGTCTGAATGGAGCCTTACAGGGGGGTGATCAATGACGGGGGTGATCACCCCATATAGACTCCCTGATCACCCCCCTGTCATTGATCACCCCCCTGTAAGGCTGCATTCAGATGTCCGTATGTTTTTTACGGATCCACGGATACATGGATCGGATCCGCAAAACACATACAGACGTCTGAATGGAGCCTTACAGGGGGGTGATCAATGACAGGGGGGTGATCACCCCATATAGACTCCCTGATCACCCCCCTGTCATTGATCCCCCCCCCTTGTAAGGCTGCATTCAGATGTCCGTATGTTTTTTTACGGATCCACGGATACATGGATCGGATCCGCAAAACACATACGGACATCTGAATGGAGCCTTATAGGGGGGTGATCAATGACAGGGGGGTGATCCCCCCATATAGACTCCCTGATCACCCCCCTGTCATTGATCACCCCCCTGTCATTGATCACCCCCCTGTAAGGCTGCATTCAGATGTCCGTATGTTTTTTACGGATCCACGGATACATGGATCGGATCCGCAAAACACATACGGACATTTGAATGGAGCCTGACATGGGGGTGATCAATGACAGGGGGGTGATCACCCCATATAGACTCCCTGATCACCCCCCTGTCATTGATCACCCCCCTGTCATTGATCACCCCCCTGTAAGGCTGCATTCAGATGTCCATATGTTTTTTACGGATCCGATCCATGTATCCGTGGCCCAAGTTATCGGAAATTTTTTTTTTTTCTTACAAAGTCTCATATTCCACTAACTTGTGTCAAAAAATAAAATCTCACATCAACTCACCATACCCCTCACGGAATCCAAATGCGTAAAAATTTTTAGACATTTATATTCCAGACTTCTTCTCACGCTTTAGGGCCCCTAGAATGCCAGGGCAGTATAAATACCCCACATGTGACCCCATTTCGGAAAGAAGACACCCCAAGGTATTCGCTGAGGGGCATATTGAGTCCATGAAAGATTGAAATTTTTGTCCCAATTTAGCGGAAAGGGAGACTTTGTGAAAAAAATAAAATAAATCAATTTCCGCTAAGTTGTGCCAGAAATAAAAAAATTCTATGAACTCGCCATGCCCCTCATTGAATACCTTGGGGTGTCTTCTTTCCAAAATGGGGTCACATGTGGGGTATTTATACTTCCCTGGCATTTTAGGGGCCCTAAAGCGTGAGAAGAAGTCTGGGATCCAAATGTCTAAAAATGCCCTCCTACAAGGAATGTGGGCCCCTTTGCGCATCTAGGCTGCAAAAAAGTGTCACACATCTGGTATCGCCGTACTCAGGAGAAGTTGGGCAATGTGTTTTGGGGTGTCATTTTACATATGCCCATGCTGGGTGAGATAAATATCTTGGTCAAATGCCAACTTTGTATAAAAAATGGGAAAAGTTGTCTTTTGCCGAGATATTTATCTCACCCAGCATGGGTATGTGTAAAAAGACACCCCAAAACACATTGCCCAACTTCTCCTGAATACGGCGATACCACATGTGTAACACTTTTTTGCAGCCTAGGTGGGCAAAGGGGCCCACATTCCAAAGAGCACCTTTCGGATTTCACAGGTCATTTACCTACTTACCACACATTAGGGCCCCTAGAATGCCAGGGCAGTATAACTACCCCACAAGTGACCACATTTTGGAAAGAAGACACCCCAAGGTATTCCGTGAGGGGCATGGCGAGTTCCTAGAATTTTTTATTTTTTGTCACAAGTTAGCGGAAAATGATGATTTTTTTTCTTACAAAGTCTCATATTCCACTAACTTGTGACAAAAAATAAAAACTTCTATGAACTCACTATGCCCATCAGCAAATACCTTGGGGTGTCTTCTTTCCAAAATGGGGTCACTTGTGGGGTAGTTATACTGCCCTGGCATTTTAGGGGCCGAATGCGTGAGAAGTGTTTTGAAATCAAAATCTGTAAAAAATGGCCGGTGAAATCTGAAAGGTGCTCTTTGGAATGTGGGCCCCTTTGCCCACCTAGGCTGCAAAAAAGTGTCACACATGTGGCATCTCCGTACTCAGGAGAAGTTGGGCAATGTGTTTTGGGGTGTCATTTTACATATACCCATGCTGGGTGAGAGAAATATCTTGGCAAAAGACAACTTTTCCCATTTTTTTTATACAAAGTTGGCATTTGACCGAGATATTTATCTCACCCAGCATGGGTATATGTAAAATGACACCCCAAAACACATTGCCCAACTTCTCCTGAGTACGGAGATACCACATGTGTGACACTTTTTTGCAGCCTAGGTGGGCAAAGGGGCCCACATTCCAAAGAGCACCTTTCGGATTTCACCGGCCATTTTTTACAGATTTTGATTTCAAACTACTTACCACACATTAGGGCCCCTAGAATGCCAGGGCAGTATAACTACCCCACAAGTGACCCAATTTTGGAAAGAAGACACCCCAAGGTATTTGCTGATGGGCATAGTGAGTTCATAGAAGTTTTTATTTTTTGTCACAAGTTAGTGGAATATGAGACTTTGTAAGAAAAAAAAATATTAAAATCATCATTTTCCGCTAACTTGTGACAAAAAATAAAAAATTCTAGGAACTCACTATGCCCATCAGCGAATACCTTAGGGTGTCTACTTTCCGAAATGGGGTCATTTGTGGGGTGTTTGTACTGTCTGGCCATTGTAGAACCTCAGGAAACATGACAGGTGCTCAGAAAGTCAGAGCTGCTTCAAAAAGTGGAAATTCACATTTTTGTACCATAGTTTGTAAACGCTATAACTTTTACCCAAACCATTTTTTTTACCCAAAGATTTTTTTTTTTATCAAAGACATGTAGAACAATAAGTTTAGAGAAAAATTCATATATGGATGTCGTTTTTTTTGCAAAATTTTACAACTGAAAGTTAAAAATTTCATTTTTTTGCAAAAAAATCTTTAAATTTCGATTAATAACAAAAAAAAGTAAAAATGTCAGCAGCAATGAAATACCACCAAATGAAAGCTCTATTAGTGAGAAGAAAAGGAGGTTAAATTCATTTGGGTGGTAAGTTGCATGACCGAGAAATAAACGGTCAAAGTAGGGTAGGTCAGAAGTGTAAAAAGTGGCCTGGTCATTAAGGGTGTTTAAGCTAGGGGGGCTGAAGTGGTTAAAATACATACGATTATAATTTTAAAAAAAAGGCTTGGAGGAGAAGATGAGACACAGGTCACAGTAGTGAGCCAGCTTTACATATAGGGGAATACAGCACCTACCTGTTACTTCCAGTAACCTCTCCTGTCATGTAGATCTTCTCTTTCCTCTTCTCCTCCGTTTGACCCAGACCGCCATGACAAATTCTTTCAGCCGCATCTCGTCTCTACAGAGTTTGTTACAGACACGTTAGATTTCTCATAATTGGGGTCATTTATCAAACTGGTGTAAAGTACAACTGGCTTAGGTGCCCATAGCAACCAATCAGATTCCACCTTTAATTTTCCAAAAGAGCTGTGAAAAATGAAAGGTGCAATCTGTTGCTTTGGGCTACTAAGCCAGTTCTACTTTACACCAGTTTGATAAATTACCCCAAAGGTCCCTATAGTGTCTACAGCAATTATAATGTCCCCTAGAGTGCCCCCAGTAATAATAACACCCTATATTCAGCTCCAGGTAATAATGCCTGTATAGTGTCCCCAAAAATAATGTCCCCTAATAGAAATGCCCCCACACTGCCCCAATATAGTAATTTCTGCCACACTGCCCACCATAAAGAATTTGGCCCCACACTGCACCCCCTGAAGTGATTTGCCCCCACACTGCCCCCCATACAGTTATTTGCCCCCAAGTAATATTCTGCCCCACATGAAGTGATTTTCCCCCATTTAATAATCTGCCCCCCCGAACTGATTTGCTACCACACTGCCCCATGTCCTCCATTGCCCCCCCAAAGGTGGCACACACAGAAACAAAACAAAAATTATAAGCTAATACTTACCTGTGTCCGGCATGGTGAGGCAGGCGCGCATTCTTCATTGTCCTGCGTCCCTCCCGGCACAGGCGCGCGATGACGTCATCACACACCTGCGCCGGGATTTCACTACCGCATAGGCCTCAGGCCTACTAGGCCTGAAGCCTATGGCGGTGATCGGCGGCGGGGCAGGGAACTATTCGCTCCCGTGCCCCGCCTTAGTATGTGGGCGTTCGGGTCGGCGTTGGGCCCCCCAGGGATGCCAGGCTCGGGGCTACCGACCCGAACGACCCTATTATAATCCGCCACTGCTCTGGGGAGCGGTGACCCACCGTGTGATGTAATCTGCGGTCTTCTGAGTTTCTGCGACACCGCGGCTTTGTTACAAGCTGCAAGGGGTTGAAAGGATTTGAAGCACGAGGGAGCTCATATACAGCTATACCAGGACATAGCCCCTTCAACACTTAAGAAACGTCGCACTTTGAAACCTCTTACAGATCATCTACGGAGCCACAAGATATTATACGGATGGCTCTATCCCTTTGGCCTTACATTCAGCAAAGAGGGGAAACGCTGCACTGTCCGTGAGCCATCAGACCTGCCTGCGGTGTGGTCACTTCTGGAGATTAACCCCCTGCAGATAGACTCTTGATTGCCCCTAGCCAGCACCGCAATGAAGATGCCACGTTTATCGAGATTGGATCCATGGTCGGTGGTTTCCAAGCACAAGCCGGAAGCTGCCAAGAAATTCAAGAACTAAGCATTCCTTATTAGAGAGCAGTAACCGGCTTATTATTATTATTTTTCTCTAAATGGCTTTACTTCAAAGCACTAACTACAATTGCTTGTGTCCTTCTCATGTACATCTAGCGGGGCCTGCCGCTAGTGTTAGCTTGATACCCCCTGGAAGGCTCACAGATAAAGATCTCTCTTTAAAGGGTTTCTGTCACCCCGCAAAAATCGCGCGCCTCGCGTCATTCGGCACAGGCGCTCTGAGATGAGGAGGCTCGTCTCCTCAGCACTCCCTCAGTGCGCCTGCGCCGATGACGTCTTCTCTTTCGGTGATGTCATCGGCGCAGGCGCACTGAGGGAGTGCTGAGGATACGAGCCTCCTCATCTCAGAGCGCCTGCGCCGAATGACGCGAGGCGCGCGATTTTTGAATTACTGACAGGGCCGGCCGGAGGAGGAGATCACGGCTGGCCCTGTCAATCAACACGGCGAGGGGGCGGATTTCTGCAGCAGCTACCAGCAAGTAGACGCCCTACTTGCTGGTAGAGCCCTCATTTACATATTATAAAAGTTCGTTTTATAAAGAATCGGCCGCATGAAAGTAAGTAAGAGCATTATATTCTCCTATATCGCACTATGAGGAATCTAACTATCCAAAAAAAAAAAAATTTGTTTTGCGGGGTGACAGAAACCCTTTAAGGGAAGGGGGCCATTTGGCCGTGGATGACAGGTCCTAGTTTACTGGGCGTATATATATATATATTTATACATTATTAGTTACCTCTAGTTCTTACTATTCCAATAGCATATTTTATCTTTTCCTATGTCATAATGTATGTTTATCTCTTGAAGCGCATATCTAATATACCTTCATCAGTGGGATAGACCCACCTTGTGGCAGTAAGTGTTCAAGTTTGAAGTGTTAGCTATCATTTAGTTTAAGGCGTGGGTCTGCGGTGCTAGATCAGGATGTATATGTATCGTCCTCTACCCCCGCACACCCGCTCTTCAGTAGGAGACAGAGAAATCCATTTATACCGCAGCAACTGTGGTGGCTTATGGTCCACTGTGTGGCTAGCTATGCTTATCTGTCGCCTTAAAATTAATATAGTTCTTTTGTTTAAGAGTTTAATTATGTTAACTGTGTCTTCTGTACTTGCTCAGGTCTCTCCCGGGATCAATCGACTCAGTGGATATGATACCTCATACCTTCCATTAACATGGCTACTATAAGCACTACATCTTTCAACGTCAGAGGACTCAACACACCTCAAAAACGGTCACAGGTAATCACTCTCCTAAGAAGGGCAAAGCAGATATTTGCTTTCTACATGAGACACATCTCAAAACCAATAGGATACCTAGTCTTCCTCATACACATTATGATCAATGGTTCCACTCAACTTTTAGAGTAGCCGCGAGGGGAGTTAGCACAGCAATTGCTAGGAAGATCCCCTTTGTACCTGTTCTGACTCAGGCAGATCCAGAAGGACGTTATTTATTTGTTAAAGAAAACATTGGTCACATTATGGTGTCACTGGCCAGTATTTATGCTCCCAATTGTGGCAGGCGCAGCACTATGAAGTGCCTTTTGCGCTGTGGCATTAGAAGAATTTTGGTATCTCTGACTTTTTATTCTAACCAGACTGTCTATTACTCTGTAATTCCTCTAGCGCCATTCTATGGAACCAATAGGTTTAAAGAGCACATTAAATGCTTTAAATAACTTCTTTATTAACTTCAACTTTTCTTCATATAAAACACTGCCGCCTCCGCAGCAGATTGTCCATGTACAAAACATGTGTTGAAAAGATATCACAAAATGGCGGTATGCATAAGATGGTGGTTCAACTGTTCAATCTTCAATCTCTCTTGAGTATCTGTACTCTCACTTTAAGTTATTTAAGCACTTTATGATCTCTCTGAGAGGTATATATGAGATTTAACTAATAGTTTGACTTGGAGTTAGCAGTGACTATTTCCAGATTGGTTGAGTATGATCTGGTATGGTTGTATGCAATTTGGATTGCAATATGGAATTTGAATTTGGATTGTGAACTTAGTAAATTTAAAATAAAAAATTGGATGCAATATGCAATTGTATGCTTGCAATTTGGTGGAACTGTAAGTAAAGACACATATAACTGGTTCAGTATACAGTTCTAATCACAATACTAACAATATGAACATTATATAACTGTTCTAAATACCTATTTTGGCCTCTTGTTCCCATAAAACTTGACTCTGACTGGAACTGTGTGTCTGTTCAGCTCCTCTCTCTGGTGAGTAATGATTCCAGCTAGGCAATTCCCCACACAGGCTGTGAGTGAGGCTGGCTGTGATTGGCGAAACATCTTGCTGTGTGAGAAGCTGGTTGTGATTGGTCTAGACTTCTGCCCAGCAACAACAGATTAACTCTATGCTTTCTGTTGTTTCTGCTGTGTCACTGAGCTTACCTTACATTACAAAATGAATCTTAAAGGCATATTATTTTTTTCTGCTTCTGTGAACACAAAATAACAGTTATATGACACCCAAAACATTAAGTCACAGTAAATAACTCTGCTTTTGTCTTTAACACATAAACATAGGAACTGTATTAAGGCTATTGGCAGGTCTAGCTGTATACACATATAAGCTATACTAGCAACCTAGGACAGGTCTTAGCTGGCCAGATACACCAATAGCAAACAACATAACTGGATTAGATCTACGTTATCTAAATTTCATGCTTTTGCTGAGGGTGTCAGGATAGTGGAAGAGGATATAAACATATCCCTGAATCCGATTGTTGATACTTCTACAGGAACCTCAGCTGCTTCACAAAAAGTGATTGGAGGTATCCAAAAAATCCTCAGGGAAACTCACTTAGTGGCCACTTGGAGGGCCCTAAATCTAACAGTTAAGGGCTTTACATTCTATTCAACAGTACACCACTCATTCCAAAGGTTAGACTTTATATTTATTTAGGAGAATCACCTGGAGATGCTCCTTAGCTCCAATTTAGGTCCCATGACTGTGTCAGACCATGCTCCTGTTTCCACTACTCTTTCCTTCTCGTCCATCCCAGCCAGAGAGTGGACCTGGTGACTCAATGAGACTTTGCTAGATCCAGATGAAGACTTTGCTAGATCCAGATGAAGCTCTAACCAGCATCAACCGCAAGTTATCCCACTATTTTCAAGATAATAATCCATCTGACACTTCCCAGAATATAGTCTGGGAAGCACATAAAGCATAAAGCACCATAGCTCTAGGTACAAAAGTCAAGAGGGAGAGACAGAAACTATTAAACTCATTGCTGTCACAGATAGCTTATCCAAAAAAGATCTAAAGCAGAGACAAAACAGAAGGAGTTACTTGCCTTACGGCAAAAGCTAAAAGAATTGCTGAATGTCAGGTGTGCTAGAGCGTACCAGTACACGAGATTCAAATATTACGCTCATGGGGATAAGGGAAATAAACTGATGACCCATCTGGTCAAAAAACGAAAGGAAGCCCAGTTTATAAAAAACATCAAAACCCACTCAGGCTCTATAACAACTAATACTAAAAGCATTGCGAAAGAGTTTAACCATTTCTACCATTAGTTATATAACATTCAGCCTCATACACTACTAATTGCGGTTTATTCCCGCATTGATCACTTCCTGAAAGACCTGAAATTAACATTCCTCACAGAGGAGGAGGGTTCTTCCCTTTTATCTCCAATCTCACCAGATGAAATCTCAAAGATTATTACTTCCATGCCAGTGGGGAAGGCCCCGGTCCTCATGGGTTACCCGCTGGTTATTATAAAAAATGTTTACCAATCCTTCTCCCACATATCACATCCTGGTGCCAAGCCTTAATGGCAGGAGAACATCTTCCAAAGCAAGCTCTAGAGGCAACAATAACAATATTGCCTAAGGAGGGCAGGGATGAAATTGTTTGTGGTAATTACAGACTTAATTCTCTTTTGAACCTGGATGTGAAGATATGGGCTAAATTATTAGCGACTAGGTTAAACAAGATAATCCCCAAGATTGTACACCCAGATCAAGCGGGCGTTGTTGCAGGAAGGGAGGGGAACTTTCATTCTTGCAGGGTTTTAAATGCTATTAAAACAGCTACTGACAAAAAACTCCCCCTTATCCTTTTAGGAACCGACGTGGAAAAAGCATTCAATAGAGTTAACTGGCTCTTTATGCAACGTGTATTACTAAGATTTGGGATCCCAGTGCCCTACGTTCGGGCAAGAATGTCCCTTCGTTCGGGCAATAATGTCTCTATACCACAACCCCAGTGTGAGAGTCCGTGTCAATGGTACGCTTTCAGAACCCTTTGTCATTAGTAATGGAACTAGGCAGGGTTGCCCCTTTTCACCGACACTCTTTATTATTATCATAGAAACGTTGTTACAAGAAATCAAAGACAATCCAGCTATAAGAGGTCTAAAGATTGGGGCGGAGGAGCATAAATGTGCTGCGTTCGCTGATGACTTGCTATTAATGCTTACAAATCCCATTCAAGCCTTCCCATTGCTCATGAATATATTTGAGAACTTTGGAACATTAGCTAATTTTAAAATTAACTATACCAAGTCGGAGGCATTGAATATAACTCTCCCAACACAGCAGGTAAAGCATTTGAGTTCCTCCTACCCCTTCAAAAGGCAGCCGGAAAAACTCAAATACCTTGGGATCTTTCTTACCAGAAAATTCTCTACCGTATACACAGCCAATTTCACACCTTTGTTAAAACAGGTCAAATATAAGCTGTATTTGTTGTCTCTACCTTATGTTTCCTGGTTAGGTAGTGTAGGAAGGCGCAAGGGTCCATTGTTGACGGAAGGTATGTGTCACCGAGTTTCCTAGTCTGTATTTTTAGGTGTCAGCGCAGCTAATGCTGATTGACACTTAGCTATTTTAGTATGGCTGTATAGCTGTTCCAGGACGGCTCTTACTGGGAGTAGCCAAAGTGATGGGTGGGTGACTACTCCCCAAGTTCCAGGTCAGGTCTTGACTGGCCTAAAAAAAAAAACAGCCAGCACTGTCAGCTGTGTGTGGATTACTCCTCTCTGACAGTGGAGCTCTGTCAGTCTCTGTGTTGGGACCTTGGAGTTTGGGCCTGGATTAAGGTCTGCTACCTCGTTGGTGTGAAAGCTGGTGGATTTGACTTTGTCCAAGGAGTTCTTCTTTGCCACATGGTGTGAATGAACACCAGAATCACAAGGTGACGGTTTTCCTTGAAGCAGACTTTTTGTTTTGTCATTTACTTAATGTGTGAATAAACACTGAACTGTTTAATTCAAATACTTTGTTGTTGCCTCTATACTGCGTCTGCTAACCTGCCTTCCAGAGCGAATCCCCACAGTAGAAAAAAACTTTTACAGACATATATTATGCCTAAATTCCTCTATTTACTTCAGATGGTCCCTATACATCTACCCCAATCCTTTTTCGCAAGGGTGCGCAGCCTGTTTACCACTTTCCTATGGAAGGGTAAAAAAACAAGATTAGCATATGATAGTATGATCAGGGATCGTCTTCATGGCAGCTGTAATCTTCTAGATATAAAAACATACTATAAAGCAGTGCACATGAAAAGATGGCTTCAATTATGTGTTCCACAATTTTGGATCCTTGGTTCCAGTACAGAACTAGCAAATACAGTCCTGATCAAAAGTTTAAGACCACTGGCAAAAAATCTTATTTTACATTGTTGGATCTTAACAAGGTTCCAAGTAGAGCTTCAACATGCAAAAAGAAGAAATGAGAGTGAGACAAAACATTTTTTGAACATTCAATTAATTGAAAATAATGATTAAACTGAAACAGGCTGTTTTTCAGCTGATCCAAATTTTAGGACCACATGCCTTTAAAAGGCCAAATCTGTGCAAAGATGTGGATTCTTTGTCATTTTCTGTCAGGTAGTCACACGTTGTGATGGCAAAGGCAAAAAAACTCCCTTTTTGAACGTGGTCGGGTTGTTGAACTGCATAAGCAGGGTCTCTCACAGCGCGCCATCGCTGTTGAGGTGGGGCGCAGTAAGACAGTCACTTGGAATTTCTTAAATGATCCTGATGGTTATGGAACAAAAAAGTCAAGTGGAAGACCCCAAAAAATTTCATCAGCACTGAACCGGAGGATCCAATTGACTGTCCGTCAAGACACTGGATGATCCTCAACCCAAATTAAGGCACTTACTGGTGCTGACTGCAGCCCCATAACCATCAGACGGCATCTGAGACTGAAGGGCTTCAAAAACAAAAAACGTCTTCAAAGACCTCGTCTCCTTGAATGCCACAGAACTGCTCGTTTGGACTTTGCAAGAGAGCACCAAACATGGGACATTCAAAGGTGGAAGAAAGTTTTATTCTCTGATGAGAATTTTTTTTACCTTGATGGTCCTGATGGTTTCCAACGTTACTGGCATGACAAGCAGATCCCACCTGAGATGTTTTCTACGCGCCACAGTGCTGGGGGCTCCATAATGGTCTGGGGTGCTTTTTACTTCAGTGGAACAATGGAGCTTCAGGAAGTGCAGGGGCGTCAAACGGCCGCTGGCTATGTCCAGATGTTGCAGAGAGCATTCCTCATGACTGAGGGCCCTCGTCTGTGTGGTAACGACTGTGTTTTTCAACAGGACAATGCTACAGTACACAATGCCCGCAGGACAAGGGACTTCTTCCAGGAGAATAACATCACTCTTTTGGCCCATCCTGCGTGTTCCCCTGATCTAAATCCAATTGAGAACCTTTGGGAAGGATGGCAAGGGAAGTTTACAAAAATGGACAACAGTTCCAGACAGTAGATGGCCTTCGTGCGGCCGTCTTCATCACTTGGAGAAATGTTCCCACTCACCTCATGGAAACGCTTGCATCAAGCATGCCGAAACGAATTTTTTGAGTGATAAACAATAACGGCAGAACTACTCATTACTGAGTTCATGTTTGGAATTGGATTTCTGTTTTGGGGGGTTTAGTTTTTTTTTGGAGGTGTGGTCCTAAACTTTTGATCAGCTGAATAACAGCCTGTTTCAGTTTATTCGTTGTTTTCATTAAATTGAATGCTCAAAAAATGTTTTGTCTCACTCCCATTTCTTCTTGTTGCATGTTGAAGCTCTACTTGGAACCTTGTTAAGATCCAGCCATGCTAAATATGATTTTTTTCAATTTTTCAAGTAGTCTTAAACTTTTGATCAGGACTGTATTTCAGACAGACAATTGGCTGGGCTTTGGGGAATTTGGGGATTTGGAGGGCCTGACAGAGGGGGTTTACAATACCATAAATGCTTTGCACACCAGCAGAACTCTCTTCTCTGGCTTCCCAAGGCAACTACCCTCATCTTTGACCCCTTTCCTACATTATCCCCACATCGCTAACCATCCTTCTTACTGGTGCCTTTTGTACAAAAACATCGCAGGATACAGACAGTCTGAGCGCCTAATATATAAAAGAGGGCAATTTCATTAGTCAGTCAGATTTCAAAAGATCCTGTTGCGTCCTACGCTCTAGATTTGCAGCGTAGTCAGGAGTGACCTGGTTTGAGAAACTTATAAGCACCCCTAAAATACCTGGGCATGCCATCTCCCTCTTTTATAAGACTTTATTATCTGAGAGCGATGGGGTCACTCCTGCCTATATTAAGCACTGGGAAAAAGACTTGGGGAAATCCTTTACTATAGCAGAAATTGACCAGATACATCTGAGGTCCCATGGCTTTTCAAGGTGCATTAAAATACAGGAACATTCCTACAAGACCATGACCAGATGGTATAACGACCCCAGTAAGCTTTTTAACATCGGACTTAGAGAGACAAATACATGTTGGAGATGCCTAGATGAGGAGGGATCATTGTATCATATATTTTGGTCCTGCCCTCTGATTAACGGCTTTTGGGACAGATAGAGTGCACAAGGATACTATATGCCACACCTATATCCATCTGTCTCCTTCTTTAGTACTGTTATGGCTTCCTTCAGAGAGCTGGACCCCAAGGGCTAATGACCTCCCACCATGGTTGGTTCAGACAGCTAGACTGCTGATATCTCTCCACTGGCTCAGTACTGTACCTCCTTCTCTTAACCAGTGGCGGGAGAAGGTAGATCAGATTTGCCTCATGGAGGAACTAGCTAAATGGGCAAACAGATCTCATTCCAAATTCCAGCGTGTTTGGTCTCTTTGGAAGGCTTTTAGATATACCGTTCTGAACACATGAGAGTGGTTGTCTGCATTGCTATCCTTACAGATCACGACCATCTGTTTGTTGTAGTCCTCTGTCAATCGCTCCCACTTAGGAAGATTAACAAAATAACACTCAACAATACTTCTTACTTTAGAGAGATCCCGGGACCGACCTACCGATTCTGGTTGTTCAACAGGGCATTTTCGTACTTTTATTGAAGAAATGCTAAATAATGAACATCTGCATATGCTTATCTGTTCTTCGTTTCTCCTTTTTATCTAATTGCATATAAGTTACTCAATAAAAATAAATTTGTTAAAAAATAAATAAAGGGAAACTGGCTTAGTTACCATAACAACCAATCAGATTCGAGCTCTGAAAAATGACAGGTGGAATCTGATTGTTTTTTATGGGCAACTAAGCCAGTTCTACTTTACACCAGTTTTGAGAATTCTCCCCTATTGTGTCATGATTGTATTGGCATTAGTTAAATTCAGGCGTGGTTGTAGTCCTCAGAGTAAGGCATCTTGCACACGAACGTATTTTCATTCTGTGTCCGTTCCGTTTTTTTTTGCGGGCCGTATACTGAACCATTCATTTCAATGGGTCCGCAAAAAAAACGGAAGGTACTCCGTGTGCCTTCTGTTTCCGTATTTCCGTTCCGCAAAAAGATAGAGCATGTCTTATTATTGTCCACATTACGGACAAGGATAGTACTGTTCTATTAGGGGCTAGCTGTTCCGTTCCGCAAAATATGGAATGCACACGGATGTCATCCGTATTTTTTGCGGACCACAAAATACATACGGTCGTGTGCAAGAGGCCTAACTTCTGACAAGTGACAGCTACAAATGAAGGGTGCAGGAAACACATGAACATAGAGACAAAAATTAGAAAAAGTTACTACAGCAAAAATGAAACTACAATGGACGTCACCCAGTAGTGATAATGTCCATTGATCAAGACCCCTGTGTATATCTAACAAGCAGAATGATAAACTTCCATGCATGGGGGATTGTTCATATTTTGAATGTATGAATGATCAGTTTTGTCAATGAACATTATTGGGGAAAATTTATTAAACTGGTGTAAAACTAGAACTGGCTTAGTTGTCCATAGCAACCAATCAGATTCCACCTTTTATTTTTAACAGCTCCTTTGGAAAATTAAAGGTGGAATCTGATTGGTTGCTATGGGCAACTAAGCCAGTTCTACTTTACACCAGTTTGATAAATTACACCATATATTTTTGTGTTGTTTTGCTTATTTCCTCTAGGATATGGCATCACTTAGGCTAGCTTTAAATCTGCATATTTCATTCTGGCAGGCTGTTTAATCACAGAGCAGCCTGCCTGCATGAACCAAATCTGGCACTATAATGGGGTCCAGCAGACTGTAAGGGGGTGCCGAAGGCACACTCGGTCTCCCATCAGCCGCAGACCTGCTGCTTAGCTTCGGGAGCGAGGATCTGTGTTTGACCTCGTTCCCAGGGCAGCTTTGCTAGCTGGGAGGTTCCCTGCTCCCGGTGCTCGACTGGTCGGTCTGTCGGTCATGTGACGCTGGCCACGTCACATGACCCTCACTCCCCACTATAAATACAGGCAGCCTGCTGGCCACAGGTTGCCTGTTAATTTAGGTTCTTGGCAGTTGTTGGATACCTGTGTACTTACCTGATCCTGTTCCCTGACGATCCTTTGCCTGCTCCTCCTGTACTGCGCATCCTTCCTGGTATATTGACCTCGGCTTCCACCTGACTATTCTTTGCGGACTCCTTTAGTACTTCTCGGCTCTCCTGGTATTTATGACCCCGGCTTCTCCTGACCTTTCTTTGCTTATCCCTCTGTACTGCGTTGTCCTCTTGGTTTTGACCCGGTCCGTTCACTATCTGTTATTTGTCTTGTCTGTCCTTCTCGCACATATACTAAGTTAGGGACTGCTGTCCAGTTGTCCCCTGTCATCAGGACTCGTGAGGCAAGTAGGCAGGGCCAGGGGTGAGGGTGGAGCGCAGTGGTCACTATCCTCCCCCCTGTGTGTGTGTGTACGTGACCGTTACACAGACATTCCCTTCGAATCCGGCTGCAGCATGCTGCAGTTTTTGTCCAGCCGCCTCTCGGCATGTGTGCCGTGCTGCTGCCGGACCTCCAGCCCACCCCTCTTATAGTGAATGGGGCCGGAGTGGACTACCGGCGGCACACATGGGCTAGCGTTAGTACGGATCCGGCAAGCTGTTCCCCTTTATAATGGAGGAAATATGCGGCCTCTTCCCAGTCTTTCCTTGCATAGCGCTTGCCAGACCAGAGCGCAGCTGAGCAGGGAAACGCTGTGAAGGTGCTGCACTGGTGAGTCAGAGCTGCAGCTCTTCCATTCCCAGGCTCTGTGGACGTCCCAGAGGTCGGACCTAGGCTGATAAGATAACCCTTTAAGCATAAATTTATAATGGAGGAAATCTGGCTTGCTTCATGGTCACATATCACTTGGGGAAAACTCCTTTAAAATCAATCTGCAGCACTTACGCTAACATTTTCACACAATCTTTGGTTTCCATACATAATTAGCTAAACCCTGAACGAATGTCTCCTGAATTTTTTGGACTTCATTGTTCTCTCCTATATCCCTAGTCAGATGTGAATTTCCTGATTTTGTCCCATGAGATTTTTTCATATACAAAACAAGATATTGTCTCTTAAAAGGACATGGGTGTAATAGCGCTAAATAAAGACCACTGGTAAATAAAATACTGCTCGTAATGCAACTATTAAAAAAATTACAAAATGGTCGTACACATTTTTTATTCAACATGAAAGATCGTTGATGTGGTGGTCTAAGTTAAAGGGGTTATCCCATAATTAATGTAAAAAATAAAAATCAGACATCATCTAGTACATGATGACTTCTTTCTAACAAAGCTAGAACCGGCCCTGTACCTCACATGGATCCAGAGATCTCCCCATTCAATGCTCTGCTAGATTTCTATCAATCTGAAAGCTCAAGGGGAGTGTCTTTGCTGCAGCTAAGGAGGCGTGTCCATGCTCTACCTATCACAGCTCAGGAGGCAGTTGAAAGATGAAACTGAGCATGTGCGGCCTTCTCTGTGAGCAGGTCAAAGAAATAAGAAAGAGAACAAACAGCAGGTGGCGCTATACAGATACAGTTTATTGAATAACTCTGTGGCTATAATACATTTTTAATTACATGTAATTACAAAAATATTCAGGTCCAGATGCTGGTTTTAAAATTTTAGAATATTTTTAGTGGGACAACCCCTTTAACAGAAGGGGGTTCAGGATTGTCATTACTTGACCAGAATGGAGAACACCCACAAAGAACACTTCTAGTTCTGGACGACCTGTCCTGCATTACACAGACATCCCCCAGGCATTATGTAACACTTAAAGGAGTTGTTCCACAAAAAATCTTCTACAGTTTTCAAACCAGCACCTGAATCTGAATCTTTTTGTAATTGCATGTGATTAAAAATGTAGCATAGCCACTAAGTTATTCAATAAAATGTATCTGTATAGCAGCACCTGCTTTGTTTTTTTTCTTATTTCTTTGACCTGCTCAATGAGATGGCCGCACATGCTCAGTTTCATTCTTCAACTGCCTCCTGAGCTGTGATAGGGAGAAAGCTGCAGCATAATGGATACGCCCCCTTAGCTGAAGCAGAAAAGACACTCCCCCTGAGCTGTCAGCTTGATATAAATCTAGCAGAGTAACGAATGAGGAGATCTCTGGATCCATGTGAGGTACAGGGCTGGTTCTAGCTTTGTTAGAAAGAGATTGTCAGGTAATTTATGATGTCTGATTTTCATTTTTTACATTAGTCATGGGATAACCCCTTTAATTATTTTGCAGGGAAATTAAACACTTAGGGCTGTATTACACCAACAGATGACATTTTCTTACCAATCATTGGTCAAATGGCCATTTACACACACAGATCTTTTGTTATACACAACAATTATTGGTCTGATTGGACAGAAATTGGTCAGATAATCTGTTGGTGTAATACAGCCATTACTACCAGGTTTTACTACAGAATAACTAGGGTCTCAGAAGCGTGGCAAGGGACCCTTATAACAAGTAAGGGTTGTCCACAACCCTTTTGTACATTATATAGTACATATTGAATTATATAGTACCCGTGCATTAACTCAGATTTCCTTAAAGGGGTTATCCCATAATTAATGTAAAACATGAGAATCAGACATGATATAGTACAAACATGACAATCTCTTTCTAACAAAGCTAGAACCAGCCCTGTACCTCGCATGTGTGAGATTGTGAAAGAGCTATTTCTGCATAATGTCTGTACTTAAACTGTCATTTGGCATTCCGGGCACTAGAGGCCACTGTTTTGCAGCGACAGCCAGCACACTCTGAGATTAGAATATGCAAAACAGATGATGACTCATGCTGCTGCCTGTGAGTGAACCAGGAAGTGTTGATCTGGCATGGTGGAAGGATTGTGCTGTGAGGGACTGAATCCGATTCCATCCTGGTTTGCAGATGTCCGGCAGTTAATGGACACTCAGAAGAAGGAGAGCAGCTGTTATATCCTTTCTGTATCCAGCTCTTTTGAAAGAGAGGTTGCCCCAGGAAGACCAGTTCAGTGTGTGGACAGAAGGCCTCATCATCAAGCAAGGCCGCATGGTTGCTGAGAAGTTGGTGGCCATCTCTGGTAGGCTGCATCCTCGGGCCCAGAACGGACGCAGGTCAGTACACCTGGTTACTGATTGTAGTATATTGTGTGGCGCCTAAAGTTACAGAGACTAGCCTAGCCCTCGCATTAGTTAGCTAGTTAGGGTTATATCATTTTGCTAGGTTGTACTGTACTGGACTGCAGCGCAGTTATTGACTTGACGGCTCTGCTGCGTTTGCCACCGGCTAGGGGTGTCCTCTGCAGCGACACAGCACGACTTGCAGGCTCTGCTGTGTCCGCCATCGGCTAGGCCTGTTTAGTAGGCAGGGACATTGACTGTTAGGTCCGGGATATAGCGTTTCTATGCATGTTTGTATTGCTTTGGTGATGCTTATGTTACTACTTGTTGTCTAAGTAAAGTTTTCTGTTCTTGCATATCAAGCTGGTGTCAGTGTCGCTTTCCTTGTCTGTGACTTCGCTGTATTCTGGGGAGCCCAACACTTACACGTGGATCCAGAGATCTCCCCATTCATTCCTCTGCTAGATTTTTCTCAGGGCATGTCCTTTCTCAGGGGGCATATCCTTTCTGCCGCAGGTATCTCCCTGTAACTGTCACAGCTTCTAACAGAAGATTGAGCTTTTGGCAGTTGAAAGATAGCACTGACCATGTGCAACCAGCTCAGCAAGGTGGACAGAGAAAAAAAAAAAGGTAGGTGTTTTTTTTTTTCAGACTACCAGCTCGGGGGGCATGTCCGAACAAACAGCCCGTGGTGCTATACAGATAGATTTTATTGAACATCTCAGTGGCTATACTAAATGTTTGATTACATCCAATTACAAAAGTATTAAAAAATTTAGAATATTTTTGTGTGGGATAACTCTTTTAATGGGGTATATGTAAAAGGATTTTGTAAATCAGACAACCTCTTAAAGTTGCAGCAGATTAAGGGTACTTTCACACTAGCGTTTTTCTTTTCCGGCGCTGAGTTACGTCCTAGGGGCTCAAATCTGGAAAAGAACTGATCAGTTTTATCCCCATGCATTCTGAATGGAGAGTAATCCGTTCAGGATGCATCTGGATGTCTTCAGTTCAGTCCTTTTGACTGATCAGGCTTTTCAGAAAACCGTAGCATGTTGTATTTTTACCTCCAGCCAAAAATCCGGAACACTTTGACTGAACGCCGGATCCGGACTTTTTCCCATTGACTTGCATTAACGCCATGTGTTCCATCAAACCGGATCCGGCTTTTGCATGTTAAGCCCGAAAAAATTTGAAAAAAAAGTTAAAGTCCATAAATGGCGGATCCGTTTTTTCCAATGCATTTTTTCATTGTGATCAAAATCCTGTTCAGGATTCAAATGTAATCCGTTTTTCACACGTTTTTTCGGATCCGGCGGGCAGTTCCGGTGACGGAATCGAACGCCGGATTCAAACAACGCTAGTGTGAAAGTAGCCTAAGGTAGTACTACTGCAGATTACTATACCACTTTCCCATCTAAATTTATTGTTTTTATTGAAGGAGCACAGGGGCATAGTTATATGGAGTGGGGTGCAGTGGCATGCCCAGGGTGTTTAGCACCCGGGGCGGGTCATTTCTCTGGCATCCCCCCCAATACTTGACCACATACCTCTTACATCCAGGGATGTCTCCTGTCATGTAGACCTTCTCTTTCCTCTTCTCCTCCGTTAGACCGTCATGAGAAATAGTTTCAGCCGCATCTCGTCTCTACAGAGTTTGTGACACAGACACGTTAGATTTCTCAGTTTTTCCATCAACCTCCCCATCCTGGTGTCCCCACAGTGTCATCCTGCTGCCACCCCTAATACCTGTGCCGGTTGTGCCCCCCAATGCCCCAGGTACTATACTGCTGAAAAAATAGTGACCCTAATAGACATAATGGAGTCCTTTATCAAACTGGTGTAATGTAAAGAGCTGTCAAATATGAAAGGTGGAACCTGATTGGTTGCTATGAGCAACAAAGCCAGTTCTACTTTACACCAGTTTGATAAACGACCCCAAATTTTCCTATAGTGTCTACAGCAGCTATAATGTCCCCTAGCGTGCCCCTAGTAATAATAACACCCAATACTGTGCTCCAGGCAATAATACCTGTATAGTGTCCCCAGAAATAATAGACTGGCCCCTACAGTGCCTCCCCAATAGAAATGCCCCAATGCTGCCCCCCACACAGTAATTTCCCCCACACTGCCCCCCACACAGTATTTCCCCCCACACAGTAGTGTCCCCCACACTGCCCCCTACACAGTAGTGTCCCCCACACTGCCCCCTACACAGTAGTGTCCCCCACACTGCCCCCACACAGTAGTGTCCCCCACACTGCCCCCATACAGTAGTGTCCCCCACACTGCCCCCATACAGTAGTGTCCCCCACACTGCCCCCATACAGTAGTGTCCCCCACACTGCCCCCATACAGTAGTGTCCCCCACACTGCCCCCATACAGTAGTGTCCCCCACACTGCCCCCAAATAGTAATTTCCCCCATGCTGCCCCCACACAGTAGTGTCCCCCATGCTGCCCCCCACACAATAGTGTCCCCCACGCTTCCCCCCACACAGTAGTGTCCCCCACGCTGCCCCCCACACAGTAGTGTCCCCCACGCTGCCCCCCACACAGTAGTGTCCCCCACGCTGCCCCCCACACAGTAGTGTCCCCCATGCTGCCCCCACACAGTAGTGTCCCCCATGCTGCCCCCCACACAGTAGTGTCCCCCACGCTGCCCCCCACACAGTAGTGTCCCCCACATTGCCATCTCTCCCATAATAAATTGCCCCCAACTGTGCCACACAGTATCCCACCATATTCCCCCCACGTCCTCCTGTGTGCACCCCCCTCATGTCCCCCAAAGTTGGCACATTATAAAATAAAATAAAAGTTTGCCCCCACACGTCCTCTGTCCTGTGTGCACCCCGCCCCCCTCATGTCCCCCAAAGTTGACACATAAAAGAAAAAAAAAAGAAAAAAACCCTAAAAGCTAAATACTTACCTGCGCTTGCTCGCAGAATCCAAGCACTGTGCTGCTGAGTCCCTGCACAGGCGCGCGCTGGGATTTCACTACCGCATAGGCTTCAGGCCTACTAGGTAAATGTGTTACCTTAAAGGCTATGGACACCATTGGGGGCAATTTTTTTATTATTGCATTGTACTCATTTTGAGCTAAAAATCATTATTTCACATTGGTCCTTATTAAAAATGTGGAGCCCTTTTCCCTGTACAGCCTTGAGATTCTCTAGTGCCAGTCTCTATACTTTTACTTACCGTCGGGGAGCTCAGCTAACAACTTCATCTTATAAACACTGATTATAGCTCGGTTGTTATTGTACTGATAATAATGTGTTTTAAGTGTTTATGACCTTTTAGTAGTTTAGAGAAAAGGGCTATTAGATGACCGGCACACAGTGAAAGTAGGATCCACATAGCTGGACAGCTAAGGTGCATTTACACGGCCCAAGAATTTAGCAGATTATCGTGAACTACAGTTCCTGCTAACAGTCAATCCCGACAATCTGGCAATGTAAATGTGCCGCCAATCACCCAATGAACAAGCAAAACACTCTTTCATCGGGTGATTCTGTCATTCATGCAGGCAGTACCATTCATGGTTTTTGGGCAGCAGATCACGTGATGCAATAGCCATCCCTCGTCCTAATACAGTGAAGGAGATCACTGAATTTAAATGCGTGGTCTCCTTCACTGACTGTCGGGAAGGAACGCTTCCTTCTCGACAATTGTCCGCTGAGTCGGCCTGTGTAAATCTAGCTTTAACCCCCTGTGACAGAACGACTCAATATTTTTAATAAAGACCAATTGAAAAAACGGGACTGACTGACTGAACCTGCTGATTTTAGTGGGATTGGCAGGCTATCTAAGGCATAAGGGGTTGTGCTGATTTCTTACTCCAAGGGCATGTGTCAGAGGATGGAAGGATCAGGCATCTGGTCATTAAAAATGCCTGATCCTTCATTACCACAAGAGATATGCCACCATCAGAGGAGTCTGGCGGGTGCTTACTACTCTGTTATGTTACGTCTGATTTACTAAAATGTGTCCAATTTTACATACTGCATGTACAGTTCATAGAACCCTTCAGCTCTCAGTCCAACAGAATTTCTGTTTCACATAAAGGACCTCGGCTTTGGCACCTGACGAGTCCAGAACCATGCTGATAAATTCCACAATCACTTCCTGGCAACATCCACAATGATCGTAGTTTTTTCAAGCTTATCTCTCCGCTACCTGCCCTCACCCAGCTGTGCACAGTGAATGGGTCAGATACTGTGCCGTTATGATGGCTCTTTATCCAGGGCATATAATGAATGCGAGCTTAGAGAATGACTTGTGACATACCGAGCATTAGATTATTTTCAACCTAAGTCACAAATGAGCCGGTGAATAGAATCTTGCATATTTGCGGTAGACTTGAGATGCTGGCACTCAGACAAGCCAGAGGTCAGGACAATGTGCACTTTGTGAGTGTTTCAGACCCAGACTATCTTATAATGTGACGGCTATTGTCTCCAGCAGGATTTGACTCATGCCTCCTGTAGAGTTGCACAATACATTACATGCAGTCCTGAGGCAGGAAGATTTTTTTTCTTGTCTGCATACACCAGGTTCATCTAATTACAATATAGTCTGGACAGGCTGCCATAGTTATATCAATGGTTATGTTAACTTAAAGTGGTTATCCAACCCCTATAATGCCCCCTCTAATGCCCGGGCCCCTCACACAGGTTGTACTTACCTTGCCCCCCAGCGCCTATTCAAGAGAACAGAGCTTAGCCGCGCCCAGGCCAGTGATACGAGTCGTGACGTCACTGGGCCTGCGGTAAACAGTGAGAAGGCCGCGCCGCTGCTGGAGCGCCGCTGTCTTCTCAAACAGCTGATCGGCGGGGGTCCCGGGTGTCGGACCCCCACTGATCAGATGCTGATGATCTATCCAGAGGATAGATCATCAGTTTAAACAAAGTGCAGAACCTCTTTAAGACCCCAATACATATTAGTGTCTTGTCAGCCACCCCCACCATGCATGCATGACTTTTTGTCCATTCAAAGGCTGGCATTATGTTGAAAAAGGGTCGGATCCCGGTCGGTTACCCTTTGTAGTCAATAGGAATCCAGAAGTTTGCGGCATTGCCCGGCTATGCTGGATACGGTAAGCTCCAGCAGGCTGTTCCTCTGCCAGATTTCACAACACAGATCGTAGGGTTACAGGGAGATTTTTAATCAATAGTCATCACGTCCAGTTAGGAAAACAGACGTCAAGTGGAATGTGATTCACACGTATAGGGATATGTTTGCAAACAGGTGCTTCAGACTGAATTAACACTGGCACGTATATGTGCAGACGTAGGAGGAGGATCTCAGACCCCTTCTGCCAAACAGCCGCAACAACAGGTTTTATAGCTGTCAGGAATCAGTTTGGCACATCTGTGTGCTTTTCAGTACGAGCTATGAAATCTGAAACGTCCCCGCACCTGTCTGCACAAAGTATCCTTTCTCCTTTATTTGCTTTGGCTAACCTCTGTCCTCGCTCTTATTTAGGGTAAAGCACTGAGGGGATTTTACATCACATGGATGGGCGTCTGTTGATGGACGACATCAGGAAATTCCTTCAGGAAACCCATAAATCTCCACGCTAAAATAATGCTTGCTGAAAAACAAAAACATCTATAAATGCAACGGTGAAGATCAGTGACAGAGCAGTGCATGCACAGATATGACGGGACAGTGTTGTATCGTGTAGTTTAGATATGCGTGGGCTAGCCTGCTCAAGAGACAAATGAGAAATTGGAGTTTGAGAGGCCAGAAATCACTGATGGAAATCACTGAATAAACACTGAGGCCTCATTCATATTTCCGTGTCAGTGTCACATCCATGAAAAAAGCGTAGGTGTTTCATCCGTAAAGCTGTCCGTGAAGGATCCTTGGTTGGTCCATGTGTCCGTTTTTACCATCCGTGTGTCATCCATAATTCACTGACGTTGCTCAGCTGAAAATTTATTTCCAAAGAATCTCCTATTAGTCTTCAGTGAAAAACGGACGCAACACGCACACAACACGGATGTGTGTCAGTGATTTACATGGACCAATAGACTTCAATGGGCGTGCTTGGTCCGCATCACAGATCAAAGTACTGCATGTCCCCGTGATTTTTCTTTACTGACCCACGGTCAGTAAAGAAAAATACTGAAATGTGAACAGACACATTTAAATCAATTGGTACGCGTGCTGTCCGCAGAAAATACGGACAGCACACATCAGTGAAAAACTGAAATATGAATGAGGCCTGACTGTGTGAAACTAAGGCCAAGTTCACACTTCAGTGATTTCTATCAGTAATTTTCAAACCACAACCTGGAATGGAGCCTCCATAGATAAGGTAGAATGGAAAGATCTACACTTGTTCTGTGTTTTTGACCCACACCTGGTTTTGTCTGAAAATCACTGATGGAAATCACTGACCAAACACTGAAGTGTGAACTTGGCCTAAAGCCTCATCCAGATTTACGTTGTTCACTGAAATGTGAACAGACACATTTAAATCAATGGGTACGTGTGCTGTCCGTGGAAAATGCAGACAGCACACGTACCCATTGATTTAAATGTGTCTGTTCACATTTCAGTATTTTGTTACTGACTGTGGGTCAGTAAAAAAATCACGGGGACATGCACTACTTTGATCCGTGATGCGGACCAAGCACGCCCATAGATGTCTATGGGTCTGTGAAAATCACAGACGCACCACGGATGGCATCCATGGTGCGTCCGTTTTTCACTGAAGACTGATAGGAGATTCTTTGGAAATTTATTTTCAGCTGAGCAACGTCAGTTAATTACAGATGATACAAATGTAGCGGTCAGAGGAGGAATAGACCGCAGGGCAGGGTTCAAATACAGTACAGCAGAAAAGGAGGCTGAAGCAGATACCAGCTTTATTAAAGAACAAAATATAACGGCCGGAAAATCGGATTAACAGTATTGTGCCGATGCACCAGGGGCGCAATCGACAAATGACAGGAACAGAGATAACAAGTTTACATAAATTTACAGAAAGGATAACTGAACTTTCCAAAAATCGCGCCCCAACCAGCAAGCACATAAAAATACAGGCTACTCTCCTCTACTATTTTTCTGTCTGAGCCCTGCTACTCAGGGCACGTTGCTACAACGCACTGATTACAGTATCCTGTTCTAAGACCTATCACAGATTAGCACCGGTGCACACTAACAGTTCTGTGGGAAGCTGCTTGTCTTGGTCTGGTACATGGAGGCAGGTGTAGTCTGGATCCTGATCCGGTCGCTTGCTTGTCCCAGCGCAGTCTTTTCCTCTCTCTGTCTAGATTGCAGCCACAGGCATCCACATAGTTCGCCTCTATACATCAAAAAAGGAAAACAGGGCTAGCACACAATAATATTATATATAAACTTTATTAGCGTCTCCATACGAGACAAAAAACTGTAAAATATACATAGAAAACAATATGATGGTGAATAGGGAGCACACAAGATGACATGGAACACCACTGAGGGCTAATCCTATAATGGCAAATAAATTCAAAAATATATATAAATATATATGTACAGCATATATTATGCATATAAGCCAAACAGGATGTGAAATGCATATAATTCATGGGCCTCTTTGGCTATCTCCCATGCCACGTTTCTAGGAATTACTACCTGCCACTTCCCCTCTAGATCAGCAGGCTGCTGCCACTTGCGGTACAAAACACCTCCGTGAACTTCCAGTCTGTCCCAATGATGTAGAATGGACTTCATCTCGGCATCAAGGTCATCCTTTCTTCTCTGTCGGGTTTCCTTCGCTGGGTTACCCAGCCTTTCATCTGCCGCAGTCCAACGTCTTCATCTTGTATTCGGCCCCATTCTTCATTAGTTCTCCCTAATGTCTTGGGTAGAGCACGGGCCGCCCCACTTGTCTGTGCCACGATTGCTGGAGGTGTAAACATGCGGAAGTCTGGAGTTTCATCCTCTTCTTTTTGTTCATTGAGATCCCCTACCAGAGTTTCAAAAGTGACCCTCGACAGACCATCGGCATTAGTGTTCTCTGTAGCGGAGCGGTAGCGAATCGAGAAATCATACTTTGCAAGGCGAGCTGCCCAACGTTGCTCCAGGGCTCGCAGCTTGGCAGTGTCCAGATGGGCCAGGGGGTTGTTGTCAGTCTGTACAAAGATCTTAGCCCCTGTCAGATATCCCACAAATTTCTCAGTCATGGGCCACACAAGGGCAAGGAGTTCCAGCCGGAAGGAACTGAAGTTGTGGGGTTTTCGCTCCGTATCCCGCAGGGCCCTAATGGCATAGGCGATAACTCTTTTGTGTCCATCTTGTACCTGCGACAGGACTGCACCGAGGCTGTAGAGACTTCCATCAGTAGATAAGAGGAACGGTTTGTCGAAGTCGGCATAAGCCAAGATGGGGGCCGATGTCAGGACTTCTTTCAGGGCCTTGAAGGCCTCCTCTTGCTTCTGTCCCCAGGGAACACTTTGCCCCTTGGGTCTCCCAGCCGTTCCTCTCAACAACTCATTCAGAGGACCCACTATCTTTGCGTAGTCTTTGATGAACCGCCGTTAGTACTCGATCAGTCCAAGGAAGGCCTTCAACTCCCGCAGCGTTCTGGGCACTAGCCATTGTCGTATTGCCGCCGCTTTGTCTTGGGATGGCAGCACTCTGTCTTGGGACACCGTATGGCCCAAGTACTCGATCTCCCTCTTGAAGAGATGACACTTCTTTGGCTTTACCTTTAGGCCATGGGATCGCAGTCGCTCGAGTACCTGCCCTAGTCAATTCAAGTGTTCTTAAAAAGTAGCGGAGTACACAATGATATCGTCCAGGTATATCAGAGTGGCTTCAAAATTCAGGTCTCCCAGACATCTCTCCATCAGCCACTGAAAGGTGCCCGGGGCATCCTGTTGAATTCAAATAGTCCCAATGGGAGTATGAATGCTGTCTTCTCCCTGTCTTGCTCTGCCACCGGTACCTCCCAGTAGCTGCTTGCAAAATCCAGAGTGGAGAAGTATTTTGCCCGTCCTAGAGCCATCAGAGACTCCTCGATGCAAGGCAGAGGGTATGAGTCTTGCGTGGTGCACGCATTGAACCGCCGGTAATCCACACAAAATCGAATAGTGCCATCCTTCTTCTGGACAAGCACCACTGGGGCTGCCCAAGGGCTCTGGCTACCTTGCACTACTCCGGAATCTATCATCTGTTTCAACAACGTCTTCACTTCCTGGTACAACTTGGGTGGAATCTGCCAATATCTCTCCCGATTTGGAGGAGTGCCCCCCGTCGGTATCTCATGCGTGATAACATCTGTGCAGCCAAAGTCATCGGCATGGCGGGCAAACGCTGCCTGGTTCTCCCACAGCATGGTTTCAACTGCTCGCAAGCGGTCCGAACTGTGAGACTTCACATCTATCTCCATTTGGTCCAAGATGGTTCTCCTATTCCATTCTGGGGTCGGTGCGTCTTCTGCGTTGGCATTAACTGCCAGGGTACGAACCGCATCACCTACCGGAGCTAGAGTCACTTATCTCCGACTCAGTACTTCTCCCCAATGTAGGTACACACGAGCCAGTTCCACTCCCGGCGTCAAGGAGACTTCTAGATGTCCTATATTCACAGCTCTTATGTATACTCGTCCATTCTGGACCACTGCCAGTGTCCGGGCCACCAGTGCATCCTGGCCTAGCTCCACTAGGCCCTCTGGTTCAATGATCACCTGTGACCTGGTATCCACTAAGCAGTCGACAGGAACACCTTCAATTTCAGCTCTTATGATGGGACACCCTGCGACCAGGTGTTAGGAACCGTGCTGGGTAACTTGGCTCTCCACCTCCCCGCAGTACGCCCCACTACTGCGGGGGCTGGAAGCTTAACGGCGGTTTTGGGTGTCCAGATGGATCACTCCATAATGTCCATAATTTCCACACCGCCAACACTGTGCCTCTTGGCGGCCTTCTCTTTGCCTGCGTGCGGGAGGTGCCCTTAGGACTGGACTGTCTGGCCTCAGTGGAGGATATTAAGGAACTTGGTGGGAAGGTAAATTAGGGTGAGAATGTTCTGGTGTAGGAACCTACGTGGTCGCCTGATAGGCTTGTTGTCGGGCCGGATAGGCAGCCTCAGGGGTATAGCCCGACCCCATCCGTCTTTCCAGGTGTGTCAACTTTTTGTGCATAGCGCTTAGGGAGCTCTGCAAGTCTTGTACTACCCCGACCAGGACCTCTTCATTCTTTGTAACCCAGAGGGGTGTGACGGTCTGGGTCCGTATCACTCCAGAGGCATAACTTTCTTCTTTGCTTCATGCCACAGCCTCTGCCAATATTTGTCGAAAGGTTAGGGTAGGGTCCACCCTGACTCATTCTAGTAGGGTCTGTCTCAGGGGAGTGCTGTAGAGTCCCAGAATGAATTGTTCCTGCAGTTTCCGGTCTACGGCTCCCATGCCGGTCACTCCGTCTGCCTGTTTTTTCTGTTCCTCGCCCAATACTTCCGAAAGCCCCGTCGCATATTGTGAGACCCCTTTATCTTCCCGTGAATCCGGTAAAAGAACTTTGCCCCGAGGTGCCCTACACTAGCTGTTTCCCTGTATATTTCTTCCAGAAATCGCACAATGTCTTTCAACGTATTGCGCGTGGCTTCTGGTTGTAGGAACACATTTCTTTGGGCCTCACCCTCTAGGGCGGCCAAAGCGATTTCCACTTGTAGTTCTGAGTTGACATTGTAAATCCTAGCAGCACTCTGTAACCTTGTCACCCAGTCAAACAGTGACATGTTCTGTCCATCAAATTTGGGCAGCAAGCTAAACAGCGTGCCCATAGGGAGGGCCCTTGCAGGGGTTCCACCATTGCCTGAGGTACTCACATTAGCTCCATGCACATTGCCTTCAGTCGCCTCCATCTCTGTGACTGTACCCTGCTCGCAGCGCCACTTGTAGCGGTCAGAGGAGGAAGAGACAACAGGGCAGAGTTCAAATACCGTACAGCCAACAAGGAGGCTGAAGCAGATACCGGCTTTAATAAAGAGCAAAAAAATGTCTGGAAAATCGGATTAACAGTATTGTGCCGATGCACCAGGGGCGCAATCAACAAATGACAGGAACAGTGATAAAGAGTTTACATAAATTTACAGAAAGGATAACTGAACTTTTCATCCAAAAATCGCGCCCCAACCAGCAAGCACATAAAAATTCAGGCTACTGTCCTCTAGTATTTTCCTGTCGGAACCTGCTACTCAGGGCACGCTGCTACAACGCACTGATTACAGTATCCTGTTCTAAGACCTATCACAGATTAGCACTGGTGCACACTCACAGTTCTGTGGGAAGCTGCTTGTCTTGGTCTGGTACATGGAGGCAGGTGTAGTCTGGATCCTGATCCTGTCGCTTGCTTGTACCAGCGCAGTTTTTTCCTCTCTCTGTCTAGATGGCAGGCACAGGCATCCACATAGTTCGCCTCTGACAGGAGTACCTGTCCTATCACTGGTCTCTGAATTGAACGATGTCACTCCTCTCGGACACACTTTACAGTCTCTGTTGTTCTGTCCCACAGCAGCCTGGAAGAATCAGTTTAAAGTCTGTTCACATCAGTCAGAAAAACGCACACTGGAACAAACAACTTCATTTCTCTGTTACTCAACAAAAGAGCGACCTCTTGTGGCTGGAGGAAGACATCACAGTCTGTGTGAAACCTTATCATTAGCAATACAGTGCACTGTAAATGGGTGTTTCTAGGGGCTGACCCTCACACAGAATGCGGTGGCATCAAGAGCAGGGCTTCATTTTAATGTTTGCCATTAGGCACATCTTCTCTATTTAGATCGCTGTCTCTTTCTTCCAATTAAAATGCGTTCATTTTCTAGGACATCTACAGGAGAGATATTTTGTCTTCCTAATCAAAGGGGTTGTCTGGGCTACAGATACTGATGACCTATCCTCAGGATAGGTCATCAATATAGATATGTGGGAATCTGACAACTGGCGCCCCCACGATCAGCTATTTCAGTCATCCGCCAGCGCCATAAGCTGTACAGTGTAGGGAGGAGACGCAGACAGCTCCATACACTATGTAGTGGCCGTGCAGGGGTACTGCAGCTCAACTCCTAGCTTCAGTACACTGGTGCTGGAGGCTACACGATGTACAGAGCCCTCTGCTTCCACTCCTTTCTGCGGATGCCCGAAACAGCTGATCGGGGGGCGTGCTGGGTGTCAGATCCCCATCAACCTGATATTGATGACCTATCCTGAACATAGGTGGCATATAATTAGGATATGCCACCAATGTCTGATAGGTGCAGGTCCCACCCATGGACCTGCACCTATCTCTAGAATGGAGCCTGCAAAGTGAACGGGAGCACACTGCGCATTGTCGCCCTGCCTCCATTCATTTCTATAGGAGTGCAGAAAATAGCCAAACGCCGCAATCGGCTATTTTCGGAAGTCCCAATGAAATGAATGGGAAGGGCACTGGGCAAGCGTGGTCACTGCTCCATCCACTTCTATGGGGCTGAAGGAAATAGCCGAGCCAGCGCTCCCATAGAAATGAATGGAGGGCGACCTCGTATGCGCAGTCCCCTCTCCTTCACTTTGCAGACTCCTTTGTAAGGATAGGTGCATATCTTAGCGATATGACACCGATGCTTGAGATGACACAACCCCTTTAACGTCCAAAAACATGGGGCCCTGACAACAAGCAAAGTACTGCCCCTTCACCTGCCATATAGAGCAGACATAATGTCACCATATAGAGTCCAAATAATATGCAGTATCCAAGTAATACATTGTTAAATATCCCACGTGATATTTAATTACAAGTAATACCACGATACAGCTCCAAATATTGCCGGGTAGTTTATGTTTGCTGCAGGGATTTTGGTTCTTGGGAGCTCCTCTAGAAATCAGGGCCCTTGTCCAGTTTTCCAGCCCCTAAACCAGCCATTCTCTCCAGAAACTGTGAAAATAATAAAATGATGCATAAAAATGCCATTTAAGGGCTGCTTTACCCAATACCTTGTCCGGCAGACCGCCCTGTGAGCAGAACTCAGACGGACTTACTTATAACGTGTTGGCAGGTTAGTTGGCACAGGTTGGACCATCCTTGGGTTGTGAGTTATGGAGCATCACGGCTAATGTCTTTTAGAAAAGCACAATGGCCGCAAGTGTTTCAGTTATTTAATGCAGTTTCTCTGTCCATACTTTTGGCAAGGACTCGCTAAGCTCATATAGTTCTATCAGGAGAAGAAAAGGCTTTTCATCCATGGTAGAATACGTTATTCATTCTTAGATTTAATAACCAGCTGAGAATCCCGTGAGAGCGAGATACTTGTGCCTATTAAACGGTGACCAACAAAATGGAGTGTGCTACAATTCCGGAGTCGGCCTACATCATGACTTCACGGACAGCTAGTGTTTACAGCCCCTACATTGTATTGTATGTGTACAGTCTCTATTTAGTAGTTTATTAAAAAGTACGGCTTCAGTAATCGCCCTGACAACTTTATACATGGCGATCCTTAGACACCACCTGTGCAAACACGCCGTAATTCAGTGCAGAAAGACTTGCTGAGACCATAAGACACAACACTTTAGTGCAATGAAGAACTTATGCGAACAGGGTCTCATATTCTTTACCTAGCGATACTGGGAAGATAGTCAAATAAACAGGCCTGCCAATGTATTCATCTGCATTCTGCAACATAAGGCTTTCATTTCTAGCATCCTCGGGCTTGTAGTTCTTGGTTTGGCTGAAAGCCAAGGAAGAAAATGTACTAAAAATGAAAAATACAACAGCATTTTTGCAAAAAGGCTTTCTAGTAATATAAAGTATGTAAATATGTGTGTGTATACAGGTATATGTATATACTGTAGATATATATATATATATATATATATATATATGTACAAGTGTGCATCTGTATATAAAGGCATGCATTGTGGTTCACATCTGCAGTGGAGGTTCCGCCAGGAGCTTCCGTCCCAGATTCCTTGCATCATTCTGCAATATTTTGTCTAGCAGAATGATGGTATTCATGCTGGAAACCCAATAGACCCGATTATTCTGGTGCTGGATCAGAATAATGGAATTTGGCAACAGATTTGAACGTAGCTTATTGGTCCCTTTACACGGGACGATGTACAGATAGTTGAGAAGGAAGCGTCCCTTCCCGACAATCTGCTGATCGCTAGTGGAGGAGACAGGTGCATTTACATCAATGAATAAAAACAGAGCAGCTTAAACTTTAGTAGAGTTCACATTCACAGTACACAAGGAGTGTCTTTCATATATAGTTCCTCAAATATGTAGCTTCGGTTCTCACATATATCGATGCTCTAGTCTCCTAAGAATGAAAGAAGAGATGGCCCGACATAGTGAAGTCCCGCTTACTGAGTGATAATGTAATAATTTATTGTACTCACAAAATCCATAAAATAAGTCATTTAAAAATGTGCACCTCCTCTCATCAAACGCCCATGTGCATTTACATGTAGCAATCTCCACCGGCTCCTCCCCATAGCTAATGTCATCGCTCTTCCCCATACAGACTCGTTGATTCCCAGCAGTGTTTACAAAGCACAATCTGCCATCGGGAAACAAGGATTTGTTTGTGTAGCACAAACAATCCAATTACCCGACGAACAAGCGTTTTGCGGTATCGGCAGTAAATTTACACTGCCAGATCATTGTTAACGAGCGTTACTATGAGCGCTTGTCAGCGATGATCTGTTCAATTCTCTAGATGCATGCTATAATACAGGAGGCTGGGATGGCTGTGGCAGCTGCATGCTGTTGCCTGCCCTGGCTGCACACTCACAACCATGCCTGCCTGCTGTCTCTGGCCTCATCTTTCCTCTACTTTCCCAGGCTGTCTCTCCCACTTTGCCCTGCCCTCCCCAGAACCTGCAGGCAAGGGTCAGGTGCCCGGGCACATACCTGAAAAAACCTGTTGCTCCTCTTACCTGTCGCGCTGCTCCTCTCGCCTGCCCCACTGCTTCTCTCGCCTGCCCCACTGCTTCTCTCGCCTGCCACACTGCTCCTCTCGCCTGCCACACTGCTCCTCTCGCCTGCCACACTGCTCCTCTCGCCTGCCCCACTGCTTCTCTCGCCTGCCCCACTGCTTCTCTCGCCTGCCACACTGCTCCTCTCGCCTGCCACACTGCTCCTCTCGCCTGCCACACTGCTCCTCTCGCCTGCCCCTCTGCTTCTCTCGCCTGTCACACTGCTCCTCTCGTCTGCCCCACTGCTTCTCTCGCCTGCCCCACTGCTTCTCTCGCCTGCCGCGCTGCTCTTCTCGCCTGCCCCGCTGCTTCTCTCGCCTGTCACACTGCTCCTCTCGCCTGCCCCACTGCTCCTCTTACCTGCCCCACTGCTTCTCTCGCCTGTCACTCTGCTCCTCTCGCCTGCCCCACTGCTCCTCTCGCCTGCCCCACTGCTCCTCTCACCTGCCACACTGCTCCTCTCACCTGCCGCGCATCTCCTCTCGCCTGCCCCACTGCTTCTCTCGCCTGTCACACTGCTCCTCTCGTCTGCCCCACTGCTTCTCTCGCCTGCCCCACTGCTCTTCTCACCTGCCCCGCTGCTTCTCTCACCTGCCACACTGCTCCTCTCACCTGCCCCGCTGCTTCTCTCACCTGTCGCGCTGCTCCTCTCACCTGCCGCGCTGCTCCTCTCACCTGTCTCGCTGCTCCTCTCACCTGTCTCGCTGCTTCTCTTGCCTGTCACGCTGCTCCTCTAGCCTGCCATGCTGCTCCTCTCGCCTGCCGCCTGGCCTGAAGTTAAATGCTCTTTTTCCAATTTCTCTGTCCTGCTCAATGAAATGGAAGCGCGTGCTCAGTTCCATCCTTCTACTGCCACCAGCTGCAGCAGGAAGGTCATGCCCTTTGAGCTGCCAGCTTGAAATAAATTTAGCGTAACAACTGGATTTAATGATTGGGGAGCATTCTGGATCCATGTGTGGTACAGAGCTGGTTCTAGCTTTGTTAGAAAGAGGTTATTATGTACTAGATTATGTATTATTTTAATTTTTTTTCATTAATCTCGGGATAACTCTTTAACATGTATACATGGAATAGATAAAGATAACTCTTGTTTTATTAATTTATTAAAGCGATTCTCCAGGTTGGGTGAGTTTGACAAGGTGTTCTTAGTGTATAATGATTGACCAGCTACATGTTGAGACGGCCAAAGATAACAACCTTGCAGAGACTTGAAAAGACATGTTAAGCAAGCCTGGTCTCCTCCTGAAGGGTTAGTCATCTGAGGCTAGCCATATTGATTAAAAGTGAACAATTCAGTCGACTGATGTGGTTAGGGGAAGAGAAAAAAGACCTGCTATCACTTGCCAAGAAAAACAGGCTCTTCTATTTTTGTGCTCAAATATTTCTGATTACAGAGGTCAACCTGATGCAGCATTTCAATATTATTACAGTAGCGTGGGTGAAGACCATTAACTGCCTATGCTTTCTTGGAAGATTACAGTAAAGGTTAAAGCTACAGGCAGTTATTGTTTCTCAGTGCTGCTAAGTGTGCCTTGCAGTGATCTGATCTTTGTGGTAGATTTTAGGCGTTGTCCTCCATTTAGCTTATGACCCCTGGAGAATGGAAAATGCAGCTTTACATCTGTCTTACTTTCACCTCCCACTGTACTAGCAGTTAACATCTAACCTCTGTTCAACTTCCTATTGTTATCAGTCCACCAGACCATAGGCCCCTTTACATGGAGCAATTATTGGGAGGGAGCGTTCATTCCTGACAATTGGCCTTTGTAAAGGTGCCATACGCTATTTCTGTGCTCCAAACTGCAGCCCTGTCGTAACCCATAGGGACGATTGTCAGGAATATGGATTAATATTTACTGTCAGCCATGTCCTCACACCCACCATTTTCTGAAAGATAGCAGAGGTAGTGAACTCCACAGGAGGGCCCTGCTTCAAAGCCGCAGCCAGATAGCAGAAAACTCCTAGCAGGCCACATCTGGTTACATTTCACACCTTCTTTCAGACAGCACGGATCCCGCAGGAAAACCTCCCTGCAGGGGGTCTAAGCCATTCCCCAGTTCAATCAAATCTAGCAGACAGCATGGAACCGGCGATTTATAAGGAATTATGAATTGCCCGGCCATCACAGGCGCTTATTGGATACATATTTGTGTCCCAGTGGCCACGGTGAACATGCCCATGGTCTTAGTTTGGTGGTGGGAAGCCAGGGAAGGAAGATATACATATCTCCCCACAGAAACCCAATAATGGTACCATGTTTGGACTCTACTTGTAGCCGGAACCCAGGCAGATCTGTTGGTCCCAGAACCATCACCCTGTGACATTCTGGTCTGGAGCTATGAACCCTAAAGTGTTTTGTGGGTCATTGAGCTGCCAGGATCAGCAGGGAGGGGGGGGACCACTCCCAGAGGCCGGGAGGGGGAGGCTGGCTACAGGTTAAAAGGTTTGTGCCAGCAAGTGGGCGTGTATTTTCCCTGAAGGTGGGTCACATCATGACATGTGTTTGGAGAGACCTGGAAACAGCTGACATCACTGCCCTCCATGTGAATACAGCAAAGGAACTTTCATCTACCCGGTAACTGACCTGTGCTCTGTGTAATCCTGTTTGTACCATATTGCCTGTATTTGTAACCTCAGACCACTGTATATCTTCTTAGTGTATATTGTGTTATCTAGTGTGCCCTTAAGGCGATTAAATATATAATTTAATCTTGCGCTGTCTTGTATCTCGATCCCGAATCCTCTCGTCCGTGTTTCGGCCTAGTTATAAGCTACCGCGGGTTGGTTTCTTACCCTATGTAATCCCGTTAGCGGACTGGGCTTATATCAAACGAGAAGCTGGGGGCAGATTACCCAGGCTGAGAGAGCGCGGCAGTGAAAAGTCTCTCTCAGCTTGTTGCCTCTCTGTGCCCGCGTGGACAGAAGGTGTCTGTGTAAACTGTACCAAGCTGACCTTACGTGCTCTTCCAGGAGGGAGTAACATCACGTCTTGGTAACCAGGGACCATACTGCGTCTCGTGAGCTCGACGTAGTTGAAGTCAAGCGGGCACGAGGGGTGGTATTCCTCACAACGACTTTGCTTCACTTTTTGTCAACTCTGTACAGCAGGACCAGTGTCTCCTGGATCAGGGTTGAGTGGAGGGTATCCATACCAGAGAGCGACGGTCCAGAGGGGTCAACCCTTTCGGAGTGGGTGCGTCGCTTGGCTGGAAGTACAGTTCAGACTAGGCCAAGTAAGACAATTCAGGGACAGATACCTCGTCCTGCTGCCTATTCAAGTGGACCCGAATTGTGACGACTGGCTGCATCCCTCTGACTACTGGAATATCCCATACCACTGTGTGATGACAGGAATAGTAAGACCGCTCCGATTACTATAGAGCACTATTGAGTAGATAGCACTACTTTAGGTTACTTTCACATCTGCGCTTTCCCTTTCCGCTATTGAGATCCGTCATAGGAGTTCAATAGCGGGGGGAAATGCTTCTGTTTTGTCCCCATTCATTGTCAATGGGGATAAAACTGAACTGAATTAAACAGATTGCACCAGAATGCATTCTGTTCCGCTTGGGTGCGTCCACATCATGGACAGAATAACGCTGCAAGTCTCGTTTTCCTGTCCGCGATGTGGTGTGGAGCAAGACGGATCCGTCATGACCCACAATGTAAGTCAATGGTGGCAGATCCGTTTTCTCTGACACAATAGAAAACGGATCCCTCCCCCATTGAATTTTAATGGTTTTAGTGCCAGATCCATCTTGGCTATGTTAAAGATAATACAACCGGATCCGTTCATAACGTGACGGAAGCGTTTTTGCTGATCCATGACGGATCCAGCAAAAACGCTGGTGCGAAAGTAGCCTTATTTGCTGCATTTTGTTATTGTTTTGAACAATACTTTCCCTTTTTATAGACAAGGACATTAAAAGTTAAAGGCTACGTACACCTTTGGGGACAATTTTTTTTATTAGTGCATTGTAGTCATTATGAGCTAAAAATAATTTTTTCAGTTGGTCTTTATTAAAAATATGGAGTCCTATTCTCTGTACAGAGTTGAGATGCCCTACTAGTAGAATCAGAATTTTCTCTCTGCTCCAACAGACAGAGAGCTGATGGCTCCTTATCTCTCCTCTCAGACCTTATAAACAATCAACACTCAATCCTTATCTTACTGATAATAATGTGGTTTAAAGAAGTGTTTATGACCTTTTAGTAGTTTAGAGATAAGGTTTATTAGATGACTGGCACAAAGTGAAAGTACCAGTCACACAGTTAGAAAAAACAGTTAACCCTTTGTGACAAAACACCTCAATATTTTTAATAAAGACCAATTGAAAAAATTATTTTTAGCCCCAAATGAGTAAAATGCAGCCATAAAAAATTGCACCCAAAGGTGTACATAGCCTTTAATTTTTAATATGATAACCCTGGTTGACAAAGTTATAAGCACGCAAGCACGGACGGTTAAACCACTCCAGGACCTGCAGAAGGAATATCCAAACATAGTTTTTCCCTTTTTCCTGTACTTACAAGCAAAAAGCTACATCACTGGAGTGATTTCCGCCTTGACAGAATTTGAGTGGAGTCCATACTTTAAAAAATGGTTCTCGAACCCCAATGAGGGGAAGAAACAAATATCAACAAATTATAAATTCCTCCATGTACCATTTGACTATTCCACATCCACAGTCCCCATGACTAGATGGCAGACAGAGGTACCACAAGCCACCCCATCAGTGATACTCCAGGCATTGGAATTCTCATACAAACATTTACCCGTAGCAAGATACACAGAGATGATCCTACAAATCTGTCACAGATGATATTTGACTCTGAGAAGGGGGTTTAGAATGGGTATATATGACACCACCAACTGCTTTAAATGCAGGACTTTGGACGCAGGACTTTACCACTGTCTATGGGACTGTCCAATAATAAGAAAGTTCTGCGACAAAATCATCACCTTCACTAACACACGTTTGACCAATTTTACCCCACGCGACCCACTTTGGGCATTGTTCGATTATTTGGATAAGGATAAATACAACTGTACCCCGGGATGTAGGAAATTGCTACACTTTGTGGCAGTAGCAGGCACCAAGGCAATTTTGCAAGTCTGGTTACAGCCCACAATTCTCTCTGTTAAATTATTCTTGGAGAAACTATCTTATATCATGCGTATGGACTGGGTGGAGGCTTCACATCAAAAAGACAAAAAAGTTGAATATTTCTTTCAGGTGTGGGAAAGTTTTATTAACATATTGCCGTTACATATCCGTAAGGCCATACACAAATGCTTTTCAGGGACCACATGGTTTCTGCAACAGATGACACTTGGCGAAGAACCGGTTCTACTATCCTGAACCGGGGGGGGGGGGGGGGGGAGTGGGATCATAGAGCCCAGATTCTCCCGAGCATCTCCATTTTTGTTCTAGTCTTTTCTTTATTTGTCTGTGTTGTTCTCTAATTCACTTCCATGAAGTAGCACTGTACATTAGGAAAGAGAAGATATTGTGGCATCTACCCCGAGAGCCCACTAGGGACCAAATCAGTCTATAATATCAAGGCTCTCTCGGGTATAGCTGCTATTGTATCCTACGGAGGCGGTCGGCTAATACTGATAGTTTAGTTGGGTTTTTGTCAGCCTCTGCATGTTCATGGACACTACAATTGATAAATAATTTTGCACTTGTAAGAATGGATACTAATGGTAGCAGTGCGACATTGCCTTTGTTTGTATGTTTATTCTTCAAATATTTGAAAACTTAATAAAACAGTTAAAAAAAATTTAAAAAAATATGATTACCCTGGGGTTGTGTAATGACCGGCGTCACGCAAAGGGAGGGAAATGGGAAGGCCCTGTGCAAGGGAGAGGGAAAGGTGGTGACCCCTGACTCACCTTGCGGCTGGCACCTGACTGCCCTGACGTCCCTAGACGGGTTCCTCACCCGTACGCCGATCACGTGCCTAAACCCTGGCTTTCCCTAAGATGTTGGAAGACAGAAGGAGCATTGGTCAGACCGAAAGGCATGACTAGATTTTCATAATGCCCCTCAGGGGTGTTAAAGGCTGTCTTCCACTCATCCCCTTCCTTGATACGAATCAGATTGTAGGCCCCCCTAAGATCAAGTTTTGAGAACCACCTAGCACCCGCAATCTGATTAAACAGGTCAGGAATGAGAGGAAGAGGGTATGGGTCTAGGATGGTTATCTGGTTTAATTCGCGAAAATCTAGGCAAGGACGCAGGCCCCCATCTTTCTTTTTAACGAAGAAAAACCCTGCAGCCACGGGTGAAGAAGAGGGTCTGATGTGTCCCTTAGCCAAGCTCTCGGAGATATAATCTTTCATGGCTTCTCTCTCTGGACCCAAAAGATTATATAACCTGGTCTTGGGTAATTTTGCACCGGGAATCAGGTTAACCGGGCAATCATAAGGACGGTGAGGTGGTAACTTCTGACAACCCTTTTCAGAAAAAACGTCCTCAAAGTCCGAAACAAATGTGGGTAGGGTAGCTATGGAGGCGACTAAGCAATTGCTATTTAAGCAATTTTCTCTGCACTGCTCACTCCACTCCAATATCTCCCTGGCCTGCCAATCCACCACCAACCAGGGAAGACCCAACACCACCGGAGTGGGAAGCCCCTCCAGAACATAACATGAAAGCAACTCGTTATGGTGGTCCCCTACCCGAAGGTGTAAGTTATGGACAATGTGAGTGAGGTTTCTCTGAGACAGAGGAGCAGAATCAATAGCGAATATGGGAATAGGTCTCTGTAGCGTACAGAGAGACAAACCCATAGTGTGGGCAAAATGGGCATCTATCAAATTTACTCCTGCTCCACTGTCTAGAAAAAAAGAAATAGTCTCCGTCTTAACGCCAAAAACAACAACCGCTGGCAACACAAATTGCGATGTTTGTATGGAGGAAACGTATACCCCCCGGCTGACATCCTCCACACAGCCTGGGGTTAGTAGTTTTCCGACGGTCTTTTGTTTTTGAGGAAGGAAGGACAGACATTAATAAAATGACCCCTCTCCCCACAGAAAAAACAAACCCCGCGCCTACGGCGAGCCTCAGGAGGATGGACCTGACGAGTAGTTCCTCCTAGCTGCATAGGCTTGTCTAAGTTCGTACAGACTAACTGCTGCTTGAGAGGGGTACCAATTGCTCCGGATTTTTCAATCTGTCCCTAAGACGTCTATCTATTCTGATAGAAAGGGACATCACCACATCAAGGGAAAAGGGAGTCTCATACAGCGCAAGCGCATCCTTAATCCTTTCGGATAACCCAGAGCAGAACTGACTCCTGAGAGCCGGGTCGTTCCACTGGGTATCCGTAGCCCACCTACGGAACTCTGCGCAATACTCCTCTACTGGCCGCTCTCCCTGTAGGAGTCTCCGTAATTTTGATTCAGCCAGTGCGACTCGGTCAGGGTCGTCATATATGAGACCCAAGGCCCCAAAAAATTCATCCACTGACCGGAGAGCCTGGGAATCAGTGGGTAAAGAGAACGCCCAGGATTGGGGGTCCCCCTGCAGCAGGGAAATAACAACCCCCACCCGCTGTTCTTCATTACCAGAGGAGTAAGGGCGCAGTTTAAAATATAATTTACAGGCCTCACGGAACAACACAAATTTGTCCCTTCCGCCAGAAAATCTGTCAGGAAAAACAACCTTGGGTTCCGCAACAACCTGGTTACCTGTAGCAACCGCTGGGCTTGCGGTCTGTTGCAATTGCTGCTGTTGCTGGAAGACCGACGCCTCCAATCCTGCCACCTCCAAAGACAGGCCTTGAAGTTGCTTTGACAAAGCAGCAATTGGATCCATACCATTCTATTTATTTTTTTACCTACACAAAATAAGGGCCAGATATAATGTAATGACCGGCGTCACGCAAAGGGAGGGAAATGGGAAGGCCCTGTCCAAGGGAGAGGGAAAGGTGGTGACCCCTGACTCACCTTGAGGCTGGCACCTGACTGCCCTGACGTCCCTAGACGGGTTCCTCACCCGTACGCCGATCATGTGCCTAAACCCTGGCTTTCCCTAAGATGAGCCCTGTGTAGTGAACAGGGCGGTGGGATCACTAGTCCGCACCACTGACACTAAGAGGAAAACACCAAGGAGAGGACAGACAATACAGACAAACATATAATCCCAGGTGGGCGACAACAGCAGACCACCAAGGCCCAACAGGGATTCGGAGGGTGACACTCTGGAACAACAACCAGGGATCTCAGCTACTCAACTCCAGTGGGTCAGTATAGAAGTCCAGGCAGGAAGCTCTATATCTGGCAACCAGAGAAGTGGGAGATGGGAATATAAGGAGGTTGGGATTGCTGGACAAGAAACAGCTGAGGAGGAGAAGCTACGGATCCCTGAGTGAGCCAAAAAGGATTGCAAGGCAAACCCATAAAGCTACCATTACGAAACAGCACTGTCTTTGTACATCGAACGCGCAGCCACCCGCTGCGACTTCCTGACCCCAGGTATAACGGAGTCAGACGTGGCTCTTGACACCCTCGTGACAGGTTGCTGGCCCCTTTTAGATTTTTCTGAATTTCCTTTGGGATGATTCTCCTGACATAGGCCTCATGCACACGACCGTTGTTTTATTCCGTGTCCGTTGTTCCGTTTTTCATGATTTTCTGCGGACCCGGTTAATGCACCGTTTGTCATCCGCGTCCGTGATCCGTGTTTCCAGTCCGTCAAAAAAATATAACCTGTCCTATTTTTTTCACGGAAAACGGTTCGCGGACCCATTCAAGTCAATGGGACCGTGAAAAAACGCGGAGGCACACAAGATTGTCATCTGCGTCTGTTATTTTCCTATCATTTGCATGGCAAACTTGACTTAGACTTTTTTTTACTTTCCATCATGTCTGGTAATCCTCCAAAAATCAAGGAAGACACACGGAAACAAAAACGGAAACGGATCACGGAACAACGGAACCCCATTTTGCGGAACGGAACACAACAACGGTCGTGTGCATGAGGCCATAGTGTGACATTTATACTGGTCTAGTTATATCTGTCCTGTGTAAAGGTGCCCCAATCACCCAATGAACGAGTAAATGCTCTCTTTAACTTCCTATTGTTATCAATCAGTCCACCAGCCTATAGGCCCCTTTACATGGGGCAATGATTGGGGCCATTATTGGGAGAGAATCTTCGTAGGAACGTTTATTCCTGACATTTGCCCTGTGTAAGAGTTCCCCAAATCACCCAATGAATGAGCAAGCGCTCGTTCATTGGGTGAAAACATTGCTGGTGCGGTCACCTAAATCATTGTTTCTGGGTAGCAGATCATGCTATCTAAACAGCAATTTACTGCACAGAAGCAATGATTCTCTATGGGGGTAAGGAATCACAGCAGCAATCCCCCATCTCCATACAGCGGAAGAGACTGCTGCATGTAATTGCAGCTCTTACCTCCTTTGACAAGAACGCAATTATTGGGAACAGATTGTTCCCGATAATTGCCTGCTGTGCCGGCCCATGTAAAGGTTCTGAGGTCCTACCTAGCCCCAAATTTCAGTATTTCTTAATTTTTTTTTTTACATAGACTGATACTCAAGCCAATTATCGAGGATCAGCGTTTGTAGAAAACAGCGGCGAAGAGCAAATGCCTGTTCATAGGGTGATCTAAAATCATTTTTTCTATGTAACAGATCTCCCTCTGTAACCAGCGACTTGCTGGCCAGGAACAATGATTTTCCATGGGGATAAGTTACTTCTGTAGTGATTGCTTGTCCCCATATAGCTGATGTGGTTACTGCAGTTTTCATCTCCACTGCCGATCAAGCAATTATTGTGAACATTTAGTTTGTTCCCGATAATTGCCTGAAATCTTAGTCTCATACATTACATGCGTTAGGGTTATTTTACACACCACAATTCTTTCCTTCCATAGTAATTGAATATGAAGGGAACCTGTCACTTTTAAAATCTGATCTTCAGCCAACATGGTATACAACAGGAGGAGCTGAGCAGAATGATATATGGTTTTGTTGGGACAAATTCAGTATTTTATTCATTTAAATCCTTGCTCTTTCTATGCCTAGGAGTCCAGTGGGTGCAGGGCCGGTGCAAGGATTTTTGCCGCCCTAGGCAAGATAAAAATTGCTGCCCCCCCCCCCCCCTTATCAGATGATCTGCCCATATCATGACATCACATATGTTCCACCCCTTTCTCTGTGGATGACGCGATGTTATGGGAGGATCTGTGGATGACGCACTGTTATGGGAGGATCTGTGGATGACGCACTGTTATGGGAGGATCTGTGGATGACGCACTGTTATGGGGGGGGGATCTGTGGAATACGCACTGTTATGGGAGGATCTGTGGATGACGCACTGTTATGGGAGGATCTGTGGATGACACTTATGTCATCCACAGATCCTCATAAGTGTCATCTACAGATCCCCCATCAGATGCATCAGTGTGGAGGGAGGAGGCGGAGACACTCATGGTGGGGCCCGTTGCAGTGATTCTACTCTAATACACCGGGCCCCGCCGCAGCTGTTAAGTACATTCAATCCGAATGGGTCTGCAATTACTGTACTGTACTTACTGTAGTACCTTATGTATAGCATTAAGACGGCGCAGACCGGCAGCTCCCTCCTCATGCGCCGCCTGCCTGCTTATCTCACTTTATGAATGAACGGGCAGGCGGCGCATGAGGAGGGAACTGCGGCAGGCGGCGCATGACCGAGGGAGCTGCCGGTCAGCACCATCTTAATGCTATACATAAGGTACTACAGTAAGTACAGTACAGTAATTGCGGACCCATTCGGATTGAATGTACTTAACAGCTGCGGGGCCTGGTGTATTAGAGTAGAGCACTGCACCGGGCCCCGCCATGAGTGTCCCCGCCTTATCCCTCCACACTGATACTTCGCTGGCCGCGCTGTGCAGCACAGCGGCCAGCGAAGTATCCACAATCCGCTTTATAAGACGCACGGCCATTTCCCCCCCACTTTTGGGGGAAAAAAAGTGCGTCTTATAAGGCAAAAAATACAGTAAATAATAAACATATTGCATTGTCTACTGACTACTTAACAGTCCAGGACAGGACATAAGATGAGCTGGTCTCTGGCTGCAGTCTGGCTCTTGGTCTGGCTCTGGGGACTGGTCCTGAAGACAAACACACGGTAGTAAGTACACCATTTACCAATGTTGCCCTGGGGTCAGTCCTGGGGAAGAAGAAAGCAGCTGCACCTGTCCTACACTCCAATCCAGGTAGGATGGTCTGGAGCCCACTTCTGTTCTGTCCCAGAAGGAGAAGGCAATTTAGGCACTGCCGCTGCTGCCGCACTGGGGGTCGGGCTGGGGAGGCAAATTGCTGGTGGTGGGACTGGTGGACTGTGGCCGTGGCTGGCTGCTCGGCTGCTGCTCAGTGTGTGGCCTTCTCTTCCTCCTTCGCTCCACGCCTCTCTCTGCGTCACGTGATGTGCTCAAGGGTGGGAGGGGTCAGGGGGCTCAGTCCAGATCAAGATCATTCAGGGAGGGCGGCAGAGCTCCGCTTCCGCTTCACCCTCAGCAGCCCAGCAGCCAGCCAGGTAAGCTAGCACAGCAGACGCAGTTAGTCACTCAGTCAGACCACCAGTGACCAGAGAGACAGACAGACAGCACAGCGGTGTCAGACTCAGACTGTCATTGTCACTGTCAGTGTCAGTGTGACAGACAGTCTCAGTCAGACTGTCTCTCTGGTCTGCTGCGCCGGTGCGCCCCCGCCCCACCCCCACGGCTTCACTGAGGCAGGCGGCAGCGGCTCAGCCTCTGCCCCGATTCTCCTCCGAGCTCCGACATGTCAGATGAGACAACAACAGCACATGACAGAGCAGACACAGTCCACAGACAGAGACAGCAGTCAGCACTGAGGCTGAGCTGGCGGCCGGAGATTCTTTAGAGCGGCAATTCAAAGCGCTCAGGCGGCGCAGCGCAGCATGAGGGGCGCGGCGCGCCGCTGGCCGGCCGCCCAAACTTATATTATAACCAACGTTTTTTGGTTTTTTTTTTAAACCGCAACGGGCGCCCCCTGCTAAATGGCGCCCTAGGCGACTGCCTAGTTCGCCTTACTGGTGGCGCCGGCCCTGAGTGGGTGGCCCTGAATAGTGATTGACCGCTATCTCTGTATGCAGTCATATAGGGAAGGCTGTTAAAGGGAAGCTGTCACCATGAAAATGCAATGTGAGCTAGTCCAGGGCTGGTGCAAGGATTTTTGCTACCCTAGGCAAAAGCTAATTTTGCCGCCCCCTTGACTCCGCACATTGACCACACCCTTTTACCGCCGCTTTTTTGTCGGCCACCTATTTAATGATTGTTTTACTTCACCAGCTAATTTTAGATATTCTACAGCAGTCCCGTTACAATCCCCCCTCCCCAATCAGCCTTTCGACCAAATAATAAAAATAGTAAGATAGAACATTTAATTAAAACATTTAAATTGTAAACATTTTCTCATATGCAAAACATAAAATAGCAGCATTGCACATATACAGCAGCACGTACCTCTCACATCCAGGGCCTCCAGGTGACGTCTCCTCCAATGTAGATCTTCTCTGTCATCATCTTCTCCATTCGGTTCGGACACTTCTCTCAGCTGCCTCGTCTCTGCAGAGTGTGACACACAGACATCTTAGTGTCCTCACTTTTCTATCATCATCCCCCAACCTGGAGTCCCCGCAGTTTTATCCTGCTGCTCGCTGTGCCCCGGCCCCAATACCACAAATACTATCCTGAAGAAATAATAGTGCCCCCATAATAATAGTGCTCCTCATAGTCCCACCAATAGTAATTCTCTTCTAGAATGTCCTCATTAGTAATACTGCCCTCTACACTGCCCCACATTAAGTAATAAGCCCCCCACACTGCCTCACATTAAGTAATTTGCCCCCACACTGCCTCACATTAAGTAATATGCCCGCCACACTGCCTCACATTGTTATTTGCCCCCCCACACTGCCCCACATTAAGTAATATGCCCCTACACTGCCTCACATTATGTAATTTGCCCCTCATACTGCCCCACATTATGTAATTTGCTCCCCACACTGCCTCACATTAAGTAATTTTCCCCCCACACTGCCCCACATTAAGTATAATGCCCCCCACACAGCCTCATATTAAGTAATTTGCCCCCCACACTGCCCTACATTAAGTAATTTACCCCCCACACTGCCCCACATTAAGTAATTTGCCCCCACACTGCCCCACATTAAGTAATATGCCCCCCACACTGTTTCACATTAAGTAATTTGCCCCCCACACTGCCCCACATTAAGTAATTTGCCCCCCACACTGCCCCACATTAAGTAATTTGCCCCACACACTGCCTCACATTATGTAATTTGCCCCTACACTGCCTCACATTATGTAATTTTCCCCCTACACTGCCCCACATGATGTGATTTTCCCCCTACACTGCCCCACATTATGTGATTTTCCCCCTACACTGCCCCACATTAAGTAATTTGCCCCCACACTGCCTCATATTAAGTAATTTGCCCCCCACACTGCCCCACATTAAGTAATTTACCCCCCACACTGCCCCACATTAAGTAATTTGCCCCCACACAGCCCCACATTAAGTAATATGCCCCCTACACTGCCCCACATTAAGTAATATGCCCACCACACTGCCTCACATTAAGTTATTTGCCCCCCACACTGCCCACATTAAGTAATCTCCCCCTACACTGCCTCACATTATGTAATTTGCCCCTCATACTGCCCCACATTATGTAATTTGCTCCCCACACTGCCTCACATTAAGTAATTTGCCCCCCACACTGCCCCACATTAAATAATTCCCCCACACACTGCCTCACATTAAGTAATTTGCCCCCCACACTGCCCCACATTAAGTAATTTCCCCCCACACTGCCCCACATTAAGTAATATGCCCCCCACACTGCCTCATATTAAGTAATTTGCCCCCCACACTGCCCCACATTAAATAATTCCCCCCCACACTGCCTCACATTAAGTAATATGCCCGCCACACTGCCTCACATTGTTATTTGCCCCCCCACACTGCCCCACATTAAGTAATATGCCCCTACACTGCCTCACATTATGTAATTTGCCCCTCATACTGCCCCACATTATGTAATTTGCTCCCCACACTGCCTCACATTAAGTAATTTTCCCCCCACACTGCCCCACATTAAGTATAATGCCCCCCACACAGCCTCATATTAAGTAATTTGCCCCCCACACTGCCCTACATTAAGTAATTTACCCCCCACACTGCCCCACATTAAGTAATTTGCCCCCACACTGCCCCACATTAAGTAATATGCCCCCCACACTGTTTCACATTAAGTAATTTGCCCCCCACACTGCCCCACATTAAGTAATTTGCCCCCCACACTGCCCCACATTAAGTAATTTGCCCCACACACTGCCTCACATTATGTAATTTGCCCCTACACTGCCTCACATTATGTAATTTTCCCCCTACACTGCCCCACATGATGTGATTTTCCCCCTACACTGCCCCACATTATGTGATTTTCCCCCTACACTGCCCCACATTAAGTAATTTGCCCCCACACTGCCTCATATTAAGTAATTTGCCCCCCACACTGCCCCACATTAAGTAATTTACCCCCCACACTGCCCCACATTAAGTAATTTGCCCCCACACAGCCCCACATTAAGTAATATGCCCCCTACACTGCCCCACATTAAGTAATATGCCCACCACACTGCCTCACATTAAGTTATTTGCCCCCCACACTGCCCACATTAAGTAATCTCCCCCTACACTGCCTCACATTATGTAATTTGCCCCTCATACTGCCCCACATTATGTAATTTGCTCCCCACACTGCCTCACATTAAGTAATTTGCCCCCCACACTGCCCCACATTAAATAATTCCCCCACACACTGCCTCACATTAAGTAATTTGCCCCCCACACTGCCCCACATTAAGTAATTTCCCCCCACACTGCCCCACATTAAGTAATATGCCCCCCACACTGCCTCATATTAAGTAATTTGCCCCCCACACTGCCCACATTAAGTAATTTACCCCCCACACTGCCCCACATTAAGTAATTTGCCCCACACTGCCCCACATTAAGTAATATGCCCCCCACACTGTTTCACATTAAGTAATTTGCCCCCCACACTGCCCCACATTAAGTAATTTTCCCCCCACACTGCCCCACATTAAGTAATTTGCCCCACACACTGCCTCAGATTAAGTAATTTGCCCTCACACTGCCCCACATTAAGTAACTTTCCCCCTACACTGCCCCACATTAAGTAATATGCCCCCCCGCACTGCCTCACATTATGTAATTTGCCCCCACACTGCCTCACATTATGTAATTTGCCCCCACACTGCCTCACATTATGTAATTTGCCCCCACACTGCCCCACATTATGTGATTTTCCCCCTACACTGCCCCACATTATGTGATTTTCCCCCTACACTGCCCCACATTAAGTAATTTACCCCCCACACTGCCTCATATTAAGTAATTTGCCCCCCACACTGCCCCACATTAAGTAATTTACCCCCCACACTGCCCCACATTAAGTAATTTGCCTCCACACTGCCCCAAATTAAGTAATATGCCCCCCACACTGTTTCACATTAAGTAATTTGCCCCCCACACTGCCCCACATTAAGTAATTTGCCCCCCACACTGCCTCACAGTAAGTAATTTGCCCCCCACACTGCCCCACATTAAGTAATTTGCCCCCACACTGCCCCACATTAGGTTATTTGCCCCCACACTGCCCCACATTAAGTAACTTTCCCCCTACACTGCCCCACATTAAGTTATATGCCCCCCACACTGCCTCACATTAAGTAATTTGCCCCCCACACTGCCCCACATTAAGTAATTTGCCCCCCACACTGCCTCACATTATGTAATTTGACCCCACACTGCCCCACCTTAAGTAATTTGCCCCCCCACACTGTCCCACATTATGTAATTTGCCCCCCACACTGCCTCACATTAATTAATTTGCCCCCCACACTGCCCCACATGAATTTGCTCCCCACACTAACCCACATTAGGTTGTTTGCCCCCCACACTGCCCTCCATTATGTAATTTGTCCCCACACTAAGTAATTTTGCCCCCACACTAAGTAATTTTGCCCCACACTGCCCTCAATTATGTAATTTGCCTCCCACTAAGTAATTTTGCCCCCACACAAGTTAATTTTGCCCCCAGACTGCCCTCCATTATGTAGTTTGCCCCCCCTCCATACTTGTGTCGCTGATCCTGTACAGTCTGTACTTGCCGGCTGCGCGAGCATTAGTTCAGTTAAGTTCAGTGTCTTCGGCGCGCAATCCCTTCCTGCAGCGGTTGATCCTGCGAGACCCACCTCGGGAGGTCACGGGGATTGCGCGCCGAAGTGACTGAACTCATGCGTGCGCAGCCGGAAAGTACAGGGTCAGATCTGCCACACAAGTACAAGGGGGCGGGTGCTAGTGGTGTTGGGAACTTGGGTCCGGCGGGTGACACCCCATCAGACTGGTGTCACCCGTTGCGGCCCGCATCCGCAGCACCCACCTCGCAACGCTACTGGCGGACAGACTCCAGAGCGCAAGTGTCTCCAGCAAGAGTGGCGTTCTACGCAGTGGCCTACTCTGCTTATGGGTGGCGCCGGCCCTGGAGCTACAGGCACCATGTTATAGAGCAGGAGTTGCTGAGCAGATTTGCAGCCAGCCAGTCGCAGGGGCAACACGTGAGGTGCACGGTGGACCGATGAGGGGCCAAATAGTATAACACACAGTTCATCAGTTTACTCACGGTTAGCAGATAGCCTCCCTGGGCTGGCAGCACAGTGTTGAGGTGGACAGCACGAAATCCTCCGGGGCACGCTCTGTGGTAGGAAGCATCAGCCAAGATGGTGGTTGAGGTGCCCTTGATGTTAGGGGTGCTTAGGGTGCTTGTTGCGGCTGAGTCCCTTGATGGTTTTTGTCGTGACGCCAGTACCGTTAATGGTGGTACAACCATAGGTAGTAATAATGAGGTAGACAGTGGTAAGATGCAACTCACAACTTTTACTTTGGATGTCTTTTAGTTGCAGTAGTACAAATATGCAGTCTCTATATGGTACAGAGTTAATTCTGCAAATCCACTGTTTTAGGCTTGTCAGGTTTCTTGGGTTTTTGGAGCAGTGGGTTACTTCTACATCAGTGGAACTTCTGGTGAGGTGGCCGGAGGCTATGGTATCCTTTACCTAAATTATCCCAAATGTCCTTTATGCCTGGGTTACGGCTTTTATCCTTTGGATGAATTTAAATTTGTCCTTCTCTCTTGTCCCTTTCTGGACTAAGACTTATTTTTAGAGCTGAAGTGCTGGATCTGCACCTTTTCACTCTCTGATCTTCACACTGATCTGTGGTCTCACTTTATTCAACCTCCACTAACCTGAACTGATCTGTCTCCCTAGGCCTGAACTGAGTATATATAGGACCTGAACTTTATCCCCATCTAGTGGTGGGATGTACAAATTGCACCTAATAGGCCTGTTAACAGGGATTTTGCAGATACATAAATGCAAAGTTATACATGACAACCTAGTATTCTCAATAATATAAAAAGTGTTTTTAAGCAGTGCCCACACACACGTAGTGGGACGCTGCATACCCCCATGGTAAAATGTTAGTCGACCTCGACACATTCTTGACTCAATGTTGTATCATCCTGAAAGATATAAAAAGGGAGAAGCATGCATGCATAGGGAAATAATGCCATAACTCACATTCTTTGTACTTCTTGTACCTATGAATAAAACGGGTTAGGCAAGCATATCTCAGGCAACAACGAAATGCATCAAATGGGGTAACACATTATTTTCTTTAAATACTACTGGTTTACCGGCAATTAAAATAGTCCATAAAGATGAGGAAAACACAATAAACATTTCAGGAGGCTCACTGGGCACAATAAATATAACAATGGAATAGCACAGGGGCTCAGGTACGTGAAAGTCTATCTCCGGGTTGCGGACTTGAACGTTGCAAAACAGACAAATAGTCCCTTAAAAAGTCCTTTAAGGCAAATAGAACATGACAACAGAATATTAGTCCTTCTTCTGAGTCTGTAGCACTCCAAACAAGTTAAGGGTGTCCTCAATGTTGGACTGGCAGCGCTGGAAGTTGTCTTCTCGGCTGCTGGAGCAGGAAATCTCCATAACGGACTGGTGGTTGTCCTCTGGTACTCCTTTCAGATCTCCGAAATGGCTGTGATTCCTCAGACTTTGCTTCCGGGGAACTTGAGGTTTCCTGAGTTGTAATAACTTCAGTTTCTGGTTGAAGTATTGGGGTATTAGTTTTAGCAGGCACTAGAATGTTGAGCCATGGGGTTAAGAACCATTGCAAAGGATCAGAAGCTAGCAGTGTTTTTTCCCAAGGACTGTATTGTTCCCTCTGGCTCAATGGGCTTTTCCAGTTCTGGCTCAATGGATTGAATTTCCTCTGGAACAGCTTCTTCTTGAGAAGTTTCTACTGAGGTGTCCTCTTTAAGGCACAATTTTAGGCGATTTCTGTGTACTACACGGGATTTATCCTCTTGGGTAATTTCATATGTGTCAGTTTCTGGATTTAGAATAGCAGAAATGGTGTAAAGTTCTCTCTCCCATTTGCTATCAAGTTTGCTGATTCTATGGTTATTTTTTAACCAGACATGATCACCAGTTTTGAGTGGTTCTGCCTTGGCAGCATGGTTGTAGTCTTTCTGTTGTTTTTCTTGGGCATGTCCCATGCAAACAATTTCCTGTGCGTCAATCAAACGCCTTTGGTGTTCCGCCACCCAATCAGTCTTTGGTAGGGGGTTGATTGCATCAGGCACTTGTACACCAAAAGTGTGGTCAGCCGGTAATGTACCTTGTTGGCCAAACATAAGGTAGTAGGGTGTATACCCAGTAGAACAATGGACAGTGTTGTTGTATGTATACATCAGCTGAGGCAATAAAGTAGGCCAATCATTTCTTGTAGCAGGTGGGACTGTTCTTAACATTGCAATAAGAGTTTGGTTCATCTTCTCACAAAGTCCATTCCCTTGGGGATGATATGCTGTGGTCCTGATTTTTTGACAATTGTGCAAAGTACATAGTTCCTTGAAAAGTTGTGATTCGAAGGCAGATCCTTGATCTGTGAGGATTCTCTCTGGACATCCATATGGTAACAAGAAATGTTTCCAGAAAGCATCTGCAGTTGTTTTTGCGGTCAAGTCTTTTACAGGCACAGCTACAACAAATTTTGTGTAGTGGTCAATGATGGTCATAGCATAGGTATAACCTGAGCTATTTGGCTCCAATTTCACATGATCAATTGCGACTATTTCTAATGGTGTTCTGCTCACAATGGAATCTAAGGGAGCTCTTTGGTCATGTTTCTCACCTTTTCCAACAGCACAGGCAGAACATTCTCAACACCACTTCTCAATATCTCCTCTCATCCTGATCCAGTAAAATCTTCTACGGATGGTGGCTTCTGTTTTCTGCACGCCAAAGTGTCCTGATTGATCATGATACATCTCATGAATGATTCTTGCATCACGGCGTGGTATTAGGATTTGGTATAGACGATCCCATGTAACTGGGTCTAAAGTTCTTCTTAGTAGTATGCCTTTTTGTAGAAAGAGGTGTTTTCTATGTCTCCATAATTTGGACAACTCTAAGTCTGCATTCTTTCTGCGAATTCTTTCTGGGGTTCTTCCACTGGTGAAGAAATCTTGTAATTCTCCTAACACTCTGCTTTCATTCTGTAATTTGATCCATCTTTCGTTGTCTACATGAAATTTTGGATCCACTTGCTGTTGAGAGTTGAAAACCTTTTTCCCTTTTACAGAGATGATGTCTTGATGGGCAAAGTTGTGGTAGAAGGATGGCATTTCCACCTCTTCCCAAACATCTTCTTGTGAAGTAGGGTCTTCTTTGATTGGCAGACAGGATAATGCATCCGCATTTTTGTTTGCTTTTCCTGTTCTGTACTTTACAGTAAAATTATAGTTAGCAAGGCGTGAGGCCCATCTTTGCTCCAACGCTCCTAACTTGGCGGTGTTAAGATGCGCTAGTGGATTGTTATCAGTGAAGGCCACGAAGGGTGTTGCGGCAAGGTAATCTTAAAAAAATTTTGTGACAGCCCACACGAGTGCGAGGAATTCCAACTTGAAGGAACTGTAGTTTTGGTCATTCTTTTCACTACCTCTAAGAGATCTACTAGCGTAGGAAATGACTCTTTCTTTACCTTCTTGTACTTGTGACAAAACAGCTCCCAGGCCTTTCTTACTTGCGTCTGTATAAAGATGAAATGGCTGTTGATAATCCGGATAACCTAAGATTGGTGGTTCTGTTAGTTTCTTCTTCAGGAGCTGGAAGGCAATTTCTCGTTCAGTGTTCCATTCCACTGGTATGGGAGTCTTCTGGTATCTTTTAGGATGCCCTCTCAAAAGTTCCAAGACCGGCTCTGCAATTTGGGCAAAGTGAGGAATGAAACGTCTGTAATATCCTGCGAAGCTAAGGAAACTTCTTACCTCCTTCACCGTAGTGGGAGTAGGCCAATTACGGACTGCGGCTATCTTCTCTGGATCCAGTTTAAAACTTTCAGAGCTGACGATATGCCCTAAGTATTTAACTTCTGGCTTTAGTAGATGACACTTGGATGGTTTAACTTTAAGTCCATGTTTAATAAGAACTTGAAAAACTTCGGCTAGATGTTTCAAATGGTCTTCATAAGATTTGGAATAGATGATGACGTCATCTAAGTACAGCAGGACAGTTCCGAAATTTTTGTGGCCCAGAAACGCTCCATGAGTCTCTGAAAAGTTCCAGGCGCATTGCAAAGTCCAAAGGGCATGCAATTGAACTCAAATAGGCCCATAGGGGTGGTGAATGCAGTCTTCTCACAATCTTCCGGTGCCATTGGTACTTGCCAGTATCCACTGGTTAAATCAAGAGTAGAGAAGTAGGCCGAAGATCCTAAAGCTGTTAAGGATTCCTCTATGCGTGGCAAAGGGTAAGCATCTTTGTGGGTAATTTGGTTGATTTTTCTGTAGTCCACACAGAATCTGATGTTGCCATCTTTTTTTCAGGCTAGGACTAGTGGTGCAGCCCATGGACTATGGCTGTCTTTGATGATGTTTGAGTCTTTCATCTCTTGAATCATTTGTTTGACGGATTGGTACATAGTAGGTGGTATAGGCCGATACCCTTCCTTGATCGGTGGGTGTGAACCTGTAGGAATGGAGTGTTTTATGATGTCTACTTCTCCATAATCTGTAGAATGTTTACTGAAGGCACGGTGATGTTCTTTCACGACTTGCAATACTCCTATTTGGTGTTCTGGTGTGGAGGCATCTCCCACATGAAGTTCTTTCCACCAGGGGGTGTTTAAATTTTGGCCCTGAGGGGGTTGTTTCTTTGGGTCTATAGTCACACTGATAACGTCTTGAAAGGTGATTTGGATCAACTGCGCAATGGGACGGTCAGTGGCGTCTCTAGCTTTTCAAATTTTGGGGGGGCACACTGGGGGCCAGGACAAAAGTAGTGGGGGGGGGGGGCAGCTATAACAACGATACATTTACACAAGTATGCTTAGAAATGCTGCGATACTTTACCCAATACCTAAAACCGCAACAGGGAAGAAAAGTCCTGCTGTCTGTGGTTTAAAAAAAATAAAAAATCGCTCAGATTTCAACATGTCCTAGTTGCCTGTGGATGACACATTTATAGGGAGGGCGATCTGTGGATGACACTGCTATGGGGGGGATCTGTGGATGACACATACCGTATATAGCATCTTATGCTATATGTATCATCCACAGATCCACCCCATGACAGTGTCATCCCCATTTCCCCCTCCATAACAGTGTCATCCACAGATCCCCCTCCCTATAACAGTGTCATCCACAGATCTCCCTCCCCGCCTCTCACAGGAGTGTACATTTGACATTTCTAAACCGTAATCCATATCCTGCAGTAACTTTAACTTTAAATCAGGATTAAGTGGCCGCTCATCTCTACTAGTACCTTAACCTTACACCACTCGGCTAGCTTCGGCAACAGGGCCAGGCTACAGCCTACAGGCACTGCCTGTTAATTGTTACAGAGCGAGTGCTGATTTCTGCAGGTCAGAGCATACGGATTACAGTTCAGAAGAAATGTACACTCCTGTGAGCGGTCCAGTGGCGGATCCAGAGCCTGGTCTCGGGAGGGGCACTTCCAGATTATTTTCTGTCCAACGCCACAGAACAAGGGTGCTTATAGAACAGACTCCACAGTGTAGAGGTATACTGTTAATTGTGTGGCACAGTGTAGAGGTATACTGTATATTGTGTGGCACAGTGTAGCGGTATACTGTATATTGTGTGGCACAGTGTAGAGGTATACTGTATATTGTGGGGCACAGTGTAGAGGTATACTGTACATTGTGTGGCACAGTGTAGCGGTATACTGTATATTGTGCGGCACAGTGTATGCTATATGTGTATAACAAACATATTTAACATGAAAACTTACAATTACTTGGCTTGGCCCTTGGGGATCTCGGACGCCACTTCAACACTTTGGCTGGGGGGCTCGGTGGAGCTGATGTTGTGTTTTATCCTAATGACAAAGATTTCATAATAAGGATTTGGAGAAAGGGCAGAGGGATATCAGAGCAGGGAGAGGCTGGTACTGCTACTAGGGGGTCATACCATGGGGGAGTAATAAAGCCCACCATAATGCCCCCCCAGTAGAAATAATTCTCCTTATAATGTGACAAAAAATACTCTTTGTAATGCCCCCAGTTGAGCTAATGTCCCCATAGTGCCCCTATAATGTGCCAGTATAAAATACCCCTATATAGTGCCCCCAGTAAATGCCCCCATAGTGCTCCTCTCCCCCCCTTTCCTCCTAGTGCCCCCCATAATGTACCAGTATAAAATGCCCCATATATCGTGCCCCAGTAGATGCCCTCAGTGTCGCCCATAATTTGCAAGTATAAAATACCCTTCTTAGTGCCCCCCGTAGATGACTCCACAGTACTCCTCTCCCCCCTTCCCCATAGTACCCACCATATTGTGTCCCAGTATAAAATGCTACTGTACAGAGCCCCCTCTGGCCCCCCCTGGCAACGCCACTGGGGACGGTACTTGGTTACATTGTGATCACTCAGGTTAAGGAGACGAATAGGCACTTTACCTTCAGTGATGGTTACCAGGCTCCTTGCAGCTCGAACTAAAGGATAGTCTTCCAAAACAACTGGTTCCACCAAGGCTTGGTAGTCTTGACCTTGAATTCCGACTACAGCTCGGCACCATAGGAGAGTTTCAGTGTTGGGCTTGAGAATCACTGGTTGATTGTCCCGGATGCGGACACAGCAAATTTCTCCTTTTTCGTTAGCGAATCTCTGTTGCGCTCTCAGTACACGGATGGTTTGCTGGATTACCTTCTTAGAAGCAAAAGAAGCAGTAGGCACTGACTGGTGTAAAGCTTTCAACATTTCAACATAGCAATTCCTAAGGACATTCATGCCTAGGACTATAGGAGGGTTATTATTGTTTTCTTTTACTTGCACTACAATGATGCCTTGTTGGGATAGGATGGTTCTTCCTATTTGAATGGTAGGTTCCCAGTAACCCAGTATTGGTACAGGTTTGCCGTTGCTGGCTATGAGACTCAGCCAGGATTCTGGTGGCTGGATAAGGTGATTTTGGTCCCAGTATTTCTCAAATGCTGTTTGTTGTATGGTAGTAACTTGGGATCCTGTGTCAACTAGGGCAACAAAAGGAACTCCATTTATCTGGAGGGTCACTTCTGGACGGGATCCTACATATCTTGGCATCCAATAAGGATCTTCAGGACCTATTGATCTACCTCCCGAGGGGTGGTCCCTGACCTCGGGGGTCGCCCGTTTAACTGCCAGCAGGTGGCTTCAGTATGACCCGGTTTGTGACAGTATGTACAGATAGGCCGCCTGGGGGTACTAGTGCGGTCAGGTGGGCATCCGCCTGAATTTCTGGAATAAGTCTCTTTGTAATCAGGAGAGAAGAGCCTTCTGGATACAGGTTTCTCATCCTCAAGCAATAGTGGCTTTTCCCATTGTTCCAATTTTTTATGAACTTTCTCCAGACTTTTTGTCAGGAATAAGACTTGCTCAGTAAGGGCAGCAACTGCGTCAGGAATTGGGGCTTGAGTTGCCTGACTGATGACAGGTAAAGGTTTGACAGGGGTGATCGGCTATGTTACTGGCACTACAGCGGATCCAACTGGTTCTGTTGGTGAACTTTTTCCCAGTATACTGATAGCTAGTTCTTTAAAATCTAGGAAAGCAGCACTTGGATGCTGGGCGGCTAGCATTCTTAGTTGGCTCTTTAAATTGTCTGTATTAACACCTTCAATAAACTGCTCTTTCAGGGTTTTGTCCTGATTCTCTGCCTCACAGGGGTCTACTTGTACAACAGCTCTAAGGGCTTCCTGTAGAGATAATGCAAAGTCTCTGAGTGACTCACCCGTTTGCTGTTTTTTACTGAAGAACCTTATCTTGACCTCTGACACGGTCCTGGGTTCGAAGGTGGTGTAAAGACGTTCAAATATCTGCTCCAGTGTCCTCCTCTCTGAGCTTTGATACAGGGTACAACCTGAACACAGCAAGCATTTTTTCTTTAAAGTCCCTTAAAGTGTGAATTTCACCAGAATAACGTGGGAACCAGAGGGCCCCAAAATAATAAGGCATAGTTAAAGGCATTAAACTTGGTGCTGCAGCAGTTGGCATTGCGCTAGGACCGGCTGCGGCTGCCGCAAGGGTTCCGCTGAGGTCAGCCTGCACGTTATCCTCTTGCACAGACATGCTGACAATAGGTTAATTACAGTCAGATACGTTAATTGTGACTTACAATACTTTTGTTTTAACGTTGCTTTGGGCGACCGCTATTTTGCGGTGTATGGCCCTTTAAATGTTCGATGCCGGCTGAATACAACACTCAGGCAGCGCTTATTTGGGTTTTTGATAGCGCTCCTGGCTAGCGGGGCTTCACTCTGAGGTGGCAATAGTAAAATACAGTCTGTAGTTACTTGGGGGCAGACAGGCAATGCGATGCGATCCGGCTGCTTGCCGGGGTAAATCTCGCGATAGCTTTGGGGATGCAGGCACGTCACACTGTCCTTCCGTGCGTCTCCCCTTGATGTGGCCACAAGCAGAGGAGACGGCGCTGCGCTTGCATACAGGGCCGACCTCCCAGAACCCACACAGTACAGGTAGGATGGGCTTTAACCGGACAACTTTGCATAAAGGGGTGGCACACAGGTTTCCCGCTCTGCAGGGGGTGTCGCCAACTTGTACACAGTGATGGCGCAGTGTTATTTTTCAAATCGGAGCTCCGGCGGCCATATTAGTTGAACAGTAACAGTCTATTCACTGACAGCAAGCAGTTATAGTGACACACAAATGTTGAATTTTTTCACTTTTGACACTGCGATTTTGATGCTGGGGGCTAGTATAGCACCTCCATATACTTTGCAATCAGTTTGAACAGTTCTGGGCCCCAAAACAGCGCACAATAAGCAAAAAGTCTCTCAATCAGATAAAGAGGCTTATTCACATGCGACAGTCTCTCAAATATGGCGCAAGGGTTAATATCCTGTTCGTGACGCCAATAAAAAGTTATGCAGCCAGCCAGTTGCAGGGGCAACACGTGAGGTGCACGGTGGACCGATGAGGGGCCAAATAGTATAACACACAGTTCATCAGTTTACTCACGGTTAGCAGATAGCCTCCCTGAGCTGGCAGCACAGTGTTGAGGTGGACAGCACGAAATCCTCCGGGGCACGCTCTGTGGTAGGAAGCATCAGCCAAGATGGTGGTTGAGGTGCCCTTGATGTTAGGGGTGCTTAGGGTGCTTATTGCGGCTGAGTCCCTTGATGGTTTTTGTCATGACGCCAGTACTGTTAATGGTGGTACAACCATAGGTAGTAATAATGAGGTAGACAATGGATGTCTTTTAGTTGCAGTAGTACAATTATGCAGTCTCTAGATGGTACAGAGTTAATTCTGCAAATCCACTGTTTTAGGCTTGTCAGGTTTCTTGGGTTTTTGGAGCAGTGGGTTACTTCTACATCAGTGGAACTTCTGGTGAGGTGGCCGGAGGCTATGGTATCCTTCACCTAAATTATCCCAAAAGTCCTTTATGCCTGGGTTATGGCTTTTATCCTTTGGATGAATTTAAATTTGTCCTTCTCTCTTGTCCCTTTCTGGACTAAGACTTCTTTTTAGAGCTGAAGTGCTAGATCTGCACCTTTTCACTCTCTGATCTTCACACTGATCTGTGGTCTCACTCTATTCAACCTCCACTAACCTGAACTGATCTGTCTCACTAGGCCTGAACTGAGTATATTTAGGACCTGAACTTTACAGGTACAAATTGCACCTAATAGGCCTGTTAACAGGGATTTCGCAGATACATAAATGCAAAGTTATACATGACAACCTAGTATTCTCAATAATATAAAAAGTGTTTTTAAGCAGTGCCCACACACACGTAGTGGGACGCTGCAGATTGATATGGAGTTTTGTGTGAAAAGATTCAGTAAATCTTGTATTTCATTCATGTCTATGCTCTCTGGGCTTTGAAGTCCAGGATGTAGTCCTATCAGTGATTGACAGCCTTCCCTCTATGACGGCGTGTATATAGATAACTGTCAATCACTGACAGGACTGCCTCATTGACTTTAAAGCCCAGAATGAGCAGAGATATACACTGCTCAAAAAAATAAAGGGAACACTTAAAAAACACAATGTAACTCCAAGTCAATCACACTTCTGTGAAATCAAACTGTCCACTTAGGAAGCAACATTGAGTGACAATCAATTTCACATGCTGTTGTGCAAATGGGATAGACAACAGGTGGAAATTATAGGCAATTAGCAAGACACCCCCAATAAAGGAGTGGTTCTGCAGGTGGTGACCACAGACTGCCTCTCAGTTCCTATGCTTCCTGGCTGATGTTTTGGTCACTTTTGAATGCTGGCAGTGCTTTCACTCTAGTGGTAGCATGAGACGGAGTCTACAACCCACACAAGTGGCTCAGGTAGTGCAGCTTATCCAGGATGGCACATCAATGCGAGCTGTGGCAAGAAGGTTTGCTTTGTCTGTCAGGCCAGTACATCAGGAGACGTGGAGGAGGCCGTAGGAGGGCAACAACCCAGCAGCAGGACCGCTACCTCCGCCTTTGTGCAAGGAGGAACAGGAGGAGCACTGCCAGAGGCCTGCAAAATGACCTCCAGCAGGCCACAAATGTGCATGTGTCTGCTCAAACGGTCAGAAACAGACTCCATGAGGGTGATATGAGGGCCCGACGTCCACAGGTGGTGGTTGTGCTTACAGCCCAACACCGTGCAGGACGTTTGGTATTTGCCAGAGAACACCAAGATTGGCAAATTCGCCACTGGCGCCCTGTGCTCTTCACAGATGAAAGCAGGTTCACACTGAGCACATGTGACAGACGTGACAGAGTCTGGAGACGCCATGGAGAATGTTCTGCTGCCTGCAACATCCTCCAGCATGACCGGTTTGGCATTGGGTCAGTAATGGTGTGGGGTGGCATTTCTTTGGAGGGCCGCACAGCCCTCCATGTGCTCGCCAGAGGTAGCCTGACTGCCATTAGGTACCGAGATGAGATCCTCAGACCCCTTGTGAGACCATATGCTGGTGCGGTTGGCCCTGGGTTCCTCCTAATGCAAGACAATGCTAGACCTCATGTGGCTGGAGTGTGTCAGCAGTTCCTGCAAGACGAAGGCATTGATGCTATGGACTGGCCCGCCCGTTCCCCAGACCTTAATCCAATTGAGCACATCTGGGACATCATGTCTCGCTCTATCCACCAACGTCACGTTGCACCACAGACTGTCCAGGAGTTGGCAGATGCTTTAGTCCAGGTCTAGGAGGAGATCCCTCAGGAGACCGTCCGCCACCTCATCAGGAGCATGCACAGGCGTTGTAGGGAGGTCATACAGGCACGTGGAGGCCACACACACTACTGAGCCTCATTTTGACTTGTTTTAAGGACCTGTAGTGTGTTTTTCCACTTTAATTTTGAGTGTGACTCCAAATCCAGACCTCCATGGGTTGAAAAATTTGATTTCCATTTTTTTTTTTTTGGTGTGATTTTGTTGTCAGCACCTTCAACTATGTAAAGAACAAAGTATTTCAGAAGAATATTTAATTAACTCAGATCTAGGATGTGTTATTTTTGTGTTCCCTTTTTTTAAGCAGTGTATATGAATGAAATAGAAGATTTACAAAATCTTTTCCTATAAAACTATACATCAATCTGATCAGCTCCTCCTGCTCTATAACATACGTTCTTCAGCTCAGACATCATGTTCCACGTGACAGGTTCCCTTTAACCAAAGACTGTACTTGTCCACTGGACTCCTAAACCCCAAATGAGCAGAGATGTGAAAGAATTCCTTGCTGTGTTACATATAGAACATTTTCTACAGCGGGACGAAGTCGCAGATAGCGGCGCAACTAACAATAGGCCGCCATCTGCACCTGAAATATGCCTAAAATAGGCGTATTTCAGTATAATAAATGACCCCCAATATTCCTTTATTTGGTTGGTTACAGGGCATTTATGCACCAGCTGGCCAGCAATATTATATATTAATATATGGTCCTTATTGTTTTTAAAACTCAGCTACGTTTCTATGTCATTAGCAGTAATTTTGTGCATTTTCTATCCTTGCTCTCTCTCTCTCTCTCTCTCTCTCTCTGGGTTATTTATTTTAATATTTATTTGATGCAGATTATATTAAAGTTTATATGTTTAATATTATTTATATCATTGGGTTATCATTGGGTGTCTTCAGTGCTCAGTAAAACACTAAAGACAGAAGAAAGACTCTCCTTAGCAATGCTCAGTTAGAGCTTTTCTAAGGTTACTTTCACACCTGTGTTTTTGCCTGATCTAGCAGGGATCAGCAAAAACGCTTCAGTTTTTGATAATACAACCAGCTGCATCTGTTATGAACAGATCCGGTTGTATAATCTTTAAATTAGCAATCACGGATCCGCCATTAATACCATTGTAAGTCATGGGGTGCCGAATCCGTTTTCTATTGTGTCTGAGAAAACAGATCCGGCACCATTGATTTACATTGTGTGTCATGCCGGATGTTTTGTTCTGCATCCCATGCCGGACAGAAAAAAGCTGCTTGCTGCGGTTTGCTCTCCAGTATGGGAACCAACCAAATGGAACGGAATGCATTCTGGTGCATTCTGTTCTGTTCAGTTCCGTTTTGTCCCCATTGACAATGAATGGGGACAAATCGGAAATGGTTTTCTCCGGTATTGAGATCTTCTGCCGGATATCAATACCGGAAAAGTTCAATGCAAATGTGAAAGACTCTTTACATCCTGTTTTCCAGTACAAATAAACATCTATCACTAATAAAGTATATTACAAAAAAAGTTTAACGCCCCTGTCCCTATATTAAAAATAACATGAAACAATAGTTACACTTTAAGTACAGGGCTGAATCTTTGCCCTGGATGAAGGAAAGCCAAGCCATGGCTGTGTCCATCAGCATATATTAGGGGATTGCTGGGGTTTCTCAATGCTCATGGATCGTACAGTGCAGCAGCATATGTTGGAGCTTTAGCACAGCAGTAGTAACAAAAATAAGAATCATTCTTGTTCTCATAGAACAAGTGTATAATTCAGCCATAGCAAGCCTTTGCTGCTTCTGTTCACATTAGGTCAATCTCATATACAACAAGTCACTGTTATGGTCCCCTGTGGCCAGTCTAGACTGACTCTTGAGCTCACAAGCGCATTGCTAAAAAAAGACGAGTACAAGTTGGAACAGTTGTTTTCTAGATGTGATGCATGAAAATATTCTCCTTATTATGAGCCATTTTCACAAAGCAGTATTATACTGGGAGACTCTGTCTGCTCCCAGACACATTGCAGCCTGTTCAGTCTAATAGAATATTTATTGTGATATGTTAATGCTTGGTAAATATGGGAGTAAGACACCCCAAAGTGCCGCAATGGACCACATGCTGCTTGTCACTGAAAATACACTATAGGCATTCCCGGTCTGGAAAGAAGGCATCTGTGGACGGCCGTGCTCCTAACCACAATTTCAAGTGATTTGAAATTGAAACGCTATTTTCTGTTTAAGCTGTCCAAGGCATTACATCTAATATATAAAGCGGAGTGTATGTATGTGTGTGTGTGTCTGTATGTATGTATGTCCGCTAAAGGAATCCGCACCGTCGCATTTACAATCACGAAATTTGGCACACAGGTACATCAGGTGTCCGGGAAGGTTTTAGACTAGGTCTCAGCTCTCTAGCATATACTGTTCCTGAGATATTCCCAAAAAATGCATTAGCCAATAGAAGCCTTGTCACATGACCCTTGTCAGCCAATAGAAGCTCGCAGGCCCTTAGTCTCCACATACACACAGTTTTAAACCAGGTTTCCATAACAACCGAGCCATTTTTCTTCACTGCTGTAGGTCAGCTTTAAAGGGGCAGGGCGCTGTGGATGAGACTTTTAAGGGAGCGGAGTGCTGTGGAGGTCACAGTTCAGGGGAAGTAGGGTGGCCATTCAGGCCACCCTCAAAAGTCGGACTTAAAAACCCCACCCCCGATCCAGTTAGGCCACACCCCTCCTACTCCGCAGACGACGGGGATTGAAAAAAAGAAGGTAAAAATCAACTTCTGTCAGCTGCAGGGGTGGGAGGAAGGGTGAATTTCTCCCTGCAGCTCACGTACAGACAGCACAGTGATGCTGTATGAGAGTGAGCTGTTGAAAAGGACATCCCTGTGTCCGTCCAGGCCCTGCATCGGACGGAGGACAGGGAGTCTGAAAGCTGGACTGTCCGCCCTAAAACCGGACTTCTGGCCACCCTAGGGGCAGGCTGCTGTGGAGGTCACAGTTAAGGGGACGATCCGCTATGGAGGTCAGTGTTAAGGGGAAGATTGCTGTAGAGGCCACTGTTAAGGGGACGGGGTGTTGTGGAAATCACTGTTAAGGAGACGGGGTGCTGTGGAGGTCACTAATAAAGGGGCGGCTGCTGTGGAGGTCACTAATAAAGGGGCGGACCGCTGTGGAGTTCACTATTAAGGGGGCAGGATGCTGTGGAGGTCGCTGTTAAAGGGGTGGGCGCTGTGGAGGTCTCTGTTAAGGGGGCAGGGAACGGTGGAGGTCAAAGTTAAGGGGACGGTCTGCTAAGGAGGTAAGTGTTAAGGGGCGGGCTGCTGTAGAGGTCACTGTTAAGGGGGCGGGGTGCTGTGGAGGTTGCATTTTAAGGGAACGGAGCTCCGTGGAGGTCACTGTTAAGGGGGTGGGATATTGTGGAAATCACTGTTAAGGAGACGGGGTACTATGGAGGTCACTAATAAAGGGGCAGCCGCTGTGGAGGTCACTGATAAAGGGGAGGGCACTGTGGAGGTCACTGTTAAAGGGACGGGCACTGTGGAGGTCACTGTTGAAGGGGCAGCGGGGTACTGTGAGGTCACTGTTAAGGGAGTAGGGTACAGTGGAAGTAACTGTTAAGGGAGCGGGGTATGGTGGCAGCCACTGTTAAAGGGGCAGTCGCTGTGGAGGTCTCTGTTAAGGGGGCCGGGAATGGTGGAGGTCACAGTTAAGGGGACTATAACCTATGGTCAGTGTTAAGGGTTGGGTGCTGTTGAGGTCACTGTTAAGGGGGCCGGTCCTTGTGGAGGTCACTGTCAAGGGGGTGGGGTGCTGTGGAACTCATTGTTTAAGGGGCAGGTTAATGTGAAGGTCAAAGTTAAGGGGGTGGGCTGCTGTGGAGGTCCCATTTTAAGGAGACGGAGCAACAGAGTTGTTACGGGCAACAGAAATGTATTTGTTACTTCATGTTCACTCGTTAATTCTGAGACTGAGTTAGATCATCTTCTAGCTTTGCCTGGTTAATTTAAAGAGAATCTGTTGATTGCTTAGCCTTTATATGTCCAGGCATATTGCTACTCTGGCTGCTGGTGATAACATATGCTCTGGGTATTTGTTTCCAGGCTCTTAGTATCGGTTTCCATTCTAGTGTGTTGTATGTGTGAATCCTTTGTACTGTAGTCGCAGAAAGAAGTTGAGAAGAATCCAGCTCCACTTTAAAGGAATTGCGTTTATTCAGCTTGCGGTTAAAAACTCATCCATGAAATACAAAATTTAGCAGTCTTGTCTTGTCTGCATGTTTTGGGCTATCAGAGACATTTCCAGCCCTTCTTCATGACCATAAATAAACGCAATTCCTTTAAAGTGGAGCTGGATTCTTCTCAACTTCTTTCTGCATTTGCTGCCCGCACCTGACACGGGCCATCCGTGCTCACAACTAAAGGAAGGGCAGGTGAGAGCTGCTACATTTCTCTTTTCCTATTTGTACTATAGTCCTACAGTCTTTCATTGCTGCCCTTTGAAGTTTATCTGTTGCCATGTTGTTTTTTTATTTGACTTGGCCATCTTGCTGGGTTGTATTTAAGAGCTAGGTCAGATTAGTGTATCTTTAATTCTGTTCACTCTCATCTGCTGCCAACTTGTATGTCATTACCATCTTCCATCCACTCCTTTTCAGGACTCCCATCTCCTCCATCCGTGACTATCATCAGGAGTTGTGTCTTAGACTACCTTAGACTCCCAGTAGAAACTGCAGCTAAGCTGTAGTCACAGATTACATCTCAGTCCTAAAGCAGCTGAGGGAAAAAAGCAGAGAAAGAGCAAGGACTAAGGAAAATAAGTAGCCTCACCTGGAATACATGGTTCAGTTCTGGACACCTGTCCATAAAAAGGATGCCCTTGAGTTAGAAAAGTGCAAAGGAGAGCAACTAAACTGATAAAGGGCCTAGGAGATCTTAGCTACGAGCAAAAATTAAACGGATTTTATTTTTTTAGCCTTGAAAAAAGACATCTACAAATATATAAATGGACCTTACAAAAAATATCAAGGGAAGCTATTTTGTATTAAAACCCCTCAAAAAAACTAAAATTCAGTCATAAGAGGAGACAAGCATTCTTTACAGTAAGGGCTGTGAATCTCTGGAATAGCCTGCTGCAGGAGCTGGTCACAGCAAATATAGTAGATGGCTTCAAAAAAGGTTTAGATGACTTTTTAATTCAAAATAACATTGCGGCTTATGACAATGTATAGAAACCATGTTCTACACACCCTTTCCCTTTGACCCAACCCCTTGTTAAAATGAAGATGGACATTGGTCCAGGGACTTGTTCCATGGATCAATACAGCAGAATTACAGGTTGAACTTGATGGGCTTTTGTCTTTTTCCAATCTTTTTTTTATTTATTTTTTATAAATATTTTATTTTCTTCAATGATGAATACAAAAACTTTTCAGCAGAGACAGGAACAAAAGGATACTAGAAACGGCTTATACACATATAAAAAACATATTAATATAGTTTCAACATCGTTACAAACAGTACCATTAAATCCATCTCTGTGAACTCAAACCTAATATCTTTAAACCCATTCATCCCCCCCCTTCCCTACCTTTAGTTGCTGTCGCTGGTAGCCCAAACCCCCCCCTCCCCCGTACCCGTCTTTTTCCAATATTTAGCGACTATGTAGGTAAGCTTTATCTATAGGTACTAACTTATATAATTTATTAACTCATGACTGGACAGTCACTTTAAATAATGATAACAAAAAAGATTGGATTGGAAAAGACTGAGTGGGAGGAATACAATGTCATGTAGGAGGAGAAGAGGCAAAGCAATTCAAATTTTGTTTGTTTTTATTTCCCCCTTTATGTTAAAGAACATATCTCCATATAATTATCCCCTCAAATAAACATTGCTGCTTTTACTGTAGGTCAAGCTTGCGTGGCTCTATAACAGTCTGATTACATGGCATGCTGCAGTATTCCGCTACATATTGCATGAAAAAAACACTCTAATTTCCCAATGCAGGAAGCATCATTATGTCTTGGTGCATAACTGCAGCTCTGAAAGGGTAAAGTGCATGGAGAGAGACAGTTCAGCTACAGGAAGTGGTTGGAGGAGCTCTTGGTGATAATAGAAGATTATCAGCGTTTGATATTGATAGTGCTAGACAATTAGAGTGCTATGGACTAGGACTATAAGGCTAATTTAATTTCACAAGAGCGAGTTTTCTGTCTGCATGCATTCCATTTTGAGAACAGGCAGCATCCAGACTGAATCCTGACCCATTCATTACATTGGGCCTGTGCGCATGAGCATCGTTTTTCACTGATCATCTCTGCGTTCAGGAAATATCGCAGCATGGTCTATTGAGCATTTTTCATGCAGCCCTTGCCCTATAGAAATAAATGGGGCTTGTGTGATACACGGAAGGAATCTGGATGCAATGTGTTTTTCACTGATACCTGCTAGGAAATATGGAGTGTTATTCTTTAATTTTTCTTCACATGCGTGATAAACGGATGCAAAAGGGATTCAATCTGGATCGAAAAAACTGAAACACTGAACACAATTGCAGACAAAACTGATTTAGCTTGCATGCAAAGCCATCAGTTTTTCACTGAAAAGACCCTGACACATTTCATATCGCTCATGTGAAAGAGGTCTAGGAGCGAGTCTTCTCCATCCATCAAAACTTGACATCTTCAATGGTGGAATCAGATAGGGGCTACATACAATTCCTTTACATCACTGCTTCAGCCTTGTGATTCCAGCATTGGTATCTTGTCAATATGATGCAGTTGTCATAATGACAATAGTTGGAAATACTGGTTTAGGAGATGGTTTAGGAGATAGATTAGAAATGAATGAACCAACAGTAGCGTATCCATTTTCCAGAGCAACTTGACCTGAATATACTAACTGATAAACTAATGCTTCCATTTTGTTACAAGTGTTTTCCAAGGAGAATATATATAACGGGTCAGAACAAGTTACCTACATAGAGACTCCCGACAGCTGGGACCTGCACCGATATCAGGAAAAGAGCCCCGTAAAGTGGTGGCTGGAGGACTCTGGTCCGGGCAACACTAAGCGCTCTCCCCATAGTACTGAATGGGAGCGCACCGCGCATGGCAGGCCAACGCTCCCATTCACTTCTATAGGCCGGACGGAAATAGCCAAGCCATTTTTGGTGGCCCCATAGAAAAATGAATGGAGGGAAGCTGCGCATGCACAGTGTGCACTCCACCACTTTAGGGGATCTGTTCTTGATATAGGTGGCGGTCCTAGCGGTGGGATCCACACCTATCAGACAATGGGGGCATATCTTAGCGATATGCCACCATTGTCTGAGATGAGACAACCCTTTTAATCTTGTCTGTGATCATACAGTATGGACAGACGTTACATTCACCATCAGACTGAAATTCCTTGGGATAGTTGGACCCTGTTTACATTTGTTCTGGTGGCAAGGAAATGTTTGTGTTGTTGTTGGTGGTGAAGACGAAGAGGATCTGATGACCATGGGTCTCAGTTTAGGAGGGTGTCTATAATATAGAAGTGGGGGTTGTGGGAATAATGATAGTAAATTGTTTTCTATCTGTAATATTGGATTCAGTCCCCTAACCCTTCCCGTTCCCCTCAACATCTCAAGATAGGGTTTGCAGGTTTCTACTTGATGATTTTCTTCTTTTGTTTTGTATTGTAGGAGCTCACTTTTTCTTGGATGGTAGCCCTGATACAAAAATGACTTTTTAAGTCAGCCAAAGTGTGTCTCCCTATCGGTTGGATTAGGACACATGTGGTTGTATTTAATAACTTGACTGTCAATTGGCTTCTGGCACAGTGATGTCCCTATTTTAATTCTTCAGAATCTTGATGGTTTCCAGAAAGTTGATTTCCGTTAAGGTACAACTTAGTGTTAAGTTGATGGTGTGATGAAACTGATCACAAATGCTTAGATTCAGTCCAAATGATTATGATATTGTTAATTCAACGATAGTAGGCCGAGGGCCTGATGGGGCAGGAGAATAGGAAGTCACTTTCAAGCCATGGCCATGAAAATATTTGTGTATTGTGGTGCATTTCACTTTCTATTTCTTCACCAGTCTATTGCAAGTATATGCTGCCACCAAATGAGAAGTAATTATGGCTGAGATAAAAAAAATTAAGCTTCACCACAGCTTCAGAGCCAGTTTGCTAATTTTCCAAGAGGACATGACTGGCTTTTAATCCATCCTGTTAAAGGGATCTATTGCTTGTAGTTTGTTTATTAAGTCAGTTGACCCTTTAAGGTGGCTAACTGTATCCATTACTAAGTAAGAACAGCCATCCAGATATTACTTTAGTGAAGATACTTATCCATTCAAGGAGCAGTCTCTCTGGTTAGGAGTTTTTTTAATCTTCTTTAATATTCTGGATTTGCAGTTAAAGGGGTTATCCAGTGATAGATAATGATGACCTATCCTCCAGATAGGTCATCATTATCAGATCGGCGGGTGTCCGAGTCCCGGCACCCCCACCGTTCAGCTGTTTCAGCTGGAAATTGCAACTTTCTTACATTACATTGTTTCAGGGAGCTCTGGTGAGAGCAGACAGCTCCCGCAGCTTTTCAAGCACAGCGTTGTACATAGTATAGCAGCTATGCTTGGTATTACAGCTCATCCTTGATTAAACTTCAGTGGGGCTAACTAGGCCATGTGACCAATGTACGGTGACGTCACTGGCCTAGGAAGCAGACGCAGCACTCGCTGAGCGCCCAACCTCTTCTAACAACTGATCGGTGGGGGTCCCAGGAGTTGGACACCCTCCAGTCTGATATCAATATAGGTCATCAAAATATATTACCGGATCAATTTATGATTTGAGGTAGTGGATTATGTTATATCTCTTTTTTTTTTCTATTCATATTTTAGTATGTGACGTGATAAACTTATTATTAGGCTATGTTCACACGGCAAAATACACAGCAGAAAAATCAATGGCAGATCAGAAGGGAAATATCAGCTGTGTAAAAGAAAAACCCTGTCCAGCATGCACTAGGTTCCATTTTCCCATTAAAAATTAATGGAAAGCTGTCGGTGATGTTTTGGGCACATATTGCGCCACGCAAAACTGCCATGTGAACATGCCTTAATGTTATTCTGTTTTAGCCATAAGGATATTTTGCGCATCAGCTGTATGGTCTATTACCTGTTAGCTGTTATTGTAGATAGTGGTATGTAGCAGAGGTTCGCATTTTTACTGTCCTCTTGTAATGGGCCAGGTACACGTTTACAATAGTATTATTAAAGTGTCTGGACAATTGGTCAAAGGGTGGAGTAATTTTGTTCCATGCCAGGAAAGAAAGGTGTGGCATAAATAGTTTTTTTCTATTCACAAATCTCTAAGCAATATCATATCAAAGAAGCAGGGTACCCAGATAACTAAAAAAAATATAGCTGTAAAAACTACCAGACAGAAGTATATTATTAGCGCATCTAATTGCATTTGCCTTCTTTGGATGTTTTCATGTCTTCTTTGGCAGGGATCTAAAGCAAATGCTTTATATAAAAGAAAGGATCAAAGGAAAAATTTCAAAGGGAATTGATCCTAGAGGCGGACATATAAAACACCTTAAAAAGAGTTCGTCGTTAATTTAATTATATTGTGCAATCAGTAAAACAAGGTACAAGCATCTATGCAAAAATATAAATGATTTATTATACAATAACTTAAAATACAATCAAAGCTTAATCAATATAAAATTCAATAATATGCAATAACACGCAGTAATATGTAGTGCCCTAAATTCGCCACTAGATGGCTCTAACACAAATACCAGCGTTCCTTATTACCTCTCAAACATAAAATGTAATACAACTGTCTCGACCACAATTATGAGATATACTCTCAGTTGACACAGTAAACTCAATAGTGATTAGGGTAGATACGAACACTTGCTCTGCTCAAACTATGACCAATCTCAGATATCGGGTTGTATTGCGACACAACTTAGAAATTATCAGACCTGATATTGACTATGGAATGTGAATATTTCAATCAGAGAGTTTCTCCGATATCAATATTAGATCTTTTATTCAGTAATATGCATCTTTACTGAATAGTTATAATATTGTAGCATTTTTAACATTATACATCCGCACTAAAGCGCGGAGTTACTAAATATCAGGCCAATTAATTCAATCAATACTACACATAATAAGGTTATAGGATACCTGAGAATGCAGATGATATGCAGAGTCTAAGGGAAGTCAGCTCTAAAGTCTGTTCTGATTATTGGGCTTTTTCTCCTGGGGTCTCTCCTTTATTTCTCCTTTTTCTCTCTCTCTTTATCAGTTAGACACACCTTCCCAACTTGGAGTTTTCCAATCATTGTCGGTTAGGCGTGTACATATGATAATGACTGTGATGTCACTGTATTACCCAGAATGCATTTATGCTGTTGATGTAATGTTACTTATATATACCTAGGTGGCACTATTGCATAAGCTACTAGCATTATTACTAGTAAGGGTTAAATGTCCAGGTATGACTTCATCTTACATTCCATACACATAACATATGGAATCCTAAATCAGAGCTACAGGGATTAACTTTGACACATGTACCAATTAAAGCATAGACATTTAGGTACCAGTTTAGACATCTCCCAAACTATCACATTTATGGTATTGATAAGAATATAATAGACCTTGTACTCTCACAGACATGTGTGTCTCCCCTGTCACTTCAACGGGTGATTGATTGTTAGTTAAAATAACACCGCCTTCCCTGAACGGAGACTCATTAACAAAGTCTATACTTAAAATTCTTCTCATCATATTTTAGGAGTACATGCGTTCCTAGTGAGAAACATATAAGATAATAGATGCATTGATGTCCTTCATTATATTTAACAATATAAAACAATACATATGTCCTATTGATTATCTTATACTAAAAAAAACTAAAGTTCATTATATGTGTATACAGACACCACAAATTTTCTGTTTTACCAATAGACATCAACCATAGGGGTAATTAGTAACAGGTACATTTAGAGAATATCCTTATCTCAGTCATAAATCTATAAGGATACAAGAATAACTCTTCTCAGACTGGTACATCTATAGAGAAGAAACCTTATGAACAGTGTCCTTTCCATGAGCCTATTTCGGCCAACTTTAAAAATACATACAAAAATGGTGAATATATCACAATATGGCCTCTTGTATATAATCAAATCCACTATAATTATGAAATTTACATATAAATGTTATATACCTATGAAAAAGCACAACATCTTGCAAAACAGAATGTTATCACAGGGCATATATTTCCATGGTAACAAACTACAAGCAAACCCCGTGTAGTCTGACACTATAATCATATCCGGTTCCATCTGTCCCTTGCATCTTGCTATCCTGCATTTGTTAACGTAGCAAGAAGCTGGGATTGGTAAGAGGGAGTATAGCTGGAAGATCAGACTACAGTTTGTAGTCTGTTACCATGGAGATGCATTAGTTTACATTGAAGAAAATACAGAAATATACATAAAATGGTAATATATTCATCAAGACTACAAAGTAGAATTATTGCTGGTATAGATGCTGCCTATGTCAGTATATGTATTTTTTTGTCCCAATATGCCATTGTCAAATTAAAGGGATATCAGATGCAAAGGGATATCAGATAGAAAGTATAGTTTTCAATGGAAACACTTGTCTTGCCAATGTAGACATAGACTCAGTCATTGATCTATCTTTATTCCCATAATACAGTTTATAATTGTAGCGGAGTGCAATATTAGAATCCACGATCTCCGCTGGTATAACAGGTAAATCCACAGTCCGCGCTGAACAGTAAGGCAATGTTCCCAATCCTCCCAATAACCGGACGAAACACAGTCTGGGAGTCAACTGCCGGCTTTATTCACAAGCTTGTATATTTATACAGTTTTCCATACAATGGGTTTCTTTTCAGGTAGTTCAGGGGATTTCTCCCATCATCCATTGTAATTCTCCCAACAGGCATTGCTGCACGAGAGGGACACTCCCACTAAAATGGACGGGTGAGTGGATTATCCCCTCGTGGAGCAAAACTGACAATTTACACTAAAAAACCTTTTCTGGACATTATTCGGTACTTTAACATAGCCGAACGTTTGGTAGATAGCTGGGGTCTGAGCGCACCTTTTGGGAGAATACCGCTCAGATCCCAGCTGAAATGACCAAACACCGCTGAAGAAACAAAGGATCCAAGACGGCCGACCGCCGCATGGTCGGTAGTCGAATGGCGGCCACCTAGGAGAGCCTCTAATTACTGATTGCAACATTGTTGCAATCGGTTAACAAGCGCCACACGTCTCTAAGTGTGTGGTCTATCAGGGGAGCCCGCCTTCGTTCCACGACCAGCCCGGATAGCCGCTGTTCGCGAAACGAAGTGCTGGCATGCTAGTAGCTTACGGCTGCTAGCATGCGAATTACCATAGCCCAATATACATCGCAAAACGCATATAGCATACAGCACAACCTACAGACAACCTTTCTTACATTATAGTCCAGAAGTGGCTAGGTTTGCCACAATAATGTTTATGGTATTATACGCAGCCATCTGTACATGCAAGAGAAAAGATTAAGTTCGCAACTGTTCTTGAAATTGGGGCATGTACTGCATTATGTTCAGGTAACTTTATAATGTTGGAAGTATAGTAAAGTCTACTGTATGCAGTAGTATGTCATTATGACTCATTGCTCATACTTAGACTATTGTTTAGTACCTTCTTGCATGACTTATGTGTTATTTTCATACATGAAATGCCAGTTGCATAAAACTGGTTTCACAGGCTAGTCCAGTTTCTGGTCTGTATTCTCATTCCGCCTGTTGAGTTTAAAAACATGTTTTGTTTTGTGTTTTTTGGGGAAGCATCTGATGTGGTTAGAATTGTTTTGCACCGCTTGGTAGTATTTTGTAACGTCAGTGGAAGAAACAAAGAACACAACTTCTATCTGTTCATCTTTTTAGTGGCTTTCACAGCTGTTTGATTAACCCTCATCTTCACACTTATTCCTATTTCATACAAGCTGAACACAAGACTTACTGTATGCACAACAAGATGAGTAAGAAAATGGGTTTGGGCAAGTGGGTGATGATATGACAGCCAAGATATTATCAACAAAGTTATTATATTGAAATTAGACTTTTCATCTACACAAGGCAGAGACTATTGCGTGGGCAGATCCAGGATTTGGCTTATTAGTGTAAGGAACTTACCCAGCCACGTTCCTGTGCATGGCTGTTCCAGGAGGGTTGCCATGCAGACCAGCCAATCTCCAGCCGGTCGACCTATCAATGAAATTGGACACAGGGCCAGTCAGGCTCTTGGCTCAGTGTCCAATCCCAGAGTTAGGCGGGGGTTTAAGTCAGGCACTTACTGATTGTCAGTGCCTTTGATTCTTGGATTCCTGGCTCCTGTTTGCTGTTTGTGCTCACAACAATGCTGCATTTCTGTTGGACCTTCAAGTGTATTGACCTTGGCTTATTTCAGGATTTTCCCCCTTGTCTACTACTTAGGCTTTGAATCCTTGGCTTGCTTCTGGATTAAACCCCTGTCTACCGATTTTACTTCTACGGACTCTACTGGCTTTGACTTTAGCTTGTTCTACTCTTCTGCTACTCCTTTACATCTGATAAGTCTACTACCTGAGAGTTTGGACCTCTTTTCCTCTTGAACATATAATATGCATGTGATGGTTTTGATGTTTGGTTGCACTTATAGACTTTTTTCTTTGGATCAAGGTTTATAAAAAGGTGTATCAAACAGTAACCTACACAATGTACATTAGAAATAGGGAAGCTGTACGATGCATCCAGGCTTTCCAGAGCTCTTCAAATTGGAAGTATTCAAGTCTCTCAATTTGGAAAATATTTTTTCTTTGCTGAAAAAAGGATGGATTCTTCTTCCATTTATTAAATTAATACATATGTAAGGTATACAATGCTCTCTTTTCTGGAACTACATATAGAAACTACATACAGCTAATCCAGCCATGTTATGAAACATATCCTCCAATTATCAATTTTTTTAGAATGTAAAGTTTGAGAATGCAAATACATATGGTAATAAGAGGCCGTAAGGTCTTCTCAATGTCCTAAATTAATATTGAGAAAACAGACTCATTATACATTTAGTTTGTATAATATGAGTTTGCAGGGTTTTTTCATATTGTCAGGCTATTTCCCTCTAACTAGGTCACTTCTGCCTAGAACAAGATGCAGCTACCTATTAAGTATCACGGAAGTAATCAAAATATCAAGTAGTCGGGCCAGGTAGCTGGGGGAGGGGGTAATTTTATGAATGTTGGATGGCAGTAGCAGTCATAAATGTTGACTCAACCCTAAATAAAATTTCTCTTCATCAAATAACCCCTAAATATCATGTCTGTGCATTTCCTGAATTCTGCATATGCGTTTCCTCTTCCCTTTTGCATTATCTTAGGGTCTGGAGTTGACAAACAACAAAACCAAAAACTGCCGTATTATCTGAAATGTCACCACTGTTTAATTAGAGAATGGGCTATTTGAAAGTTTTTCGGCATTCCTAAGACATAAACATGAGTCTTAGCACCTATCTATTATATCCTATGTGATTTGTTGGTTTGCAAATATTTCATGGTAGAAATGGGACTGTCAACTACTAATCTCTTTAGATCAAAAACATGCAAATTGAAAGCATAAAATATGAAAGTACAGTGTGGGATATTTAAATGTAATGGTTGGATTGAGAACATTTATATGCAATTTGTTTGTATTAGGAATACATTTTCATGTTTGTGCTAGAGGAATTTGGGTAGATATAGATCATGGTTTTAGGTGGGGCCTTTCTGTTCCTTAATTTTGTTTTTGTAAAGACTGATAGAATTGTAAGGCTACTTTACACTTGCGTTGTTGTTTTCCGGTATTCCGGTATTGAGATCAGGCAGTGGATCTCAATACCGGAAAAACTTTTCCGTTTAGTCCTCATGCATTCTGAATGGAAAAAGATCAGTTCAGGATGCATTAGGATATCTTCTGTTCCGTCAGAAATGGAAAAAAACGGATCCGGCCTGAAAATAATAGAGCCTAAAAAAAAAGGTCCGTCACCTATTGACTTTCAATGTATTTAGTGATGGATAATTTTTTTTCCGTTTTGATTTCACACATCCGCATCGTAACGGAACGGTTACATACTGAAGTGCAAAATCAAAACGGATCTGCTTAATTCCGGTATTGAGATCCTCTGCAGGATCTCAATACCGGAATTAGCAACGCAGGTGCGAAAGTAGCCTAAAGAGAATATCTGACAATCAAATTATATAGATATGTTTTTTTATATTTACTTAGGAGGGCTTTATTTTTCTTAAATTCAATATATTTAGCAAATTGTAAACGTGTCAAAGTATTACCGTATATTTATTTGAATGCAGGGGTGGGCGATATTGGCGATATGATATGTGCCACGATATGGATTTTGTGTATATCGCCTATATCACCGCCCGCGATATGACTACAGAGCGGTAGTGAATGATTGCGCAGAAGCTTCTGGCTCACCACTCCTTGGCCCCCCGACTCCGCTCCACGATGTACTGGCCAGGGCCGGCGTGCACACAGCGTCAGCCCGCTTTGCTGACGCTGTATGTGACGTCAGTCAGGTCCCGCCCAGTGCTTGAAGAAGACCCCACATCTGCAGACTCCATTAGCCGGCTCCATTAGCCGGCCCTTTCCCTGCAGGAAAGGTAAGTATAATAACAGCGACTCTTGTGGGGGGACGGGGACTCTTGCTGGAGGATCGGGGTTGAGGGGAAAGTGGATCTTTTTGCAAAGGATGGCCAGAACCTGATCATCTTCTGATGGCACTGAGACCAGCTGTTCTGTCTGAATATATAGCAGGGGGGACACATTGAGTCTGATGATGGCAAATGCTGGGGGACACATGTCTGATGATGGCAAATGCCACATGGGGCTGATCTGATGGCACTGCTTCACTGCTGGGGGACACATGTCTGATGATGGCAAATGCCATGGGGCGCTGATCTGATGGCACTGGCTCACCGGGGGACACATGTCCTATTCAGACATGTGTCCCCCAGTGAGCCAGTGCCATCAGATCAGCGCCCCATGGCATTTGCCATCATCAGACATATGTCCCCCAGCAGTGAGCCAGTGCCATCAGATCAGTGCCCCATGGCATTTTCCATCATCAGACATATGTCCCCCAGCAGTGAGCCAGTGCCATCAGATCAGCGCCCCATGGCATTTGCCATCATCAGACAGTCTGATAGATGATGACAAATGCCATGGGGTTTATGGCACTGGCTCTGGGTCACAGGGGGACATGTATGATGATGATGATGGCAAATGCCATGGGGCTGTTGGCACTGGCTCTGAGGGACAATCATGTATGATGATGGCAAATGCCATGGGGCTGATGGCACTGGCTCTGGGCCAAGTTTTGTAATTTGCATTTTTTGTATACATACAAAAGAAAATAATATATCGCAATATATATCGCATATCACACATGCTTCAAATTATATCGCAATATAGATTTTAGGCCATATCGCCCACTCCTATGCAGAGCATTATATTATACACTGCTCAAAAAAATAAAGGGAACACTGAAACAACACAATGTAACTCCAAGTCAATCACACTTCTGTGAAATCAAACTGTCCACTTAGGAAGCAACACTGAGTGACAATCAATTTCACATGCTGTTGTGCAAATGGGATAGACAACAGGTGGAAATTATAGGCAATTAGCAAGACACCCCCAATAAAGGAGTGGTTCTGCAGGTGGTGACCACATCCCACTTCTCAGTTCCTATGCTTCATGGCTGATGTTTTGGTCACTTTTGAATGCTGGCGGTGCTTTCACTCTAGTGGTAGCATGAGACGGAGTCTACAACCCACACAAGTGGCTCAGGTAGTGCAGATTATCCAGGATGGCACATCAATGCGAGCTGTGGCAAGAAGGTTTGCTGTGTCTGTCAGCGTAGTGTCCAGAGCATGGAGGCGCTACCAGGAGACAGGCCAGTACATCAGGAGACGTGGAGGAGGCCGTAGGAGGGCAACAACCCAGCAGCAGGACCGCTACCTCCGGCTTTGTGCAAGGAGGAACAGGAGGAGCACTGCCAGAGCCCTGCAAAATGACCTCCAGCAGGCCACAAATGTGCATGTGTCTGCTCAAACGGTCAGAAACAGACTCCATGAGGGTGATATGAGGGCCCGACGTCCACAGGTGGGGGTTGTGCTTACAGCCCAACACCGTGCAGGACGTTTGGCATTTGTCAGAGAACACCAGGATTGGCAAATTCTCCACTGGCGCCCTGTGCTCTTCACAGATGAAAGCAGGTTCACACTGAGCACATGTGACAGACGTGACAGAGTCTTAAGACGCCATGGAGAACGTTCTGCTGCCTGCAACATCCTCCAGCATGACCATTTTGGCATTGGGTCAGTAATGGTGTGGGGTGGCATTTCTTTGGAGGGCCGCACAGCCCTCCATGTGCTCGCCAGAGGTAGCCTGACTGCCATTAGGTACCGAGATGAGATCCTCAGACCCCTTGTGAGACCATATGCTGGTGCGGTTGGCCCTGGGTTCCTCCTAATGCAAGACAATGCTAGACCTCATGTGGCTGGAGTGTGTCAGCAGTTCCTGCAAGACGAAGGCATTGATGCTATGGACTGGCCCGCCCGTTCCCCAGACCTGAATCCAATTGAGCACATCTGGGACATCATGTCTTGCTCCATCCACCAACGTCACGTTGCACCACAGACTGTCCAGGAGTTGGCAGATGCTTTAGTCCAGGTCTGGGAGGAGATCCCTCAGGAGACCGTCCGCCACCTCATCAGGAGCATGCACAGGCATTGTAGGGAGGACATACAGGCACGTGGAGGCCACACACACTACTGAGCCTCATTTTGACTTGTTTTAAGGACATTACATCAAAGTTAGATCAGCCTGTAGTGTGTTTTTCCACTTTAATTTTGAGTGTGACTCCAAATCCAGACCTCCATGGGTTAAAAAAATTGATTTCCATTTTTTTTATTTTTGTGTGATTTTTGTTTTCAGCACATTCAACTATGTAAAGAACAAAGTATTTCAGAAGAATATTTAATTAATTCAGATCTAGGATGTGTTATTTTTGTGTTCCCTTTATTTTTTTGAGCAGTGTATATAGCAAGGACTGGGAGAAAGCTACTTAGTTACGTAGCTAATATGGTTGAAAGGAGACATGTCCATCAAGTTTAACCATGAGAAGGGCAAGAAGGATTAGGAAACATATTAATAATATAAAGAAAAGTTTGTAAATAGTGTTACCAAACATTTAGTTAATGCACACAACAGCATCCTGAAAGTTTAAAGTTCACAGATATACAATGGGAGATGTAGACAGCTTTCTCCTGCAGCAATATACTTACATGCACTGTGGACGCAGGGCGCTCCTCCTTCTTCTTGTAACTCATCACAGGTCTGTGCGGCGCATTGCTATAGGCATAAGCAATGCGCCGCACAGACCTGTGAGTTACAAGAAGAAGGAGCGTCGGGCTGCCACAGCGCATGTAAGTATGCTGCTGACTAACTGACCATGGCAGACAGGACTTCAGTAGTGTCCTGGCTGCCATGGTAACCGATCGGAGCCCCAGCATTACACTGCTGGGACTCCGATCAGAACTGCCGCTGCCAGCAATGATAGGGGGGGGGGGGGGGGGGGCGAGGGGAGGTTCAGGGAGGGGGAGGGCTCACTGCCCACCAATGATTTTAAATACTGGGGAGGTGCACTGCCCACCAATGATTTTAATAATGGGGAGGGCGCACTGCCCACCAATGATTTTAATACAGGGGGCGCACTGCCCACCAATGATTTTAATACAGGGGAGGGGGGGAGGATGCACTGCCCACCAATGATTTTAATACCGGGGGAGTAGGGCGCACTGCCCTCTAATGATTTTAATACAGGGGAGGGGGGGAGGGGGGGAGGGTGCACTGCCCACCAATGATTTTAATACATGGGAGGAGGGGGAGGGCGCACTGCCCACCAATGATTTTAATACAGGGGAGGGTGCACTGCCCACCAATGATTTTAATACCGGGGAGGGCGCACTGAGGGCTGATGGAGAGGCACTGGGGGCTGATGGAGAGGGTACTGGGGGGCTGGTGAGAGGCACTGGGGGCTGACGGAGATGCACTGACTGGGGGCTGATGGAGATGCACTGACTGGGGGCTGATGGAGAGGCACTGGGGGGCTGCTGGTGAGAGGCACTGGGAGCTGATGGAGAGGCACTGGGGGCTGATGGAGAGGGTACTGGGGGGCTGGTGAGAGGCACTGGGGGCTGATGGAGATGCACTGACTGGGGGCTGATGGAGAGGCACTGGGGGGCTGCTGGTGAGAGGCACTGGGAGCTGATGGAGAGGCACTGGGGGCTGATGGAGAGGCACTGAGGGCTGGTGAGAGGCACTGGGGGCTGATGGAGAGGCACTGGGGGCTGGTGAGAGGCACTGGGGGCTGCTATGAGGCTACTGGGGGCTGCTATGAGGCTACTGGGGGCTGCTATAAGGCTACTGGGGGTTGCTATAAGGCTACTGGGGGCTGCTATGAGGCATGGGGCTCTTATCTGAGGTCTGATTGGGGGGTCATTCATATTGGGGTCTGAGCTGAGGTGTTATCTGAGGTCTTATTAACATGGGGGATCTTATTGGAGCTGTTAGCTGAGGTCTGATTAACATTTGGGGTCTGACCTGAGGTGCAATGTAAAATATTTTTTTTCCGGAGCAGCTTTGAGAAAAAAGGCCTCACAGTTTCCCACACTCCTTCTGCCCGGCCAAGCCAGCCAGCACCCCTGAGGCCAAGCCTGCCAGCACCCCTGAGTCTTCAGAACTGTAAGTAAATTAAATATAAGGGGAGCTTACAATATGAAAGAGACGAATTATGTCTGAACAGACATGTAGCGCAAATTCCAATTTTTGTTTACGTTTTATGTTGCACAGAATTTTCTGCTAAATATATATATTTTTTTTTTGGGGGGGGGGGTGGGGTCAGGGTGGCAGTGGATCTTGGGTGAGTTCCCACACTTTTTTCCCAGGACTTGACCCCTGGAGTGGTCCCGCAGTCTGGGCGGCAGTTCTGACTAGTCCTACTTTAATACACAGACATTTAGATTCATACATTTCCTACACTGGCACAAATGCGTTGCCAGTGACCAACTGTCTGTGCTCAGTCCTACGCGTAACCGTCGCAAGTGCACGAGGAGCTGCGGATGTGGCGGCGAGGTGGATGTGGCGGCGAGGTCCGAGAGGTATTTGGGGGTGGGAGATCCGGGAGGGGGGGAGGGCATACATTTTTTTTGCTATGGGGCCCAGTCATTTCTAGCTATGCCCCTGTGAGGAAGGAAAAACATTGGTGGAAGACTGATATGAGACTCCGCATGGGGCACAATATTCTTATTAACTGATTTATTTTCTTATTGGATTAAAAGTGTTATGGCATGATTAATGTACAAAATGAAAATACAACATCATTTAGTACATGATAACCCCATCTCACACTAGATTCTCTTCAAGTCTTTCTTCTCAGGGGCATGTCCTTTCTGCTGTAGCTTGCTTCCCGCATGTGCGACCACCTCACTAAGTGGATGTAGACATTACCATACAGATTAAACACCAAGGCGCATTATTATTATGATGAGAGAATATCTCACAACTGGATCATTTTTGCAACAGAAAGTTACAAAAGCAACTAGTTTTTCATGCTGAACTAAATAAAATAATATTTAATGGTGGCACCACCCATTTAGGTATCTTTTTAAATGTATTTTTATTACACAATTCTACATAATGTTTTCTTTGGTGTCATCCCTTTTCAGAAGATTCGCGATAAAAAATTCACGATACGAAAATTTGCGACCGACACTACTCCTAAAGTCAAAGATATTGCAGCCTTCTCATTGGCCCACAAGCAAGAAGCAATGAGGGATCATGGGTACTGATGAAAAAAAAATCTAGAATATTCGCGATTAAATAGATATAGCACTATATTCTAGATATTCTCGAAGTGGCAATATTCGCTATAAAAATTCGCGATTAGAATATTCGCGATCAACACTAGTAGCCTCCAAGTGTGTCCCCAACAAAGTAATAAGCACCCTTTATGCCCTCAGTAATGGTACACTTCTTTGTGCTCCCACACGTTAAGCCCTTCACAAGGTAATAGTTGCCTACTAGAGTGATTGGAGGCGCAGAGACACAACAGCGCTCAATTCGATTTCCACCCTGAGTTGAATTTGGTGGTCGCCCAGGGATCCAGGGTGATGGCCAAAAATCCAGAATATGGGCTCTGAATGCCCAGTGCTAGCATCTCAGTGGAAGACAACCCCATTTGGAGCTGACTTTGGATCTATTTCTTATGTGTTGATTCACAAGTCACTCATTAGATCTGCAGGTCCTGCGTACGCAGTGATAAAAATAACACATTTTACAATGTTCTTAAAAGTGTAATGTGCAAAAGGTTTGTACAGATGGAGAATGGGTTCTCGGGAGCATATCTTGTGGTGGGCACAAGACACCCCAGTCTGACCTTGATTTGTATCACAAAATGGCCTATTTTAATACATATTTTGCTTTACAGTGAGTTTGTAATCGTGTCCGGTATAATTGTTTTGCTCACATTGCAAGATATTATGACTCAGACCTGTCAAAGTTGGAAGAAGGTCAGTGAATAAGCTTGTGGGAAACACAAGTGTCAAGTTGTAAAACAATAATGATAATAACATACGGTAGATTAGAACAGAGTCTTGAACTGTTTAAAGGGATTCTGTCACCAGGATTTCACTTACTGAGCTGTTAACATGACCACATCAGTCTTCACTATTTATATTACAATATACTAGTATTACTGACCTGTGTCTTGTAATTTGTCTATAAAATCGCTTTTATTAATATGCAAATTACCTAAATAACGAGCCCAAGGGGCTGTCCCTCTATCCGTTGGAGTCCAGCCGCACCCCTTCTCCTTGAGCCCAGCACCGCCCCACTGCAAATTTATTCACTCCTCATCGCTGACCTCATATGCCTGGTGCGCCGTAATCTCGCGCATGCGCCGTGGAAAGACCAGTGTTCTGTGAGGCCGATGCCAGGACACCGCACGGGCGCTGACAGGTCTTTCCACGGTGCATGCGCGAGATTACGGCGCACCAGGCATATGAGGTCAGCGATGAGGAGTGAATAAATTAGCAGTGGGGCGGTGCTGGGCTCAAGGAGAAGGGGTGCGGCTGGGCTCCAACGGACAGAGGGACAGTCTTGGGCTCCTTATTTAGGTAATTAGCATATTAATAAAAGCGATTTTATAAACAAATTACAAGACACAGCGCAGTAATACTAGTATATTATAATATAAATCGTGAAGACTGATGTGGTCATGTTAACAGCTCAGTAAGTGAAATCCTGGTGACAGAATCCCTTTAAAAGTATATTACAATAGATAGTTTTAATCTGAACTCGAAACTGCAGCGGACAGAATAGTCTCTGCTTTAGAAAAAGTCCAACAGAGGAAAACAAAAATCCTTTCAATTAATATTTCAGAATCCAGCTGTCCATTGGTGTCTTTTTGCTTTGTGTCATAAATAAAGTAACAGTTGTAGGTCTTTTTGTATTTGTGTGCAGAATTTTACCAGGTAAATCAACATTTTCTATGACTTAAGGGAGACTGGTAACAGTACAACTTCCTCTATAACTTCTAGCATTTAAAGGGATTCTGCCACCTTGTTTTCGGTTATAGAGCTGCGGACATGCACGGCTAGATCGCCGCTAGGATGTCTGCAATATACTGGTCCTATAGGGCTGTGTGCTTTTATTTTGTTTAAAAAATGATTTTAGAGATATGTAAATGAGCCTTGTAAGGGGCCCAAGGGGCTGTATGAACCTTCCTGGTGCCCAGCCATGCCCCCTGTGAAGGAGCCCAGCACCGCCTATGTCCTCCGAATCTCCTTCTTTCGACACAGTTAGATTGCCGTAATCTCGCGATGCGCGAACTCGCGCATGCGCAGTTCCTTCCCTGAGGCTGATGCCAGCACAGGGAAGGAACACTATACCGGCACTGCGCATGAGCGAGATCGTGCATCGCGAGATTACGGCAATCTTACTGTGTCGAAAGGAGGAGATTCGGAGGACATAGGCGGTGCTGGGCTCCTTCACAGGGGGGCGTGGCTGGGCACCAGGAAGGTTCGTACAGCCCCTTGGGCACCTTACAAGATTAATTTACATATCTCTAAAATCATTTTTTAGACTAAATAAAAGCACACAGCCCTATAGGACAGGTAGATTGCGGACATGCTAGCGGCGATCTAGCCGTGCATGTCCGCAGCTCTATAACCGAAAACGAGGTGGCAGAATCCCTTTAATATTGCACACTTTTGGCCCTGTCTCTAAAATGTTCCTTGAGTGTCATGTCTTCACAGTCTAAGGCTAGTTTTAGTTTACTGATTTTAATATACCTAGAATAGGACCCTCCACAATTCTGCTGAACCAAATTTAGATCACAATAGAAGTCTACAGTGATCTATTTGGGTCAGTATAATTGTGTAGGGTCCAGTCTTGCAGAAACAGTTACAGGTTTCTATAATTTTCTTTCTGTACTTAGGCTAAAGGCCAAATTATTCTTTCTCACTTCCAATTATACATTTAAAATTGCATTTTGATAAAAAATTAATGAGCAAAAGGAAAAATTCTTATTAGAATCTTAAAAATCACCAGACCAAAGTTACCTAAGCTACCATATATCAGGTACAGTATGATATGAAAATCTAAATCAATGTTGACTATTGCAATTGTACAGCCAGAACAAAACTACAAAGTTATGAATGTACCGGCCATAAGCCAGAAAGCAGATTCTGATCCACCAGTTTAAAGGGGTTGTCCGGGCTTTTACTATTGATGACCTATCCTCAGGATAGATCATCAATATCAGATTTGGGGGGCCTGACATCCAGCAACCCCACCAATCAGCTGTATGAGGAAAGGGTGTGCAAAGTGCGCACATGCCGTCTCTCTTCCTGTCCGCTGCTGCAGTATATTATCTTTTCCATAGACAGCAGAGGTGAACAGGAAGAGAGATAGGACATGGCACGTGCGAACTCTGTTGCCGTCTCCTCATACAGCACACACTGTGACCTGTGGATGGGTCATCAATAGTAAAAGCCCCGACAAACCCTTTAAATATTAGTGTTGGGGGGGCGGAGTTTGCCAATGGCGCCGTGAGGAGTGCATTCTCTGAGCTCCCGAACGGCCCCGGCAATATCACGCTAAACAGGACAGTTTAACTCTTCGTAGCTTCATGAAGGGACGCAGGAGGAGGACATCGTCGACCCTGGCGTCCTCCCAGTGGTCTTCAGGAACCATCTCCCGCTTCTTTGGCCAGCTTGGCCAGCCGGCAGATCTGGGCGAGGGAGAAGAGCCAGCCAAGATGGCGGCGGCGCGCAGCGGAATACCCGCACGCTCACCTCCTACCTCATCATCCCGCTCACGGCAAGCGGTTAAGGAGGCGCTGACCCCACAGGTACCTGGTTCCCCTCTGGGTGGTCGCATCCCCGACTCCCGTGCTGTGGAAAGTAGCCAGCATTCAGGCGCTCCTTCGTCTCCTGCTATGTCTGCGGCCTCAGTCGCATCGTCCACGTCGCCCCTGTTCCACAGCTCAGCTGGCCACCAGTTAGGGTCAAGGTGTCACGAGGGTGTCAAGAGCCACGCCTGACTCCGTTATACCCGGGGTCAGGAAGTCGCAGCGGGTGGCTGCGCGCTCGATGTACAAAGACAGTGCTGTTTCGTAATGGTAGCTTTCTGGGTTTGCCTTGCAACCCTTTTTGGCTCACTCAGGGATCCGTGGCTTCTCCTCCTCAGCTGTTTCTTGTCCAGCAATCCCAACCTCCTTATATTCCCATCTCCCAGTTCTCTGGTTGCCAGATATAGAGCTTCCTGCCTGGACTTCTATACTGACCCACTGGAGCTGTGTAGTTGTGTTCCCTGGTTGTTGTTCCAGAACATTACCCTCCGGATCCCTGTTGGGCCTTGGTGGTCTGTTGTTGTCGCCCACCTGGGATTATATGTTTGTCTGTATTGTCTGTCCTCTCCTTGGTGTTTTCCTCTTAGTGTCAGTGTTGCGGACTAGTGATCCCACCGCCCCGTTCACTACTCAGGGCTCATCTTAGGGAAAGCCAGGGTTTAGGCACGTGATCGGCGTACGGGTGAGGAACCCGTCTAGGGACGTCAGGGCAGTCAGGTGCCAGCCGCAAGGTGAGTCAGGGGTCACCACCTTTCCCTCTCCCTTGGACAGGGCCTTCCCATTTCCCTCCCTTTGCGTGACGCCGGTCATTACATTATATCTGGCCCTTATTTTGTGTAGGTAAAAAAAAAAATAATTTTATTTCTACCTACTTAGAATCCAGTATGGATCCAATTGCTGCTTTGTCAAAGCAACTTCAAGGCCTGTCTTTGGAGGTGGCAGGATTGAAGGCATTGGTCCTCCAGCAACAGCAGCAATTGCAACAGACCGCAAGCCCAGCGGTTGCTACAGGTAACCAGGATGTTGCGGAACCCAAGGTTGCTCTTCCTGACAGATTTTCTGGGGGAACGGACAAATTTGTGATGTTCCGTGAGGCCTGTAAATTATATTTTAAACTGCGCCCTTACTCCTCTGGTAATGAAGAACAGCGGGTGGGGGTTGTTATTTCCCTGCTGCAGGGGGACCCGCAATCCTGGGCGTTCTCTTTACCCACTGATTCCCAGGCTCTCCGGTCAGTGGATGAATTTTTTGGGGCCTTGGGTCTCATATATGACGACCCTGACCGAGTCGCACTGGCTGAATCAAAATTACGGAGACTCCTACAGGGAGAGCGGCCAGTAGAGGAGTATTGCGCAGAGTTCCGTAGGAGGGCTACGGATACCCAGTGGAACGACCCGGCTCTCAGGAGTCAGTTCTGCTCTGGGTTATCCGAAAGGATTAAGGATGCGCTTGCGCTGTATGAGACTCCCTTTTCCCTTGATGCGGTGATGTCCCTTTCTATCAGAATAGATAGACGTCTTAGGGACAGATTGAAAAATCCGGAGCAATTGGTAACCCCTCTCAAGCAGCAGTTAGTCTGTACGGACTTAGACGAGCCTATGCAGCTAGGAGGAACTATTCGTCAGGTCCATCCACCTGAGACTCGCCGTAGGCGTGGGGTTTGTTTTTTCTGTGGGGAGAGGGGTCATTTTATTAATGTCTGTCCTTCCTTCCTCAGCTTTCCATCCTCAGTCGAATGGACAGACTGAGCTTACCAACCAAAACCTTGAGACATATCTAAGATGTTTTGTGTCTGAAAATCAAGAGGTGTGGTCATCATATTTACCGTTAGCCGAGTTTGCCATAAATAATCGCCGTCAGGAATCTACTGGTAAGTCACCATTTCTTGGTGCATATTGTTTTCATCCCCAATTCTGTACTTTCAAAGAGGGGGGGTCTTCTGGGGTTCCCGAAGAGGAACGGTTTTCATCATCTCTTTCATCGGTATGGCAGAAGGTGCAAGCTAACTTGAAAAATATGGTAGGTAAATATAAATGCATGGCTGATAAGAGACGGTCGCCAGGTCCGGACCTAGGAGTGAATGACTATGTGTGGTTGTCTACTAGGAATATTAAATTAAAGGTTCCCTCTTGGAAACTGGGTCCTAGGTTTATTGGTCCTTACAAAATAGTAGCCATCATTAACCCCGTGGCTTTTCGCCTGGAGCTACCTCAGACTTTTAAAATCCATAACGTCTTCCATAAGTCGTTACTCAAGAAATATGTTCCACCTCTAGAACCGTCACCGCTGCCACCCCCTCCTGTTGTTGTGGATGGTAATCTAGAGTTTAAAATATCCAAAATTGTTGATTCTCGTCGGGTCCGCCACTCTCTTCAATATCTGGTGCATTGGAGGGGTTACGGTCCAGAGGAAAGTATGTGGGTTTCAGCGTCTGAGGTAAACGCCAACAGGTTAGTTCGGGCTTTTCATGCCTCTCATCCTGAGAGACCTAGTCCTGAGTGTCCGGAGGCCCCTCATAGAGAGGGGGGTACTGTCACGAGGGTGTCAAGAGCCACGCCTGACTCCGTTATACCCGGGGTCAGGAAGTCGCAACGGGTGGCTGCGCGCTCGATGTACAAAGACAGTTCTGTTTCGTAATGGTAGCTTTCTGGGTTTGCCTTGCAACCCTTTTTGGCTCACTCAGGGATCCGTGGCTTCTCCTCCTCAGCTGTTTCTTGTCCAGCAATCCCAACCTCCTTATATTCCCATCTCCCAGTTCTCTGGTTGCCAGATATAGAGCTTCCTGCCTGGACTTCTATACTGACCCACTGGAGCTGTGTAGTTGTGTTCCCTGGTTGTTGTTCCAGAACATTACCCTCCGGATCCCTGTTGGGCCTTGGTGGTCTGTTGTTGTCGCCCACCTGGGATTATATGTTTGTCTGTATTGTCTGTCCTCTCCTTGGTGTTTTCCTCTTAGTGTCAGTGTTGCGGACTAGTGATCCCACCGCCCCGTTCACTACTCAGGGCTCATCTTAGGGAAAGCCAGGGTTTAGGCACGTGATCGGAGTACGGGTGAGGAACCCGTCTAGGGACGTCAGGGCAGTCAGGTGCCAGCCGCAAGGTGAGTCAGGGGTCACCACCTTTCCCTCTCCCTTGGACAGGGCCTTCCCATTTCCCTCCCTTTGCGTGACGCCGGTCATTACACAAGGAGCCCTGGGGACGCCTCAGGGGACAGCTCAGAGTGGGACTGGAAGGCTCACTTACGGGCCTTACCCACAAGAAGTGAGGACTCTCTGTTCCACAAGTTGGAAACGTCCCATAAGCAGGACATAGAAGCCCTTCATCAAGACCTCAAACGCGTGGGTCAGAGGGTAGACGACATGGAGTCCTCCCAGGAGCAAATTTATACGGCTCTTGAATCTTATGAATCTTATCATCAGGTCCTCGCTGAACATACGGACCAAATACAAGATATATTCGCCCACTTGGACGATTTAGAAAACCGTAACAGGAGGAACAACCTCTGTATAAGGGGACTCCCAGAATCGGTTCAAGCACAAGATCTGGAATCATGGGCTATCACTTTCTTTGGCAAACTGTTGTCCAGGCCTGCGGACCAACCTATAGAGATAGACCGCATTCATAGAGCTTTAGGCCCTAAATCCGCTGACCCTTCACGTCGACGAGACGTTATCTGTCGGATCCATTTCTTCAAAGACAAAGAGGCGATCTTGAGAGCCTCCAGGTACACGGACCCTGTATTCACTGCAGCTAAGGAGATCTTGATTTTACCAGACTTAGCGCGGCGCACTCTGATGCTCCGTAAAGCTATGAAGCCGCTCTTGGAGGTGCTCAGAACCAACAACATCACTTACAGATGGGGTTATCCTTTCCAGCTATTCGCCTCCGGACATGGGAAATCCGCGGTCTTCAAATCTCTGCGGGACTTACCTCATCTCTTGTCGACATTTGGCCTGCCTAGAGTGGAGCTCCCAGACTGGCCGTGCCCGAGAGACTGCATAGCCCTGCCATGCAGAGAAAGGTGGCAGAAATCCCCTCCTAAACAGCAGAGGGCCACTAGGAGGTCCCCAACCTCCGACGGATGAGGGAGATCAGCCCAAAACCTCCTATAGTTCCTGTTAGTACAGGACTTTAAGCCTACATATCATTATGCGGGTTTCACCTAATTGTGGTTTCCCCTTTTGGGCCCTGTTTTGTTTTATATTATGTTTTTTCATTAGAATGTTCTATACTGTATGTCCTGATCTATTGTTTGAAAGCTATTACCAATTGCCGCTAAGCCTAGTAGGGTGGCTTTGTGCCTTTTCCTCTCTTCCTCCATCTAGGGAGAGCGACCACTGCTGTCGCTTGTGACAAGTGTCACCTATTAGTATTGTACTGAGCCCATTCACACGGCTCTTCTTGTTTTTCTGTTCTGTTATACCCCATTCGTGTGTCTTTGTGTCCAACGTCTGTCTACACCCCCGAGTGTGTCTCCCTGCCCCTCTCTCCTCCTTCCGTTAGCTTCAATACGCTACTCCCCCCGTAGATCAAGAGGCGCTACCATAAACTATAGATGGCCCCTGTCTCGTTCTGTACTTACAATGTCCGGGGTTTTAATAAACCTGAGAAACTGAGCCAGATTCTCTATCGTTTTCACAAAAAGAGGGTTCTGATAGCCATGTTTCAAGAAACCCACTTTAAAGCCTCCTCCATTTCGAAGTGCACCAATAGGTATTATCATTCTTGGTTTCACAGCCCCAATCCCACCAGTAAATCCAGAGGGGTATCCATAGCGCTTCACAAAAACCTACGACACTCAGTAATAGCCTCTGATATTGATCCTAATGGTAGATTCCTCTTCTTAAAGCTCTCGGTCGATCGTACTGTGTATACTGTGGCTAACGTGTATTTTCCCAACCAGGGCCAAACCTCCTTCGGTTCCAGACTCCTGAGACGGCTGTCCAGATTTGCAGATGGGTCTTCAATAATTCTTGGTGGGGATTTCAACTTAGTGATGGACCCCGACGTGGATACATCCTCTGGTAGGTCCTCAGTCTCCTCTGTGGCTCTCCGAAATTTTTAAAAGGAGCTTTCCGCTCTTCGAATGGTAGACCTTTGGCGTGTTCTGCACCCAGGCGACAGAGACTATAGCTTTCACTCTCTGGTACACAATAGCTATGGGAGGCTAGACATGCTATTTCTGTCACAACGACTTCTAGACGCCAACCCCAAAAGCTCCATCGACAATTTCATCTGGTCTGATCACGCACCAGTTTATGGCCTTCTTGCATGCCAAGACACCCGTCCACGATCATTTTCGTGGCGTTTAGTAACATAGTAACATAGTACATAAGGCCGAAAAAAGACATTTGTCCATCCAGTTCGGCCTGTCATCCTACAAGTTGATCCAGAGGAAGGCAAAAAAACCCTGTGAGGTAGAAGCCAATTTTCCTCACTTTAGGGGAATAAAAAATTCCTTCCCGACTCCAATCAGGCAATCAGAATAACTCCCTGGATCAACGACCCCTCTCTAGTAGCTATAGCCTGTAATATTATTACACTCCAGAAATACATCCAGGCCCCTCTTGAATTCCTTTATTGTACTCACCATCACCACCTCCTCAGGCAGAGAGTTCCATAGTCTCACTGCTCTTAACGTAAAGAATCCTTTTCTATGGTTGTGTACAAACCTCCTTTCCTCCAGACGCAGAGGATGTCCCCTCGTCACAGTCACAGTCCTGGGGATAAATAGATGATGGGATAGATCTCTGTACTGCCCCCTGATATATTTATACATAGTAATTAGATCTCCCCTCAGTCGTCTTTTTTCTAACGTGAATAACCCTAATTTTGATAATCTTTCAGGGTACTGTAGTTGCCCCATTCCAGTTATTACTTTAGTTGCCCTCCTCTGGACCCTCTCCAGCTCTGCTATGTCTGCCTTGTTTACAGGAGCCCAGAACTGTACACAGTACTCCATGTGTGGTCTGACCAGTGATTTGTAAAGTAGTAGGAATATGTTCTCATCACGGGCATCTATGCCCCTTTTGATGCAACCCATTATCTTATTGGCCTTGGCAGCCGCTGCCTGACACTGTTTTTTGCAGCTTAGTTTGCTGTTTATTAAAATTCCTAGATCCTTTTCCATGTCAGTGTTACCGAGTGTTTTACCATTTAGTATGTATGGGTGACTTGCATTATTCCTTCCCATGTGCATAACTTTACATTTCTCAGTGTTAAACCTCATCTGCCACTTATCTGCCCAAGCCTCCAATCTATCCAGATCCCTCTGTAGTAGTATACTGTCCTCTTCAGTGTTAATTACTTTACACAGTTTAGTGTCATCTGCGAAAATTGATATTTTACTATGCAAGCCTTCTACAAGATCATTAATAAATATATTGAAGAGAATAGGGCCCAATACTGACCCCTGAGGTACTCCACTAGTGACAGTGACCCAATCTGAGTATGTACCGTTAATAACCACCCTCTGTTTTCTATCATTGAGCCAGTTACTTACCCACATACAGATGTTTTCTCCCAGTCCGAGCATTCTCATTTTATATACTAACCTTTTATGTGGTACAGTGTCAAATGCTTTGGAGAAGTCCAGATACACGACATCCATTGATTCGCCGCTGTCAAGTCTAGTACTTACCTCCTCATAGAAACTGATTAAATTAGTTTGACATGACCGATTCCTCACGAAGCCATGCTGATATGGCGTTATTTGCTTATTTCCGTTAAGATGCTCTAACATAGCATCTCTCAGAAAACCCTCAAACAGTTTACCCACAACAGATGTTAAACTTACCGGCCTATAGTTTCCAGGCTCTGTTTTTGGACCCTTTTTGAATATTGGCACCACATTTGCCATGCGCCAATCCTGTTTGAATTACAATCTATTAAATGACATAGTCTGTCTAGCTGACATTAGAAAAGCCATAAAAGATTTTAACCTGGTCCACCAGGAAGACCCGACTTCCCCACCGCTAAAATGGGAAGCCCTTAAATGTGTGCTGAGGGGCGTCTTCATCTCACATGGCTCTAGACTGAAAAAGGAACGTACCCATAAGTTGTCGGGTCTCCTGGTCGAACTAGACCGTAAGGCCTGTCCCAATACTGCCCTGAAATCAGATATCTACCTTCTAAGACAGCAAATACTACAGATCCTAGAACAGAAATCCCTATGTGCTAGAGACAAATTTAAACGAGGGTGTTTCGAATACAATAATAAGTGTGGGAGGTGGCTTGCTAGGTTGCTTCACCCTCGGGCTCCTTTAACCCATATAGAGGCCCTGAATTCCTCCTCGGGAGGGCTAATACATGCACCATCGGACATTTCGGCGGAATTTAGATCTTACTACTCAACTCTATATAATTTACACAAGGCGGAGGGTGTACACGGCTCTCACTCAGATGAAAATACACAACTATATCTATCCCGCTTCGGCCCCAAACAAATATCTAGTGAATCAGCGTCCTCTTTGGCGGGAGATTTCACTCATTCGGAGGTCATGCTATTAACGATTTGAAAGTTGGTAAATGCCCGGGCCCGGACGGACTGACACCCCATTTCTACAAGGTTCTATCAGACGACCTTACTCCAACCCTCGCGAACACTTTCAACTCTATATCTAGGGACTGCCCCTTTCCGCCGCAGGCCCTACAAGCGCATATTACAGGACCACACTGCTTGTTCAAATTACAGACCTATCTACATCCTGAATGTGGACCTCAAACTCTATGCCAAACTCCTCGCCCTGAGACTACATCCATTTGTCCCGGAGTGTATACATAGGGAGCAGGTGGGATTCGTCCCAGGCCAGGAAGCCTGTGATAATACCCTTAAATCTCTAAGCCTAATAGCCAGAGCGAAATCACTCAAAGCCTCCCTGTGCCTCCTTGCGGTCGATGCCGAGAATGCATTCGATAGGGTCAACTGGCGTTTTCTTGAAGAAACATTAATTCACATGGGTCTGGGTTCCAAGATGCTCCAAAAGATCATGGCGCTATACTCCGCTCCCTCAGCCTGCGTACGAGTTAATAGATTGTTATCATCCCCTTTTCTGATATGGAACGGGACACACCAGGGATGCCCCTTATCGCCATTTTTATACATCCTAGTGATGTAATCCCTTGCGAATTCCCTCCGAGCGAACCCCTCCATTAGTGGTTTTAAAGTTGGTAACACCGAACACAAATTATCATTATTTGCTGATGATCTGCTCATCTATCTAACAGCCCCCAGAGTAGGTTTACCGTCTGTACTTAAAGAATTTGAGATGTTCGGCCGCCTCAGTAATTTCAAAGTTAACGTCCAAAAGTCAGAGATACTAAATGTTTCATTACCTAAGCGGGAGGAGACGTCTCTTAAAGAATCCTTCTCTTTCCGTTGGCCCCCCCAGTCCATTAAACATCTGGGTGTTCATATCCCAGAAAACCTTGCCCATCTTTTTAAACTGAATTACCAACCCATGCTTAAAATGGTGGAGGCTGATCTCCAGAAGTGGTCTCCCCTCTACATATCCTGGTTTGGTAAAATCAACACCATAAAGATGGATATTTTACCTCGACTTTTGTACATATTCCAAACAATTCCCTGTGAGGTCCCCCTCGCCTACTTTAACAGACTAAAAAGCCTGATATCCCGCTTCATTTGGCATAACTCTAAGGCAAGACTAAGCTATGCGACACTCACAAGAGCTAAATCGGCGGGAGGGTTGGGTCTTCCTATATCTGCTCACTTACTACAGAGCTACGATTATTAATTGTATTCTAGACTTACACAATAACCGTGCATCAAAGCTGTGGGTAGACCTGGAACTAGAGGAGGCCCCTAATTTGGCGATTGGAATATTCTGGCTTCCAAAACCGGCATTTTATAGGTTACCCCTGTGCAAATCCGACCAGCTTATTTATTCTCTTGCTAGGACATGGTTTAGATTCGCAGCTAAGCTCCGCCTGGCACATTTACCAGGACCTCTTACTACGTTGTCAGATCACCCGGACCTACCACACGGTCTCAAAAACATCCCGTCTTTAGGCCCACTCAGCGCTTGTCCTGTCAGGATACGAGATATCAATTATCAACAGGGAATCCTGCCCCTGAACACTCTTCCACATATCATCCCTCCAGCACCTGGGCAATGGTTCCTTTATTTTCAGCTTCGTAGTTTTGTCTCCTCCCTGGTGCCTGACACGCAAACACGCCTCAGGTTATCCGACTTTGAGAAACTCTGTATGGCAGGCAGTGTGCCCAGACATGCCATTTTCTTGCTTTATACTATGCTGAATACCGAGGAGTCTGGGGGATCTGCTTCAGATCCCATCCGCACTAAACTTAAATTTATGACAGATTGGGAGGCTGAGCTGGGTTCCTCGTACTCTATTGATCACTGGAAAAGGTCTTTGCTTTTTTCCCATGCACTGTCGATATCCTGCAATCTACAAGAACTTAACTACAAAGTTCTGACTCGATGGTACAGGACCCCGGTTAAACTTCACCAATTCTACCCAGTAGTACCTACTACATGTTGGAGGTGCTCATCGGGTAATGGCACCATGTTGCATATCTGGTGGGAATGTCCAGGAGTAGCGCACCTTTGGAACGATGTGTTTTCCCTTCACAATTATATCTACAGAACTAACGAGGTTGCTTCACCTTCCATAGCCCTGCTGTCCATTTTCCCGGGACGTGTGGCTTAGGTGAAAAAGGGATATCTGCGCCTGTTTATAATTGCCGTAAAACAAATAATCCCACGTAAGTGGAGATCGGCCGAGAGCTTGGAGAGGTCCCATTGGGTTACTGCCCTTGACTCCCTGGTACATATAGAAGAATTGGGTGCTGCGGATCGCAACGCTTCTCAGGCCTTTTTTTAGGATCTGGGATCCCTGGAGTCAGTTCCGTTCTTCAGCTGCATTCTTGACGTGGGTAGCCACTGGTACGTTACACTCAGATTCCACTAGAGCTGTTTGATTGATATCTTGACCTACGGACACTCCCCTCCCCTCCCCCCTCCCTATCGACCCTTCTGTGTTGTCCTTCCCCTTTCACGTTTATTCTGTTTTGTTTAGGTACTACCCGGAATATCTTCCGGATCCTCTGTTTATTTCCGTTAGTAAAAACGTTTAATGTTGTCTCGCATTGCAAAATATGTGTTGGTTACTAATCCGGTACTCTCACTTGCTCCGTTACACATGAAAGTTTGCTAAGATTTGGAATTGTATGTTTCAACCAACAGGTGCTGGAATTATTTCTTTTTTGTATACCTGTATTGCATTGTACTATTCTTTTTTCTGACTTCTCAGATTTGTTAGTGTATATGCATTCAATATCCTAGAAGTCTCTTGTACCTGCTCATCACAAGACATTCAAACGTTTGTAACGCTTTATTGTTTAAAAATGTTTCAATAAAAAAGAGATTGAACCATAAATATTAGTGTTGGGCCTTATGCACATGATCGTAGTGCTTCCGTGGGATTCTGATTAAGTGAATTAGTCCGCATCCGTGATACGGTGCACACACGGCCAGTGCCCGTATATTGAGGACTCACTGTTTGCGGGCCGCAATACGGGCACGAACCTGCTACAGTCGTGTGCATGAGGCCTTAGACATATTTTTCACTCGTTAAGTTGTCGATTTTTTTTCTACTTTTAGTAAATGCAGCAAAATGCTGTCTAAAAAGTAACCTAAAAAAAAAAAGACCCATTGAGACAAATTATAAAAACAGCAGCAATTATTAATAATGATAATAACCAATATTTTGGGGTAAAATCAGCCACTAAACAAACAAATAAGGTGGACAAGAGAAGAAAATCCAACAGTCCCTTGCACTAAATAGTAAACATAACACTGTTTCTGCAACTTTTGTGGTGAACAAAAGTCAAAGATTTTGGCACACGCCATATTTGCTCTAAAACTGGCAACTTTTCTCACCTATTGACGCTTTTGGAAAAACGGGTCAGACAGGGTCACTGTGGGTCAGACATATGTATTATTACTTTTAACAGTTAATAAATAAGTCATTTCAGATTTTTACACCTACACGTTTTATATAATTGGGGATACATAATGTTTACTTTAGAATTCACATAATTCAAATATATTTAATTTAGGTTTAATTTCTAGTTGTCACATAAATATACTTGAAAATACAGTCAAGGACCCGGATCATTTGAATGAATATTTACAGGCTTACAGGAGTATTCCAGAATTTTACTATTGGATGGCTTATTCTTAGGATAAGCAATCAATACCTAATTGTCAGGAGTCCAACACCCCGCACCCCTTTGTTCTACACAGCTTTTTTTCATAGTGACTGAAGTGTGAGAGAGCAGCACTACAATAACCAGCTCCATCCACTTCACAATGGCAGTAGCTGCATAGTTCTGGAGCTACCCAAAAACAGCTGATCTGCGGGATGTGGGGTGTTGGACCCCCACCGATCAGATATTTGTTGCCTATCCTGAGAAAAATTCTGGAATACCCCTTTAAGCTGGCTGCCTGTGCAATCAAGCAACTCCCAGGCACCCAGGAGAGAAGACAGAAGTGTTTTTTTACCACTTTTGTTTTCTCTAATATACATACAGTAATGTGTATGCAATCACTGCTATTAATGCTAGCACATTCCAATTGCAGACACATCATATATACAAATTAACAGAGCAAAAATTATAAAGTCTGTTTTAGAGTTGCACTGTATGATTACATAAAAAATTACCAATAAATAAACTTTTTTTCACACACTAAAAACATAATACTTCTAATGCCCCCCCCCCCAAAAAAAATATATATACATAAAATAGAAAGAAAAGATTACAATAAAACTCCCAAATTCATGTAGATGTATCAACATATAAAAAGTTATAGCTGTTAAACTAACATGGCTAAAGGGGTTTTCCAGACATCTAATTAAAAAAAGAAAAAGAAATGCTTTAAAACAATATAAGACAATATAAACAATATAAGACGTAATACTGACTTTACCGATCTCGCACAGTTCCCACTCTGGTGTTTCACGGGTCCCCACCATTCACTGATTTACCTGTTCTGTTTTGATACAGACATGTGACTGATGCAGCCGGTCAAGGGCTGTAGGGGTGAAGCATGCTAAGCAGATTTTTTTTGAAATATCTCTTTAACCCCTTCTACACCAGAGTTTTTTTTTACTTTCCATTTTAGTTTTTCGTTCCCCGCCTTCGACAGAGTCATATTTTTCCATTCATATAGCCGTATGAGGGGCTTATTTTTTGTGGGACAAGTTGTACTTTCCAACACCACCATTTAATAGGTGATTTGAACTTTTATATTTAAAAAAATATATATATTTGCAAAAACTTTATTTTTATTTTTTTACTTTTTTATAGTTTCCATGTGGAATCTATCATTAGATTGCTATTGTCATAGACTCCAATGCACTAACATTGGAGTCTATGATGATTTTACTACTTTCCTATGGAGCCCTATTACAGACAAGGGCTCCATAGGAAAGACTGTGCAGCAGCTTCCGGTCATTCACTTTGACAAGGGCTGCCGCACAAATGTTCTGGATCATCCAATTGCCGTACTGGGGAGCCGCGCTTTTGGTTTTCAGCTTCGCTCAGATGCCGTGGTCAGGTCACGGACATTAGCTGTGGGTGTCTGCTGTAAGGAACAGCAGGCACCTGGTTGCTATAGTGCCCGCTCCGCTCAGGAGTGGGCGCCATCTTAAAAGACATGACATGTGACGTAATAGTACTGGTAAATGGTAATGGTAAAAAAAACTGTAAATGGTAATGGTAAAAAAACATCCTTTTTTTTTTAATGAAATCTAATCCTGTTCATTTATTGTTGCTTCCCCCTTCTTTATTATTCTTAGTTGGCAAATGATAAATTTTTGGACTTTTGGACCTCAATTTTATACTGCATATTAGGCTGTGTTCACATAGAGTAGAGTCTACTCTATGTGAACACAGCCTAATATGCAGTATAAAATTGAGGTCCAAAAGTCCAAAAATTGATCAGTAGACACTTCCATACAAGTGTATCCAGTGAAACAAATACTGTGCAGTATTCCTTTTTGTTTTACATGACAACATGGATGACGGATGCCACTGTATGGCATCCAGTGCAGGTCTCTGTCAGGGGTATATGTCCACCAACAATAAAGAATGTGTCCAATTTTTTTGTAAGTTTAGTTCCCAGAAAACTTGTTGCACTCCACCAGCAACTAGGATACAATAACCATTGAAGAGGATCTATTCCAGGAATGGCTGATAATCCACTTTGAACATTGCACGTTAATGCTTGATCTCCCAATGTCTCCCACTGTTCAGCAAAATCACAAGGTAATAATGTTTGAGACAACACGAGACCCTGATTTAGGGGTCTTATTCATACTCGCAGGAATGTAATATAAAAATGCATGTCAGCTATAAACACAATAAAACACGCAACTCGAGTTTTGCCAAAGTTCAGCTTCTTCCGGGGCTTCTGAAGAAGAAAAACCTTGATGAAATTTGAAGTGCATATGTAGAGGACTCACAATGTCACATGTGCACTCATAGCATGCTTTGAGAACAGCAATATATTACATTGGCAGGACAGGGCGATCGGGGTGGACACACCATTGGTGCTCCCTTGCCTGAAAGACAGGGGTCTTTCAGGCAAGGAAGCGCATACAATATAGGTTTCCTTGGCTCCAAGCTACTGATAGATTCGGATTAATCGGATGAAAGATTGACTTATCACGGTCGGCGTGGCTATCACATACGTGACACAGAGGGAGGGAACGAGGAAGGCCCTGCCCAAGTGAGAGGGAAGATGGTGACCCCTGACTCACCTGGCGGCTGGCACCTGGCTGCCCTGACGTCCCTAGACGGGTTCCTCACCCGTACGCCGATCACGTGCCTAAAGCCCTGGCTTTCCCTGAGATGAGCCCTAGGTAGTGAACAGGGCGATGGGAACACTAGTCCGCACCACTAACTCTAAGGGAAAACACCAAGGGGAGGACAGACAACACAGACTCAACATATATTCCCAGGTGGGCGACAACAGGAGACAACAATAAGCCAAACAGGGATCCGGAGGGTAGCACACAGGAACAACAACCAGGATTAACCACTCCAGTGGGTCAGTATAGATGTCCAGGCAGGAAGCTCTATAACTGGCAACTAGAGAAGTGTGAGGGGAAAATATAAGGAGGTAGGGAGTGGCAGACACGAAACAGCTGAGGAGGAGAAGCTACGGATCCCTGAGAGAGACAAAAAGGATAGCAAGGCAAACACAGAAAACAATAACTAAGAAACACCATGATCTTTAGATATAGAGCGCGCAGCCACCCGCTGCGACTTCCTGACCCCGGGTATAACGGAGTCAGACGTGGCTCTTGATACCCTCGTGACAGTACCCCCCCTTTCACGAGGGGCCTCCGGACACTCAGGACCAGGTCTCTCCGGATGAGAGGCATGGAAAGTCTGAATTAACCTGTTAGCGTTAACCTCTGACGCTGGAACCCACATTCTTTCCTCGGGACCGTAACCCCTCCAATGCACAAGATACTGAAGAGAGCGGCGGACCCGACGAGAATCAACAATTCTGGCTATTTGAAACTCCAGATTACCATCCACAATAACAGGAGGAGGTGGCAGCGGCGATGGTTCTAGAGGTGGAACATACTTCTTGAGTAACGATTTATGGAAGACGTTATGGATCTTAAAAGTCTGAGGTAGCTCCAGGCGAAAAGCCACAGGGTTAATGACGGCTACTATTTTATAGGGACCAATGAACCTAGGACCCAGTTTCCAAGAAGGAACCTTCAACTTAATATTCCTAGTAGACAACCACACATAGTCATTCACTCCTAGGTCCGGACCTGGCGGCCGTTTCTTATCGGCCATGCATTTATATTTACCACTCATCTTTTTCAAGTTAACTTGCACCTTCTGCCATACCGATGAAAGAGATGAAGAAAACCTTTCCTCTTCGGGAACCCCAGAAGACCCCCCCTCTTTGAAAGTACAAAATTGGGGATGAAAACCGTATGCACCAAGGAATGGTGACTTGCCAGTGGACTCCTGATAATGATTATTTATGGCAAACTCAGCTAACGGTAAGTATGATGACCACAACTCTTGGTTTTCAGACACAAAACACCTTAAATATGTTTCTAGGTTTTGGTTGGTACGCTCAGTCTGTCCATTCGACTGAGGATGGGAAGCTGAGGAAAAGGACAAGTGAACCCCCAAACGGGAACAAAAGGCTTTCCAAAACTTAGAAATAAACTGGGTTCCTCGATCCGAAACCACATCGGAAGGGACCCCGTGAAGCTTCACGATTTCACTGATAAACACCTGAGCGAGAGTTTTAGCATTAGGAAGTGCGGGTAGCGCAATAAAGTGTACCATTTTGCTAAACCTGTCTACTACTACCAAGATAACTGTTTTACCCGCCGACAACGGTAAGTCAGTGATGAAATCCATAGACAGATGTGTCCATGGCCTATTGGGAATGAAAAGTGGCAATAAAGACCCTGCTGGACGTGTATGAGAGACTTTCGCGCGTGCACAAGTAGAACAAGTAGACACGAAATCCATTACATCCTGACGCAACCTTGGCCACCAAAAACGACGAGATAAAAGCTCCAAGGTTGCTTTACTACCCGGGTGTCCAGCAAGTGCCGAATTATGATGTTCTTTTAATAATTCAAGACGCAGGTTTAACGGTACAAACAATTTCTCTGAGGGGCAAGAGGCCGTGGCGTCCCCCTGAGCCTCTAACACCTTTCCCTCTAGAACAGAGTGTACAGCAGAGACAACCACTCCTCTTTGTAAAATAGGTACCGGATCACAAACATTACCCCCTCCAGGGAAACTACGAGATAATGCGTCTGCCTTGGTATTTTTTGCCCCGGGAATCAGGTTAACCGGGCAATCATAAGGACGATGAGGTGGTAGTTTCTGACAACCCTTTTCAGAAAAAACGTCCTCAAAGTCCGAAATAAATGTAGGTAGGGAAGCTATGGAGGCGATTAAGCAATTGTTATTTAAGCAATTCTCTCTGCAATGCTCACTCCACTCCAATATCTCCCTGGCCTGCCAATCCACCACTGGATTGTGCGCTACCAACCAGGGAAGACCCAATACCACCGGAGAGGGAAGGCCCTCCAGAACGTAACATGAAAGACACTCATTATGGTGGTCCCCTACCCGAAGGTGTAATTTACGAACAATGTGGGTGAGGTTTCTCTGAGACAGAGGAGCAGAATCTATAGCGAATACGGGAATAGGTCTCTGCAGCGTACAGAGAGACAAACCCATAGTGCGGGCAAAATGGGCATCAATCAAGTTTACCCCTGCTCCACTGTCTAGAAAAACAGAAATAGACTCCGTCTTAACACCAAAAACAATGACCGCTGGTAACACAAATTGAGATGTTCGTATGGAGGAAACGTATACCCCCCGGCTGACATCCTCCGCACAGCCCGGGGTTAGTAGTTTTCCGACGGTCTTTTGTTTTTGAGAAAGGAGGGACAGACATTAATGAAATGACCCCTCCCCCCACAGAAAAAACAAGCCCCCCCCCTACGGCGAATCTCGGGAGGACGGACCTGACGAGAAGTTCCGCCTAGCTGCATAGGCTCATCTAAGTCAGTACAGGCTGACTGTTGCTTGGGAGAGGTAACCAATTGCTCCGGAATTCTCGATCTCTCCCTAAGACGTCTATCTATTCTTATAGAGAGGGACATAACAGCATCAAGGGAAAGGGGGGTCTCATACAGCGCCAGTGCATCCTTAACCCTTTCAGATAACCCAGAGCAGAACTGACTCCTGAGAGCCGGGTCGTTCCACTGAGTATCCGTAGCCCACCTACGGAACTCTGAGCAATATTCCTCTGCTGACCGATCTCCCTGTAGGAGTCTCCGTAACTTCGACTCAGCCAGGGCGACTCGGTCAGGGTCATCATATATGAGACCCAAAGCCCCAAAAAATCCCTCCACTGACCGAAGAGCCTGAGAACCAGGGGGTAACGAGAACGCCCAGGATTGCGGATCCCCCTGAAGCAGGGAAATGACAATCCCAACCCGCTGTTCTTCATGACCTGAGGAGTAAGGGCGCAACTTAAAATATAATTTGCAGGCCTCACGGAACGTTGCAAATTTGTCCCTTCCCCCAGAAAATCTGTCGGGAAGAGCAACCTTGGGTTCAGTGACAACCTGGTTACCCATAGCAACCGCTGGGGGTGCGGTCTGCTGCATTTGCTGCTGTTGTTGGAGAACAGACGCCTTCAATCCTGCCACCTCCAAAGACAAGCTTTGAAGCTGTTCTGCCAAGGCATCAATAGGATCCATATTGGATTCTAAGTAGAGAGAGAAAAAAAAACAACAAACAAAAAAAATAAAAAAAAAATTTTATTTTATTTTTTTCTCAAAAAGTAAGGGCCAGTTATAATATCACGGTCGGCGTGGCTATCACATACGTGACACAGAGGGAGGGAACGAGGAAGGCCCTGCCCAAGTGAGAGGGAAGATGGTGACCCCTGACTCACCTGGCGGCTGGCACCTGGCTGCCCTGACGTCCCTAGACGGGTTCCTCACCCGTACGCCGATCACGTGCCTAAAGCCCTGGCTTTCCCTGAGCTGAGCCCTAGGTAGTGAACAGGGCGATGGGAACACTAGTCCGCACCACTAACTCTAAGGGAAAACACCAAGTGGAGGACAGACAACACAGACTCAACATATATTCCCAGGTGGGCGACAACAGGAGACAACAATAAGCCCAACAGGGATCCGGAGGGTAGCACACAGGAACAACAACCAGGATTAACCACTCCAGTGGGTCAGTATAGATGTCCAGGCAGGAAGCTCTATAACTGGCAACTAGAGAAGTGTGAGGGGAGAATATAAGGAGGTAGGGAGTGGCAGACACGAAACAGCTGAGGAGGAGAAGCTACGGATCCCTGAGAGAGACAAAAAGGATAGCAAGGCAAACACAGAAAACAATAACTAAGAAACACCATGATCTTTAGATATAGAGCGCGCAGCCACCCGCTGCGACTTCCTGACCCCGGGTATAACGGAGTCAGACGTGGCTCTTGATACCCTCGTGACATGACTATAGTGTTATAGAAAGGAGTAAGGAACACTTTGGTAAGCACCTTGTAATGCTACCAAACCACAGTGGAAAACACGTGAGGCTCACGGTGGGCCGATGGGTGCAATAGTTCATGTACTCATGGTTAGCAGATGCCTCCGTGGGCTGGCATACAGTTATGGGAAGACAGCACAAAATCGTCCGGGGCACTCTCGGTTGCAGGGAACACCAGCCAGATGGAAGTTGAGGTGCCCTTGATGGTAATTGGTGTTAGGTGCTTTTGCGGCTGGGCCCCTGGTTCGTGACGCCAGCAGCGTTAGGTGCAAATGTTGAGAGTAGCAGTAAGAATGAGGAGTCGGTTGTTGTGAACCAGTTAAACTTTTACTGAAGAATCAATAGTCTCTGGACAGTTGGTATAGTTCATCAATGGAAAGCTTTAACTGTCCATTTGTGTCCAGGTACTCGGAAAGCTACTCCTGGTCACTTGTGCTGATGAGGTCCATAAGCTATAGTTAGCTATTACCCTCACTAGTCTCTCTGCATCTTGGTGTATAGACTTACTGTCTGGTGCTTGGTTTCTGTAGTTATCTTCTTCAGGCTTGATCAGGGCCCAGAGGAAAGGAACACAGCTACATTGTGACTTTAGCCTGTCTCTCTCCTCCATGAGCTTGCTCCTTATCTCTTTCTCTACATTCTCCTCTTCACCGCTCTAAGCTAGACACCCCCCACTATATATACTATGTGGTGCCAGCACCACCTAGGGGCGAATGGATGTTAAAGAGATTGCCAGCCAGATAATAGAGAATACCATAAAATACAAATAAACTCATGCGTATACATATTAAGATGTTTGAAGTGTCACTCTTGATAAATTAGCTATTAAACAGCAAGGGGCCAGCCAACTTACTATTTTTGCACAGGGACCCTCTACTGTGTATATCCCTTTAGGGGAATGGACACACTTAAGTTGCATTTTCATGTGCCGACTAAGAAGGCAATTATCGGGAAGCAACCATTCCTTCCCGATAATTGCCTGCTCATCAATGGAGCTGAGAGGTGAATTTACATGCAGCAATTCCTTTAAGTGTATGAGGACGTGCAATGGCTACTGCAGTCGCTCATCCTCATACAGATTTATTGTTTCTGGGCAGCAGGACCATTGATTACACAGCACAATCTGCTGCCTAGAAACGATGATTGAGGTGTCCGGATAAGCAATGCTTTCTCCCAGTGAATGAGCATTTGCTCTTTCATTGGATGACTGCTGACACCTTAAGACAGGGCAAGTATCGGGAACAAGCATTTGTATTCATTCATTCCTGATAATTAGCCCAATAACAGTCCAGTGTAAATGCGCCTTTACAAACATGATTTCAGCAGGAAGCCGGGTTATTGACAATTCCACCACTGTGTCCCTGGAGGTATATCAAAAGGATTTTATTATTTATTATGCTCCCTTATGTTCCCCCAACACAATATGGCTCCCCTTATGTGCTCAACACAGAATAATGCACCGTTTTTGTGACCCAAATACATTATGTTGCCCCTTATATACCTACAACACAGAATAATGCCCCTTATGTGCCCCCAACCCAATATAATGCCTCTTTAATGGGTGAATTCTCACCTAGCCCATGATCCCACAATGAATGGAGTAAATCTCTCAGTGCAGATCTGCTTTGGTCTGTCTGGCGGATAGGTGCAGCAGTTTTGATGACATCACTTCATCGTGCAGTTAGCACCATACTGCCATTTGCAGGTTAACGGCTCCCTGCTTTATTGTATTAAACTGTGTCGACGTCCTGTGCATGCAGTTAAAATAGGGACTTAGCTGCCAGGGAGCTGAGCCCCACTGATCTCTTGGGCACCATTATCTGGCAGCAATTTCCCAGCAGTGCCACCACAGAAGAGGTGAGGGCATTACATGGTCAGATCCTCCAGAGTAAGAGATGCTATGAAGCCACTCTCTACTATGACTAATAGATGAGGCTTCTGAACATGCGACCTCCATTGCCCCGATTTATATAACTTTTACTAAACAGTTTTTGAAGTATGGTATAGTAGAGAAAGCCTTTGTTACCGATTTCCACCTATGGTTTCATGACACCTGATCCAGAAAACAACTCTTCTGTAAGCGAATATTTATAAATGGTCTCTGGTTAATGAATAATGAACAGATAGGCTCCGCGTCTTACCTCTAGTTCTCTTTATCAACTGCAAACTTTACTGGAATCCAAATTAAATATACTTATTGGAAATGTGCTGCTAGAGTGTTTTACTATCTGTGAATTATGTATCCACTCTGTGTTTCCTGCTGATTAGTGTTGTGTAATCTATGAAGCGTGTTCTTTGCATATTTCACAGAAAATATGCAACAGGCCATGTAATAGAACAATTTTAACAATCTGATATTCCTCTCTGTATAATAATATATTGTGTACCGTAAAGACACTGAGTGCCAGGAACTCGTATTCTTATATTAATTAAACACTCCCCTCAAAGTCTGCACGTTCCTACTCTAATACACCTCCCCTTCTGACTGCTTACCCATGCAAACTGCGCAGCCCTTAACCACAAGCTAAATATAGTGAGAACAATGTGGAATTTAACATTTGAACTAAGAACTCACTCCCTTTTACTTCCCTTTTTTTACACTCCATCTTTTTAGCTTAAAATATCGTTGTTTACATTGTGTATCGTTTTAAGTTTCAAGAAACAATATTCAGATACATAATAACAACATAACAGAACATGCATATAACATGGCAAATGTGCAGCTCAGTTCCATTCGAGTGAATAGGGCTTGGCTGCAATACCAAGCACAGCCACTATACAATGGATAGCGTTGTGCTTGGGTATGCTGTGAGGAGGTCACAGTGCTCTGCAGAGAGCCACGGCCTCTTCTAACAGCTGATTGGCCCAGGGTGCTAGCTGTCAGCCACCAGCGATCAGGTATTGATAACCTATCCTTAGGATAGACTATCAATATCAAACCCCTGGAAAACCCACTTGGGCTACGGAGACTTATTTTTATTGCCTGCTGAGGAATAGGGAAAGGGTGGCCCTGCTCTCTTAGGGTACTTTCACACTAGCGTTTTTGTTTTCCGGTATTGAGTTCCGTCACAGGAGCTCAATACTGGAAAAAAACTGATCAGTTTTATCCTAATGCATTCTGAATGAGGAGCATTCCGTTCAGGATGCATCAGTTCAGTCCCTTTTACGTTTTTTTGGACAGAGAAAATACCACAGCATGCTGCAGTTTTATCTCCGGCCAAAAATACTGATCACATTCCGGATACGGCATTAATTTACATTGAAGTGTATAAGTGTCGGATCCTGCATTAAGTGTTCCGGCAAAACGGATCCGGCTTTTCGGTCTGTGCATGCGCAGACCTTTAAAAATGCAAAGAAAAATTAATACCGGATCCGTTTTTCCATTTGACACCGGAGAGACGGATCCGGTATTGCGATGCATTTGTCAGATGGATCCGCATCCGGATCCGTCTGACGAATGCCATCAGTTTGCGTCCAGATTGCCGGAATTGACGGAACTGCCTGCCGGAATCCTCTGCCGCAAGTGTGAAAGTACCCTTAGAAAGGGCGAAGGGGGGATTCTGGGGAAGTGGAGCTTTATGATTACTAAAAAAAAAGTGTGTATATTGAAGGGGTTGCTATGATTACTAGGGAAGTGTTGGGAACCTGCTTTGGCCACCAGAAGTGTTCCTTCCTAAGGAAGTAAGTAAAACATCATTCTAATTAACTTTACAAGCCAGATACTGGCAGTATGATTTCCAGATGGGACAGTTTGCAGAGAGCAGTGGGCCGGCTATTGAGAAATTGGGGGGGGGGACGGGGGGGGGGGGGACCTACTTTAACTTCTGGAGAAGTGTGGTTAGTCTACCATATGAAATAAAAAACCAACACCATAAACACCACAAATATGTCACAAACCAAAAATCTTTACATGTAGTGCATTTTATATTTCGCTGTAGTCTATAGTAATATCTGGCTGTAGAGTTTTTGAGCTAAAACAAAACACAATTAAAAACATTGCAAAATGCTGTGTATGAATCTAGTCTAAGGGCAGCTTGTGTAATGGTCTTGAGAAAAACTCAACTAGGTGAGATATGTTCTTCTGTGCAAGAATCTTCTGGTGTTATAAGCCAAGTTCCAGTCAACAGGTGAAGTGATATTAGAGATTAGATATTGATTTATGCAGCTTCTTGTGAATTTTCATAATGCTGACCGGAAAAATAACTGGGGTCAATTACAGAAGTCAAGACGATTGCATCTTGTTAGGGGTGGTTACAAATCCATGAATTTCCCAAACTCAGTTATTTTATGGTTATTTCAATAATAATACTTTTAATGGAAATATTTATTGGCTTTCCTAATTGAAGTATTCTATTAGTCTTTGTTTTTTGCCTGTGACTTGTTGCAAGATCAGAATATTTAGGACATATTTTAAAATGCTGAAGACAGAACTGAAAACAGGATATAAATACAGTACACAACGCACTGCTAAATAGCAAAGTGGAGACTCTGTGCAAAGAAGGAAATGGCTTCAGTTTGTTTGTCTGAAAGATTAAACAGCATTTTGCAGCAACACGTTAAATGCAGGGCTGAAGAACACTGCCGTTTGCTAGGATGCAGTATGGCTCATATAGTGTATAGGTTATTGTGCTTTAAAGGAAATGCGCCATCAGTAAATGAGGTATTGTTTAAATAACATTTTTAAAGGGATTCTGTCACCAAGTTTTGTGCTATAGAGCTGCGGACATGCACGGTTAGATCGCCTGTATAATATTCCTGTCCCATAAAGCTGTGTGCTTTTATTGTGCTTAAAAAATGATTTTATATATATGTAAATTAGTCTTGTATGTGTCCAAGGGGCTGTACGAACCTTCCTGGAGCCCAGCACCGCCCGCCTGTGAAGGAGCCCAGCACCGCCTATGTCCTCCGAATCTCCTCCTTTCATCAACGATAGATTGCCGTAATCTCACGATGCGCGAGCTCGCACATGCTCAGTACTTTCCCTGAGGCTGATGCCAGCACAGGGAAGGAACACTATACCGGCACTGCGCATGCGCGAGCTCGCGAGATTACGGCAATCTATCATTGATGAAAGGAGGAGATTCGGAGGACATAGGCGGTGCTGGGCTCCAGGAAGGTTAGTATAGCCCCTTGGACACATACAAGACTAATTTACATATACCACTGCGTGCAGAATTATTAGGCAAATGAGTATTTTGACCACATCATCCTCTTTATGCATGTTGTCTTACTCCAAGCTGTATAGGCTCGAAAGCCTACTACCAATTAAGCATATTAGGTGATGTGCATCTCTGTAATGAGAAGGCGTGTGGTCTAATGACATCAACACCCTATATTAGGTGTGCATAATTATTAGGCAACTTCCTTTCCTTTGGCAAAATGGGTCAAAAGAAGGACTTGACAGGCTCAGAAAAGTCAAAAATAGTGAGATATCTTGCAGAGGGATGCAGCACTCTTAAAATTGCAAAGCTTCTGAAGCGTGATCATCGAACAATCAAGCGTTTCATTCAAAATAGTCAACAGGGTCGCAAGAAGCGTGTGGAAAAACCAAGGCGCAAAATAACTGCCCATGAACTGAGAAAAGTCAAGCATGCAGCTGCCAAGATGCCACTTGCCACCAGTTTGGCCATATTTCAGAGCTGCAACATCACTGGAGTGCCCAAAAGCACAAGGTGTGCAATACTCAGAGACATGGCCAAGGTAAGAAAGGCTGAAAGACGACCACCACTGAACAAGACACACAAGCTGAAACGTCAAGACTGGGCCAAGAAATATCTCAAGACTGATTTTTCTAAGGTTTTATGGACTGATGAAATGAGAGTGAGTCTTGATGGGCCAGATGGATGGGCCCGTGGCTGGATTGGTAAAGGGCAGAGAGCTCCAGTCCGACTCAGACGCCAGCAAGGTGAAGGTGGAGTACTGGTTCGGGCTGGTATCATCAAAGATGAGCTTGTGGGGCCTTTTCGGGTTGAGGATGGAGTCAAGCTCAACTCCCAGTCCTACTGCCAGTTTCTGGAAGACACCTTCTTCAAGCAGTGGTACAGGAAGAAGTCTGCATCCTTCAAGAAAAACATGATTTTCATGCAGGACAATGCTCCATCACACGCGTCCAAGTACTCCACAGCGTGGCTGGCAAGAAAGGGTATAAAAGAAGAAAATCTAATGACATGGCCTCCTTGTTCACCTGATCTGAACCCCATTAAAAACCTGTGGTCCATCATCAAATGTGAGATTTACAAGGAGGGAAAACAGTACACCTCTCTGAACAGTGTCTGGGAGGCTGTGGTTGCTGCTGCACGCAATGTTGATGGTGAACAGATCAAAACACTGACAGAATCCATGGATGGCAGGCTTTTGAGTGTCCTTGCAATGAAAGGTGGCTATATTGGTCACTGATTTGTTTTTGTTTTGTTTTTGAATGTCAGAAATGTATATTTGTGAATGTTGAGATGTTATATTGGTTTGACTGGTAAAAATAAATAATTGAAATGGGTATATATTTGTTTTTTGTTAAGTTGTCTAATAATTATGCACAGTAATAGTCACCTGCACACACAGATATCCCCCTAAAATAGCTAAAACTAAAAACAAACTAAAAACTACTTCCAAAAATATTCAGCTTTGATATTAATGAGTTTTTTGGGTTCATTGAGAACATGGTTGTTGTTCAATAATAAAATTAATCCTCAAAAATACAACTTGCCTAATAATTCTGCACTCCCTGTATATAAAATCATTTTTTAAGCACAATAAATGCACACAGCTTTATAGGACAGGTATATTGCAGACATGCTAGCGGCGATCTAGCCGTGCATGTCCGCAGCTCTATAGCCCAAAACTTGGTGACAGAATCCCTTTAACATATTTTTTAAGAATTTTTCATTATGTTAATTTTAATTTTCCATGTTAATATCTATATTTAAACAAAAAACATAAAATCCTGCAGTTTTCGCACTGGCCACTAAGCCTAATTCATAGGTTGATGCCGACAAGGCCGCCATTGCATCTCCCCTTCACGTCGATGAAAACATCCAGCGTCCGGGGCAGTCAATAGAAGGCCGCAATGGGAACGAGCCTCCCTAGCGTCACCCACGATGCTAGGAAGGCTTACTCCCATCGCAGCCTGCTATTTGCTGACCCCCCCACCCACCTCGTCGCCGGAAAGATGCAGTGGCGGTCATGCCAGAATCAGAAGTGACGCGGGTGCTGGGGAGCGAGGTAAGTACAACCTCTGTAAGGGGCCTGGGCAGATGGGGGGGGGGGGCATTATAGATCTTGGATAACCCCTTTAATGACTATTCATGTCATGATAATGATGGTAGTTTATTTTAGTACTTATTTCTAATGTACACTGGTAGATGATGAACTATCCTTTCATTACAGAGCAGAAGAAAATGACTGTGGGCCAAGGTGGTACCATTCCCTAAGGCTTCATGCACACAACCGTCTTTTTCATCTCCACATTTTTAACGTATAGCACACTGACCCATTAATTTATGTGGGGCCATGCACATATCTGTATTTTTTGTGGATCAGCATTCTGCAAATTATAGAACGTGTCCTATTCTTGTTCATATTGTAGATAGAATAGTCATTTCTTTTGATGGGCATGAGAAAAATGTGGAAAACACACAGAAGGTATCCATACTTTGTGGATCTGTTGTTTGCAGACCAAAACACAGACACGGTCTGGGCTAGAAATTTGATTTAGATAAATACATAATATTTAGACTTTTTACTTTTGCTAAAATACAACCCTGGGGTTGATGAGGTCTGTGTATACGTCCTAATTTTCATGGGTGGTGGGAACTGGAAGCTGTGACCCTGAAATAGCAAGAAAATAAAGGGGTAAGCAACCCTAAGATCATGCTGCCCTCCTACAAGTCAAGGAAAGAGGGAAAACGGCCAGACACCTGAAATAACTGTCACTCGTTCGTCTGACAGCTATCTGTTCCGATTACCGCATGCTCAGCAAATAGCTGTGTTGTGAATGGAAGAGAAGAGAAAGCCCCTGCTAGACACATTAGGCAGGTGGCTTATTACCCAAAGAACAAAGGGGTCAGGCATGTTGAAGTCCACCCTGAACAACCCTTCTTGCCCTGGGGGAGATTTGGTGTGCTCACATACACTTTAGATTGTCGACCAATGCCAATGAAATTGCATGTTCATCCGACATGCATTATGTGTATGGCCAGCTGAAGGAACAAGCATTAGCAGGGAGTGTAGGGATAGGAATCAGCATCAGAAGGTGAAAACAAGGCCAGATTGTATTACTGAGTTGGTGGCCTCTAACTATAAAGCTGCCTGGATTAGGAATGAAATAAATGGTATTTCCTTGCTGTCTGTTAGGCCTCCTGCACACGGCCGTTTTTTTTCCCTGTTTACTGGCCGTTTTTTGCGTTCCGTATATGGTCCGTATACGGAACCATTCATTTCAATGGTTCCGCAAAAAAAAACGAATGTACTCCGTATGCATTCCGTTTCCGTATTTCAGTTTTTCCGTTCCGTTTTAACATAGAACATGTCCTATTATTGCCCGCAAATCACGTTCCGTGGCTCCATTCAAGTCAATGGGTCCACAAAAAAAACGATTCACATACGGAAATGCATCCGTATGTCTTCCGTTTCCATTCCGTTTTTTGCTGAACCATCTATTGAAAATGTTATGCCCAGCCCAATTTTATCTATGTAATTACTGTATACTGTATATGCCATACGGAAAAACGGAACGGAAAAACGGAACAAAAACGGAAACAAAAAAACGGAACAACGGATCCGTGAAAAACGGACCGCAAAACACTGAAAAAGCCATACGGTCGTGTGCAATAGGCCTTAATGACTACCAAAAAAAGCACTTCTTTCATTAGCTATCTGCAGGAAGGAACCTCCAGCTCCTGGCAGGATCATGGTCACTGTGTGACAGCACCTTAATTTTGTGGCCATGTATGCGCCCCTCCATTCTTACCAAGAAAATTCAACCAATGCTCCATCCAAGATGCTCAACTCAATTGAATATGATTAAATTATCTGCAACCGATAGTACAAGTAAAGTAATCCCTCTGATGACTGAAAAAAGATCTTCAACCTCAACCCTATCCTCCCACCTATAGAATGGAAGCCCCTCAAGCAGCACCTCCCATAACCACAGGTGACTACAGTATAGAATATATCTAAATGACTTGTAACAAAAACAGGAAAAACCATCTCTTCTGTCCTCAAAGTACAAAGGCTTACATTTTCAACTCCGAGTCTTCCCCTGATGAAAGATATAAAGGTTGTGTCATATGCTAATTGTGGTTTGGGCATGTCTTGCTTTTTATAGTTTACAGCTTCCTGGTTGCTTTGCTGTACTCTTATGACGCGCTGTGTTCTGTGTAAATTCTACCATGGGCACAAATGTCTTTTTCAGCAAAATAGTGACAAAATACCTTAGTTCACATGTCCAGGTGACACACTGAGTATATCATCTGATGAAAGTGGCTGATGAATATGAACGCAGAGTCAAAATTAATGGAAAAGAAGGTATTAGCTTTATTTATTTTTTTATAATGCATAGTACCGTTTCTATACCTTCTCCAAATTAGACAGCTCATCTAAAACCACTAAATGTTAATTCAGTGCTAAAGAGAGAATATATCGGTCAAAAAGCTTTTTGACGTCCTCTTTCACATGAACGTAAGGGCTCCGTGCTGCGGGCCGCATACGGCCGTTCCGCAATACATGGGTCACCAGCCACGTGCATACTGCATCACGGATGCGGACCCATTCTCTTGAATGGGACCGCAAATCCGGAGATGCGGTGCGGAACGCAACAGAAGCACGGAACAGAACCCCACGGAAGCACTACAGAGTGCTTCTGTGGTGTTCCATTGACGGATTGCGGACCCCATTCAAGTGAAGGGGTCTGCAATCCGCATGTGGCTGCCCTACGGTCGGTGCCTTTGCATTGCGGACCGCAATTTGCGGTCCGCAGCATGGGCACAGAGCCCTTACATTCGTGGGCAAGAGGCCTAAAAGTAGTATGGAGGCTACACTTCATAAGTGCAAAATGTCAGAAGAAGTTATGTGCAGAAATCCAACCAGCAAGGTAAAATACAACATATCTGAAACCTGCAAAATTGGGAATGCGGCTCTGGACTATAAGGGTATGGCCACCCTTTTCGTGGTATAACTTCCTAAATTTCTGCAGCAAAATTTGCATCAAATCTGGAGCAAAATTGTGGGCAGCATGGTGGCTCAGGGGCTAGCGCTAGTTCATGGAGTTTGTATGTTCTCCCCGTGTTTGCGTGGGTTTCCTCCCACACTCTAAAGATATACCGATAGGGAATTTAGATTGTGAGCTCCACTGGAGACAGCAAGTGATAATAATGTATGTAAAGTGCTACAAAACATTTTAGCGCTAAGTAAAATAGATAAAAATCTGCAGATCTGTCACAGATTTTGATGCAGATTTCACCTTACACGTAACAAAGGGTGAAATCTGCAACAAAAATTGATATGCTGCAGATTTAAAATACGCACCACAGGTCAATCTATGCTGTAGAATTTTTTTCACAGTGTGGTGTTTGCATGAAATTTCTTGAAATCTCATTAACTTTGGTGCTACTGTAAAACCGTGCAAATGTGCCACAGAAATCTGCAGTATGTACGTTCCATGTGGACCTACCCAAGTACAGGTTCTTTATACTCATTAATAAACTGTTCAACTGTGTCACTCATTTTTCAAGTATGCTGGCATACTGGCTCAGTGTTTAGGGTACACGGTGTACACTGTAATTAGACAGTCATAGTTTCTTAGAATTATTTTACTTCTGAACAAACACAATGCTAACAGTTGTGAGGCAGTGACAGGCCTCATATATGAGGGAAGATATGTGTTTCCTAGAATGGTGCAGGAAACCTATGAGAGGAGATGCATGTCAAAGTTCACATTGTTTTCACCTAACCGTGTCACCAAGGCATCCGGCCTTGGTGGAGTAAAAGCCAGTAGCCAGTGTGTCCACTAGGATAGATAGTGGACGCTGTTGTTACTTAGCATAGCTTGTTTCAGCTAATCTGGGCCTGGCTTTATTGGGAATAAGCAAAGAGCTGGGTGGGTGCTTATTCCCTACGATCCACTACGGGTTTCACAGGTGGCCCATGTCCATGGTTCTCATTTAAAAGTCAGCAGCCATCCTCAGGGTGGAAGAAGTCTGGGAAGAGAATAGGCCCTAGAGAACAGACCTGAGTGATTAAAGGCTTGGCAACTGGGAGACCGTGAGGCTGAGTGAAGCCGGAGCTATCCCCTGGTGTGAACAGGGACTTAGAGGTGAGATACAGACCTATGTGATAGTTAGAGCCGAGACGGGCAGATGTTTATTTTGTATTTAGGCTTTTTGGTGCTGGTGCGGGAACCTCACCCAGTGACGTTATAACTGGAAAGATCCTCTGTACTGCTTAAAGTGACACAATAAAGCACTGTTTGGGCTTGGAATCCCCTTGTTTGATGAGAAGTCGGTCATTGCCGACCCCCTGTGAGAGAGCGATCCTTTACACAGTGAATCCAAAGCTGAATATTGAAAAAAGAAAGAGTAACATTTACCATAGTCTTACCTTAGTTGGTGCCCTGTTTGGTACTTATTGTTGGCGCCTACCCATATAATGTACTGTCATATGCTATCCATATAGCCATACCATGTAGTGCCATACAGTATGGAGCCTAAATAATAGTGGCTAAATAACACCTCTATACCATTTCTTATAAAAAGGTTATTCAGTGACTCTACCACAATAAACAGCACTATACAATGTACGGCTCTGTGCTTGGTAAGCTGCGAGAAGGCCGCAGCTTACCAATCACAGCCTTCTCAAACAGTTTACCGGCAGGGGTCCCGGGTGTTGGACCCCCACCGATCAGATACTGATGACCTATACTGAGGATAGCACAAAAACAAGGTTGACCGCATATCCTCCATGAATTTCTTTATTCAAAATGGGTCCATCAAAAAGTACAAAGTGCAAAAATAGTGTGACATTTCGACTAATACATAGTCTTTCTGACGCATAATACAGAGTGAATACCTCTAATATACAAATACACTGCTCAAAAAAATAAAGGGAGCACTTAAACAACACAATGTAACTCCAAGTCAATCACACTTCTGTGAAATCAAACTGTCCACTTAGGAAGCAACACTGAGTGACAATCAATTTCACATGCTGTTGTGCAAATGGGATAGACAACAGGTGGAAATTATAGGCAATAAGCAAGACACCCCCAATAAAGAAGTGGTTCTGCAGGTGGTGATCACAGACCACTTCTCAGTTCCTATGCTTTCTGGCTGATGTTTTGGTCACTTTTGAATGCTGCCGGTGCTTTCACTCTAGTGGTAGCATGAGACGGAGTCTACAACCCACACAAATGGCTCAGGTAGTGCAGCTTATCCAGGATGGCACATCAATGCGAGCTGTGGCAAGAAGGTTTGCTGTGTCTGTCAGCGTAGTGTCCAGAGCATGGAGGCGCTACCAGGAGACAGGCCAGTACATCAGGAGACGTGGAGGAGGCCGTAGGAGGGCAACAACCCAGCAGCAGGACCGCTACCTCCGTCTTTGTGCAAGGAGGAACAGGAGGAGCACTGCCAGAGCCCTGCAAAATGACCTCCAGCAGGCCACAAATGTGCATGTGTCTGCTCAAACGGTCAGAAACAGACTCCATGAGGGTGATATGAGGGTCCGACGTCCACAGGTGGGGGTTGTGCTTACAGCCCAACACCGTGCAGGACGTTTGGCATTTGCCAGAGAACACCAAGATTGGTAAATTCGCCACTGGCGCCCTGTGCTCTTCACAGATGAAAGCAGGTTCACACTGAGCAAATGTGACAGACGTGACAGAGTCTGGAGACGCCGTGGAGAACGTTCTGCTGCCTGCAACATCCTCCAGCATGACCGGTTTGGCATTGGGTCAGTAATGGTGGGTTGTGGCATTTCTTTGGAGGGCTGCACAGCGCTCCATGTGCTCGCCAGAGGTAGCCTGATTGCCATTAGGTACCGAGATGAGATCCTCAGACCCCTTGTGAGACCATATGCTGGTGCGGTTGGCCCTGGGTTCATCCTAATGCAAGACATTGCTAGACCTCATGTGGCTTAAGTGTGTCAGCAGTTCCTGCAAGACGAAGGCATTGATGCTATGGACTGGCCCGCCCTTTCCCCAGACCTGAATTCAATTGAGCACATCTGGGACATCATGTCTCGCTCTATCCACCAACACCACAGACTGTCCAGGAGTTGGCAGATGCTTTAGTCCAGGTCTGGGAGGAGATCCCTCAGGAGACCGTCCGCCACCTCATCAGGAGCATGCACAGGCGTTGTAGGGAGGTCATACAGGCACGTGGAGGCCACACACACTACTGAGCCTCATTTTGACTTGTTTTAAGGACATTACATCAAAGTTGGATCAGCCTGTAGTGTGTTTTTCCACTATAATTTTGAGTGTGACTCCAAATCCAGACCTCCATGGGTTGAAAAATTTGATTTCTATTTTTAATTTTTGTGTGATTTTGTTGTCAGCACATTCAACTATGTAAAAAACAAAGTATTTCAGAAGAATATTTAATTAATTCAGATCTAGGATGTGTTATTTTTGTGTTCCCTTTATTTTCTTGAGCAGTGTATATTGTGCTAGAGGGTGACATTTGCAATTTTTTCTATCCTGAGGATAGGTCATCAGTAAACGAATCCTGGAAAACCCTTTTAAATAATACAAATTACTGTACTCTAACAATATCACCAGATAACATAAATTGTTGGTGACTGCAAGCCTCAAGTGCTAGGCCATTTTTGGTGCATTCTTCAGAAGGGGCAGCTGAGGTGAGAGCCCCCTAAGGCTGAGTTCACATCACCATTCAGAAACACAGAAATTAAAAATAAAAAAGTTTATTTTGAGCATCAGTTATGATCAGTTTGCATTAGTTGGTGTCACTTCCATCAGAGATCAGTTATTTTGGAAAATAGCAAGTGCCTCAAACTGCCCGCCTTCCATGGTGTCTACTCCTCCCCTAACGTCCCAGTGAATCCTCCCCTGATGTCAGGCGATGCAGCCCACTGTACTTTAATGTACAGGCGCCAGAAGCACAGCACACAGCGCCTATTTGAGATATGGAGCTGAAGCACCTGACGTCGGGGGAAGGGGATGAGCAGATGTCAGGGAAGGCAGGCAGTTTTGGGCACTTTAAACAGTAAAGCTTACCTACCTGGGCACTTGCAAGACATTTTCCAAAGGAATAAAACTAGCATTAGCAAAAAAAATTGGTGACAAACTCCCTTTAAAAGGTCTCATGCTTAAAGGGGGGGATCAGACAATATATGCAATCCGCTTGCCTGTGCATCTTCAATGCACCACTGAGGCCAGTGATTGGCTGCAGCAATCACATGTTGTCGAGGTAACGTCACCACTGCATCCAGGTAAACAGAAGCTGACCAGAAGAACAAGTAGCAAAACTCCAGAAAACTCCCAAATTTAAAAAAATTGAATGGTCTGGAACTGAAAAAAATACAAGCCTAATATAAATACATGACATGCCATTATATATATGGGAACAATACATTGCAGACAGCTGCAGAGGGATAGGGCCCACTGGGATAGGGAATGGGAGAAATTCTGTATATGAATGTGTTTAAGTAGGCCTTGAGGTCATGGTCACTAAAAGGAACAGCCTCTTGTTGGGAGGGATACCAAGGTGGTTGCAATGAATCTTCGAGCCACTTCCAGGCACGAAGAAGAAAATACAGTGACCTCTCTATGTGCCATCAGACAGCAGTTCAATGATAGACACATGGGCATTTCCATAGAGCAAGTTCATTTTGTAACCCTTAGCATGAAGTAAAGGAATTCATAGGTAAACAGAACTCAACAAATAGTTAATTAAATGGCAAAATGCCCTTTAGTTATCCATAGATCCACTGGGGTGCTACAAAAAAAATCTTATTGGACAACCCTTTTAAAGCTTTGAGTTTTAACGACCAACACCCTCTAGATGCTCTTCAAAGATATGTATAGTTTTTCCTTCACTGAAAATCTCACTCTCTGCTTTTTTTCTTTACTATTTTTTCACAGATGTAGAGAATCATTGGATGATTTGGATGAAAAAAGAAGGATCAGCCCAAAAAATTTTGAGACTCAACTGGGGACAAAGAAGAAAAAAACATGTCTGAGTTCTGTGGTGGTCCAATTACTCAATCTACATCTAAATGAACATATTTTTTTTTTATACCGACTAGATGACAACCAGAATGGTTTATTTGGCCTACTTTACTTTTTTCTTTCAAAATAGTTTTTATTGCAGAGTGTATTTTTTCCCCAGATATAACAAAGTGAAGCCTCATGCAGACGTCCGTGGGACGCGGTCCGTGAGATACCGGACTGGCATCCTGCTTAGTGCAGGAGTCATTGGTTGCTATGACTCCGTACACTTCGTGCCGCCGCAGTACAGTAATACACTCGTATAGATCATACGAGTGTATTACTGTACTGCGGCGGCGGCACGAAGCGCATGGTGTCATAGCAACCAATGACGCCGTGCGCTCCTGCACTAAGCAGGATGCCAGTCTGGTATCTCACGGACCGCGTTCCACGGACGTCTGCATGAAGCTTAACTCAGATGGGAGGGTCTAGAATATTTTGGCTTCCAGAATTGCGGATTACAGTTGTCCCTCATAAGAGGTGAGGTGATGACAGAAGGATCTGGTTTGATTCAAAGTTGCCAGATGGACAACAAGAATTGTGGTTATACTGTCCAGAAAGAGGAAGGCATTGTGGTGCACAATGCCTGATTTTGGATATTGTCCATAGGGTCATCTTGGATAATTCCTATTGGTAGTTTTGACAATTCCATTTTATTAAAATTCAGATAAGAGAGGAGACAATACTTGGAGGGGGAATTAATGAAATCCTTATATTTAATCAAATACTAAATCGCTCTCTCAGATGAGTCCCAATAGCCGCTGTCTGTCCATTTTCTACAGTGTCCCTGTATATACAGTCGTGGCCAAAAGTTTTGAGAATGACACAAATATTAGTTTTCACAAAGTTTGCTGCTAAACTGCTTTTAGATCTTTGTTTCAGTTGTTTCTGTGATGTAGTGAAATATAATTACACGCACTTCATACGTTTCAAAGGCCTTTATCGACAATTACATGACATTTATGCAAAGAGTCAGTATTTGCAGTGTTGGCCCTTCTTTTTCAGGACCTCTGCAATTCGACAGGGCATGCTCTCAATCAACTTCTGGGCCTATTCCTGACTGATAGCAACCCATTCTTTCATAATCACTTCTTTGAGTTTGTCAGAATTAGTGGGTTTTTGTTTGTCCATCCGCCTCTTGAGGATTGACCACAAGTTCTCAATGGGATTAAGATCTGGGTAGTTTCCAGGCCATGGACCCAAAATGTCAATGTTTTGGTCCCCGAACCACTTAGTTATCACTTTTGCCTTATGGCACGGTGCTCCATCGTGCTGGAAAATGCATTGTTCTTCACCAAACTGTTGTTGGATTGTTGGAAGAAGTTGCTGTTGGAGGGTGTTTTGGTACCATTCTTTATTCATGGCTGTGTTTTTGGGCAAAATTGTGAGTGAGCCCACTCCCTTGGATGAGAAGCAACCCCACACATGAATGGTCTCAGGATGCTTTACTGTTGGCATGACACAGGACTGATGGTAGCGCTCACCTTTTCTTCTCCTGACAAGCCTTTTTTCCAGATGCCCCAAACAATTGGAAATGAGGCTTCATCGGAGAATATGACTTTGCACCAGTCCTCAGCAGTCCATTCACCATACTTTCTGCAGAAGATCAATCTGTCCCTGATGTTTTTTTTGGAGAGAAGTGGCTTCTTTGCTGCCCTTCTTGACACCAGGCCATCTTCCAAAAGTCTTCGCCTCACTGTGCGTGCAGATGCGCTCACACCTGCCTGCTGCCATTCCTGAGCAAGCTCTGCACTGGTGGCACTCCGATCCCGCAGCTGAATCCTCTTTAGGAGATGATCCTGGCGCTTGCTGGACTTTCTTGGACGCCCTGAAGCCTTCTTAACAAGAATTGAACCTCTTTCCTTGAAGTTCTTGATGATCCTATAAATTGTTGATTGAGGTGCAATCTTAGTAGCCACAATATCCTTGCCTTGGCAGTAATTTTTATGCAACGCAATGATGGCTGCACGCGTTTCTTTGCAGGTCACCATAGTTAACAATGGAAGAACAATGATTTCAAGCATCACCCTCCTTTTAACATGTCAAGTCTGCCATTTTAACCCAATCAGCCTGACATAATGATCTCCAGCCTTGTGCTCGTCAACATTCTCACCTGAGTTACCAAGACGATTACTGAAATGATCTCAGCAGGTCCTTTAATGACAGCAATGAAATGCAGTGGAAAGGTTTTTGGGGATTAAGTTAATTTTCATGGCAAAGAAGGACTATGCAATTCAACTGATCACTCTTCATAACATTCTGGAGTATATGCAAATTGCTATTATAAAAACTTAAGCAGCAACTTTTCCAATTTCCAATATTTATGTAATTCTCAAAACTTTTGGCCACAACTGTACTGTCATTGTATATAATACTGTTGAGGGGGCCCTGACAATAAAATATTTTAGTCTTCCTCCTAGGTGGGCCCCTTCTTTCGGGTCCCAAAGCAGCTGATTCCCCTATAGCAATGCCTCTGATAAGTGTTTAATTTATCTGCAGAGCCACCACAGGGGAACTTAATCATTACACAGCATCTATTCAAAACCAATAGGTTGTCTCTGTAATGCAGGACAGGACAGGTCCTCTAGAGAGAGTGAGAGAGAAGCTATTTGTAACCACTCTCCACTCTGGCCAAAAGATGAGGACCCTGAACAGTGTACCCCCACTATTGAATTCACAAATGGTGTGTATTATAATAGGATTGATAAACTGGACAACCCTTTTAAATGTCCAAAGCTTATTGAATATGTAACTAGATAAATAATGCCTTTTCACTCAGCACTCAACATACAGGGACGTCATATTCTTTTTTGGTTCTGGGCTCAGCTAAGCTTTCATTCGTAGCTCAAGGGTCCTTCTATGAAAATAAAAAGGAGTTAACAAATTAATAAGGAAAGAATTTGTGTAAGAACATGAACATTACACAATGTTTTGGCTATCCATTAAACTGTGGAAAAACTACAACAATGTAAATGACATTATTGCACAACTAACCTGCTACTAAATTCCCTGGGTTTATGTGACCAACAAAATAAAACCAGAGTGCTAATTTAAGAATTTTTTTTTTATTACATAGTCTGAGTATAATATTGTAAAACAGGCTAACCACATCAAGGAAACTTCATTTACAGCAAGTCCCATGTTGGTTTTATTTATAATTTCTTTTAAATGGGTTGAAACTGCTTGCATCTTTCCTTCATGTTCACAATGAAAACTCCCCAGACACTGTAAAGAAAGAATATTAAGTGTAATTGAACTTTTATTAGACCATGAAAAACGGATTCTCTCTGTTAGGCCTCATGCACACGAACGTATTTTATTTCTGTGTCCGTTCCATTTTTTTGCGGACCGTATACGGAACCATTCAGACCTTGCTCTTTTCAAAGCAACATCTTTCAAGTGCAACTCTTTAAGTGCATATACTGAATTATACCAGAATGTAATATTATGGATATAGAATCCACTTTGTCACCACTGTCTACTGACCATTAGAGATGGCCTTGCGGTTCGCCCGGCGGTCGTTTCGCAGCGAACTTTGCGCGTTCGCCGAACATGCGAACATATAGCGATGTCCGCCGGTGCCATACTCTTTTGCATTGCGCCGAACTTTGACCCATGACACATCCATCAGGTGGGACAGGACAGCCAATTGAGAAGTTTCAGCACATGGGCACACCCCCACGCTATAAAAGAACCCGATCTGGCAGCCATTTTACATTCTGTGTTTTGCCAGTATAGGGAGAGATTGCTTTGTGGAGCAGGGACAGGCTGCTAGGGACACCAAACGCTAGCTAATAGGGCCACAAAAGTCCTTTTAAGGACTGGTATAGGTGTGCTATCGATAGGTGTGATATACTTATAACATAGAATGTATATTATAGTGCATTTGTATTGTGCAGCAGTTGTGTGCGGTTCTGCTGCGATATAGAGGGACAAACGCTATTGGAACAACTAATTGCAACTTATACCTGTTGCCCAAAAAAAAACTGATTGAGGGGTGTGATATACCTTCTTCCACAAAATACAGATTGAGGGCTACGATATACCTGTTGCCCCAAATAAACAGGGTGGTGTGATATAACTGTTGTGGCAAAAATATTAATTGAGGGGTGTGATATCCCTGCTTCCACAAAATACTGATCAAGGGGTTTGATATACCTTCTTCCACCAAATATTGATTGAGGCCTGCAATATACCTGCTTCCACAAAATACTGATTAAGGGGACTGATATACCTGCTTCCACCAAATATTGGTTGAGGCCTGCGAGATACCTGCTTCCACAAAATACTGATTAAGGGGATTGATATACCTGCTTCCACCAAATACTGATTGAGGGCTGCGATATACCTGCTTCCAAAAAATACTGATTAAGGGGATTGATATACCTGCTTCCACTAAATATTGATTGAGGCCTGCGAGATACCTGCTTCCACAAAATTTTGATTGAGGCCTGCGATATACCTGCTTCCACCAAATACTGATTGAGCGTTGCGATATACCTGCTTCCAAAAAATACTGATTAAGGGGTTTGATATACCTGTTTCCACCAAATATTGATTGAGGCCTGCGATATACCTGCTTCCACAAATACTGCTCTTCTCTAGGGACTTAGGCACAGGGTAATTTTGAAAATGACAGACAGAGGAAGAGGCAGGCCGTTCCGCAGGGGTGATAGGGGTCGGGCAGGTGCACCAGGCTGGAGCATAAGTGGGAAGTTGGAGAAGGCGTGTGCGATTACTTCAAAGAACGCACCAGAGTTGGTTGAGTGGCTCACTCAGCCTTCCGCTTCTGCACCCTCATCAGCCTCTGTATGTGCACCCTCCTCACTCTCTGCTGTGTGCACACCCAAAGACACCACCACCATAGCCCCTCCACTCGAGTCAGAGGAATTATTTTCCCATCCATTCCCAGACCTAACCGAAGCGCAGCCATTCTTGACATCGGATGAGGAAGAGGGAGTAGCAACGGCCGCCACCCAGCGGTCTGACGACAGTACCCAGATCAGCCCAAGGAGGGAGGTCCCCACTGTTGCTGCCTACTCCGAGATCTCAAATGTCAGTGGTGGTGAAGGTGACGATGATGACGTGTCGATGGACGTCATGTGGGTGCCCACAAGAGAGGAAGAGGAGGGGAGTTCAGAGGGAGAGACGGAGCAGTAGAGAGGGAGGAGAAGCAGGCAGAGCTCGCAGGGCACAGGAGGCAAAAAGCTTACTGCTAATGTATCTGGAGCGAGCCATCCACCATGCACGGTCACTTCTGGCTCTCCCAGGACGCCGGCACATGGCTCCACAGTGTGGGCTTTTTTAACGTGTCAGCTGCTGACAATAGTGTTGCCATCTGCAGCCTGTGCTTTGAATGCATAAGTCGCGGTAAGCTCAACAATCACCTAGGGACGACAGCCTTAAGAAGGCACCTGGGCTCCCATCACTGAGCCCAGTGGGAGCAACGCTGTCAGAACCCACAAAGCCACACTCCTGGTGCTCTACATCCTGCCTCTTCTCCTTCTCCTCCCATTTGTCCTCCACTCCACCTTCCACCGTGCCGTCGTAGCGTTCATCTGGCAGAAGGCAGGCTACCATGGCCAAAATGTTCTAGCGTAAAAAGTTGATGACGCTGGATAACCCTCCTGCCCAACGGCTGACTGCTGGCTTGTCAGAACTGCTAGCCCACCAACTACTGCCATATAAACTGGTGGACTCGGAGGCCTTTAGAAAATTTGTGGCCACTGGCACACAGCAATGGAAGGTCCCCGGAAGGAAATATTTCTCCCAGAAGGGCATCCCAGAGCTATATGGCCACGTTCATCGGCAAGTGAATATATCTCTGGCACACAGTGTTGGTGCCAAGATACAGCTGACCACAGACACGTGGTCTAGCAAACACGGGCAGGGAAGGTACATAACTTTTACTGCCCACTGGGTGAACCTTCTGACAGTCGTCAAGCATGTAACCCGTGGCTCCCATGTGGATTTGGTGTTACCGCTACGGATTGCATGCAGGCCTGCCTCTTCTTCTCTTCCTCCTACTCCATCCTCCGTCTCCTCCTCGGCTAACTCCTCCTTTTCCACAGCTACCGCCTCTTCCGCTGAGCCCCCAAGCTCCCCAGAGCCTATTCCACATGCCAGGTGAGACATTGCCATGCTGTGCTTCAGCTGTTGTGCCTGAAAGCCAAGAGCCACACCGGTCCTGCACTGCTTTCAGGTCTGCGGTCACAGGCCCATCAGTGGCTAACCCAGCTCAATTTGACAGTTGGTAAAGTGGTGTGCGACAACAGTGCCAATCTGCTGAGCGCGCTGAAACAGGGCAAAATGACACATGTCCTGAACTTAGTCGTTCAGCGATTCGTTGGCAAATACCCCAGGGTCCAGGACGTCTTGCAGCAGGCCAGGAAAATCTCTGGCCATTTTAGAAGATCTTACACGGCCATGGCTCGCCTTGCTGACGTTCAGCAGCGACACCACCTGCCCATCAGACGTCTGATTTGTGACACCCCGACACGCTGGAACTTCACCTTGTATATGCTTGATAAGTTGCTGCAGAGGCAATGTCCTGTTAACGACTACCTGTACGAATTCTGCAGCAGGACAGGTTCTGGGGAGCTTGTTTTTTTTCTCACCACACCAGTGGCTGCTCATGCGCGAAGCATGCAGACTTCTGCGGCCATTTGATGAGATCACCAAACTGGTCAGTCGCAGCCAGGGCGCCATCAGTGACATTGTACCTTATGCCTTCTTTCTGGAGCGTGCATTGCGTTGTGTCATTGATCAAGCCGTCGAGGAGCAGTAAGATGAGGAAGTCGCAATGTCGAATGAATTCCCAGGGGGGGCTACTCCATCTGAGACAAGTCAGCAGGAGTCTGAAGAGGAGTCAGAGGAGGATGGTGGCTGGGGGGAGGAGGAGCAAGAATAGCAGGCTTTGAGGGGGACTTTAAACTTTTTGGGGATCCCTGGTGTTGTCCGTCGCTGGGGGGAGGAGACTGAGGACGAAATTCTCCTGGGCGATGAGCAGGAGCCAGGGCGCTCCACCGCTTACAATTTAGTGCAAATGGGGGCCTTCATGCTCCAGTGTTTTAAGAGGAACCCCCATATAAAAAGCATAAAGGACAAGGACCAGTACTGGGTGTCAACGTACTTAGACACCCGGTACAAACACAAAATGGTGGCCATGTTACTAGCATCACAGAGGGTTGGTAGAATGCAGCATTTCCAGTCCTTGCCGCGAGAGATGCTGCATTCTTCTGTTGCGGGTGCTGGCAGAGGAATTTCCACCCACAGCGAAACAGGTGAGGGTACCAATCCTACCGCGGCTGCAAGAAGAGGGCGGTTTGAAGAGGTGTTGGTCACTTCAGATATGAGGTAATTCTTTCTGCCAACCCATCGACAGCCGACCTCCTGATCCAGCCTCAGAGAACGCCTAGACCAACAGGTGTCCGACTACATCGGGTTAGCGGCCGATGTGGACGCTCTGAGAAGCAAGGAACCCCTGGACTACTAGGTGTGCAGGCTTGACCTGTAGCCAGAGCTGGCACAATTTTTAATGGAACTCTTGGCTTGTCCCTCGTCGAATGTCCTGCCTGAAAGGACGTTCAGCACAGCAGGGGGAATCGTGACCGATAAGCGCACTCGCCTAGCTCACGACAGTGTGGACTACCTCACACTTCTAAAAATGAATGAGGCATGGATCTCTGAGGAATTCAACACCTGTGACGACCACATGTAATTGAATTTCCTCATGCCAGCCCACACATATCCGCCAGAACCCAGAACAAAGAATGGTCCTTGTCTTATGTATATACAGCGGCATATAAGACCTTTTCTGTTAGGTAAATGCCAAATTTATGGGGCCTGTACTCCAGTGGCCTACAGTAAAAATTTTATCCAGTGACCCGCCTAATGTACCTCCAGCCACATCATCCCAAGTTCTTTTCTGTCAGGTGAATGCCTAATTTTTGGGGCCTGTATTCCGTGGCCTAAAACACACTTTTTCTAGGCTCCAGCAGGGCACATTTTTGAGAGTTTCCCTTTAGGATGCATAAAAATGGCCCCTGATTAAAATACATATTTTTTGTTGGATCTTTTGCCAATGATCCCCCTCTGGTATGTCACTGTTGTGGGACTATTTGTGCACTTCTAGTAAGTATTTGGTGGCTGCAAATATTACCTGAAGGTTTTTCAGGTTCGCCTGCCATTAAAGTCAATGGGGCCCGCCGCGAACGCGCAGTTTGCGAACATTTGATCACGAACGCGCGTTCACGAAACTTCCCGGCCGATGTTCGTCCATCACTACTGACCATCACCCAATTCTCTCCTCTCCAGGTATGTCTGCATTGAACCTAACTACTGCACCCAACTTTTCCAGAATCTGATATTGTCCACACCCCTCATCTTTCCTTCTCATGCCCTGGTATGTCTGCATTGAACCTAACTGCTGCACCCAACTTTTCCAGAGTCTGATATTGTCCACACCCCTCATCTTTCCTTCTCATGCCCTGGTATGTCTGCATTGAACCTTTAATGTCTCTTTCCCTGCTGGATTTATTGAGTAATGGTTTACATTGACTATTTCGCCCCTGTATCTGGTTCCCTCTCAAACACACACAGATACCTCATGCCCTCTCTTATTCTCACCTACTAACACTTTCTCTGCTTCTCCTCATTGCTGGTGATATCTCTCCAAATCCAGGCCCCCCTCAGCAAATCCCCACTATCACCTCTACCTCCTACTACAAATTTCTGCAACCCTTTAAACCTAATAACCATTTCTCTGACCCCTGCTCTTTTGGTTCCTCTTGCAGGAGCATTATGGAATGCACGCTCTGTCTGTAACAAACTGTCCTACATTCATGACCTCTTCATCTCTCGAAAATTTTCCTTTCTGGGTCTCACAGAAACATGGCTGACACCCTCTAACACCTCCTCCCCTGCTGCACTCTCCTATAGCAGATTTAATTTCACTCACATCCCCCGCCCCGGCAGCAAACATGGTGGAGGAGTTGGTCTTCTCCTATCAGACACCTGCTCCTACAGCCCAACTCCACTGCCACCCTCCATTACACTCACATCATTTGAAGTATACTCTGTTTGCATTTACTTTCCCTCCAACCTCCAAGTAGCTGTCATTTACCGCCCCCCAGGCCCAGCCACCATCTTTAACACCTGGCTCCTACACTTTCTTTCTGTCGACATCCCCACTATCATAGCTCTCTTCCTCATTCGGCCTCTCACAGTGGTCTTCCGCTCCCACCCACAGAGATGGTCACACGCTGGATCTTATCTTTACCCGCCTCTGCTCCCTATCTAACTTTCTTATTCGCCTCTCCTCCTATCCGACCACAACCTACTCACTCACCTTCTCTTCACTAGTCTCTTCTGCTGCCTCCCCAGCCACAAACTAGCACACCCCAGCAGGAACCTTAAACGTCTTGACTTTTGCTTGCTTTCTGACTCTCTTCTGCCACTCTCTACCATTTGTTCCCACCACCCTATATAATACCACAATAAGTACAGCTCTGGACATTGTTGCCCCCCTCACACACAACAAAACCCACACAAAACAGACAACCCTTGACACACCAACCTGACTAAAAAACTCAGACAAGCTTCCAGGGCTGCTTAGCGGCGATGGAAAAAATCCCATTCTAAGGATCACTTCACCACATACAAGCAATCCCTCCTCATTTTCAAATCCTCACTCACTGATGCAAAACAGGCCTACTTCTCATCTCTTATATCTTCCCTGTCCCACAGCCCTAAGCAACTTTTTAACACCCTTCTCAGTCCCCCAGAGCCCCCACCCTCTCCTCTCAGCTGTGAACTTTGCCACATACTTCAAACAAAAGATAGTCAGCATCAGAGAAAACTTCAGTGCACAGTCCCCACAGACCCTCTACACATCTGCTCAGTCCTCTTCTCCCAAAACCTTCACTTGACCCATCTTCTTTGTCCAGTTATCGCCCCATATCACTTCTTCCATATGCCTCAAAACTACTTGAGCAACATGTCCATTCTGAACTGTCCTTTCATCTCTCCTCCTGCTCCCTCTTCGACTAGCTACAATCTGTCTTCCGACCCCACCACTTAACTGAGACTGCCCTCACCATAATCACCAATGACCTACTAACAGCCAAAACCAAAAAACATTACTCTGTCCTCCTTCTCCTTGACCTGTCCTCTGCCCTTGACACTGTCGACCACTCCCTTCTGTTACAAACTCTCTCATCTCTTGGCATCACTGACCTGGCCCTCTCCTGGAGTACATCATACCTCACATAGCGGACATTTAGCGTCTCCCACTCTCACACCACCTCCTCGTCTCATTCCCTCTCTGTTGGTGTCCTGCAAGGCTCTGTCCTAGGACCCCTGCTCTTCTCCATCTACACTTTCGGCCTGGGACAGCTCATAGTCCCATGGCTTTCAGTATCACCTTTATGCTGACAACACACAAATCTACCTCTCTGGTCCAGACATCGCCGCCTTACTAACCAGAATCCCACAATGCCTATCTTCCATATCTTACTTCTCCTCTCGCTTTCTAAAACTTAACATGGATAAAACAGAATTCATCATCTTTCCCCCATCTTGCTCAACCCCGCCAACAGATCTATCTATCACGATCAATGGCTGCACACTCTTCCTGGTCAACCAAGTCCGCTGCCTTGGAGTGACCTTGGATTCTGCACTCTCCTTCCGACCGCACATTCAAATCCTACCCCAACATATCAGACTCTCATCTACAGTGGAATCCTTCAAAAGAAACCTAAAAACCCACGTCTTCATACAAGCCTACAACCAGTGACCCTGCTGCCTCAATACCGCCATGACCAACTTTACCCTCACCTACTGTGTCCTTCTGCCATACCATGTACACTCACCTAAAGAATTATTAGGAACACCATACTAATACGGTGTTGGACCCCCTTTTGCCTTCAGAACTGCCTTAATTCTACGTGGCATTGATTCCACAAGGTGCTGATAGCATTCTTTAGAAATGTTGGCCCATATTGATAGGATAGCATCTTGCAGTTGATGGAGATTTGAGGGATGCACATCCAGGGCACGAAGCTCCCGTTCCACCACATCCCAAAGATGCTCTATTGGGTTGAGATCTGGTGACTGTGGGGGCCATTTTAGTACAGTGAACTCATTGTCATGTTCAAGAAACCAATTTGAAATGATTCGAGCTTTGTGACATGGTGCATTATCCTGCTGGAAGTAGCCATCAGAGGATGGATACATGTTCTCATTCTGTTTACGCCAAATTCGGACTCTACCATTTGAATGTCTCAACAGAAATCGAGACTCATCAGACCAGGCAACATTTTTCCGGTCTTCAACAGTCCAATTTTGGTGAGCTCGTGCAAATTGTAGCCTCTTTTTCCTATTTGTAGTGGAGATGAGTGGTACCCGGTGGGATCTTCTGCTGTTGTAGCCCATCCGCCTCAAGGTTGTGCGTGTTGTGGCTTCACAAATGCTTTGCTGCATACCTCGGTTGTAACGAGTGGTTATTTCAGTCAACGTTGCTCTTCTATCAGCTTGAATCAGTCGGCCCATTCTTCTCTGACCTCTAGCATCCACAAGGCATTTTCGCCCACAGGACTGCCGCATACTGGATGTTTTTCCCTTTTCACACCATTCTTTGTAAATCCTAGAAATGGTTGTGCGTGAAAATCCCAGTAACTGAGCAGATTGTGAAATACTCAGACCGGCCCGTCTTACACCAACAACCATGCCACACTCAAAATTGCTTAAATCACCTTTCTTTCCCATTCTGACATTCAGTTTGGAGTTCAGGAGATTGTCTTGACCAGGACCACCCCCCTAAAAGCATTGAAGCAACTGCCATGTGATTGGCTGACTAGATAATTGCATTAATGAGAAATAGAACAGGTGTTCCTAATAATTCTTTAGGTGAGTGTAGATTGTAAGCCCTCACGAGCAGGGCCCTCTCTCCTCCTGTACCAGTTTGTAACTCGTCTTGTTCATGCTTTAGTGCAATTGTCTGTATTATGCATGTATACCCCTTTTCATATGTACAGTGCTATGGAATGAATGGCGCTTTAATAATAAATAATAATAATTCAGTTACTCAGTGTGCATTCCGTTTCCATATGTCCGTATTTCCGTATGTCCGTATTTCCGTTCCACAAAAAAAATAGAACATGTCCTATTATTGTCCGCATTACGGACAAGGATAGTACTCTTCTATTAGGGGCCAGTTGTTCATCCGTATTTTTTTGCGGATCCATTTTTTGCAGACCGTGAAATACATACGGTCGTGTGCATGAGGCCTTATACTGAGTGGAGGACCTGAGGGGTGGTAAGTAACTCTTAACACAGTGGAGGAAATTTACTAAATGACACAGAGAAATGTCAATTTATCCCTTTAGGCTAGGTAGATATCTGTAGCAAAAACTAAATAGCGTAATCTTAAAGGGCATCTGTCAGCAGATTTGTACCTATGACACTGGCTGACCTGTTACATGTGCACTTGGCAGCTGGAGGCATCTGTGTTCGTCCCATGTTCCTATGTGTCCGCATTGCTGAGAAAAATTATGCTTTAATATATGCAAATTAGTCTCTAGGAGCAATGGCAGTGTTGCCATTACACACAGAGGCTCTGTTCTCTCTGCAGCTGCCGCACCCTCTGCACTTTGATTGAAAGGGCCAGACAGAGTAAGGGCTCATTCACACGAACGCGCTGTGTTTTGCGGTCCACAAATTGTGGATCCACAAAACACGGATGCCACCCGTGTGACTTCCGCAATTTGCGAAACGGAACAGACGGCCCATTATAGAAATGCCTATTCTTGTCCGCAAAATGGACAAGAATAGGACATGATCTATAATTTTTGTGGGGCCACGGAACGGAGCAACGGATGCGGACAGCACGCGGAGTGCTGTCCACGTCTTTTGTGGTCCCATTGAAGTGAATGGGTCCGCACCAAAGCCCCAAAAAATGCGGCTCAGATGCGGAACCAAACCACGGTCGTGTGAATGAGCCCTAAAAAGTGATCACATCTTCCTTGTCCTGTCAATTAAAGTGGAGAGGGCGTGGCAGTTGCAGAGAGAGCAGAGCTGGAGAAGGCTACAGCATTACTGCTAGTACCACTTCCTTCTCAAACAGCTGATCAGAGGGGGTCCCAGGTGTCGGGAGAAGATAGGTCATAAAGGGATTCTGTCACCTCTTTTTACCCTAAAGAGATGTGGACATGCACGGCTAGATCGCCGCTGGCATGTCCGCAGTATACCTGTCCCATATCTCTGAGTGGTTTTATTGAGTGTAAAAAATGATTTTAAATATATGTAAATCAGCCTGGTAAGGAGCCCAAGGGGCTGTACTAACCGTTCTGGAGCCCAGCCACGCTCCCCTGTGAAGGAGCCCAGCACCGCCTGTATCCAGGAGCTCGTGCATCGCGAGATTACGGCGATCTGACTTTGTGAGCAAGGAGGAGATTCCTGGATACAGGCGGTGCTTGGCTCCTTCACAGGGGGATGTGGCTGGGCTCCAGAACGGTTAGTGCAGCCCCTTGGGCTCCTTACCAGGCTGATTTACATATATATAAAATCATTTTTTACACTCAATAAAACCCACTTACAGATATGGGACAGGTATACTCTGGACATGCTAGCCGTGCATGTCCACATCTCTATAGGGTAAAAATAGGTGGCACAATCCCTTTAAGTACAAAAATAACTCTCGGAAAACCCCTTTAATGCCATAAACTAGAAACAGTTATAGGACACACTCAGGGGCGTAGCTAAAGGCTCATTGGCCCTGGTGCAAGAGTTCAGCTTGGGCCCCCCTCCCTTCACTCAACGCTGGTGCACGTAGTTTTTCTGCTGCCCGAGGCAAAAATTGAAACACCCCTCCCCATGCCAAATTCTCAACCTAACCCCTTCCCTCCAGTCCTACTGTTAAAGAGGTTGTCCTCTTTTTACTACTGATGACCTATCCTGAGGATAGGTCATCAATATCAGATCGGTGGGGTCCCCCAGCACCCCCGCCGATCAGCTGTTTGAAGAGAGGGCAGCGCTGATATTAGAGCTGCTTTCTCTGCTCTGTTCACCTGCTTGCCGTAGCATTTGCAGTGATGAGCAGAGAAGGCAGCGCTCATACAAAAAAAAAAAGTGGACAATCCCTTTAACCACCTCCGGACCGCCTAACGCAGATTCGCGTTCCGGAGGTGGCAGCCCTGCGCAGAGTTACGCATATATGCGTCATCTCGCGCGAGCCGAGATTTCCTGTGAACGCGCGCACACAGGCGCGCGCGCTCACAGGAACGGAAGGTAAGAGAGTGGATCTCCAGCCTGCCAGCGGCGATTGTTCGATGGCAGGCTGGAGATGTGATTTTTTTAACCCCTAACAGGTATATTAGACGCTGTTTTGATAACAGCGTCTAATATACCTGCTACCTGGTCCTCTGGTGGTCCCCTTTGTTTGGATCGACCACCAGAGGACACAGGTAGCTCAGTAATATGTTGCACCAAGCACCACTACACTACACCCCCCCTGTCACTTATTAACCCCTTATTCACCCTTGATCACCCCTGATCACCCCATATAGACTCCCTGATCACCCCCCTGTCATTGATTACCCCCCTGTCATTGATCACCCCCCTGTAAAGCTCCATTCAGATGTCTGCATGATTTTTACGGATCCAATGATAGATGGATCGGATCCGCAAAACGCATACGGACGTCTGAATGGAGCCTTACAGGGGCGTGATCAATGACTGTGGTGATCACCCCATATAGACTCCCTGATCACCCCCCTGTCATTGATCACCCCCCTGTAAAGCTCCATTCAGATGTCTGCATGATTTTTACGGATCCACTGATAGATGGATCGGATCCGCAAAACGCATACGGACGTTTGAATGGAGCCTTACAGGGGCGTGATCAATGACTGTGGTGATCACCCCATATAGACTCCCTGATCACCCCCCTGTCATTGATTACCCCCCTGTCATTGATCACCCCCCTGTAAAGCTCCATTCAGATGTCCGCATGATTTTTACGGATCCACTGATAGATGGATCGGATCCGCAAAACGCATACGGACGTCTGAATGGAGCCTTACAGGGGCGTGATCAATGACTGTTGTGGTCACCCCATATAGACTCCCTGATCACCCCCCTGTCATTGATTACCCCCCTGTCATTGATCACCCCCCTGTAAAGCTCCATTCAGATGTCCGCATGATTTTTACGGATCCACTGATAGATGGATCGGATCCGCAAAACGCATACGGACGTCTGAATGGAGCCTTACAGGGGCGTGATCAATGACTGTGGTGATCACCCCATATAGACTCCCTGATCACCCCCCTGTCATTGATTACCCCCCTGTCATTGATCACCCCCCTGTAAAGCTCCATTCAGACGTCCGCATGATTTTTTACGGATCCACTGATAGATGGATCGGATCCGTAAAACACATACAGGCGTCTCCCTGGAGCCTTCCAGGGGGGGTGATCACCCCATATAGACTCCCTGATCACCCCCCTGTCATTGATCACCCCACCTGTCATTGATCACCCCCCCTGTCAGGCTGCATTCAGATGTCCGTATGATTTTTACGGATCCACGGATACATGGATCGGATCCGCAAAGCACATACGGACATCTGAATGGAGCCTTATAGGGGGGTGATCAATGACAGGGGGGTGATCACCCCATATAGACTCCCTGATCACCCCCCTGTCATTGATCACCCCTCTGTAAGGCTCCATTCAGACATTTTTTTGGCCCAAGTTAGCGGAAATTATTATTTTTTTCTTACAAAGTCTCATATTCCACTAACTTGTGTCAAAAAATTTAATCTCACATGAACTCACCATACCCCTCACGGAATCCAAATGCGTAAAATTTTTTAGACATTTACAGGGAGTGCAGAATTATTAGGCAAATGAGTATTTTGACCACATCATCCTCTTTATGCATGTTGTCTTACTCCAAGCTGTATAGGCTCGAAAGCCTACTACCAATTAAGCATATTAGGTGATGTGCATCTCTGTAATGAGAAGGGGTGTGGTTTAATGACATCAACACCCTATATTAGGTGTGCATAATTATTAGGCAACTTCCTTTCCTTTGGCAAAATGGGTCAAAAGAAGGACTTGACAGGCTCAGAAAAGTCAAAAATAGTGAGATATCTTGCAGAGGGATGCAGCACTCTTAAAATTGCAAAGCTTCTGAAGCGTGATCATCGAACAATCAAGCGTTTCATTCAAAATAGTCAACAGGGTCGCAAGAAGCGTGTGGAAAAACCAAGGCGCAAAATAACTGCCCATGAACTGAGAAAAGTCAAGCGTGCAGCTGCCAAGATGCCACTTGCCACCAGTTTGGCCATATTTCAGAGCTGCAACATCACTGGAGTGCCCAAAAGCACAAGGTGTGCAATACTCAGAGACATGGCCAAGGTAAGAAAGGCTGAAAGACGACCACCACTGAACAAGACACACACAGACTGGGCCAAGAAATATCTCAAGACTGATTTTTCTAAGGTTTTATGGACTGATGAAATGAGAGTGAGTCTTGATGGGCCAGATGGATGGGCCCGTGGCTGGATTGGTAAAGGGCAGAGAGCTCCAGTCCGACTCAGACGCCAGCAAGGTGGAGGTGGAGTACTGGTTTGGGCTGGTATCATCAAAGATGAGCTTGTGGGGCCTTTTCGCGTTGAGGATGGAGTCAAGCTCAACTCCCAGTCCTACTGCCAGTTTCTGGAAGACACCTTCTTCAAGCAGTGGTACAGGAAGAAGTCTGCATCCTTCAAGAAAAACATGATTTTCATGCAGGACAATGCTCCATCACACGCGTCCAAGTACTCCACAGCATGGCTGGCAAGAAAGGGTATAAAAGAAGAAAATCTAATGACATGGCCTCCTTGTTCACCTGATCTGAACCCCAATGAGAACCTGTGGTCCATCATCAAATGTGAGATTTACAAGGAGGGAAAACAGTACACCTCTCTGAACAGTGTCTGGGAGGCTGTGGTTGCTGCTGCACGCAATGTTGATGGTGAACAGATCAAAACACTGACAGAATCCATGGATGGCAGGCTTTTGAGAGTCCTTGCAAAGAAAGGTGGCTATATTGGTCACTGATTTGTTTTTGTTTTGTTTTTGAATGTCAGAAATGTATATTTGTGAATGTTGAGATGTTATATTGGTTTCACTGGTAAAAATAAATAATTGAAATGGGTATATATTTGTTTTTTGTTAAGTTGCCTAATAATTATCCACAGTAATAGTCACCTGCACACACAGATATCCCCCTAAAATAGCTAAAACTAAAAACAAACTAAAAACTACTTCCAAAAATATTCAGCTTTGATATTAATGAGTTTTTTGGGTTCATTGAGAACATGGTTGTTGTTCAATAATAAAATAAATCCTCAAAAATACAACTTGCCTAATAATTCTGCACTCCCTGTATATTCCAGACTTCTTCTCACGCTTTAGGGCCCCTAGAATGCCAGGGCAGTATAAATACCCCACATGTGACCCCATTTCGGAAAGAAGACACCCCCAGGTATTCCGTGAGGGGCATATTGAGTCCATGAAAGATTGAAATTTTTGTCCCAAGTTAGCGGAAAGGGAGACTTTGTGAGAAAAAAATAAATAAAATCAATTTCCGCTAACTTGTGCCAAAAAAAAAAAATTTCTATGAACTCGCCATGCCCCTCATTGAATACCTTGGGGTGTCTTCTTTCCAAAATGGGGTCACATGTGGGGTATTTATACTGCCCTGGCATTTTAGGGGCCCTAAAGCGTGAGAAGAAGTCTGGGATCCAAATGTCTAAAAATGCCCTTATAAAAGGAATGTGGGCCCCTTTGCGCATCTAGGCTGCAAAAAAGTGTCACACATCTGGTATCGCCGTACTCAGGAGAAGTTGGGCAATGTGTTTTGGGGTGTCATTTTACATATACCCATGCTGGGTGAGATAAATATCTTGGTCAAATGCCAACTTTGTATAAAAAAATGGGAAAAGTTGTCTTTTGCCGAGATATTTCTCTCACCCAGCATGAGTATATGTAAAAAGACACCCCAAAACACATTTCCCAACTTCTCCTGAATACGGCGATACCACATGTGTGACACTTTTTTGCAGCCTAGGTGGGCAAAGGGGCCCACATTCCAAAGAGCACCTTTAGGATTTCACAGGTCATTTACCTACTTACCACACATTAGGGCCCCTGGAAAATGCCAGGGCAGTATAACTACCCCACAAGTGACCCCATTTTGGAAAGAAGACACCCCAAGGTATTCCGTGAGGGGCATGGCGAGTTACTAGAATTTTATATTTTTTGTCACAAGTTAGCGGAAAATGATGATTTATTTTTTATTTATTTTTTTCCTTACAAAGTCTCATATTCCACTAACTTGTGACAAAAAATAAAAACTTCCATGAACTCACTATGCCCATCACAAAATACCTTGGGGTGTCTTCTTTCCAAAATGGGGTCACTTGTGGGGTAGTTATACTACCCTGGCATTTTAGGGGCCGAATGCGTGAGAAGTGGTTTGAAATCAAAATCTGTAAAAAATGGCCGGTGAAATCCGAAAGGTGCTCTTTGGAATGTGGGCCCCTTTGCGCACCTAGGCTGCAAAAAAGTGTCACACATGTGGTATCTCCGTACTCAGGAGAAGTTGGGGAATGTGTTTTGGGGTGTCATTTTACATATACCCATGCTGGGTGAGAGAAATATCTTGGCAAAAGACAACTTTTCCCATTTTTTTATACAAAGTTGGCATTTGACCAAGATATTTATCTCACCCAGCATGGGTATATGTAAAATGACACCCCAAAACACATTCCCCAACTTCTCCTGAGTACGGCGATACCACATGTGTGGCACTTTTTTGCAGCCTAGGTGGGCAAAGGGGCCCACATTCCAAAGAGCACCTTTCGGATTTCACCGGTCATTTTTTACAGATTTTGATTTCAAACTACTTACCACACATTTGGGCCCCTAGAATGCCAGGGCAGTATAACTACCCCACAAGTGACCCCATTTTGAAAAGAAGACACCCCAAGGTATTCGCTGATGGGCATAGTGAGTTCATAGAAGTTTTTATTTTTTGTCACAAGTTAGTGGAATATGAGACTTTGTAAGAAAAAAAAAAAAATTATAAAAATCATCATTTTCCACTAACTTGTGACAAAAAATAAAAAGTTCTATGAACTCACTATGCCCATCAGCGAATACCTTAGGGTGTCTACTTTCCGAAATGGGGTCATTTGTGGGGTGTTTGTACTGTCTGGGCATTGTAGAACCTCAGGAAACATGACAGGTGCTCAGAAAGTCAGAGCTGCTTCAAAAAGCGGAAATTCACATTTTTGTACCATAGTTTGTAAACGCTATAACTTTTACCCAAACCATTTTTTTTTTCCCAAACATTTTTTTTTTATCAAAGACATGTAGAACAATAAATTTAGAGCAAAATTTATATATGGATGTCGTTTTTTTTTTGCAAGATTTTACAACTGAAAGTGAAAAATGTCATTTTTTTGCAAAAAAATCGTTAAATTTCGATTAATAACAAAAAATGTAAAAATGTCAGCAGCAATGAAATACCACCAAATGAAAGCTCTATTAGTGAGAAGAAAAGGAGGTAAAATTCATTTGGGTGGTAAGTTGCATGACCGATCAATAAACAGTGAAAGTAGTGTAGGTCAGAAGTGTAAAAAGTGGCCTGGTCTTTCAGGGTGTTTAAGCTATAGGGGCTGAGGTGGTTAAAGACATACTTGGAAAACATTACATACAGCGCTACAGAACATACAGGGCAATACAGCCCCACATATGTACTTCTTACATCCAGTGACTTCTCTTCTCTGATGTAGATATTCTCTTTTCTCTTCTTCTCCTCTCAGACCAGACCACCATGGTGACTTCATTCAGCCGCGCCTCGTCTCTGCAGAGTTTAACAAACAGACATCTTACTTTCCTACTTTTTCATCATCCTCCTCACCTTCTCAACACCCCATTCTGCCACCTCCAATACTGTGCCCACTGTGCTCCCCAATACTTTCCTGCAGAAACAGTCCCTCCAAAAATACTGGTACCACACAGAGCGTCAGTACATAAACACCCTTATATTGTGCGCCAGTACAAAAAATACCCCTTTCAGATCAGACCCCCATATAAAACCCTAAATGAGACCCCCCATCTCAGACCAAACCCCATTTAGACCTCTATGTCAGACCCCAGTTTTAGACCTCAGATCAGACCCCCCCCATTAGACCTCCATGTAAGACCCCAACCCAATATCAGACCTCAGTTAAGACCCCCATTAGACCTTTAGACCCCCATTAGACCTCCAGAACCCCAATCAGACATCTATACCCCCATTAGACCTCTCCAGACCCCCCATTGGACCACTCCAGACCCCCCATTAGACCTCTCCAGACCCCCAATCATATGTCTATACCCCCATTAGACCTCTCCAGACCCTCCATTAGACCTCTGCAGACCCCCCATTAGACCTCTCCAGACCCCCAGTCAGGCCTTTAGACCCCCCATTAGACCTCTTCAGACCCCCAGTCAGACCTCCAGACACCCCAGTCAGGCCACTCCAGACCCCCACAGTGAGACCACTCCAGACCCCCAATGAGACCTCCAGAACCCCCATTAGACCGCTCCAGACTCCTCATTAAACCTCTCCAGACCCCCAATAAGACCTCCATATCAGACTGTAAAAAAATAAAATAACTTACCTCTCCTGTCTCTCTCCGCCACTCTCCCTGTCCTGGTTCTCTTCTCAGGTCCCGTGCTCCACAGTCACCTGACTTCCTGTGGAGCGCTTCCATTATGTATTCCCTATACAGACCCAATCCTGCCCAGTACCCTTAGTACCCCCACACAGTAGTTATTCCCACTTAGTGCCCTCACACAGTACTTATGCCCCTTCACTGCCCCCACAGCAGTTATTTCACCTAAGTGCCCCCCACACAGTAGTTATGCCTCCCTGTGTGCTCTCTTCACAGTGGAATGCCGCTATAGTGCCCCCACACAGTAGGTATGCCCCCCTAGTGCCCCCATATAGTATTAATGCCCCAAACTGTAGTGCTGCCCTTAGAGTTAATAAAATAGTAATACTCATCTAGACCTGTTCCCATGATGATTGGAGCACATCCTGCTCTCCCCAGCAGCAGGCGTGATGTGGTGTCGTCACCAAGTCTGCTGAGCTGGGCAGAAGAGTGCACAAGCCGATTCCCCAGCCAGGGAATTATTCCAGGCCTGTGTGCTCCTCCTACACAGCTCAGGAAGCGTAAGATATTAGTGGATCATGCCTGCTGCTGGAAAGAGCAAGCTGGTGAACGGTGAAGCAGGGAGTTAATGGTCCCCTGCTTCACCATTGTATTCAATTGTATCTGTTGAAATCATGACATCCCTCAGTCGCCACAGGCCTGAGGGCCAGTCACTGAAATCCCACCGGATCCGGGACGGTTGGGAAGTATGGTAACCTACAGCTGCTCCAGGGGAAGCTGAAAAACGAATCAACACAGGGTGGTAACAGGATGGCCTATACCTGCCCCACTCCCGCCATGTAAAAAACTGAACAAAAATACATAATGCATTATACATCTGTGATAATCCAACAGGAACAGCTCAACAGCTAAAGGTGCCCATTCACATTAAGAAAATGGTGGCAGATGTCAGGAGAAAAGAAGAATTGGGCATCCTAGATCCAACAAACTTGACATAATTACCGTACTTTGATAAAGGAGCCCTTTTGTGCTCTACATAACACAGACCCTTCTCTTCAAACTCTTGGCCTTAAATATTATTGTAGACTGACAACATTTATCTATTTATATCCAGTTTTAGTATGCCTTAAAGGGATTGTCCAAGATAAAATACCATATTTTTCGCTTTCTAAGCGATGATAAAACGCACCCCAGGTTTCAGGAATAAGAAAAAAATATTTTTCATCACAGCTCATATCAAAACCTCAGATCAGACCCCCATACAAGGACCTCAGATCAGACCCCCTTCAGACTTCAGATCAGACCCCCATCAGACCTCAGATCAGACCCCCTTCAGACTTCAGATCAGACCCCCTTCAGACTTCAGATCAGACCTCCATTTCAGACTCCCATCAGAGATAAAATAAATAGCTTCAGTTACCTCTCTGGCTCTGCCGCTCCTCTCCATGTCCGGTGGCAGCAGTCGCGCTACCTTGTCTTCTCTGGCCCGTGCTGCACTGTCCCCTATGTCCTGACGCTGTACGCAGTCAGGACAGTGCAGTGCAACCCCAGAGGAGAAGACCAGGGAGACTAAGTACCGGCAGCACTTCACTCCCCGCACCTAATGCATACTAGTGGGCGCTTCCATAATGGAAATGCCCACTAGTATTCGCTTTATAAGACGCACTGCCATTTCCCCCCCCACTTTTGGGGGGAAAAGTGCATCTTATAAAGCAAAAAATACGGTACATGGCTTTTTTCCACAAACAGTGCCACCCCTGTCCACAGATCGTGTGTGGTATTACAAGTCATCCTCATTCACTTTATTGGAGCTGAGGTACAATATCAGACATAACTAAAAGGACAGGGCTAAGCCTCTTTTAGTAAAATAAACAATCCTGCAGGCCTAAGGGTCCTTTTATAGGAGCAGATGTCTACCCGTAACAAGCACTAATTGATGATAAAGCATGTTGATTGGCGATCATCTAGGGACCTTTAGGACAGGCAGATATCTGCCTTAAAGAGGTTGTCTCACTAAAAATATTCTGCAGTTTTGAAACAAGCTTCGAGATCGGATTACTTTTGTAATTGCATGTAATTAAAAATGTTGTATAGCCACTGTGTTATTCAATAAAATGTATTGGTATAGCGCCACCTGCTGTTTGTTCTTTTTATTTCTCTGTTCACCTCGCTGAGGTGGATGCACATGCTCAGTTCCATCCTTTAACTGCCTATCTATTAGGGGACAGAGGTGACACAAGAGGAGTGAGGGCCTTGGTCACAAGGCTTGCAATCTATGAGGAGATAGAGGTGACACAAGAGGAGTGAGGGCCCTGCTGACAAGAGCTTACAATCTATGAGGAGACAGAGGTGACACAGGAGTGAGGGCGTACACTATGCGGTAAAATAGTTATCTTCATTCTCCAGGTCAGTACGGTTCCAACGATACCACACTTGTATCATTTTTCTTGTGTTTTAATACAGAATTTTTTTTTTAAACCTTTGAGGATTTTTATTTTATTTTATAACCATATTCTGACCCCTATAACTTTTTTGTAGCTATGTGTATGGGGCTGTGTGAGGGCTCATTTTTTGCGGGACGATCTGTTCTTTTCAGTGATACCAATTTTAAGTGTGTGCGACTTTTTGATCACTTATTATAAAAAAAATATTGGGTAGTTGAAGTAAAAAAAAATGGCAAATTGGCTGTTTTTATTTTTTTTCCTGCTATGCCATTTGGCGTATGCCATTAATATTGTTATATTTTAATAGTATGGACATTTTCACATGCGGCGATGCCCATGATGTTTATTTTTTTTTATTGGTTAAGTATTTTTATTTTAAGGAAAGCGGGGTGATTTCAACTTTTAGTTTTTTTTTTATATTTGTAAAACCTTTTTTTTTAACTTTTTTTAAGTCACCTTGGGTGACAATAACTGGCAATCATTCGATTGCCCATAGTATTCAGTGATGGCTAAATAGCCATCATTGAAGACTTCATTTGCACTATATCAATACAAGGCTGCCACCTAGTGGCCTGTATTGATATATACATCTAATTGACTCGGAAGCCTGCTTGAGGCTTCAGTCAATTAGCGCAAGGTAACAGATTCCCCGATCTCAGCCGGGGAAAGCTGTTATGGGACCAGAAGCGCGCAACTTTTGGTTCCGGTCTGCGCAGATGACGTGGTCACATTTGACCACGGCATCTGAAGGGTAAGATGTATGCGATCAGCCTTATGGCTGATTGCATACATGTGTCGCGGGTCTCTGCTATTTAAAATAGCAGAAACCCTGCGGCTAAGGCGCCCGCTGCACGTGCGAGCGGGCACCATGTTTAGGGATCGGACCCATGACATACAGCTACTTAATGGGTCCTTAAAGGGTTAATGTTTGTGTGTCGTTAAAAGATATCGACAGTATCCCCCATAACAGTGACCTTTACAGCACCCCTCCCCTATAACAGTGAACTCCCCAGTCCCCCACCCACTTTAAAATGGGACCTCTACAGCAGGCCATCCCCTTAACTTTGACCATCAGAGCAGCCCGCCCCTTTAACAGTGAGTTTCACAGCACCCCACTCCCTTGACAGTGGCCTCCTCAGGGCCACCCCTTTGACAGTGACCTCCACAGTACCCCGCTGCCTTAACAGTGACCTCACAGTACCCTGCTGCTGCAACAGTGACCTCCACAGCAGTTGTGTCTTTAATAGTGGCCCCCGCCCCCTTAACAATGACCTCCACAGTGTTCGCCCCTTTAACAGTGGCCTCCACAGCGGCCTGCCCCTTAAGGGCTCGTTCACACAAACGTTTTTTGCGTTTCGTATACGGTCTGCTTTTTACGTTCCGTATATGGAACCATTCATTTCAATGGTTCTGCAAAAAAAAAAAAAGGAATGTACTCCATATGCATTCCGTTTCCGTATTTCCGTTCCGTTGAAAGATAGAACATGTCCTATTATTGCCCGCAAATCACGTTCCGTGGCTCCATTCAAGTCAATGGGTCAGCAAAAAAACAAACAAACACATACAGAATTTACTCCATATGTCTTCCGTATCCATTCCATTTTTGTGGAACCATCTATTGAAAATGTTAAGCCCAGCCTAATTTTTCTATGTAATTACTGTATATGCCATACGGAAAAACGGAACGGAACTGGAAACACAAAAAATATAAAAACGGAAAAACAGCCTTCAAAACGCTGAAAAAGACATAAGGTCGTGTAAACAAGCCCTAACAGTAACATCCACAGTGAAAGCCTCTTTAACCACCTCAGCCCCCAGTGCTTAAACACCCTGAAAGACCAGGCCACTTTTTACACTTCTGACCTACACTACTTTCACCGTTTATTGCTCGGTCATGCAACTTACCACCCAAATGAATTTTACCTCCTTTTCTTCTCACTAATAGAGCTTTCATTTGGTGGTATTTCATTGCTGCTGACATTTTTACATTTTTTGTTATTAATCGAAATTTTACGATTTTTTTGCAAAAAAATGACATTTTTCACTTTCAGTTGTAAAATTTTGCAAAAAAAACGACATCCATATAAAAATTTTGCTCTAAATTTATTGTTCTACATGTCTTTGATAAAAAAAAAATGTTTGGGTAAAAAAAAAAATGGTTTGGGTAAAAGTTATAGCGTTTACAAACTATGGTACAAAAATGTGAATTTCCGCTTTTTGAAGCAGCTCTGACTTTCTGAGCACCTGTCATGTTTCCTGAGGTTCTACAATGGCCAGACAGTACAAACACCCCACAAATGACCCCATTTCGGAAAGTACACACCCTAAGGTATTCGCTGATGGGCATAGTGAGTTCATAGAACTTTTTATTTTTTGTCACAAGTTAGTGGAAAATGATGATTTTTTTTTTTTTTTTTTCTTTTCTTACAAAGTCTCATATTCCACTAACTTGTGACAAAAAATAAAAACTTCTATGAACTCACTATGCCCATCACGAAATACCTTGGGGTCTCTTCTTTCCAAAATGGGGTCACTTGTGGGGTGGTTATACTGCCCTGGCATTCTAGGGGCCCAAATGTGTGGTAAGGAGTTTGAAATCAAATTCTGTAAAAAAATGACCTGTGAAATCCGAAAGGTGCTCTTTGGAATATGGGCCCCTTTGCCCACCTAGGCTGCAAAAAAGTGTCACACATCTGGTATCTCCATACTCAGGAGAAGGTGGGGAATGTGTTTTGGGGTGTCATTTTATATATATCCATGCTGGGTGAGAGAAATATCTTGGTCAAATGCCAACTTTGTATAAAAAAATGGGAAAAGTTGTCTTTTGCCAAGATATTTCTCTCACCCAGCATGGGTATATGTAAAATGACACCCCAAAACACATTCCCCAACTTCTCCTGAGTACGGAGATACCAGATGTGTGACACTTTTTTGCAGCCTAGGTGGGCAAAGGGGCCCATATTCCAAAGAGCACCTTTCGGATTTCACAGGTCATTTTTTACAGAATTTGATTTCAAACTCCTTACCACACATTAGGGCCCCTAGAATGCCAGGGCAGTATAACTACCCCACAAGTGACCCCATTTTGGAAAGAAGAGACCCCAAGGTATTCTCTGATGGGCATAGTGAGTTCATGGAAGTTTTTATTTTTTGTCACAAGTTAGTGGAATATGAGACTTTGTATGAAAAAAAAAAAAAAAATCAGCATTTTCCACTAACTTGTGACAAAAAATAAAAAATTCTAGGAACTCGCCATGCCCCTCACGGAATACCTTGGGGTGTCTTCTTTCCAAAATGGGGTCACTTGTGGGGTAGTTATACTGCCCTGGCATTTTCCAGGGGCCCTAATGTGTGGTAAGTAGGTAAATGACCTGTGAAATCCTAAAGGTGCTCTTTGGAATATGGGCCCCTTTTCCCACCTAGGCTGCAAAAAAGTGTCACACATGTGGTATCGCCGTATTCAGGAGAAGTTGGGGAATGTGTTTTGGGGTGTCATTTTACATATACCCTTGCTGGGTGAGAGAAATATCTTGACAAAAGACAACTTTTCCCATTTTTTTTATACAAAGTTGGCATTTGACCAAGATATTTCTCTCACCCAGCATGGGTATATGTAAAATGACACCCCAAAACACATTCCCCAACTTCTCCTGAGTACGGCGATACCAGATGTGTGACACTTTTTTGCAGCCTAGATGCGCAAAGGTGCCCAAATTCCTTTTAGGAGGGCATTTTTTGACATTTGGATACCAGACTTCTTCTCACGCTTTGGGGCCCCTAGAATGCCAGGGCAGTATAAATACCCCACATGTGACCCCATTTTGGAAAGAAGACACCCCAAGGTTTTCAATGAGGGGCATGGCGAGTTCATAGAAATTTTTTTTTTTTGGCACAAGTTAGCGGAAATTGATATTTTTAATTTTTTTCTCACAAAGTCTCCCGTTCCGCTAACTTGGGACAAAAATTTCAATCTTTCATGGACTCAATATGCCCCTCACGGAATACCTGGGGGTGTATTCTTTCCGAAATGGGGTCACATGTGGGGTATTTATACTGCCCTGGCATTCTAGGGGCCCTAAAGCGTGAGAAGAAGTCTGGAATATAAATGTCTAAAAAATTTTACGCATTTGGATTCCGTGAGGGGTATGGTGAGTTCATGTGAGATTTTATTTTTTGACACAAGTTAGTGGAATATGAGACTTTGTAAGAAAAAAAAATAATAATTCCGCTAACTTGGGCCAAAAAAATGTCTGAATGGAGCCTTACAGGGGGGTGATCAATGACAGGGGGGTGATCAATGACAGGGGGGTGATCAGGGAGTCTATATGGGGTGATAACCACAGTCATTGATCACGCCCGTGTAAGGCTTCATTCAGACGTCCTGATGCGTTTTGCGGATCCGATCCATCTATCAGTGGATCCGTAAAAATCATGCGGACGTCTGAATGGAGCTTTACAGGGGGGTAATCAATGACAGGGGGGTGATCAGGGAGTCTATATGGGGTGATCACCACAGTCATTGATCATGCCCCTGTAAGGCTTCATTCAGATGTCCGGATGCGTTTTGCGGATCCGATCCATCTATCAGTGCATCCGTAAAAATCATGCGGACATCTGAATGGAGCTCTACAGGGGGGTAATTAATGACAGGGGGGTGATCAGGGAGTCTATATGGGGTGATCAGGGGCTAATAAGGGGTTAATAAGTGACGGGGGGGGGGGGTGTAGTGTAGTGTAGTGGTGCTTGGTGCTACTTTACTGAGCTACCTGTGTCCTCTGGTGGTCGATCCAAACAAAGGGGACCACCAGAGGACCAGGTAGCAGGTATATTAGACGCTGTTATCAAAACAGCGTCTAATATACCTGTTAGGGGTTAAAAAAAACACATCTCCAGCCTGCCAGCGAACGATCGCCGCTGGCAGGCTGGAGATCCACTCTCTTACCTTCCGTTCCTGTGAGCGCGCGCGCCTGTGTGCGCGCGTTCACAGGAAATCTCGCGTCTCGCGAGAGGACGCGCCGGCGCGTCCAGGAGGAATGAATCAACCACCTCCAGGACGCGTCTGTGCGTACAGCGGTCCGGAGGTGGTTAACAGTGACTTCCACAGTGATGAGGTGACACCAGAGGAGTGAGGGCCCTGCTCACAAGAGCTTACAATCTATGAAGAGATAGAGGTGACAGAAGAGGAGTAAGGGCCCTGCTCACAAAAGCTTACAATCTATGAGGAGACAGAAGATATATACGTTCTTCTTTATATATATAATGGATAGAAAGAAGATAGATGAGGTGAAACAAGAGTGAGGGCCCTGTTCACAAGAGCTTACAATCTACGAGGAGACAGAGGTGACACAAGATATATACGTCCTTCTTTACATATAATGGATAGAAAGAAGATAGATGAGGTGAAACAAGAGGAGTGAGGGCCCTGCTCACAAGAGCTTGCAATCTATGAGGAGACAGAAGATATATACGTCCTTCTTTATATATATAATGGATAGAAAGATAGATGAGGTGAAACAAGAGGAGTGAGGGCCCTGTTCACAAGAGCTTACAATCTATGAGGAGACAGAGGTGACACAAGAGGAGGGAGGGTCCTGCTCACAAGTGTTTATAGGTATCCCTGTATTCTGTGGATAGGGGATAACTGGAACACCCCTTTAAAAAAAAGTTGCCCTGAACACATGTATTGTTTTTAGGTGTGCCGTTTTCCATATCCCACCACATAGGGGGGCCCGTAGGCGTATACAGCACACAGCCCCTCACAACTGGTCTGAACCCGGTCGTATGATACTTTTTCTCAAATAAACATATATTTTTCGAGTATTTAGTTTATAGTCTTCCTCTTCCTCCCTTTCAGACCCACTTCTCCACATAACCTTAATGCTTTGTTATGGCTTTGCAGCAATAACAACAAAAGCAAAACAACAACGCCTCTGCGAGAAACGTCTCTCTCCCGCTTCGCATTAAAACCGCTGTGTGCAAACACAGGCCCGTCAGGAAGCCAACTCCTAGCGCGCCCTCGCAACGACGTCATCGCTAACGCCCCGCCCACACCACGGCTTTACTACACCGCCTAACCACGCCCCCTCCCTAGACGAAGCCGCTATGGTACGACTCTCCCGTTCCCCTCCCACCGACTGACACTCCTTTAGCCACACCCTATCCCGTAGCCACGCCCCCAGTGCCCGCCCTCCGCTGTTTCCCCTCTGGTCTTTCTTTCTCTATTTTTTCCTCCTCAGCGCTTTCTACCCAGAATCCCTCGCGAAACCCTACAATGAAATTTAAGAAGTTTTTTAGGTTTCGGCGCCATTTTCGATTGGACTGAGGTAAGGAGGGATTTTTTTTTTTCCTGGGAATAACTCGCCGGAGCGGTTTGTGTCTTTTATTCTAGTTTCCCTACCTCGACAGCCGCCTTCTCCGCACTGAAAAATCGGGAAAAAATTCAGGAAAAATTCCCGTGGTGTCCGGTGTGTAGTGGCGGCCTCCCCCACCTCCCCCCCCACCCCGGCTCCGCCCGGCACAGAACGGGGGAGAGGAGCGACCGTTACCCGGGGATAAACCCCCGCCGCACACACGGACCTGGTATCGGCGCCCGGTGCCCCCCACACCCGGCCGCATCTCACCCGCTTCTGGGTGTAGGGCTCGGCGCGGGGGGGAGGGGGGGACTTTCGGGCTCACTTTCCTCATTAGTTTTTATGTGTGTGGTGTTTTTTAGGTTTACGTTTCATTTTAGTTTTTTTCGTTTTAGTTATTTTTACTTTATTTTTTATTCTAAACGGTTGAAAGTTTTTCCTTTTGGTCATTTGTAGCTAGAACTTATTTCCTCTTTTCCGAGTCTCCTGTGCAGAGATGGTCTCTGGCTGTTGTTTTGCACAGGGGTTAAGAGGAGTCATCAGGCGGGGAGGGGGGGAATCAATAATTTGGGGGGGGGGGGGGGGTGTTAATACTGAGAAGACATGTCTTATTGGGGGGGGGGGGGGGGGGGGCTTTGCATCAGAAAAGCATTAAAGGTTTTTTTTTTGTTTTTTTTCGCCCCCCCCCCTCCGGGTCTGGAGGGCGCTGCCTGCTATGGAGGGTCAAACAAAGGGTCCGCCAGTCCTTTATTGTGTCTGTCACCGAGACCGTAATCTGACAAATGCCTTCAATATATCCTTATGTGCTTAGGTTTTCTGGTTGGATACAATGTAACCAGTGACGATGTGTCTGATGTGTTTTATACCTAATCAATTAAAATAAAGTCACATCTAGTGTTCAAAAATCAGTAAAAATGTTAATAAACTTTCTTTATATTTCTGTGTATACAAGGATGTGGTTAAATGTTTTTTTATTTAGGTCTTTTTATTTTTTTGTGAGGGCGGTGGTGTCAGCTAAAAAAAATTAATTAGGATCCTGCCACTAAATCTAGGGGGGGAGGGGGGTGATGAACGTGTGTCGTATTTACAGCCGGTGTCGGCCCACTCTCATGTGGTGTCTTGAGCTTTTGAATACATTGTCTTTTTATCACTTTGTTTTTATTTTATTTTTCTTTCTTAAAAAGTTCCTTTTTAAGCATCATGCACACAACCGTATGTATCGTGCAGTACGCAAAATACGGATACCGGCCGCGTATTCCTACTAAAGCTGCTTATTGTTCGCAACAGGAACAAGAATAGGATGTGTTCTATAGTTTGCGGAATTCCCTGACATCGGTGTGCGGTCCGCGTTTTTTGTGGTTCCTTAGAAATGAATGGGTCTGCGTACGATCAGCAAAAAAACGCGGGTTGTACGCAGACCCAAAATACGGTTATGTGTATGGGGCGTTAGGGGATCAATGGTGAGGAAATCCTTTGCTATCGTCTCTTATGACCATTAAACCCTGAGCAGCTACTGGTCTGTTGACTTAAAACTAATTTTTTTTCTTCTTTCTTCTTTTTTTATTTTTTATTTTTTGTTTGGCAGAAATGACTAGTTGATAAAATAAGTCACTTTTTTTTTACTTAATTTTTTTCTTGGGCTTTTGCTATGTGAGTGTATTTTTTTTTATTTTTTTTTGGTCACCATGTCTAAGGCTACTTTCACACTAGCGGCAGGGGACTCGGGCAGGCTGTTCCGTCGGGTGAACAGCCTGTCGGATCCGTCCTGCCGCTAGTGAACGTGTGCCCCCGGACTACCGCTCCGTCCCCCTTGACTCTAATGGGGGCGGAGGCACGACGAGAGGCTGCCGGAATAAATGTCGGACATGTCGTAGTTTTATTCCGGCAGCCTCTCGCCGGATCTCCGTCCCTGTTATAGTCAATGGGGACGGAGCGGCAGTCCGGGGGCACACGTTCACTAGCGGCAGGACGGATCCGACAGGCTGTGCACCTGACGGAACAGCCTGCCGGGGGTCCGTGCCGCTAGTGTGAAAGTAGCCTTTAGGTGACCCAGTGTACTAAACGTTTGTAATAAGCTAGTCACACTGGACCACAGTTTTAGGGCTCATGCACACAAACACATTTTCTATTATTTTTTTGCATTGCAGGTTGATGCGGACAGCACACCTTGTGCTCTGTGTCCATTCCGTGGCACCTGCAAAAAAAATAATGTCCTGTTCTTGTCCATATCACGGACTAGGATCTGGACGTTCCTTTCCGCAAAATAAAGAACACATTCAGCCGACCGCAAAAACGACTACGGCTGTGTGCATGATCCCTTAGGGTTACGGTCACATGGAGTTTTGTTTTTTTCTATGGTGGAGAAGAAAAAAATTATGCAGAATCCCCTTCTCGATTCCTCGTTTTTTAGTATGCAGATTTTTCCCCTTTTAAAAAAAAAATAAATAAAAAAATGTGGTTTTTCATCTTGGCCATTTCCATCTGGAAGCAGGAATTCCACGACGAATCCACACCAGGAATGGACGTCATTTCTTTTTTCTGTGGTACAGTTTTTAAAACCTCAAGCGGCATGCGCATTAACGGGTGTCTTCTCTATTAAATTCAATGGAGGCTTTTGCCGCAGTTCTGCACCAAAATCCACAATGAGACCTGCACACGGGACTGGGTTTTCAAACAGAATTTCCATGCAGATTTCTCTGCGTTTCAGCAACAAATTCACACCAAAATCTGCATGTCAGGCCTCCTACACACGACCGTATTTTTGGTCCGTGTCCGATCCGCATTTGTAGATTGCACATGGACCCCTGCATGTCTATGGGTCTGCAAAAAACGGACAGCACATTGATGTCATCCGTGTTCTGTCAGCAGCTGTATGTCCGCCCCTCAAATGATAGAACGTGTCCTATTCTTGTTTGTATTGTGGACAAGGATAGCAATTTCTATAGATGGGACTGAGAAAAATGCAGATTGCGCACACAAGCTATCCGTTTTCTGTGGTGCCGCTGTTTGTGGTCGTGTGCAGGAGGCCTTACTTTCACATTTTGTTGCTGATTTGCCCTGATTTCACGGCATTGCAAAGGGTGAAATCTGCAGTAAAAATCCGCACAAACTATTGCCATGCTGCGGATTTCAAAATCCACACAGCGGGTCAGCGTAGAAAGTATACACAAAGTGAGCATAAGATATGTCAAATCTTTGCTTGTACTGTTACGCTGCTACGCCCCCCCCCCACACACACGAAAATCAAACTTAGGGCTCAGGCACACAACGTATGTATTTTACGGTCCACAAAAAATACGGATGACGTCTGTGTGCATTCTGTATTTTGCAGAACAGAACAGCCGGTTCCTAATAGAACAGTTCTATCCTTGTCCGTAATGCGGACAATAATAAGAAATGTTCTATTTTTTATTTTTTTTTGCAGACCCATTTTAATGAATGGTTCCGTATACGGTCCGCAAAAAAAAATGGAACAGACACGAGAAAAAAATGCGTTCATGTACATAAGCCCTTAGCGTTCAACATGTGCAGGTAGCCTAAGGGCGCAGCCTCGCGTCATTGTTTTCCTTGTAAAAAAATAAAAATAAAAAAATGCCATGAAATGCATGCGTTTTTACAAGCTTTCTTTTGGTCACTTGTTTTAGGCCGTGTTCACATCACCTTTTTTGTTTTTGATCTGTCAGAAGAAAACAAAAAAATCCTGTATTTTAAGCATCAGTTATGCACATGTTACCATTTTAGCCATTTCCACATGAGATCCGACAGAAAAAAAGTCCAACACAAAGTATATATATTTTTTTTCTTAATTAATGGATGTCAGATGGCAATGGCTAAAACAGATGCAAAATCTGTATAACAAAAGTTTAAAATACAGGATCGTTTTTTTTTTTTTTTTGTTGGTTTTCTGTTCTTTTGACAGATCAGAAGAACAGAAAACAAAACCGTGATGTGAAGCCGGCCTTACGTGTTGTTTTTTTTTTTTTTTTTTTTTTTTTTTTTTGGGAAAACATTTGGGAAAATTCTACACTCAGAGCATGCTGCGTTAAAAATAATATTCCAAGCGAAATGTCTTAATGTTACTGCAAACGTGGAAGAGGGGAAAATCTTTCCATTACTTTTTTCTTCTTCGTAGGATTCACTCCTGGCTTTGGCTTACAAGTATTGACCTGACACTGACAGTGTGAAGGCTGCTTTAGGCCTCGTTCACATTTGTGTCCTTCTAAAGTCCATGAAGAATCCATGTTTGGGCCACGTGTCCGCCTTTTGCCCTCCATGTGTTGTCCGTATTCCACGGACACTGCTAGTCTGCGAATTATTTTCCAGAGCATCTCCTACCGATCATGCGTTGTGTTAGTAGTTTTTCATGGAGCTATAGACTTCAATGGGCATGTTTAGTCTGCATCACGGAGCAAAGGCCGCATACACAGGCAACATCCATGCAGCGGGCTGGACCCTTTTAACTTGAAAGGGTCCGTGGTCTGTCCGCACCCCAAAAAAATTTGACATGTCATATTTGCGGTGCGGAACAACGGAAAGAAACACCACGGAAGCACTCCGTAGTGCTTACAGTGTTCCGTGACTACGTTCTGCATCTCCGGAATAGCGGACCCATTCAAGTGAATGGGTCCGCATCCGTGGTGCATGAGGCCAAAGTCTGTGGAAAACCACAGATGTGTGAACAAACATTTAGAGTCAGTGGATACGTGTGCTGTCCGCGGAGCACGTGTCGGTGATTCACTGGAGTGAACGAGGCTTTAGGCGTGTTAGGAGATCGGAGGATACGTTTGGGATTTGACAGTTCTTTGTGCTCTGTTCTAGGCAAAACTAGAAGGCGAGAGCTTTTACGGCTGAGAACAACCTCCGCTGTTTACTTTTTAAGGGTCGGTCTGGACAGGAGGCATCAGTGCCGATATTAATGGTTCTCCGCTCTGCACGTATAAAACCAGTTAGTTCTGTTACCTTTGTCATGCACTGTCCTTCAGCAGACCAAGAAAACCCCTGAAAAATCTGAGTTCTTGTTTTTTGTTATCAGCTGGACAGTCCCTAGACTCTAAGGCCCCTTGCAGACGAGCGTGTCCGGATGCGTCCCGGTGCATTGCGGCAAACCCGCGCGAGTGGGAACGCAATTGCAGTCAGTTTTGACTGCGATTGCGTTCTGATGTTCAGTTTTTATCGCGTGGGTGCAATGTGTTTTGCACGCGCGTGATAAAAAACCGACTGTGGTACCCAGACCCGAACTTCTTCAAAGAAGTTCAGGTTTGGGTTAGTTGTAGTGTAGATTGTATTATTTCCCCTTATAACATGGTTATAAGGGAAAATAATAGCATTCTGAATACAGAATGCATAGTAAAATAGGGCTGAAGGGGTTAAAAAAAAAACAACTCATTAATCCACTTGTTCGCGCAGTCGGCATCTCTTCTGTCTTCATTTGTGAGCAATAGGACCTTTTTGATGACGTCACTGCGTTCATCACATGATCCATCACCATGGTGATGGATCATGTGAGGAGCGTAGTGACGTCATCAAAGGTCCTATTGCTCACAGATGAAGACAGAAGAGAAGCCAGCCTGCGCGAACAAGTGGATTAAGGTGAGTTAAATAATTTTTTATTTTTTTTAACCCCTCCAAGCCCTATTGTACTATTCATTCTGTATTCAGAATGCTATTATTTTCCCTTATAACCATGTTATAAGGGGAAATAATAATGATCGGGTCCCCATCCCGATCATCACCTAGCAACCGTGCGTGAAAATCGCACCGCATCCGCACTTGCTTGCGGATGCTTGCGATTTTCATGCAACCCCATTCATTTCTATGGGGCCTGCGTTACGTGAAAAACGCACAAAGAGGAGCATGCTGCGATTTTCACGCAACGCACAAGTGATGCGTAAAAATCACCGCTCGTGTGCACAGCCCCATAGAAATGAATGGGTCCGGATTCAGTGCGGGTGCTGTGCGTTCAACTCGCGCATTGCACCCGCGCGGAATACTCGCCCGTGTGAAAGGGGCCTAAGGGTCAGTTCATGACAGCTTTTTGTTGCACATATTTTGATGCGTAATACGCCTGTAAACTGCCTCTCATTGGGAGTCAGCAGTTGCTTCTATTTTACACATGTAAGGCTACTGTCACACTGGCATTTTGGCCTTCTATTTCTGAGATCCGTTCAGGGCTCTCACAAGCGTCCAAAACGGATCAGTTTTGCTCTAATGCATTCTGAATGGAAAAGGATCGTCTAAGAATGAATCAGTTTGCCTCCGTTCAGTCACCATTCCGCTTTGGAGGCGGACACCAAAAGGCTTGCAGCGTTTTTCTGTCCGCGATGTGGTGCAGAGCAAGATGGATCCGTCCTGACACACAATGTAAGTCAATGGGGACGGATCTGTTTTCTCTGACACAATAGAGAAAACGGATCCATCATGGCTATAGGAGACTTAAAGGGAGTCTGTCACCTCCATATGGCCATATACAGCGCTTACATGGCTCTGTAGCACACCTATATAGGATTGTAACGGTACCTTTGTCTTCGTCTTTAGACTTGCACCAGCAGGAAAAACGAAGTTTAATTCCTATGCAAATGAGCACTCGCAAGTGCCCAGGGGCGGCGTTCAGTGTGTAGGTGCCCAGGGGCGGCGTTCAGTGTGTAGGTGCCCAGGCTGCTCTGCCTCCTTTTCACTTTACTCCTCCCCAGCCTCTGCCCACCCTCCAAGTCTCTTGCCTCATGGATAGGTCCGGACTTGGAGGGCGGGCAAAGGCAGAGGCTGGGGAGGAGTAAAGTGAGAAGAAGGCAGAGCAGCCTGGGCACCTACACAGGGTACGCCACCCCTGGGCACCTACACACTGAACGCCGCCCCTGGGCACTTGCGAGTGCTCATTTGCATAGGAATTAAACTTCGTTTTTCCTGCTGGTGCAAGTCTAAAGACGAAGACAAAGGTACCGTTACAATCCTGTATAGGTGTACTACAGAGCCATGTAAGCGCTGTATATGGCCATATGGAGGTGACAGACTCCCTTTAATACAACCGGATCTATTCATGACGGATGCATGTGGTTGTATTGTTGTAACGGAAGCGGTTTTGCAGATCCATGACGGAACCGCAAAAAAACGCTAATGTGAAAGTAGCCTAAAAAAGCAGCATGTCCTAGCTTGGGGCCGAATCAGTGCTGATTTTCTCTTTGCAATTAATGGGAAGAAGAAAAATACACATCAAAAAGCGCACCTAATTTTGAGGCAGAAAAATCTGCTTGGCTTCAGTTTCTGCCCCAAATCAGCCCTAAAAAATACCTCAAAACAGCCTAATTTTCATTTCAATGGGAAGCAGCAGAATAAGAAGCAGCGTGCCCCATCTTGGGGCAGAATCCGCACTGAATCCTCCATTGAAATGAATAGGAAGCTCAAAAAAAAACGGCTCCATGTAGATCCATATTTTTGGGCACAGATCTGCTTCAAAAACCTCAAGCAGAAAGTTCAGCTTTGCAATGAAGTGAACACCCATTAGTTAAAAAAAGAAAAAATAATAATAATCAAAAATCAGGGAAAAAGTGTTTATTTCGCTCCGTTTTTCTAGAAGCGTGATTTTCAAAATCAGTCATGTGAACTGTCCCTTAGGGTACCAGCACAAAGTACAGATTTGTATGCAGAACATAAACACATAAATCTACACTTTATTGTGATTTTGGCAATGATCGGTACGAATGAGCAATGAACGAGCCGTTTCTTGGTGAACGTTTTAACAGTGACCCTTTAGACCCGCTGATTATCGTTCACAAAGTCGTCACTTCAATCGCATATATTCCTTTTTACACACAAAATCGTTAACGTCCAACAATGATTTTGTGCCCAAACGATCGAACCAACGAGAAATCTACCGATTGTCGCTCGTTCATTGCTTTTAAACCGCTCGATAATTGGGCAGTTTTTCTCGGTTTAGCAGTAGTTTACACGATAATCGCCTTGTTTAAAGGGACCTTTAATTTTAACAACCGCATTGAAGTCTATGCAGAAAACCACATTACAGAAGGCGTGGAACCGCACAGACAATTGGCGTGCTGCGGATTCGCGGAGCGGGTCATTTTCTGCACGGAAGAAAAAAAAGCTAAGTCTACATGAGACTTGTCTAATCTCATTCAATTCGCTGTTACTGTATTACGCTGTCGTATTTCTGCACAAAAATCCGTGCTGAAAAACCAAACATAATCCACATTGTGTGCAGGTACCCTAAAGTTTTTATTTTTGCGGCCTGTATACGGAACCATTCACTTCAAAAAACGGAAATGACTGTGTGAATTCCGTATGTCCGCAAGTCCATTCCTTACAATAGAACGTGTCCTATTCTTGTCCGTTTTGCAGACAAGGACAGGCATTGTTACAATGGATCCCCCCCAAAAAATGTAACGCAGACGTCACACGGATGTCATCTGTTGTGGTGTTTTTTAGCGGATCCATGTTTTGCGAACTGCAAAATAAATACGATCATGTGCGTGAGCCCTAACAGTTACTTTACTTGCAGGAACACATCTGTGTAATTTATGTTCCAATCCATGCTAAAAATGCTGATACGTCAAAGTTACCACAGAGACCGCCGAATAGTAAAAACAATTAGAAAATGCTCAGTACCCTCGGCTGAGGACAGCGGTTTGTAGTAACATAGGTTTGCGATGTCCCAGTGCGCCTGATGTGATGGATCTTGGATTTAATACATAGGGAAAATACCCTTTAATGTTTAGCTCTGGCTTTGCATTGTTAGCTTAGCTGAAATTGTAAGAAGAAATTGCGTGTGATGAATAATGTTTCAGTCCCGGGCTAATCACACTTTACAAATGTTGTTGCAGAGCTGGATCTGAAGCCGATACCGGTGACGTCCTGTACGGTAAGTTCTGGATTTCTTAGCCCTGTACTGTTTTGAGATGCTGCATGACCGACACAAACCTGTCAGGCGAAACAGTCTAAGGCTACTTTCACACTGGCGTTTTGGCTTTCCGTTTCTGAGATCCGTTCAGGGCTCTCACAAGCGTCCAAAACGGATCAGTTTTGCCCTAATGCATTCTGAATGGAAAAGGATCCGCTCAGAATGCATCAGTTTGCCTCTGATCGGTCTCCATTCCGCTTTGGAGGCGGACACCAAAACACTGCCTGCAGCGTTTTGGTGTCCGCCTGACTATGCGGAGGCAAACGGATCTGTCCTGACACACAATGTAAGTCAATGGGGACGGATCCGTTTTCTCTGGCACAATAGAAAACTGATCGGTCTCCCATTGCCTTTTCAATGGAGTTCATGACGGATCCGTCTTGGCTATGTTACAGATAATACAAATGGATCAGTTTTTGCAGATCCATGACGGATCTGCCCAAAACGCGAGTGTGAAAGTAGCGCCTAACAAATGCCCAGCTCTAAGGTTTAATGGGGACAGGAAATAATAATATAAAGGGACCATAGTTGAACTGTGGTGTGTGTGTGTGTGTGTGTGTGTGTGAGTGTGATAGAGAGAAGTCGCATAGATCGAGTGGAGGTGATGAAGCACATGAGAGAGGGTAGCTATAAAACCCAAAACTTAGGGTGCCTTCACACACACCAGATTTTGTTGCAGAAATTTCCACAAGTGGCTTCCATTCATTTGAATACGGCAGTTATGGCTAACCTCTGGCACTGCAGCTGTGGTGAAACTACAACTCCCAGCATGCTCCATTTATTTCCATGGAGTTCTGAGAACAGCCAAGCAAATGTACATCTTGGGAGTCGTAGTTTTACCACCGCTTTTGTCTCACGGCTTGCATCGGTGAAGCACATGGTTTTAGTGTGGGCGGGGGGAGTGAGGACCTAGCTGTGACGGACACTTGGTGTTTTCTGGTGGGCCTGTGTTTGCACACAACAGTTTTAATGCAAAGTGGGTTTGTTTTGTACAGTTTTGACCACCCAGTCAGACTTCTCACTTAATTATACTCTTACCTGCTTCGTGTGGTGCACCATACTTACCTGGTGCAACAAGCATTAGTTTGCACAACCCGCAGTAGATGTCTTCAGGAGCAGAGTCACTGCTGTTTAACCCTCTTAGATGCCGTAGCAATGGCAACTGCAGTGCCAAAAGGGCTTAATGGCTACTGGTGCCTAGGACCAACTGTAGGCAGGGGTTAATAGCGTGGTGCAGACAGCAATAATACACTGAAGTCCCCAACTGGGACAGAGAAAAAAAGTAAAAAAACAAAACCTGCCACAAATATTTAAACGTTAAATAGTCACCAAAAATGCTTTATGTAAAAAAATTTTTTTTATATATATGGAGGGCCAGAATATCTTTTATTTTTTGTTCCCTTGACAAAAAATAAAATAAAAAATGGAATATATGAAGTGGTCAAAAAGTCATATGTACCCTAGTATAGTATCAATGAAAACGAAAGCTAGTCCCACAAAACATAAGCCATTTAACATCTCTGTGAATATGGCGACACAAAAATTGATTATTTTATGTAGGAAAGTGTTATTGTTCAAAAGCAGCAAAACCTATATAAATTTGGTATTGCCATAATTACGATGGCCCAATAAATATTTATGCTGTACGCAATATTTAATAAGTGAAAAAATAATATATATATATAATTTTTTTTTAATCATGTGTCATTCCTCTGTTATTCCTGCTAGGAGTTTATGAATAAACCTAGATGTTACCAGTTTGCCACTGTCAGACTGTGCAGGGACACACCAAAACTGGTAACACTCAGGTGGACCTTCTTTCATAAACTTCTAATAGAGGAATATCGCCATAAGAATAGCTCCAGAGTTTTACTTAATATTACTTAAAATTTACTGAAACGGATATGTCAGGAGAAGCGCAAACCAATCAGATAATGACATTTTATTCAACTCTTCTGTTTTATTTGATGCTGTATGAGATTAATAGACTAAAGAATTTAGGAACCAATTAGATGACTCTACGGTCAATAATTTGCTGCATTTTATTTTAATGTCTCAATAATAAGAAAATTTTAAAGACTGCAGAAAACAACCTAAAGTTAAATGGAATTATTATTGTAAAAAACCTTGGTGCCGAACTCTGGTTTGGTTCCTAGAGCTGAGGTCAGGCAGGAACACACATTATAAATCATTGTAAGGCCTCCTGCACACGGCCGTTTTTTCTTCCCGTTTACTGGCTGTTTTTTGCGTTATGTATACGGTCCCATTCATTTCAATGGGTCCGCAAAAAAAACGGAATGTACTCCGTATGCATTCCGTTTCCGTATTTCAGTTTTTCCGTTCCGTTTTAACATAGAACATGTCCTATTATTGCCCACAAATCACGTTCCGTGGCTCCATTCAAGTCAATGGGTCCGCAAAAAAACGTAACACATACGGAAATGCATCCCTATGTCTTCCGTTTCCGTTCCGTTTTTTGCTGAACCATCTATTAATAATGTTATGCCCAGCCCAATTTAAACTATGTAATTACTGTATATGCCATACGGAAAAACGGAAACAAAAAACGGAACAACGGATCCGTGAAAAACGGACTGCAAAACACTGAAAAAGCCATACGGTCGTGTGCAATAGGCCTAATAGTAACATAGTACATAAGGCCGAAAAAAGACATTTGTCCATCCAGTTCGGCCTGTTATCCTGCAAGTTGATCCAGAGGAAGGCAAAAAAAAAACCTGTCAGATAACTCCCTGGATCCACGACCCCTCTCTAGTAGCTATAGCCTGTAATATTATTACACTCCAGAAATACATCCAGGCCCCTCTTGAATTCCTTTATTGTACTCACCATCACCACCTCCTCAGGCAGAGAGTTCCATAGTCTCACTGCTCTTACCGTAAAGAATCCTCTTCTATGTTTGTGTACAAACCTTCTTTCCTCCAGACGCAGAGGATGTCCCCTCGTCACAGTCCTGGGGATAAATAGATGATGGGAGAGATCTCTGTACTGACCCCTGATATATTTATACATAGTAATTAGATCTCCCCTCAGTTGTCTTCTTTCTAAAGTGAATAACCCTAATTTTGATAATATTTCAGGGTACTGTAGTTGCCCCTTTCCGTGGGTTCATATCATAGGAGCAGGATTCAGGACGGGAAATGCTTCTGACACACAAAGCATATTTCTGGCCCTGAGTACTCTTGTGTGAAACTGGCCAAACAGTATAAAGTAAAAATACTCCCTTTGGTTTGGCTCACTTGAGGTTTTCTGCTCTTATCTGCGTTGGTTCTTCTGCATCTTATGTACTTAGTGGATCATGGCAGTTTTACAACACTTTGAATTAGAGCAGGCATGCTCAACCTGCGGCCCTCCAGCTGTTGTAAAAAATACAACTCCCACAATGCCCTGCTGTAGGCTGTTCGGACATGGTGGGAGTTGTAGTTTTGCAACAGCTGGAGGGCCGCAGGTTGAGCATGCCTGAATTAGTTTAAGAGAAAAAAGACTGCACAGGTATCGAAGAACCACTTTAAGACCTTCATCTATTGTAAAAGCTACATACATAGCATCTCGTTCATGCAGCTTGATTTGGTGTGAATTGTGCTAAAAAAAAAGCCACCGGTGGCCTTATGGAATTTTCCTCCCATTTGTCTTCAAAAGCTTTTCGAGCGGCCAGATGGACGCCGCTGGAAGCCGCAGCAGGTGTCCATTTGTGGTTTAGCACCATTCAGTGGCTAAACTGTGAGCTGCATTCAAATTGAAAAACCACCTCCGATACAGTGTCTGTTCCGATTTCTGAGTACTCGGCATTTGCAAAATCAACCCTTTTACGGACAAGGATAACGATAGGACTGTTCTATAGAGGCCAGGATGTTCTGTTCCACAAAATGTGGAACACACCCAACCGATATACATGGTTTGCAAATCCACAATTTGTGGACCGCAAAACAGGCTAAGGTCATGTGCATACTAATACTAATGATCTAGCCTCTGGATAGGTCATTAGTATCTGATTGGTGGGGATCCGACCCCCAGGACCCCCACCGATCAGCTGTTTGAGAAGGCAGCGGTGCTCCTGAGGATAGGTAATCAGTATTAAAAACAGTATTTTGGCAGTATATTCGGTAATATCATTTTTTAAATGCTTAAACACAGTTTATCAAAATGTTATGGAACAGGATGCAGTTGTGCAAAAGGTGAGCTAAACAAATTACAATTATGTTAAACACGGTGAGTTAGATGGATCTTTTAACCCTTTCAATACAGAGCCACTTTTCATCTTAAATCCCAGGCTGATTTTTGAAAATTTGACATTAGTCACTATGTGGTAATAACTTTGGAACGCTTTTACTTATCCAAGCCATTTTGAGATTTTCTCGTGACACATTGTACTTCATGATGGCAATAAATTTGAGTCTATATATTTCCCCTTTATTTATAAAATAATCCAAAATTGACAAAAAATTGGGAAAAATTCACAATTTTCTAAATTTGAATTTCTCTACTTTTAAGACTGATAGTAATACCTCCTAAAATAGTTATCAATAACCATTTTCCATATGTTTGCTTTATGTTGGCATAATGTTGTAAATGTCATTTTATTTTTTTAGGAAGTTTGAAGGTTCCGAATTTTAGAAGCAATTTTTAAAATTTTCACCAAAATTTCCAAAATCCTTTTTCTAAGCACCAATTCAGTTCTAAAGTGATTTTGAGGGGCTTACATGATGGAAACCACCCATTAATGACCCCATTTTAGAAACTACACCACTCAAATTATTCAAAACTGATGTTACAAACTTTAACCTTTGAGGTGTTCCACAAGAATTAAATGAAAATTTCATTTTTTTGGTAGATTTTTTTATTTTTTTGTTAATCAATGTTTTTCTTGCAACACAGCAAGGGTTAACAGCAAAATAAACCTCAATATGCATTACTTTACAGAAATACCCCATATGTGGTGGTAAACTGGTCTATGGGCACGTGGCAGTGGTCAGAAGAAAAGGAGCGCCATATGGATTTTGGAGGCAGATTTTGCTAGAATGGTTTTTAGGCACAATTCTGTATTTGAAGAAACCCTGACGTACTCCTACAGTGGAAACCCTCAAAAAGTGACCCCATTTTGGAAACTACACCTCTTAAAGAATATATTAGGGGGGGGGGGGGGGTACTGAGCATTTTGACCCCCTAAGCGTTTTACGGAATTTGGAAATTTGGACTGTGAAAATGAAAAGTTTCATTTCTTCAAATAAAATGTTGCTTTAGCCTCAAATTTTTCATTTTCACAACGGGTGACAGGAGAAAAAGCACCCCATAATTTGTTACCCATTTTCTCCTGAATACGTCAGCACCCCATATGTGGTGGTAAACTGCTGTGGGGGCACATGCCAGGATTCAGTATAGAAGCGGCGTCATATAGCCTTTTGCAGTGCAGATTTTGATAGATCAGTTTATGGGTGCCATTGGTTTTCATTTTTTTAGTGATTGTTTTATGTGGGAGCTAATTTTTTGCGGGATGAGGTGACTTTTTCATTGGTACTATTTTGGTGTACATGAGACTTTTTGATTGCTTGGTATTAAACTCCCTTTTTTTAATTTTTTTTACAGCATTCACCTGAGGGGCCATCTCATGTGATATTTTTATAGAGCAGGTTGTTACAGACGTGGCGATATCCAATGTGTCTTATTATTTTTTATTAAAAAAATTTAAGTTTTACACAGTGAAAGCCTTTTTGAACAGAATAAAATCTTGTTTTTGTGTTGCCATTTTCTGAGAGCCCTATTTTTTGGAGCGATTTGTCCTAGCCCTATTTTTTTATTTTTTTTATTATTATTTATTTATTTGTGGGATGAGATGACTGTTTGGTACCATTGTGGGGTACATAAGACTTTTTGATCGCTTGGTATTACCCTTTTTGTGAGGCAAGGTGTCCAGAAAATGGCTTTTGGCTTTTTTTAGCACTGTTATTTATTTTTTACGGCGTTCACCTGACGGGATGGATCATGTGATATTTTTATAGAGCCGGTCAATACGGACACAGTGATACCGAATATGTCTACTTTTATTTTATTTTTTTTCCCTATTTTGCAATTATTTTCTTAAATTTTTTAGTTTACTTTATTTTGGGGGAAAAGGTCGCTTTTTATTTTTACTTGAAACTTTAAATTGAATTTTTATTTTATTTTTCACTTTTTTGTCCCACTCTGGGACTTCAACTTTTGGGGGTCTGATCCCAGCTGCGCCCTGTATTCACTGCATGGCGCTTATTGAGCTGAGGACTAGGCAGAAGTGGTAATACACTGATTCTATCTTCTCTTCAAGGGTTCCTGGCTGTGACTGACAGCGGGGGACCCGACCTGCTCCTGCATCAGGCACATATGGCGATGCAGATTAATGTTATGTAGCTAACTGCATAGAAAGCGTTAACAAGTCACAGTTCTCCTGCAATATGGCAAGGAAGAACAAACTTTTTGAAGAAGAGCATGAAATAGTTCAATGTCTTGCAAAAGGCATTAAAAAGTTTAAAAAAAAAATTCAAAAACCGAAGCGAGATCTCCGATCTGTGAAAAGATATGTGAGTGATTCACAGCACAGGCAAATATAATCTGTGAGACCAATTATAACCACCTCTAACCAAAGCACACAGAGAAGAGTTTGCCGTGGGCTTAGAATACATGAAGCCTGATTTGCAAACCGTTTTATTCACTGATGAATGCCATGCTACACTGGATGGTCCTGATGGATGAAGTTCTAGATGGCCAGTGACTCCTGACCTCAGTCCTATTGAGAACCTGTGGAGCATCCTCAAAAAAAAGATCTATTAGTCCGTCTGCATTTGAAAGTGGGTGAACACACATAAGATCCCCACGATTTTCCAATGCGGATTTATGTGTGCCAAAATCCGCATTGTGTGGGCTGAAACGTTGCATTGGAAATAAATTGGGTCACTATTTTTTCACCATTTTGGAGTGCTGCCTCATTTTTTGGAGATATTAATCAGTGGATGTGTATGCCTGTCGTTCCTGATTTTTGCACCCTACTTCTGACTGTGCTGCTGCTTCTTCTGTTTGATATATAGCTGGCTCCGCGACTGCACCAAGAGGTCATGTTCTTTCTTGGCACGGTGTCCGGATGGAGGCCGCAGCAGGTGTCCGTTTGTGGTTTAACACCCTACAGTGTGGCTAAACCGTGAGCTGGTCCGCTGCATTCAAATTGAAAAACTGTGGCGGTTTCTGCTATGGAATATGCGGTGGATTATGCCGTGTGAATGAGGCCTTAGTATGGTGTTTTTTCCAATAGCTTTCTCGATAGGACTTCAAGAACACCAGGGAAAAAAAAACACATGGGTTTCTATACAAGCTTCCGTGCTTGTTACAAAGTGTCTGCAAATGAGCTGCCAGCCTTTGAAAATATACATTTGTATCGCAAACCGGAAATTGCTTCAACTAAAATTGTGCAAACGTTTGTGTCAAAACTTGCAACTTTTGTTTGGATGGTTGATATAATTCCGGACTCAGTACATGTAGTGGGGTAGGGCTACTGTGCACTTTACCCCTGACTTGTGGCTGCAGCGGGTGAGCACAGGGAAGACTTTGGGATTATTTTGGTAGTATATACAGTTAGATCATTTGTTTTCAAATACTTAAACACTATGGAAATCAGTTGTGCAAAAGGTGAGCTAAACAAAGGACATTTATGCTAAATGTAGTTATTAGTAAAAAAAAAGAATAACTTTAAGAAATATAGATTACAATCGTCCTCAGATGGACTGGCTTTAGAGCAGCGTTGTTTGCAGCGCGATTCTTGCTAAAACTGAAACCAGATATTTCTATTACAACACTACCCGTACACACAAGATAATTGTTGCCAATTTTTTGTCCATTTTGGCTGACCATCGTTAAAAAAATAATAATAATTATACATTGTTTACGATAGCGGAAAAAACAAACCATAGTGTTTTTTTTTTTGTTTTGTTTTTTTAAATAAACTTTCACCCTACATAGAATTGTTTCCAATTTTGCGATACAGGATATGGTAAATTTAAATGGTGTCACTCTTCACTGTTAACATTCCATCCCATTCACTCAAATGGCACAGAGCAATTGTAGTTGCACTCCGTCCCATTCAAGTGAATGGGACGGAGGAGATGTAATCGCACTGCGCCCAACTGCAATGTGGGAGGCGAGCAGGTAGACGGGAAGAGAATGTAGCACTCGCAGGAGCACTGCATTCTCTTCAAACTGCCGGGAGTTGGATCCTGAGGATAGCTCGTCAGTATCAGAGGCTGGACTACCCCTTTAATGACTGCATTGGCTCCCTGAGTCCTAGTAAAGATAAACTTAGCTTTTTCCGACTGTATATTTGAGTGCGATAGTTTGGTATCCTGCCTTGATAATTTCATGACTTTGTATTATTACACTTGTTCCCTCAAATGTTCTGTCTTGCTATTCAATAATCAACATCAGTGATTGTTAGCCAATATTGGATACATTAGAAGTCCAGTGTGCTTGCATTTCACACTTACATTGCCTTTAAAAGAGGCTGAATCCACTTATTTTTGGTCAATACGTTACCAAAAATGTTCTCAGTTAAAACTAGATAGTAATACACAATTATTTCTAATCTGCTTTTATTTTCTAAATTAACATTTCTGTATTCTGTTTCCTGAACAGGATTATGGGGGCGGCCATCTTGCCTGAGCTGTTCTTAACCCCTTCAAGACTAGGCCTGTTTTCATTTTAACATTTTAGATTTTTCCTCATGTTTAAAAAGCCTTTTTTTTTTTTTTTCGTTCACATTAGCTATATGAGGGCTTATTTTTTTTCGGGACAAGATGCATTTTTTTTAATGCCACCATTTAATTTACCATGTCTTGTATTAGAAAAAAGGAAAAAAATTATTTGTGTGGCAAAATTGAAAAAAGCTGAATTCCGCCACATTTTTTGGGGGTTTGGACATCACAGCGTTCACTATGCACTAAAAATGACCTGATGTTCTTATTCTGCGGCTCAATACGAATGCTGCGATACCAAACTTAAATGTATTTATTTTTTTGTTTTACTACTTTAATTTTTTTTTTAACTTTTAGAAAATCTCTAAATTTTCTTTGCATCGCTATATTCTGACAGTCAGAGCTTTATAAGGGCTTGTTTTTTGCGTAACGAACTGTAGTTTTCATTGATGCCATTTTTGTAGTATATACGTTTTGATCACCATTTAATTTTTTTGGGATGACAAAAAAATGGCAAATCGCGTGTTTTAAATTTTCTTTTAGTTACTGCGGTCACCGCACAAGAATTTTTTAAAAATATTTTAATAGTTCAGACCTTTTCGGACGCGGTGATACCTAATGTTTTTTATTTTTATGGTATGCATGTAGAGATGTCAGAAAGAATATGTGGCACTCACCGGAATCTTCACAAGGTATTGCTCTTTATTGGTCCTTCATACAGGACGAGTAAGTGGGGTGCTGGGGCGGACGGGCTCCTGCAGATGAATGGCGGCGACCCCCGCGCCGCCATTCATCTGCAGGAGCCCGTCCGCCCCAGCACCCCACTTACTCGTCCTGTATGAAGGACCAATAAAGAGCAATACCTTGTGAAGATTCCGGTGAGTGCCGCATATTCTTTCTGACATCTCTACATGCATACCATTTATACAGCCTTCACTTAATGCTGAGCACCACATACGGAGTGTATGTTTCGCTGCGGGGGGCGCTATCTGAGCCAGCATAGAGGACCGGCTTGACTTGCCTGATTCATGCAGTGCCGCTCCGTTCTTATTCTTGTTTGCATAGCTTTTTTATTTTTATTATTGTATATCTAAAATTGGGAAAGGGGGGTAATTCAAACTTTTTAATATATTGGTGTTTTTTTTCCTTTTTTTTTTTTTTTTTTTTTATACAACAATTAGCCCCCATAGGGGCCCCATACATGGGCTCTTTTGATCCCCTCTCCTATTCACCATAATAGAGATCTGTGACCTGTGCAGAGGTCATTGTACAAGGAAAGAATAGATGAGCTCTGACAATCGCCTATTGTGACTGGTGGATCCTGTCTTATCTATACACAGAGGTGATATCTTTACAGGCAGGATTAGAATGACAGATAACTGCATTAACGTGATCTGTACAGAACAAGAAGTGGCGTCTATTAGGCTTAGTGGCCAGTGTGACAAACTGCAGGAATTTATCGTTTTTATTTAAATATAGATATTGACATGGAAAATGTAAAAATAACCACTAAATTTCTTTAAAAATATGTTAAACATAAAAATGTGATTTAAACAAGGTTATTTTCTGATGACAGATTTCCTTTCAAGTTAATTTATTATGAATACAAATTTGGCAGATATTGATGTGCGATGAAAGGCAAATGGCCACCATCCTGGTTGTAGGGATATCGCTGAGTACTCCTGTGTTATCATCATTTTCCCTTTTGGATATTTCTTACCTTAAACTTAAGAGCCAAAGTGCGTTCTGGTAATAAATCTGGTAATGGTGTGCAGCTCGGATTCACATTGCATGAGAACTCTCCTACTGTAAGGGACTGCTTTTGCTATGATTGTGGCACTTCTTATAAATTTATAAAAAAAAAAATGTTTATCGACCATGCACTTTCAATAGCTGTTGCCCAAGCTCTTGGCTGAGAGCTCTCCCGCTTCCCCCATAGACCCCCAGCCTATAAGGGCTATGTTGGACCGCCCTGCAGTTTTGCATCGAAGTACCACCAAAAAAGTTTCAAAAGAAACACATCAAAAACATGCCTTGAATAAACCTCTTAAAATGGGCACGGTTTCCACGCTGATTTTTGGAGGTAGATTTTCAAAATCCATTATTTGCCTTTTTGTGAGTTTTTTTTATTCATATTGAATAATATATTTTTATTTTATATACAGGGTGAAGGTGCAGCGGATCCTCTGTTGGGAAGGCGTTCTCTGGGCTGAGGTAGCAGCACATCATGGTTTGTAGAAACAAGGAGATACAGACCATTCTGAGCTGCCTCTTCATGTCAGAGCGGAGCTGTCCTTCAAATCTCAGTCGATGGAAAAACCGACCATTCTCATTCTTTGTGATTCCTGTTGAAAGCGTTAAAATTTGTTGCCTAAGAAGTGTTTTTTGGAGAGGTTTGTCCTTTGGGGGGGGGGAGGCTTTTCGTAATGGATTTTGGCACTAATTCTGTGCCTAAGATCCACCTATAAAACAAGTGCAATCTGCCTCCCCTAGATTTCAGTGGGAGAACTGCATGATGATTTACAGTGTTTTTTTCTGCTCACAAGTAAAAAAAAAAAACAACAAAAAAAAAGCATGGAAAAAAGAAATGATATTCATTCTTGGTGTGGATTCTATTCCATGTCGGATCCACATCCAAAGTTCCCATTGAAAAGGGTAGGAACTGTGTGGAATTTGGAAGCCTATTCTGTTTATTTTCTGCATAGATTTAAAAAAAAAAACTGAACTCTGCCTTAGTGCTCATTCAGATGGCCGTATGCTGTCTGTCCGCAAAAATGCAGATCCGTTTTGGGGCCCCTTTCTTCCATTCTATTGTTTTGCAAAACAAATAAAACATGTCCTACACTTGTTTTTTTTTTTTTGTTCGGACATGCTGAACGGTCCACAAAAAAAAACGGATCCGCAATTTTGCAGACAGCATACACCCATCTGAATGAGCCCTTAAGCCTCATTCCCAAGTCAGTGTTCAGTCAGTGATTTCCATCAGTGATTTTTGAGCCAAAACCAGGTGCGGCTCTAAACACAGAACAGGTGCAGATCTTTCCCTTATACTAGGGATCGACCGATTATCGGTTTTACCGATATTATCGGCCGATATTCAGGATTTTGACAGTTATCGGTATCGGCATCTATTTTGCCGATATTCCGATAACGTATGGGGAACACAGAACGCGCTGCTCTCAGCGCTCTCTGTGTTCCCTCAGCAGCACAGGGGAGAAGGAAGCAGTGTCTCCTCCCCCTGTGATGCTGCTGCCGCCAAGGAGAGGAGAGGAGGGGAGGGGAGGGGAGGGGCTGTGGCCACTGCGCCATCAATGATGTTGACTTACTCATTCATTCAAATTGAACAGGAGGCGGGAGCTGGCTGCAGAATCACATAGCCGGCTCCCGACCTCTATGAGCGGTAGCTGCGATCTGCAGTAGTTAACCTCTCAGGTGCCGCGGATCGCAGCTACCGCTCATAGAGGTCGGGAGCCGGCTATGTGATTCTGCAGCCAGCCCCCCCCTCCTCTTTATGAATAAATGAGAGATTTATGTTCATTGATGGCGCAGTGTGGCCCCCCCAAGCCCCCAGTATTAATCATTGGTGGCGCAGTGCGCCCCCCACCCCCACATTAAAAACATTGGTGGCGCAGTGCTCCCCCCACCCAAGCCCCCCCAGTTTTAATCATTGGTGGCAGTGGCCACAGGATCCCCTGCTCCTCCGATTGGAGCCCCAGCAGTGTAATCCTGGGGCTCCGATCGGTTACCATGGCAGCCAGGACGCTATTGAAGCCCTGGCTGCCATGGTAAGCTCCCTGCTGCTGTGTGCAAAAAGCACAGAGCAGCAGGGACAGTGTGAGGTCCTATTCACCCTGATAGAGATCTATCAGGGTGAATAGGACAAGGGTTCTAGTCCCTAAGGGGGTTAAAAGTTAGTAAAAAATAAACACCAAAATATTAAGTATAAATAAAAAAAGAAAGATTTAAAAAAAAAAAACCTACACATTAACAATAAAAATATTCATTTTCAGCAGATGTGTGTAGGAATTTATTTTTTCCAAAAATGAAATTTCACAGAATATCGGTATAAATTATCGGCTATCGGCCTGAAAGTTCACAAATTATCGGTATCGGCCCTAAAAAATCAATATTTGTCGATTCCCTACCTTATGTTTGTGGAGGCTCCAGTCCTGGTTTTGGCTCACAATCACTGATTGAAATCACTGACCAAAACACTGTCCTGTGAACTCGGCCTTAGGGCTCATGCACACGACCGTATGTATCTTGCAGTTCCGTATTTTGAAAAATAAGTTTGTGTGCATGAGCCCTTAGGGTAGGTCCTTATGTGACTGCGGACTTCACCTTATACGTAGCAAAGTGTGAAATCCATGCAGTAAATCTGCATGTTTAAAGTCTGCTCCACGTGTCTTTCCATGCTGTTTTTTCCTTTAACAGCAGAATGTGGATGAAAATCTCATCTACTCTGCTGACACTGCATGGTTGTAATTTGACTGCATCAGACCCTCCACGGTTTACCGAAATAAAATCTGCCTTAAATCTTGTGCTTTTTTCCATGCTGTAAATATCCCAATCACAGCGGGATCCAAGGATATAACATGTTGAATTGACAACTGCCTGTGAGAGCTAAAGCATGTAGTGATGCTGTAGCAGCACGTAAATACTGGAGGTGTGATCACTTTGCTGCTCTCCAGTATTACACTGCTGCTTTAGTAATGCTACACTTCCCTGCATACAAGAAAGGTAAAGACCCCTTATCCCAAAAACCTAATTTTCCATTTCTTGCACTTGTTTTTTTTTATACGGCAGGGCATTCTTTGTGTTCACAGGTACCAGGGTTTAAAAAAAAAAAAATCCTTGTTAGTCTATGCCAGGGCTGGCCAACCTGCAGCTCTCCAGCTGTTGTAACACTACAACTCCCACCATGCCCGGCTGTAGGCAGTCTAGGCATGCTGGGAGTTGTAGTTTTGCAACAGCTGGAGAGCCTCAGGTTGGCCATCCGTCGTCTATACCATACAAGCGCTGCAGGACTTTTGGGAAGTAGGTCCTCCCCACTTAAGGGTCTAACAAACTATTAAATCCATGCTGCTCTTTCTTCAAGAGCTGGGGTACAGTTCCTCAACAAATATATTTTTTGTTAGGTGGAGCTTTCCAAGGAGCTAAAATATGATGTAACTGAACACTGGTTCACATTGCTGGTGGCAACAACCTCCACATAGATCCTCATCCAACCTCTCTCTCAAGGGGAAAGAAATAAGAAAACCCAAAGGCTCACATCAATAAAACGGGCTTTTCTGAAGTGACTTGTTTTATTGATGTGCGCAGTTGTATTTCAATGTATTGAGTGCAATAAATGTGCTATTAAAGTGGATTTCAGTGTTTCTTTCCCCTTGAGACAGGAAGCGGATCCATGTGGAGGTTAATTGTCTGACTGATTCAGCGCATAACAAAACACAAGGTGCATATTAAAATATATAACTACTATATAAACTGACTATGGTCTCTGCTGCACTGTACCGTATTTTTCGCCCTATAAGATGCACCTAGGTTTTAGAGGGGGACAATAAGAATTATTTTTTTTTCATTACACCTCAGGTCAGACCAGCAATCGGACCCCCAATGTTAATCAGACCTCAGATCAGACCCCCAATCCTTTAGCCATCCATAAGCCCCCCCCCCCCCAGGTCAGCCATCAGACCCCAGTGCAAATAAAATTAAAAAAAACTCTCCTGGTCACCATCGCGATCCTCTTCATTCTGCTGTCGGCTGGCTGTGTGACCTCACGCTGTGCGCAGCAGATAGCTGAGCCGTGGACCAGGAAGCGGTGAGTACAGATCCTTCACCGCTTCCTGGTGCTTCTGTACTAATGAAGCGCTCCATTAGTACAGCGTTAGACTGCCCTGATCGCCGCGGCCCAGCAAACAATCTTGCAGGGCCCGGTCCTGGGCCGCGGCCTGGCGGTTGGGGACCGCTGAGTTAGGACATCTGTGGGGGAAATGTACCCTAGATCTTGAAGGAAGAGACTATTGAGACTATAAGACCATAAGAATCACCTAGGATATATAAGAGGAAGAAAAATATTTTTCATCAGACCCCCATTCCTCCTTAAACCTCAGATCAGATCGCCATTCCTCCTCAGACCTCAAATCAGACAACCAAGCACCGTCAAACAAAAATGCTGCTGCACTGTTACCTGACGTCCCACAGTGTCAGGTCATAGTGCGCGCCTACGTGCACTAAGTTGTGATGCTGTACCCAGTCAGGACATGTGCATTGCAGAGCCCAGAAGAAGAGCAGGGAGCGATGAGTACAGCCAGCACAACACTTCACTCACCGCTCTCCTGCATACTGATGACTGCTTCTATAATGGAAGCACTGTCAGTTCTCCTCTTCCCATCCGCTTTTGGGGAGGGAGGAAAAACGTGTTTTCTAGTTCAAAAATAGGGAAATTTGTTAAATGCCATGGCTCCAGTGTTATCTCTGTTACAATTTACTGTATATACAAGAACAGACACTTAATAAAGGATCTATTGACTACATTGTCTGCCTGTTACTAACTAGAATATTCAGTTGAAAAAAATCTGTGGTACCCATTTGTTGATGAAAACATGACCCATTGGATAACACATCATGCTCTGCCTGTGCCTGGCATAGTTGTAGGAGGGCAGCATTGGCATAATGACTGCTCGGTAAATGGTAAGTGGAAGGGATCTGTCGGTCACAATATGTATATATTTGTATCACACAAATACATTTTATTGTATTTTTTTTACTGAGATGATGGGGCTTTGTATGAAGTTAACAGGATATTCCAGCCTCTGCGTAACTTGAAGCACTTACCGCTTGTCATTTTGGGTAGGTGATGCATGTTAGATCAGTGGGGTTCTGACTGTGGCTCGGAGGAGTTTGAATGGATTGGCAGCAGTTGAACATTTGCCATGCCGCACTAGTCAAGATCTGACACTAGAATGCTGCCGCTGTGCACTTAGTTACCTTGGTTGTTAGATCTTCATATAGTTGTCAAACGTGCTGTTTCAAGCTGTAAAGACATCTCTTAGAGCTTGGCACATCCTCTATGGAATGAGGACAACACTAAAGGGGAGATTTATCATCTCCCTTGCACCTGAAAAATGGGGGTAAATAGTCGCAAACTATGTGTTTACAACGTTTTAACAAAAAATTAAACGTCTCGGATTTTACTCTGCCCTTGCCACATTCCTTAAGGGGAGTGTGACCAGCCACCCTGACAAATGTGTCTTAATTTACGCCAGTTTTCTAGTGCCAGTGAAGCCAGAAATCTACAACTGCTCTGAGCTGTCATAGATTTCTGTTTAGGTGCACGGACTGCAGGAATAAGCACCTAATTTATGATGAGGTTTACACCTTGTCATAAAGTTTTTAGGTGTATCCTCTGGTGGTGCAGAAATCAGCGGTCTTGATAAATCTCTCCCCGAGTCTGATGTTGCCGCCTACTGTGTATTTGTGACTTGGACTTCAGAAGGACACATGACCCTAGTTTCAGTCCAGCATTTTTTGTGGATGGGATGCAGACCCATTCACTTCAATGGGCCACATAAGATGCGGACAGCACCCCTGTAAGTCTGCATGCGTAAGGCTTATTGCACACGAACGTGTGCGCTGCATGGCCGTATTGCAGACCGCATTTGCAGGTCTACAATACACGGGCACTGTTCTGTGGGCATTCCGCATCACAGATGTGGACCCATTCACTTCAACGGGTCCGGAGATGCGGAACGGAAGCACGGAACACTATAGAGTGCTTCCGCTGGGTTTTGTCCCGTACTTCCGTTCCGCAAAAAGAACATGTCCCGCAAAAAGATAGCGATCTGCTGCGGCTGCCCCACAGTGGGTGTTCGTGCATTGCAGCCCGCAATTTGTGGGCCGCAGGACGTGCTGATCTGCAAAATGCAGAACACACACGGCCAGTATCAATGTTTTGTGCACCGCAAAAAGGATACAGTCGTGTGAATGCCCCCTAAGGAGTTGCAGCCATATGGATCTGGTCTAAACTTTTCCTGGTGTTTGTTTAAAGCCGAGTGATATGCTATACATATCTTGACCCACATGTATACAAAATGGTGTGATTTTAGCCAATAGCCAAGTTAAAACTAGTCTTTTGACAAATGTATGAATGCACGTGTCCTAATCAGTACATCACTGCCATTACCTTTTGCCCTGGCTGAATTGTCACTTTCCAGTTCATCCCTCGTGACAGCACCACAGGAGGTTCCCCTATGACCTTCACGGGACAGAAAACAGATCTCCCACCTCCAGTGTTCTTCCTGTCCCTATAGCGGATAGATGCAGAGAGGTCCCTACTTTCTGGAACTAGGATTGGGGGGTGCCTGGCCTGTCCTTCCAGTTCCTGAATAGCCTCGCTAACACCTCTTGGTCCAGAGGACTCTTAGTATCCCAGAACCCACCTGGATGTGTGCACATATACTAAAATTGGAACGATACAGAGAAGGTTAGCATGGCCACAAATGTGTAAAGTGTTCCATTTTTCCGGAGCCTATAGGTGGATTCTTTGGCCTGGGTTTGTTTTGGGGGGGGGGGGGGGTTCTCCATACTCTTCCTTTTACACTTTATATGTGGCTGTGCCAGCCGCTCCTGTGGGGAGGTCCCCAGGCTTGCTCCTAACCCTGATGAAGTAGATAATAAAGCTGGTGGTTACCTCACTATTGATGGCTATGTGTTCATGGAGCTTAGATCTGCTGTTCCTTGGGGGCGATTCCCTTCTTGCTGACGCTCTATATGGGATACAAGGTTTGGCAGAAGCAGCATGACAATATTGGTGCTTGCTTTGGCAGCACAAATACTAAAATAGTATTAAGTAAACCATGCAGGCGATTTTTCAGGTAAGTGCAACCATGCATGTGTTTAGCCACCCTCAAGAGTTCTAATTCTTCTTTTAGGAGAAGTTCAATTGTGAGTGCATGTATGTACGTATATAAATACTATTTTATTAAGAAATGGCCTAAGTATAGAACTAAATCTTTGTAAGTTTAGCAACCTGTTTGCTTTGCGTTAATTAATTACATAAATTGGAGATCTGTGTGTGGATCTAATTGAGCGGCTCAGGAGATAGTTGTATCACCTGTCCTTTAGTCAAGACTAGAGATGAGCGAATTTCATATATTGAAATTTGTTCACGTTTCGTTTGGTGGTAAAAGCACAATTGCGTTATGGATTCCGTCACCACGGACCATAACTCAATTCTATGACTGAATGCATAACGGAATGCCTTCAGAGGCATTGCGTCATAATAGAAGTCTATGGGCTGCAAAACGGATCTGTCCCATTTCCGTTATGCAGGGGAGTCCTCTCCTGCATAACAGAAACGGGACAAATCCGTTATGCAGGCCATAACGACAGTCGTTTTTAATGTCCTATTTTTGGCCGTTTTCCTGACCAGACGGACCCTATTGAATTCAATAACAGTTTTTAATGATCGCTTAGACAGGAGTGCACCGTCTAATGGGCATTAAAAATGGGTACACTAGAACAATATGGCCCTATTCCTCCCTTTTTACCCCCTTGAGGTTGTGCCAGCACCTCCAAGGCATGCTCCTGACTGGTATGAAGAGAATAGTGCAGCTTTGGTTACCTCACTGTTGAATCCTGTGGCTGCCTTATGCTGGTGCTGACAGCTTGGCTCGGACTCTTACCTATGCCTTGCAGCTCATCCCGGGGGTAGTCAATTATATTGTAACAGTTAGACTCTTGGGAATGAACAGCAGCAAGACGTCTACATCTTGTAACAGTATTATGATTGCTCAGTGCAGTACTTATATATAAGGTTACAATATATTCTCCGGGATTGGAGTAGTCGCCATTTCCTCAGTGGTTCTAACCGTATGAACTAGTCTTAGGAATGGAAGTCAGCCAGCCTTCTTGCCAGTGTCTAATAAGAGACATTTAAGGGTCATTTATCAAACTGGTGTAAAGTAGAACTGGCTTTCATTTTCCAAAGGAGCTATCTGATTGGTTGCTATGGGCAACTAAGCCAGTTCTACTTTACACCAGTTTGATAAATTACCCCAATTATTTCTTGATCATCATTCTTCATCTAATTAAATATAGGAGTCTACAGACAGATGTAGGACTGAGTGTATTACTGTACAGCAGCAGCACGAAGCACATGGCGTCATAGCAACCAATGACGCCGTGCGCTCCTGCACTCAGCAGGACTCCAGGCCCGTATCTTGCGGTCCATGTTCCACAGAAGTGTGCATGAGGCTTAACCCCTTAAAGGAAACCGGTCACCATGATTTTGCGCATAGAGCTGGGGACATGGGCTGCTAGATGGCCACTAGCTCATCTGCAGTACCCAGTCCCCATAGCTCTCTGCGCTTTTATTGTGTTAAAAAACAGTTTTGAGTGATATGCAAATTACCTGATATGAGTCCTGTAGCCGGAGATGAGTCAAGCGGAAAGGAGCCCAGCACCGCCCCGCGTCCTCCGAATCTCCTCCTTGCTGGCTGACGTCACAGAGCTGGAGCGCCGAAATCTCGCGATGCGCGAGCTAGCGCATGCGCAGTGTCGGCATCATGTTCATTCCCTGTGCTGGCATCAGCACAGGGAACGAACTACGCATGCGCTAGCTCGCGCATCGCGAGATTTCGGCGCTCCAGCTCTGTGACGTCAGCCGGCAAGGAGGAGATTCGGAGGACGCGGGGCGGTGCTGGGCTCCTTTCCGCTTGACTCATCTCCGGCTACAGGACTCATATCAGGTAATTTGCATATCACTCAAAACGGTTTTTTAACACAATAAAAGCGCAGAGAGCTATGGAACCTGGGTACTGCAGATGAGCTAGTGGCCATCTAGCAGCCCATGTCCCCAGCTCTATGCGCAAAATCATGGTGACAGGTTTCCTTTAAGGACTCAGCCCTATTTCACCTTAAGGACTTGGCCATTTTTTGCAAATCTGACCAGTGTCACTTTAAGTGCTCATAACTTTAAAACGCATTGACTTATCCAGGCCGTTCTGAGATTGTTTTTTCGTCACATATTGTACTTCATGACACTGCTAAAATTGGGTCAAAAAAGTTAATTTTTTTGCATAAAAAAATACCATATTTACCAAAAATTTAGAAAAATTAGCAAATTTCAAAGTTTCAGTTTCTCTACTTCTGTAATACATAGTAATACCCCCAAAAATTGTGATGACTTTACATTCCCCATATGTCTACTTCATGTTTGTAGCATTTTGGGAATGATATTTAATTTTTTGGGGATGTTACAAGGTTTAGAAGCAAATCTTGAACTTTTTCAGAAATTTACAAAAACCCAATTTATAGGGACCACTACAGGTCTGAAGTCACTTTGCGAGGCTTACATAATAGAAACCGCCCAAAAATGACCCCATTCTATAAACTACACCCCTCAAGGTATTCAAAACTGATTTTACAAACTTCGTTAACCCTTTAGGTGTTGCACAAGAGTTATTGGCAAATGGGGATGAAATTTGCGAATTTCTTTTTTTTGCCTAATTTTCCATTTTAACCCATTTTTTTCACTAACAAAGCAAGGGTTAACAGCCAAACAAGACTGTATCTTTATTGCCCTGACTCTGCCGTTTACAGAAACACCCCATATGTGGCTGTAAACTACTGTACGGGCACACAGTAGGGCGTAGAGGGAAAGGTGCGCCGTATGGTTTTTGGAAGCCAGATTTTGCTGGACTGTTTTTTTGACACCATGTCCCATTTGAAGCCCCCCTGATACACCCCTAGAGTAGAAACTCCATAAAAGTGACCCCATCTAAGAAACTACACCCCTCAAGGTATTCAAAACAGATTTTACAAACTTTGTTAACCCTTTAGGTGTTGCACAAGATTTAATGGAAAATAGAGATACAATTTCAAAATTTCACTTTTTTGGCAGATTTTCCATTTTAATATTTTTTTTCCAGTTACAAAGCAAGGGTTAACAGCCAAACAAACTCATTATTTATGGCCCTGATTCTGTAGTTTACAGAAACACCCCATATGTGGTCGTAAACCGCTGTACGGGCACACGGCAGGGTGCAGAAGGAAAGGAATGCCATACGGTTTTTGGAAGGCAGCTTTTGCTGGACTGGTTTTTTGACACCATGTCCCATTTGAAGCCCCCCTGATGCACCCCGAGAGTAAAAACTCCAAAAAAGTGACCCCATTTTAGAAACTACGGGATAGGGTGGCAGTTTTGTTGGTACTAGTTTAGGGTACATATGATTTTTGGTTGCTCTATATTACACTTTTTTGTGCGGCAAGGTAACAAGAAATCGATTTTTTGGCACGTTTTTTTTTTTGTTATTTACAACATTCATCTGACAGGTTAGATCATGTGGTAATTTTATAGAGCAGGTTGTCACGGATGCGGCGATACCTAATATGTATACAATTTTTTTTATTTATGCAAGTTTTACACAATGATTTCATTTTTAAAACAAAAAAAATGTTTTAGTGTCTCCATAGTCTAAGAGCCATAGTTTTTTTCAGTTTTTGGGCGATTATGTTAAGTAGGGTTTCATTTTTTGCGGGATGAGATGACGGTTTGAGTGGCACTATTTTGGGGTGCATATGACTTTTTGATCACTTGCTATTACACTTTTTGTGACGTAAGATGATAAATTGCTTTTTTTACACTTTTTTTTTTTTTTTTTTTTACGGTGGTCACCTGAGGGGTTAGGTCATGTGATATTTTTATAGAGCTGGTCGATACGGACGTGGCAATACCTAATATGTATACTATTTTTTTTTTTTTTTTTAATTTAAGTTTTACACAATGATTTCATTTTTGAAACAAAAAAAATCATGTTTTAGTGTTTCCATAGTCTAAGAGCCATAGTTTTTTCATTTTTTGGGCGATTATCTTGGGTAGGGTATGATTTTTGCGGGATGAGATGACGGTTTGATTGGTACTATTCTGGCGTACATGCGACTTTTTTGATCACTTTTATTACCTTTTTTGGGAAGTAAGGTGGGCAAAATTTCAATTTCCTAATAGTTTTTATTTTTTTATTTTTATGGCGTTCACCGTGCGGGGAAAGTAACATGACCGTTTTATAGATCAGGTCGTTACGGACGCGGCGATACCAAACATGTGTAGGGAATTTGATTTTTTTCATTTTTAATCAGTGATAAATGTGTTTTTTGATTTTTTTTTTTCACTTTTTTTTTCACTTTTTTTTTGACCCAGACCCAGCTGGTTCTTGAAGATCCAGTGGGTCTGATGTCTGTGTAATACAGTACAATATGTATTGTACTGTACTTTACTTACACTTTATCTGAACAGATCTCTGCCTTTAGCACAGATCTGTTCAGCACCATGGACAGCAGGATGCCTGAGAGGCGTCCTGTTGCCATGGGAACCTTCCCCGTCTGCTCAGTAGTTGTCAGAACTTCGCAGTCGGGGAAGGGTAAGGAGGGGGGCTGTCTGGGAGCTCTCTCCCTCTCCATCGGGGGGCTGCAAAGGCACAGCAGCCCCCCGATGGGAGAGGGAGGGAGCTCCCTCTTACTGTTAACTTTTTCCATACAGCGGTCCATACGGACCGCTGTATGGAAAGGGTTTAAACGGCTGACATCGCATCATCGATGTCAGCCGTTTATACCAGGGTGCCAGCAATGTGCTGGCACCCTGGTATACCCACTGAACACCAACGATTATTCAAGGGGAGGCGGGCGAGGGATCGCGATCCCGCCTGCCGCACCGCCCGCCTCCTGCACACTAAAGCTTCTGATCCCTGCAGTCAGGGCCCGCGGGGATCAGAAACTGCAGAAAGCGCAGCAAACCGCAGGTCTGAATTGACCTGCGGTTTTCTGCGATCGCCGATGCGGGGGGGGGGGGGGGGGTCAAATGACCCCCCCGCATGGTTACGGGATGCCAGCTGAATGATTTCAGCCGAAATCCAGTTCCGATTAACCCCTGGGGCGCCGGAATACAGATTTCAAGTTATGACGTACCGGTACGTCATGGGTCCTTAAGGACTCGGGACCCATGCCGTACCGATACGTCCTAAGTCCTTAAGGGGTTAAAGGGATTCTGTCACCAAGTTTTGGGCTATAGAGCTGCGGACATGCACGGCTAGATCGCAGCTAGCATGTCCGCATTATACCGGTCCTATAGGGCTGTGTGCTTTTATTTTCTTTAAAAAAGGATTTTAGAGATATGTAAATTAGTCTTGTAGGTGCCCAAGGGGCTGTACTAACCTTCCTGGTGCCCAGCCACGCCCGCCTGTGAAGGAGCCCAGCACCGCCTATGTCCTCCGAATCTCCTCCTTTCATCAACGATAGATTGCCGTAATCTCACGATGCGCAGTTCCTTCCCTGAGGCTGATGCCAGCACAGGGAAGGAACACTATACCGGCACTGCGCATGCGCGAGCTCATGGCAATCTATCATAGATGAAAGAAGGAGATTTGGAGGATATAGGCGGTGCTGGGCTCCTTCACAGGTGGGCGTGGCTGGGCTCAGGAAGGTTCGTACAGCCCCTTGGTCACCTTACAAGACTAATTTACATATCTCTAAAATGCTTTTTTTTTAAAGAAAATAAAAGCACACAGCCCTATAGTACCGGGATATATCGGACATGCTAGCGGCGATCTAGCCGTGCATCTCTATAGCCCAAAAGCCCTTTAAGTCAGGGATGTGGATAAAGAGGTAGTTTTTAGAGTTGGCCCTGGGTTTCAAAATAAAATCTTTTAGTCAAAATTCTGATTCGGTTGTAGAAGCAGATTTTCCTGTTCTCATGGTGATTCCCTGATAGATAATATCTATATTATCTAGTCACAAATACCTGGTACATGTCCCTAGGCTTTCCCCCTCCCTAAAGTAGTTGTAATGTGGTCTGTCGCCTACATTTCATGTAACGTTAACAAATAGCTGTGCATGGCGCAAGCGGTTAATAACTATGTCTAACTATTTTGAACTACAATTGCAAATACAGTATGGAAATGTTAGCCCTTTGGAAGCAGGAAATATGTCATATTCTGATGTACGGCATATAGTCAATCCATCTAGGTCTTAAGGTAGATCTTATTTCCAGCAGGTGCTAATAGGGCACTGCCCCTGTACAATGATCAGTGGGGAAGGGACTGTCATAAACCACAAATGCTGAGATGGACATACTACTAATGTGTCTATGCATATCTACACTCATTTGTGTTGAGCGGATGCAAGTATCCAAAGTGGGCTTTGATCCGAATTTCAGGGAAAATTCAATTTGCTGCAAACCTGAATTTCGTTGTCACAATTTTTTTTTCTCTGAAATGGCCATTGGAGCGTGAAGAGGGCTCGTGTGGTGACGTATGATGTCATCCTGCACCGTGCAGGCTCTTCACTCAAGATGGCCACGGCGGCCTCTTTGTGCTCAAATGGATGGGGGTTTTTTAAAGAACTGAAAGACCTCCATTCTTACATCAGATGCCGAGGTGGTTCAATGGCAGTTATTATTAAAGTGCCATTCATTCCATAGCGCTGACCAATGATGTCCCAGAAGTGTTCCATCGGAGATAAGTCCAGAGATGCTGTAGGCCATAGTGGCACGTTTGTACCACACAGGCTACTCACAGTAGCTAGTTCCACAACCAAATCAATAGAACGTTGAGCAGTTAGGCCTAGTTCACGCGAATGTGTGTGAGATCTGTGGCCGTATTGCGGCCCGCAACGTGCAGGACGCAATACACGGCCACAGTTCCGTGTGCATTCCGCATCATGGATGTGGACCCATTCACTTCAATGGGTCCGCAAATCCGGAATGGGACCCCTCGGAAGCATTACGGAGTGCTTCCGTGGGGTTGCATCCCGTACTTCCATTCCGCAAAAAGATAGAACATGTCCTATCTTTTTGCGAAACTGGTTAAAGTGAATGGGTCCGCGATCCGGCTGACCTATGGCCGGCGATCGTGCATTGCGGCCTGCAGCACGGGTCACACACACACACATTCGTGTGAACCTGAAATTAGAGGGTCCTGCTACTGTACATTGTCACCCAACAGCATTAGAGCTCATTCAGACGGCCGTATGTTTTGTTCTGCGCATCCGCTGTTCCGTGGCCCGCAAAAAATATAAAACATGTCCTACCAGTAGCCATTTGGCTCCAGGAGAAGTATATGGTGGGCTCAGTGTGCATGTTGGTACTTGCATCCCTGGATCCGATGAAAGCTGTAATGGCACCGGACGGGGTTAAAAGCAGAGTGTGCTTGGCGTGCATGCTGACCTGCATTCCCTGGACTTTGTGTGGCTGTCATGGCCCATAAACAGGTAGGAACTAGTGTTAGGGACCACTCATAGAGGCGACCTTGACGTGGTGAGTGGCTTATTACGCTTTGGCCAAAATGTACACCCATTCCTCATCCAGCATGGAGGCAGGGCAGAATGCTGGATGTAGCGTGCGATCACATTTGTATTTTCCGTTTGTATATGTATTTCGCCATAGTGATGTGCACCTACATCCAGGTTGTGCTGACTCAATTCCCCAAAATGTCCTATTCTTGTCTGCAATTGCGGACAAGAATATGCATTTTCTATGAGAGTGACGGCCATGTGCTGTCCACAAATTGCGGAACGCACATGGGCTGGTATCCCTGTTTTGCGGATCGCAAAACACATACGGTCGTGTAAATGTAGCCTAATCCAGGAGTAGGACTGATGTGACATTCCCTTGTGAAGGCCTATTCAGAATGTTGCCCACATGGTCTCCAAACAAATCTCCAGCTGTCAATGCATCTGAGACAAAAGCAAGACTCATCGCTGAAAAGGATAGACCTTCACTGCACTCTTGCTGTGCACCATGATCGTTGCCACTGCTCTCAAAGGCTGTTATGCAAACACCATCTGATGGTGTATGTAGACACTAGGCTTGGGACATGACATCAAAATTCACTTGCAGTACTTGATGGATCATTACATGCTATCCTTCTATACAGATGATCTGTCCATGCAGAGATTCTCCTCTATGCATCTCTTGCCGTCATTCCAGTGTGTCTTTGTTCTCCCAACCACCAGGACACACAGGGAAGGGAACAACCATGGCACAAACTACTGTGGTGGATTTTGAGTGTCAAAACCTGCTGTGTGAAATGGACTAGGAGTCAGGTTAGGACGAAAACAAGTACTGCTCATCACCTGCCTAGTACCATCCCTAGAGTGAAGCTTGGTGGTAGCATCATGCCGTGTTTTATTGGCTGGGACAGGGAGACTGGTCAGGGTTAAAGGAAAGCTGAAAAGAGCAAATTCCACAAATCTAGAGATGAGCGAATTTCATATTTGGATTGTTACCACAGACCATAATGCAATTCTATGACTGAATGCATTTAGAGGCATTCCGTTATTCATTCCATCATAATGGAAGTCTATGGGCTGCAAAACGGATCCGTCCCATTTCCATTATGCAGGAAAGGACTCCCCTGCATAACGGAAACGGGACTGATCTGTTTTGTTTTGCATAGACTTCTATTATGAAGGAATGCCTCTAAAGGCATCCCGTTATGGTCCATGGTAATGGAATCCATAACACAATTCACCTTTTACCAGTAAACTAAGTGTGAACAAATTTCATAACATGAAAACCTGATCCAGAGTGCTCCGGTCCTCAGACTGGGCTGAAGGTTCATCTTCAACCAAGACAATGACCCTAAGCCTACAGCCAAGACAACTCAGAAGTGGCTTAGGGACAACTCTGTGAATGTCCTTGAGTGGCCCAGCTCTGGAGAGACCTGGAATTAGTTGTCCATCTAACCTGACAGAGCTTGGGATGATCTGCTAAGAAGAATGGCAGAAAATTCCCAAATACAGATGTGCAAACCTTGTGGCTTCTCACCCAAGTAGACTGGAGGCAGTTATCTAAGGTGCTTTAACGAAGTCCTAAGTAAGGGGTCTGTATACTTAGAATGCATAATTACATACACACAATCTAATTTTATTATGTTGTTTTATTGTCATTAGCAGGATAACAAAGGAATTAAACATCTTCGTGATCAGGGTGAATGTTATTTCAAATCTTTAGAAAATTTATAATTTGTACAGGTGGATACAATTTCTTACAAGCAGCTTATTCACAACCTTGCTCATCACAAAAGGGAAATACTTTGCTTAAATATGCTTACAAATCAGAAGAAAGCCGACTCTGCTTACAATTTTAAAGACATTTTGCAGACAACTGTCTTATTTGTGAAATTACACAGATCAAGGATCTCAATTCATTTGCTGTAGAAAAGCAGAACACTACAAATGAAAAATTATTTATATATATAAAAAATAAATTATATGTTTAAAAAGAAAAAAAAAAAATAGGTCTACTTGAGATCTATCATTTTAAAAATTCTATACTTGAACACAGTGTACAGCTTGAAAAAAAAAAAAAAAAGCATCCGTCCATTACTCCTGCATCAAATACTCCTGTCCTCTATGTAAGTGCTTAAATGTTTTCCAATTAGATATGTCTTCCAAGTTACAGAAAAAGGGCAGATATTCAGACAAGTAGTGACTGAGGTGCAGCAGGAAAAAAAGCATGCTTTTTTTGCTTCGGTTTTCAATGTGGTTGCAGATTTTACATACATTTCACCTGTAAAAGTTGCAACTGCAGCAAAAACATGAGGTTTTAACCGTACCTCAACTTCTATGTGTGAATACACTTCCACCGCTGGACTGTATGGAGAGATGCAAGAGTGAAACATCTCTCCACAAAACCATACATTTTTGAGGTTGTTGGGGTTCTCAGCAGCCAGACCTGAATGTGTGAGTGAATACCTGATCTGTCAATTCAGAATACCCCACTGTACACAGAGGATGGCTCTGGTATGCTGCACTGAGGTCTGCTCACAACACCTAGACAGGAATCAAGGAGCTCATTTTTTGCTTTCTCTGTCAGCAGAAAACCAGAATTTGATTATGTCAATAACTTGTTTTTTATATATTTTATCAATAAGTATGCTTTGGGTGATTTTCTGTGCACTGATTGCCCATACCTACAGAGAAAAGAATCCTAGAGAATATTAGGCAAGCACATGCCGTTCATTTACACCATCCCCTTTTAGATATTCTTCATTTACTGTATACATAGTAAAAAGTGGCTTCATGTATTATCGAATAACATTCCTGTTTTATACTGGATTTCAATATCTGTATAAGGGAGCATTCACACGACCTTAGGACCGCACAATGATAGAAATACCCATTCTTGTCCGCAATCGAGGAACGGAAATACAGATAGCACAGTGTGCTGTCCATATCTTTTTGCGGCCCCATTGAAATGAATGTGTCCGCACCCGTTCCGCAACGGATGCGGACTTATTCAGACGGCCGTCTGAATGAGTCCACATTACGTTTTTTCCCCATACGTTTGACATATACATTGGAAAATAAAAGAAGGATACAAAAGCGTAGCGCGCCACGTTCTTGTATCCTGCAGAGGCTTTGGTAGGCATTGCCCCTGAGAGCTAAAACCAAATACACTGTTTATGTCCCTCAGCAGGGTATACACACAGACCTACCGTATATGCCGGCGTATAAGACTACTTTCTAACATCTTATCCGATGGTATATTCTAACCCCCAGGCGTTCCCATGGTGACGGGGACGCTTGCCTGAGGGATAGAATATACAGGGCCCCGCCGCTCACAGGAGTATACATTTATTAACTGTAATCTGTAACTTTAACTTTAAATGAGCACTCATGTCTTTACTAGGGTACCTTACTCTCAGCTCCGCTAACAGGCAGTGCGGGCGGCGCTCACTCACTGATGTCACGTGCCTGCTCGCCGCCCGCACTGCCTATTACCAGAGCTGAGAGTAAGGTATCCTAGTAAAGACATGAGCGCTCATTTAAAGTTACAGATTACAGTTAATAAATGTATACTCCTCTGAGCGTCGGGGAGGGGAATCTGTGGATGGCACTGTTATGGGAGGGAGATCTGTGGATGGCAGTGTTTAGGGGGGTGGGGGGGGGGGGTCTGTGGATGGCACTATTTGGAGGGGGGTCTGTGGATGGCACTGTTATGGGGAGGGGGGTCTGTGGATGGCACTGTTATGGGGAGGGGGGTCTGTGGATGGCACTGTTATGGGGAGGGGGATCTGTGGATGACACATATAGCATAAGATGCTATATAGTGTCATCCACTGATCCCCCTCCCCATAGCAGTGTCATCCACAGATCCCAGTCAGTTCCCTGGACTGGAGAAGATAGTCTCGAAGACAGGGAGGGCTGGGCATTCAGGGTTAGTCTTATACGGCGAGTATAGCCCAAACCCTATATTTTAAATGGAAAAGTTGGGGGTCGTCTTATACGCCGGCATATACGGTATGTACAAATTCTACCAGGTCATGGGATTTTTTTTTTTTTTTTTTTTTAATTTATCAAAACTAGTGAAAAAGATAAGAGCTGTCGCTCCGATTAGTTACTGTGAGCAACTCCTCCACTTTTTCTTTGCACCGATTTTAATAAATAATCCCCGACAGGTTTGTTCTATGATGCTCTCTGATGTTGCTTTTCCCATGACTTAAAGGGAATGTGTAATCAGAAAATTACCTATTGTTTAAATCATGTTTTTATGTTAAACGTTAGATGATTTTTTTTTTTTACAATTTTCCATGTTACAATCTAGGTTTTAAAATAATGTATATAATCCTAAATTTTCAGTGGCCGCTAGGTCTAATAATGGTTCTTGATAGTGATGAGCGAAGCGAGCTACGGGTGTTACATCCGAAGTCGTTTTGTTCTCAACTTCGTATTAATACTGTACAGAGATCCGGCTCCGTTCAGTATTAAAATGTATGGGCTCCGATGAGCCGCAGTTAGTTATTCGGAAAGTAGTTGATTTTTTTATTGGAAAACCACTTTAAAACTTGGAACCGAATTCTGCTTCGGTTCTGAGGTACCAGTCGTAACATCCAAAGCTCGCTTTGTTCATCACTATCAAGAACCACAGCTGAATAGATTACGCAGAATCCACCATTTACAAGAACAGCAGCTTATCTACTCTCTCCTGACCTCCGCACAGATCACGCCTCGAAAAATCAATGGGGTCAACGCTTGTCCATTATGCCTATGGCCCATGTTGCTGCTCTCAAAAACAGTAAGTCTTAACATATTTTACTGCTAGTGGCCAGTGCGAAAAACAATTTGGGGATTTTTGTTTAAAAATATATAGTGACATAATGTGATTTAAACATAAACAGACCATTTTCTGAGGACATTCCTTTTTACCAAAAAATTTAAATAAAATGATTTAGATGCCATTAGCAGACCAAAGAACATATTTCTCTGTATACATAGTTTTCTGATATTTCCACATCTATATTAAAAGGAAAGGGGGCAAATCAAAGATACACCCTGACTGTATGATAGAGAAAGCTGCTCTCATTAATAACCCAGTGTGGAACTGTATTCACCAATACACTCATCATTCATTGTAGGTTTCTTAAGTGCTATAAATTTACATGATCCAGGAAACTAAATAAAGAAGCGCTAGCCGTCAAAATGCAAATCTTCCATAGATAATGAACACTATTGTACAGCGCAGAGCCCCATCCATGGGCATTACATTCTGAAGGTAAAAGAAGAGACGAGGTATATTTGTTTTCATGCACTGACTAAGGAGTCTAATGTGTGATGCGGATGATGTCTAGGGGTATGACATCAGGAAATCCATCCCAGCCTCAGGAGTCGACAACTGATCAATGGTTCAACTATCTTCTATGCCTTGTATTTCTCCTTCCCATCCTCACTAATAACACAAATGTGCTGAAATAAAAAGAATACAGTGTGTTAGACAAGACAGGGAGTGTGCACTGGAGAGGATAAAGGGGGTTATCCAGGTTTTAAAAATGGATGGCTTGTGCTTAAAGGGAATCTGTCACCTCCATCATCACTATCTACGGTAAGTAAGGGCTCATGCACACGACCGTATGTATTTTGCAGTCCGAAAAAAATACAGATTATGTCAGCGTGCATTCCGTATTTTGCGGAACAGACCAGCTGGCCCGAAAGAACAGTACTATCCTTGTCCGTAATACGGACAATAATAGGACATGTTCTATTTTGTTTGCGGAACTGAAATACGGAAACAGAATGCACACGGAGTAACTTCCGTTTTTTTTGCGGACCTGTTGAAATGACTGGTTTCCTATACGATCTACAAAAAAAAAAAAAAACGGACATGAAAAGAATGTACGTTTGTGTGCATGAGCCCTAAGGCTGAGTTCACACTTCAGTCATTTCCATCAGGTATTGTGAGCCAAAACCAGGTGCGGGTCAAAAACACAGAATAGGTGCAGATCTTTCCATTATACTTCATCTCTGAGTAGGCTTCACAATAACTGAAGTGTAAACTCAACCTAAGGGCCCATTCAGACAACAAATTTTGCAGAACGGGTGCGGACCCATTCATTTCAATGGGGCCGCAAAAGATGCGGACAGCACACCGTGTGCTGGCCGCATCCGTGGTTCTGTTCTGCGGAAAAGGACAGAGCATGGCCTATTCTTGCCCGCAATCGCAGGCAAGAATAGGCATTTTCTATTATGGTTGTGGCCATGTGCGGTCCGCAAAACACTACGGCCATCTGAATGAGGCCTTAGAGAACTGGGGCGTTAATATCCGCAGAAGGAGCCAAGACCTCTTGCTAGTGACTAAGCCTGCCTTCATGCAGAGCCCAAGCCCGCCTCCTCCTGTCTTTCACATGACGCCCCCTGCTTCAGCATATACACCCCCTCTGCCACAACGTCACATTCCAGCCCCAACTTTTTTTTTTTTTTTTTTATAAACAAACCTCTTCTCAAAGATGTCTCATGAGACACAGATGGTCTCTTGCTACATGTACACACAATTTTTGCTCTTCTGCTTCTTCCTACCTCTATCAGCAAGAGTAACTAATCCTCCCTCAGAGCACCGGGGAGCAGACATCTTTCTTTGCAAAATGCAGAAAAGCAGGGGGTGAACATGTACCATAGGCTGAAAACCTCGCAACGGGGAAGGGTACTTACATTCAAGTCTCTAAAGTATTCATTGTAGTCTAATGCGTATCCCACAACAAACTTGTCTGGCACTTCAAATCCTACAACTAGAGAAGAACAATGTGTTAGCTGGAGAACAGAATAAAAAAAAGGGTTACCATCTCCACATAAATGCAGGACTAAGGCCAGACCCATACCAGCACGTCGAATAAAAGGAACTCACAGCATGTGTCAGTGTGATGTCCCGTTCTGACAGGATCGCACAGCATTATACTGATTTATAATACTGTGTAACCCTGAGTCCTAAAATTAGCTGAATTACACTGACAGCATTATGTATACTAACTGTATAAAGCCAGTATATACAGTGCTGCCCATAATTATTCATACCCCTGGCAAATTTTGACTTAGTTACTTTTATTCAACCAGCAAGTAATTTTTTGACGGGAAATGACATAGGTGTCTCCCAAAAGATAATAAGACAATGTACAAGAGGCATTATTGTGGGAAAAAAACACATTTCTCAGCTTTCATTTACATTTGAGCAAAAAGTGTCCAGTCCAAAATTATTCATACCCTTCACAAACTGTCACAGTCTGTGGGAAAATCAAAAGTTCTATATCAGTCCAAATAGTCTAAGCTGTTCTAAAGCATCCTAATTACCCTGATTAATTGGGAACAGCTGTTTTAATCAACTCAACAGGTGAAAAACAGCAGCTCTCTGCAGTTGGTTTGTGGACAGTCATGGCTAAGACAAAAGATCTCAGTGAGGACCTGCAGCTGCGCATTGTGGCTGCTCACAAGTCAGGAAAAGGCTACAAGGCCATTTCTAAATGTTTTCAAGTTCCAGTGGCTACAGTGCAAAGTATTATTAAAAAATACAAGATGTTCCGCACTGTGGAAAATCTCAGAGGATGTGGTCGGAAGCCAAAAGTGACACCTGTGCTGGCCAGGAGGATAGTTAGAGATAGTTAGGCCATCCTGGTGAATCTGGGCTCTGCTGGTGGCAATGTCTCAAGGCAGACAATCCAACAGACACTGCACACTGCTGGGTTCCACGGATGCAGACGAAGGAGGACGCCACTTCTCCAGATAAGGCACACAAAAGCTTGCTTGGCCTTTGCAAAAGCTCATCTGGACAAAGAAGAAGACTACTGGTCTTCTGTGTTATGGTCAGATGAAACAAAAATTGAATTGTTTGGTCACAATGATGTTTCCTGCATTTGGCGTAAAAAAGGAGAAGCCTTCAACCCAAAGAACACCATCCCCACTGTCAAACATGGTGGTGGGAACCTAATGCTTTGGGGGTGTTTTTCAGCCAATGGACCAGGGAACCTAATCACAGTAAACGGCACCATGAAAAAAAAACAATACATGAGGATTCTCTACGACAACATCAGGCAGTCTGCAGAGAAACTTGGCCTTGGGCACCAGTGGACATTTCAGCATGACAATGAACAAAAAAAAAAACACACAGCAAAAGTGGTGAGGAAATGGTTAGCAGACAACAACATTAACGTTTTGGAGTGGCCCAGCCAGAGTCCAGACTTGAATCCAATTGAGAATCTGTGAAAGATTTGGAGTTCATTGCTAAAGATGAATGGGCAAAAATACCTGTGGAGACATGCCAAAAGCTGGTCTGCAATTATAGGAAGCGTTTGATTGCATTAATGGCCAATAAAGGCTTTTCTATTGATTATTGAGAAGGGTATGAATAATTTTGGACTGGACACTTTAAGCACAAATGTAAATAACAGCTGAGAATTATTTTTTCCCCCACAATAATGCCTCCTGTACATGCCGTCTTATCTTTTGGGAGACACCTACAGTATTTTTCACCCCATAAGACGCACTTTCCCCCCCACTTTTTCGTCTTATAGAGCGAATGCTGGCAATTTACATTGCAGTCTGCGATGTATTAGTGAGGAGGGACTGTAGTAGGCGGGGAGAGCGGTGGGGCAGTGCAGGCGCTGTACTCAGGCCCCGCTAGTATGTACTGTGGATGGCATTATGATGGGGGGGGGGGGGGGGATCTGTGGATGGGACTGTTATGGGGGGGGGGGGGGGGATCTGTGGATGACACATATAGCAGTGTCATCCACAGATTCACCACCCCATTACAGTGCCATCCACAGATCCCCCCCCCATTATCATAATGCCATCCACAGATCCCCCCATTATCATAATGCCATCCACAGATCCCCCCATTATCATAATGCCATCCACAGATCCCCCCCATTATCATAATGCCATCAACAGCTCCCCCCATAACAGCGCCATTTACAGATCCCCACATAACAGTGCCATCCACAAATCCCCCACCCCATAACAGTGCATCATCCACAGATACCCCATCATAGTGTCATGCACAGACCGCCATTAGTTCAAACCACCAAAAGCACACCTTTTGGTTAAAACATTTTTTTTCTTATTTTCCTCCTAAAAAACCTAGGTGCGTCTTTAGGGCCGGTGCGTCTTATAGGCGGAAAAATACGGTATGTCATTTCCCGTCAAAAAATTACTTGCTGGTTGAATAAAAGTAACTTTAGGTCAAAATTTGCCAGGAGTATGAATAATTATGGGCAGTACTGTACCACTGTACATCAGTATAGCTTACAGCATAAGGTCAGACACACACAAGCGAGTTGAATGCGAGGAACTCACAGCATGTGCCAGTGTGATGTCCCATCCTGACCTCACTCCTCTGACAGGATCGCACAGCATAAGGCCTCATGCACACGGCCGTTGTTTGGGTCCGCATCCTAGCCGCCGTCTTTGTGGCTCAGATGCGGACCCATTAACTCTGTGTGCTGTCCGCATCCGTTTCACCGTTCCGTGGCCCAGCAGCAAAAAAAATATAGCATGTCCTATTCTTGTCCGTCGCGGACCGCAAAAAACGGCACGGTCGTGTGCATGTAGCCTTATACTTATTTATAATACTGTGTAAGGGCTCGTTCACATGAACATGTGAAGCCCGTGCTGTGGACCGCAAATTGCAGTCCGCAATGCACGGGCACCTTACGTGGGACAGGTGCATGGGGATCACAGACTCATTCACTTGAATGGGTCCGCGATCCCTCTGTTCCGCAAAAAGATAGAGCATGTTCTATCTTTTTGCGGTGTGGATGCACGGAACGGAACCCCAGAAAGCACTCCGTAGGGCGTCGCATCTCCGGATTTGCAGACCCATTGAAATGAATGGGTCCGCAGCCGTGATGCAGAATGACAACGGAACGGTGCCCGTCTATTGCGGTCCGCAAAAAGGGAGCGGGGCACCAACGGTCGTGTGAACGAGCCCTAACCCTGAGAGTCCTGAAATCTGCCGAATTACACTGACAGAATTATGTATACTAACTGAATAAAGCCAGTATATACCTATCAGTATAGCTTACAGCATAAGGTCAGACACACACGAGCGAGTTGAATGCGAGGAACTCACAGCACGTGCCAGTGTCATGTCCCATCCTGACCTCACTCCTCTGACAGGATCGCACAGCATTATACTGATTTATAATACTGTGTAACCCTGAAAGTCCTGAAATCTACTGACAGCATTATGTCAATGTAATAGAATCGATTTCAGGACTCTCAGGGTCACACAGCATTATAAATCAGTATAATGCTGTGCAATCCTGTCAGAGGAGTGAGGTCAGGACGGGACATTGCACTGACACATGCTGTGAGTTCCTCGCATTCAACTCGCTCGTTTGTGTCTGGCCTCATACTGTTAAGTCTGATTCAATCGTTTTCCTTCCTCGAACTGCATCATGGATCCCCCAAACTAAGCCTCAATTCAGGCCTCCTGGCACGCATGTCAAATGTATTCAAAGACCACCAGTCATCAGAAGTAAGCCAAAAGAGTGCTATTTTGCCTTCTGTTTGTATAGAGTAGCCTGCTGTGCCATTTCATAAAGGCAGGCCTATACAATGGCATACGAGAGAGGCATCTATACGTTAGGAAAGCCTCCTCATGTACACTGCAAATTCTGTGTGAACAGACACTAAGGTGTCTGAGGTGCTCTAAATAAACCATGCCTTTTGCCAAAACTGCCATTAGGTGCTCTGTGTGGTTGGCATGTAACTCTTCCCCCATGGTGGCGGATGGAGTAATAGTTACACATCACTGCAATACATCTACAGCTATTCAGAATATAACAGACCGGGCCAAAGGAGAAGAGAGATTCTCATAGTAAGACCTCGTTTATAATGAATGCCTGTGACAAGGCAGGTAACGCAATAGAAAATAATTTTCATTTTATATCACTTTATACATCTTACTTCCTCTACTACTAAAATAGGTGGTCTCATCAAAGACCTGGCAAACTGTTTAATGTCTCCTGCAATGACCAGTCAAATGAAAGGTGGTCCATGTAATTCATGGATGGACCTGGTTCCCCTACTTGTTAGAAAATCTTCATTCTAGATCAGAGTTACTCCTGAGCAAAGTCCATACTCCATAACAAATGGAAAAGAGTTGTTCAGGGGAGCCAACCCCTTTTAGTAAATACCATTGCAGGCAATCTGTCAAGTCAAAATCTATATGAATAATTTACCATACAAGACTACTTACAATCAGGCCTATAACCAACACTGCGAGGGGTTCTCTTCACAAGCAAGCTGTTCCGATAACAGAAAAAAAATATTATAACACAACCTATTTGTTAAAGGAGTTTTCCCAATCTAACAATTTATCCCCTATCAATAGGATATGGGCTAAGTGTCTGATTGGCAGGGGTCCGACCATTAGGGCCCCCACCGATCACTAGAAAAGGGGCCAATCAGACACTTATCTCTTAAATTTTTTGTAAAAGAGAAAAGAGACACCGCGCTCAGCCTAGTAAACCTGACCCTTATTAACCTCTGGTTCTGATCGTGTACAACCTGTCCACCTCAGTTTGAAATAACAAGAATACCTTGGTTCTGATGTGTGGGATCGGGGGACCACCTTCTCGGGCGTTCCAAATATGCACGTTTTCTTCTACACAGAGGCAAATAGCAGGTAGAATAGGCTGTATGGAGTTCGCCCCGGCCGGTGGCGAAACTCCACTTGTACTTGCGCTCACGCTCGCAAGGGGAGCTGGTGACGTCACCTGTTGAGCTACGGGCTGCTGTAAGCACCAAGAAACCTTCCTACGCGTTTCGAGTACTACGATACTCTTAGTCAGGGAAGACGAAGAGTATTGTAGTACTCGAAACACGTAGGAAGGTTTCTTGGTGCTTACAGCAGCCCGTAGCTCAACAGGTGACGTCACCAGCTCCCCTTGCGAGCGTGAGCGTAAGTACAAGTGGAGTTTCGCCACCGGCCGGGGCGAACTCCGTACAGCCTATTCTACCTGCTATTTGCCTCTGTGTAGAAGAAAACGTGCATATTTGGAACGCCCGAGAAGGTGGTCCCCCGATCCCACACATCAGAACCAAGGTATTCTTGTTATTTCAAACTGAGGTGGACAGGTTGTACACGATCAGAACCAGAGGTTAATAAGGGTCAGGTTTACTAGGCTGAGCGCGGTGTCTCTTTTCTCTTTTACAAATGATTTGTGTAACCCTTTTATAACAGTTATTGCGGAGCTGTTTTTGACACTGCTGCTTATCCACTGTAATTAGCGCCGGTGGTATATCCCTGTATTTACTAAATTTTAATCCAAATTTGTATCAGATTACTGTTCGCTTAGCAGTGGAATATCGATGCGTGGCGAGAATTGTATAGGGAAGAGCAGAGCGGTCTGTCTCTCTGGAGGTCAGTTTGGCCTAAACTACTGCTTCTTTGCATGGCAATCTAGGGGTTACTTGCGTACCCTATGGCATCCAGCCAAGCTCAGTAGTTGCTACATTTACTACAAGTGTGCGCCCTCTGCTGGCAGCAGCCTCACATATCAAATACTGTAACCTAATAAACCAGTTCCAGGCCGGGCTACTTACCCCCACCCTCCTTAACAGACATGTTTTCAGTTTTTTTTAGTGCATGCCTCTTTCAAAGTCATAATTTCCATTTAGTTATGTAAATAGTTTAGGCGCCTTTTTTCAGTGATACAGGGGGGTTTATTTTTATGTCATGTTTTTGTATCTTTTTTAAAACCCAGGAAAATGTAAAAAAAAAAAAAAACACAACTAAGGCTACTTTCACACTAGAGTTCGGAGCGGATCCGTCTGATGTTTCATCAGACGGATCCGCTCCTATAATGCAGACGTTCGCATCCATTCAGAACGGATCCGTCTGCATTATAACTTAGAAAATTTTCTAAGTGTGAAAGTAGCCTGAGCGGATCCGTTCAGACTTTACATTGAAAGTCAATGGGGAACGGATCCGCTTGAAGATTGAGCCATATGGTGTCATCTTCAAGCGGATCCGTCCCCATTGACTTACATTGTAAGTCTGGACGGATCCGCTCGCCTCCGCACGGCCAGGTGGACACCCGAACCCTGCAAGCAGCGTTCAGGTGTCCGCTCACTGAGCGGAGCGGAGGCTGAACGCTGGCAGGCGGATGCATTCTCAGTGGATCCGCCTCCATTGAGAATGCATCAGGGCCGGGCGGCTGCGTTCAGGACCGCTCGTGAGCTCCTTCAAACGGAGCTCACGAGCGGACACCTGAACGCAGGTGTGAAAGTAGCCTAAGAAAAAGGAAACACGTGTTCCCTAATCAGCAGTGCAACGAAGATACTGGTTTACATTGTTATAGGGGAAGATATAGTTTATGCTCACTGGCTAGAAGCTGCGGTGTAGCAGCTAGTGTTTTTTTTTTTATACTTATTTTTACATTTTTTCCCTTTTGTGAACACCCTAAAAGGCCATACAAGACATTTGAGGGATATTTAACATTACATTTTCTTCAAATGCTGATATTGCAAAACTTGGACAAGGATAACTAGGAATTAGGGATGAGCGAACTTCATATTTTGAAGCTTGGGTTTTCTGGCAATTCCGTTATGGATTCCGGTATCACGGAATTCGATGACAGAATGCACCACGGAAGCCTTTAAGAGGCAGTCATATTAGAAGTCTATGGGCAGCATAAAGGATCTGTCCGGTTTCCGTTAAGCAGGACAGGACTCCTGCATAACGGAAAAGCGGACAGATCCGTCTATTATGACGGAATGCCTCTTAAAGGCTTCTGTTGTGCATTTCGTCATAGAATTCTGTTATGGATTCCGGTATCACGGACCCCAACAGAATCGCCAGAAAACCTGAACTTCAAAAACATGAAGTTTGCTCATCACTACTAGGAATGCTATTAGTCCCAGTTACATGGGGAATACAGTCCCTACATTAAAACCCAGCAGCTTGTGCAGATCACATGATCGACAGGACCGGAGAAAGAAGCGGCACTGCCGATTCCTCATCTTTATATACAGTGCTCATTGAGCGCTTAGTATACGGTGAAGGAGAAGGCAGGGGCAGAAAAACTGTCCCTGCCTTCTCTACGGGGAGCCACTAACTTCAGGAACATTCAGGAGAGTCCCCGCAGAGATCAATGCAGACCAGACATTTATATTCAACGGGCAGTCTGCAAGTGGTTAAACGAGAGATATCTAAAGATGTGAAATTATTACAAAAGATGTCCCACTTCTCTTTACAAAACCCCACATGTATTGTAATATTTCCACAACCAGCGAGCTAGATGTTATCTATCAGAGTGGTTCTGTCCTTATTGTTACACTGGTACCTAGCTACTTTAACCATCTTGGGATTGTACTGCTGCAGCATTGCAAGTAATGTCTTCATCGTCTTTCCCGTGTCAATGATGTCCTGGAAGAAACGTATAAAATGAAGTCCTTATCCTGTAAATTTATATTCATCCACTGCTTAAAGGGGTTGTCCGAGTTATGAAAAATAATAATATAGCACTGAAAATCTGATGGGCAGCAATATATAACGAAGCTAAGCAAGTTTTATGCAAAAAAAATAAATATATTTCCTCATTTCCCTGGTTCTTTTCTGGCCCTTTGTTTGCATGCAATAAAAACAATCTCTGCCTCTCCCCCTGCTCTGCTAAGGGAGTGGATACACGAGCTGCCCTGAGTGACATGTCTGCCTGCTGGGAGACTCTGCAGCATGTTGTATGTGTAGGACTACAAGTACCAGCTGTATAATGACACTGCTAATACATACAGGATCTTCCCCCTACCTTCTTGTGCAATGCTCTCTCTAGTCTGTCAGATTCTGTGCCCAGAATTGTCACTGCTGCAGCTACCCAGTATGTGCAGCTGAAGGGGTTAAGAATCCTAGGACAGAGCAGACAGCAGTGAAGGGGGGCGTGGCCAGCACATTGACATCTTTACAGGCTTGTAAACAACCTTTATCAGAGCAGGGAGAGAAGCTGACATCACAGGTCATGTGACCCTCAGTGAAATCTGAGAAACCAGCCACTGGAGATAAAGTGAGTTAATTGGAAAACTGTTACATTTGCTTAGTGAGGAACATAGAAAGAACAAAAAAATAACTGACAACCCCTTTAAAGGGGTTGGTCACTTTCTGGTTACTGTTGACCAATGTGTTTGTATGATGACTATATGGCACTTACCAATGTAACCTTTGTTGAAATTCTGCACCATTTTCTATATTTCATAAGGTAAGTCCCCTTGTTTGCCAAGTCTTTTGTGTTGTCCATCTGGAGGTCCTGTCCAAAAAAAATGGCTGCTGACGGAGGGTCATGTGACCAGGCAAATCCCCTCCATTCACATACACTGCTCCTGCAATCTGCACTTGTTGGGAGTTTAGTGCAAGTGCCGTGCGTTTGAATGGAGGAAGCTGAATGATGTGTCTGATCACATGACCCTCCATCAGCAGCCATTTTATGGACAGCACAGAAGATCTGCCAACAAGGAGACATGGCTTATGAAATATAATAAACGGCACAGGATATGTCAAAGGCTATATTAGCAAGTGCCATATAGTCATCTTACATACACATTGGTCACAAGGAGTCAGAAAGTGGCCAAACCCTTTAAACATGACAGGGCAGTCTCTGTTACCTGGAAGTTTAGACTGTCCCAGTGACAATTATTCTACATCATAAGCTTTAGGCTACCGCTAAAAAGGCCACTCCACCCTTAAAGGGGGGTGTCCCAGAATGACAACTTGTCACCTATCCACAGAATAAAGCCTCATGCACGCGACTGTGGTGTGTTTTACAGTCTGAAAATCGCGGATCCCCAACACGCGGATTACTTCCGTGCGCGTTCCACAATTTGTGGAATGGCACGGACAGCCTTCAATATAAATGCCTATTCTTGACCGCAAAGCGCGGACAAGAATAGGACATGTTATTTTTTTTAGCGGGGCCACGGATGCGGACAGCACACGGAGTTCTGTCCGTATCTTTTGCGGCCCCATTGAAGTTAATGGGTTCGCATCCGAACAGCCAAAACGGCGGCTCAGATTCGGACCCAAACAACGGCCATGTGCATGAGGCCTAAGTGATCGGTGCACTGGGACCCCCACCAATGACGAGAACAAGGTCCTGTGTCCTCCATTTAAATGGAGTGGCACCCAGCATTTATACTGCCACTTCATCATTATGAGACTGTTAGAGATAGATGGGCACTGTACTTCGCTACACCTCCTGCAGTCCCACAGTTTGAATGGAGAGGTGAACATGTGCATTTGACCCCCACAATCTGACTCTTATCCTGTACATAATAGGAGGATAAGCGGTCATTCATACACTTAACTACTATCTGACATACACTATTCAGATACATCACTATAGCATCACGATTTCAGTGACGTTTTGTTACAAGTGCCATATTACACGCGGCCGTAGTTTTGGTCCGCATCCAACCAGCATTTTTTGCCGATCAGATGCAGACTTATTCATTTCAATGGCGCTACAAAATATGCTGTCCACATCCATATGTCCATCCATTCCGTAACCCCGGGGAGGAGAAGAAAAGAAGAAAAAAAAAAAAAAGGCAGGAGGAGGAGGAGTAGAACATTGCCCATTCTTGTCCGCAAAACGGACAATAGGACTCTAATAAGGGTCCATTCACACATCCGCAATCTCGTTCCGCATTTTGCGGAACGGAATTGCGGACCCATTCATTTCTATGGGGCAGCACGATGTGCTGCCCGGATCCGGAATTGCGGATCCGCACTTCCGATCCCGAAAAATATGGAACATGTCCTATTCTTGTCCGCAATTGCGGACAAGAAAAGGCATTTTCTATTAAGTGCCGGCGATATGCGGTCCGCAAAATGCGGAACGCACATCGCCGATGTCCGTGTTTTGCGGATCCACACACACGGACGTGTGAATGGACCCTTAAATATACTGAGGGACCTGCAGAAGGGAAAATGCGGGATGCACACGACCAGTATCCTTTTGCGGATCACAAAAATGGATAAAGACGTGTGCATGAGGCCTTACACTGACAAGTCTCTTAGAGGCACAGAAGAGGTTCAGGTAGTCAGAAAGAAATTAGCCAATGCTTCTTCATTTGGGAGCAGTACTGTACATCAGAGCTCAGATGTGCGGTAATTTTCTGTGCCAAGCATTTTAGCCAGAGAATTCACTTTTAAAACTGGTTTTAGCCAAAAATTTGCTATAGCCAGTTAACAACTGACACATCCAGAGGGTAATTAGACTTTCCCTACAGTCAAACATCTCTAGCAGTTTCTAACAAGGGACATGAAGATTCTTGGAAAGAAGTAACCAAGGCTTAGCCCTAATAAGCTTTGAACATAGCCAGCCCCCCTCCACCAAATATCAATTCCTAGTAAATCTTACTCATCAACAGGGATTAATATCATTAAATACATATGAAGTATTTGCTAAAAAGGTAAATCAGATTAAATGTGAACTTACCTCAACAATTAAGACATTCTGCAAGAAAAGAGAACACATTTATAAAACTAAGCAATAAAAATATTATATATATATATATATATATACACACACACACATATACATATACACATATACACACTTAATAATCAGTGGACATTCATAGCTTCAGACCATAAAATACAGTGGATTTTTTATCAACCATTGAAGTCTAGGGAAAGTGGTTGAAATACAAATGCATCCGTATGTGATCTGTTTTGCATCAAGTTTTTCAAAGGGCCAGTTTTATGTGATTGAATTTCCTCCCTAGAAGACAACCCCATCAGTATTGTGGATCTCCTAGACTGATGCAATATGAGCTGTAATACATTAGGGCAGGGGTGGACAACCTGCGGCTCTCCAGCTGTTGTAAAACTCCAACTCCAACCATGCCCTGCTGTAGGGAGTCTGGGCATGCTGGGAGTTGTAGTTTTGAAACAGCTGGAGAGCCGCAGGTTGGCCATCCCTGCATAAGGTATCCCTACCATAAGTGGTAGACTACTTGTTAGGGCCTGCTCCACAGTAGCGCTGACTGGTGACTGTCATACAAAGCCATAACTACTGCTAATAAAAGTGTGATTATGAACCGGTTGAAGCATCTCATCCTACACACTGCTGGCTGTCCTCTAGCGTTAACTACTTACCTTCCCTGTTAGAGTAGAAAGATCGTCTCCGCCTATAACTTTAATGTCTCCTGTAGACTGATCATTCTGTAAGAAATATCAAAGAGACATGTAATACAAGTAGATTTACAGGGAATCTGTCACCTCCGAAACACTCCCCAAACTAGGGTAAGGCTGGTTCGCATCATTGTTTCATTTTGCATTCTTCTGATCAGTCAAAAAAAATAAATTACGGAAATGACTGCAAATGTGCATAACTGACGCGCAGTATCCATATTTTTTTCTTTCCTGTTCTTCTGACAGATCAGAAGAACGTAAAAACGAATGGTGATGTGAACCCAGCCTAAGGCTACTTTCACACTGCCGTTTCTGGGTCCGCCTGTGAGATCCGTTTCAGGGCTCTCACAAGCGGCCCAAAACGGATCAGTTCAGCCCCAATGCATTCTGAATAGATAAGGATCCGTTCAGAATTCATCAGTTTGCCTCCGT